>NC_091685.1:91257500-91913750 GCF_041296265.1 Equus caballus | reverse complement strand
TCTGAATGACCACTCATGAAGCAGTGGCTCAATTGGAAGGCTGCAAGAAAACAGGATGCCAAATGCCAGTGACAGTATTTTTTTTTCTTCTCTAGCAATTTCACCAGTTACAGAGAATTATACCCTCAAGATCTCACTTCAGCAGAGTTGTAGGTGCCAGGGATCCAGGCTGGGGAATTTTATCTCTGATAATTCAGCTGATCCTAACTTTTTCTCTGCTTTAGGTTTTGAGTGCTGGGGATAGGACTGGGATAGGGAAGAGAAAGATGGGGTAGAAGAAAGAGGCTGTGAAAGGAAGTTGCCTCTTGGATAATTAAAAGTTGGTTATACGTGATTTGTACCTGCTGTGTTAAATTGTGCAGCCATGGTAAAGCACTAGCAACGGCATGCGCTAACTCATTACTTGCCTCTAATTTTATGTAAAGGACATCCCAGCAAAGAGGAGGAGAGAAAGAAAAATCTAGCCTTGCTGATAGAAAGATATTGAGGCAGCTAATTGAAAGAGTCAGGTCACACCAAATACTAGTTCTAAAACAGGGTTTAAGCATAAGAACTTTTCCAGCTTAACAATTGAGACAAAGTTAGGATAAAGTGAAAGCAACAAAATAATGGAGAAAAATATCAGCATTATTAAAGCTGAGCAACACATATACTAAAAAAAGGGCAAAATGCTACTTATATTGGGTAGTTTATTTGAGTGGGTTAAATTAATATTGACTTTGCCATCCAAATCAATAGTCATTCATCTTAAAGAAAATACTATGATTTTATTTTCAAGACCTAAATTATCCATTCTTATGCTAGTATGTCTGCTAGACAGTGTAGAGAGGGGATCATCACAGGTGGCAGGGATAATAGATATAGACAACGTACTTGGGAGCAACTCAAATGCTTCATTAAAATGTACCCTAAAACTTTTATTTGTTATTTGGCTAACATATGTTCATTCATTCATTTATTCAATGAATGTTTATTGAGGACCTATTCTGTGCCAGGCACAGCTCTAAGCACTTGGAATGCATTAGTAAATTAACCAGACAAATTCCCAGTCCTTGGGGAGCTTACATTTTAGAGGATAGAGACAGAAAGAGACACAAAATAAACAATAAACATAATAAATTATGTGGTAAGTTGTATAGTGATAAGTACTCTGGAGAAAAAATAGAGCAGGGTAAGGGGAATTGGGAGTGCTAAGGGGGGGTACAGAGAAAAAAAGCAGGTTTCAGTATTAAATATGTTTGTCAAGGTGGTAGATCCCACTAGAAGATGGTAGTCACAAGATAATGAAATTAGAAAGAGATAACATAAAAATTGAGAAACTCACAACTATGTGGAAATTAAACACACTCCTAAATAACCAGTGGATCAAAGAAATCAGAAGGTAAACTAGAAAACACTTTGAGATGAATGAAAACAAACATACAACAACCCCAAATTTATGGGATCCAGCTAAAGTAGAGCATAAAGGGACATGTATAGCTATAAACGGCTGTTTTAAAAAATAAGGAACATCTTTCCACCTTATAAAACTAGAAGAAGAAGAGCTAACTAAACCCAAAGCAAAGAGAAGGAAGAAAATAAAGACTAATGGAAACAAATAATAAAGATTAGAGTGGAAATAAATGAAACAGAGAACAGAAAAACAATAGAGAAAATAAACAAAACCATAAGTTGTTTCATTGAAAAGGTCAACAAAATTGACAAACCTTTACCTAGACTGAACAAGGAAAAAAAAGAGAGAACTCTCAAGTTACTAAAATCAGGAAAGAAAGAGGGGAAATCACTACAGACCTTGCAGAAATAAAAAGGATTAAAAGGTAATATTATGGACAATTATATACCAACAAATTAGATAAACTAGATGAAATGGACAGATTGCTAGAAAGACAAACTGCTAAAATCAACTCAAGAAATAGAAAATCTGGATAGATCCCCAACAAGGAAAGAAATTGAATTAGTAATCAAAATGCTTCCCACGAAGACAAGCCCAGGCCCAGAGGGCTTCACTGGTGAATTCTACCAAATATCTAAAGAATAATCATCACCAATACTTCAGAAACTCTTCCAAAAATTAGGAGAAAACACTTCCCAAATCATCCTATCAGGTTAGTATTATTTTGACATCAAACCGGACAAAGGCATCACTAGAAAAGAAAACTACAAGCCAATATTCCTTATGAATATAGACAGAAAAAAACTCAGTAAAATATTAGCAAAGTGAATCCAGCAGCATATGAAAAAGGCTATACACCATGATCAAGTGGGTTTATTCCTGGAATGCGAGGTTGGTTCAGCATGTGCAAATCAATCAATGTAATATACCATATTAAGAGAAGGGACAAAACACCACATGATCATCTCAATAGATGCACAAAAAGCACTTAACAAAATCCAATCCATATCCATGATAAAAATCCGCAACAAATTGAAATAGAAGGGAATTTACTCCATCTGTTAAAGAGTATCTAAAAAAAACCCATAATATGTTATACTTAATGGAGAAAGACTGAAAGTTTTCACCCTAAGATCAAGAAGAAGACAAAGATGTACCCTGGCACCAATTCTATTTAACATTGTACTGCAGGTTCTAGCCAGTACAACTAGGCGAGAAAAAGAAAAGGCACTGTAGGGGAAGCAAACTTTTACCTCTATCTTTGGGTTTTTCAGCTGGCCTGAGAATTAAATTGCCATAAGACAGATTAATAGGAGAAAAGCACACAAATTTACACAAGTTTTAGGTGACACAGGAGCCTTCACAAGGAAAGAAGAGCTAAAGAAATTGCCAAACCTCCGTGCTTTAACATTGGGTTGAACAAAGCGAGACAATTGTGAAAAAGTAACTAAACAACACAGGAAAGTTAAATGAAAATAGGAATATTTTGACAAGATCTGTTTGTACAGAATTTTCTTAGGGTTTTTTTTCTTCCTTCTTCTCCCTAAAGCCCTCCAGTACATAGTCGTATATTTTTAGTTATGGGTCCTTCTAGTTGTGGCATGTGGGACTCTACCTCAGCATGGCTTGATGAGCAGTGCTAGGTCTGCACCCAGGGTCCGAACTGGCAAAACTCTGGTTTGCCAAAACGAAGCATGCAAACCTAACCATTGGGTCACGGGGCCAGCCCCCAGAATTTTCTTAGTGTTGACTCCCCATCAAAGAATGTTTCTTTTTTCGTTGTACAGAGAGGGCATCTTTTCACATGGCAGTATTTATCTCCTGTTTTCAGGATGAAAAAGGGAGATTAGAATGTCCTTCTTGCATCTGTTGTTTTTCAAGTGCCTTTAGCTCAAAAGACTCCTTATGTCAAAGTGGTTTTTAGGCTGGCATCTTCTATCACTCTTCAGCATCCAGATCAGAAAGGAAGACGTAAAACTATAAGTGCAGATGACATAATATCAGATACAGAAAATCCTAAAGAATCTGCAAAATCCATGAAAGTTAATAAATAAGTTTAGCAAGGTTGCAGGACACAAGATCAAAATACAAAAGTCAATTTCTACACACAAACAATGAACAATCTGAAAATGAAAGAAAAATTCCAATAGCATCAAAAAGAATAGAATAGCAGACATAAATTTAACAAAAGAAGGGCAAAATGTGTCCACTGGCAATTACAAAACATCATTGAAAGAAATTATATAATAAGTAAATAAATAGACAGTAACCCATATTCATGGATTGGAAGACTTAGTTTAAGATAGCTATATTTTCCAAATATATATATCTGACAGATTCATTGCAATCCCTATGAAAATCCCAGCTGTCCTTTTGGCAGAAATGGATACACTTTCCTAAAATTCTTGTGTAAATTAAAACAACACAGAATAGCCAAAGCAATCTTGAAAAAGAACAATATTGAAGACGCTTTTCCCAACTTCAAAACTTACTACAAAACTACAATAATCAAGACTATGTAGTAGTGGAAGAAGGATAGATATGTAGATCACCTCAATAGAATTGAGTGTCCAGAAAACAACCCTCACGTTTACAGACAATTAATTCTTGACAAGGGTCTAAAGACATTTTATTGGAGAAAGACAGTGTTTTCAACAAATGGTACTGGGACAACTGGATATTCACACACAAGGCATGAAGTTGGATCCTTCTCACACCACACACACACGCACACACACGCACACACATACACACACACTTAAAAATAAATCATAGACCTAAATATAGGAGTTAAAATGATAAAAAATTTAGAATAAAATGTACCAGTAAATATTTGTGACCTTGGATTAGTGGAAGCCTTCTTAGTTATAATACCCAAAACATAAACAGCAAAAGAAAAAGTAGATTATTTTGGACTTCACCAAAATAAAAAACTTATTCCTCAATAGATATCATCAGAAAGTGAAAAGAAAGCTCAATATTTTCAAATCATTTATCTGATGAAGGACTTGAATCTAGAATATATAAATGATACTTAACAACTCAATAAAAAAAAAGACAATTAAAAATGAGCAAAGAATCTGAACAGAGATTTCTGCAAAGAAGATATACAAATGACCAATAAGCACATGAAAAGATGCTCAAATCATTAGTAAACAGGGAAATGCAAATTAAATCCACAGTGAAATACCACTTTATACCTACTAAGATGACTGTAATCAAAAAGATAGACAGTAACAAGTGCTGGGGAGGAAATGGCTAAATTGATACCCTTACATATTGCTGGTGGGAATGTAAAATGGCACATCAACTTTGGAAAACTCTTTGCCAGCTTCTCAATAAGTTAAACACAAGAGTTATCATATAACCCAGTAATTCCACTTGTAGGTATGTAAACAAAAAAAACTTGTACACAAACATTCATAGTAGCCTTATTCATAATAGACAAAATGTGAGAAGAACATAAATATCCATTAACTGATGAATGGGTAAAGAAAATGTGATACAACCATAAAATGGAGTATTATTCAGCCATAAAAAGGAATGAAGTAGTGATATATGCTACAAGATGGATGAACCATGAAAATATTATGCAAAGTGAAAGAAGCTGGACACAAAAGGACACACGATGTATGATTCCATTTATATAGAACAGGTAAAGCCATAGAGACAGAAAGTTGATAAATGGTTGCTAGGGGATAGGGGAAGGTTGGTATGGGAGGTGACTTCTAGTGAGTATGGGGTGACTGTTGGTGGTTGCACGACTTTGTGAATATACTAAAGACCAATGAATGATGAAAATAACAGAATCATAAGACCATTGCATGTCTCATGCTATACTTGTGCATTACACCAAGGTGCCCTGACTAAGGAGCTGGTCCACAGTGGATGCCAGTACTGCTTAAATATTACACAGACCAATGTGGAAGGCATGCCTTATCCAGGCAACCATCAGTTTGCTGCTTCAGGCTCCCTAACCAAAGTAGGAGATGAGAGGAAGAAGCTGCTGTCAGAGCTCTGTAAAATATTGTGCAACCCCTTAACCTATCTACCTTCTTATCTGGAAAATATGGGGACAAATGTTTATCAGTCTTAAAAGATAATGAAAAATTATTACAGCATAAGAACTAAGGTTTCTCTTGTTCTCCTTATCTGTGCTTTGGAAAGTAAGAGATGCTCTCAGAAAGGAGACTGCCCGGCAGGCTCCAACTGTTGGAAGAGATCCTGGGAACCTTCCTTTCTTTGTGAACTACCTTACAATTGAGCAAATGTGAACCTAAAGTAAAATACCTTCTCCTAATTATACATGATTTTACATTGAAATTCCACATAACTTTTCATGTGACTAAAGTTAGCTGCTGAAATTGATCTAAGAGCTAACTATTTATGTCCGTGTTTACCCCTTTGGGAAGGTACTAGATCACCATTCATTCAACAGCAGTTCATTCTGTGGGCTACATTTTTCAATGGGGGTGATTTCCTGTGGCTACTCCAACTAATATTACTAAAAGAAGTAACAGAGAGAATAAGCTGTTTACTTTCACTCTTTAGAAAATTAAAATCACACCCAGAAGATCAGTCTTTCTTACCCCAAATAAGCCATCTGTTACTCAATAAACCAATTAATTAAATATATCCATGGGCCAATAAACCTCAGTTCAAGAGCATAATTTCTATCTTTTTCTTCTTCATGAAAAGTCTACTCTATTAATAAATTATTATATGGTAATAAAATATCCTTGCTTCTCACAAAGTAAAAGCTTATGAGTATGTTACAAATTTTTTCTTTATAGTTTGTACATATGCAAATGATATGGAATATTAAGGACATGATCAGCTCTCACAAAAGCATTTTTACTGCTGTCAGGGTGCACACAAATCACCTGGGGATCTTGCTAACCTGCAGGATCTGAGGCAGAGGTCTCGGGGGTGGGACCCAAGATGCTGCTTTTCTCACAAGCTTCCTGGTGATGCTGATGCTCCCAGTCCAAAGGTCACACTTTGACAGGCAAGGGTCTAAAATATATTAAGGTTCTACTTTCCTGTTACTCCTAACTAAATATTTATCATATCTTCCCTATGACCCGACAATAGGGAATTTACAAACAATGAAAGATCTCTCAGATTGTAAGAAATATATGACCTTAAACATACACACATATACCCACACACAACACAACACACACACCCTTAACTTTTGCAAATGTCCATACCTTCTCATTATAGGTTCATTCTTTTATAACACTGCTCCCAGAGGGTTGTAATTTTGGAGATAAAGGTTTTCAGGAAACTAATGCATTTCTTGTTGTCAGCACTAAGGCACCTCTGTTTTACAGTGAAATTTGAAAGTATATTGATGGCATTTGTCTTTGCATTTCATAGGAAATAATCACCCAAACACTTGAAGATTTTTACTCCACTCTTGGGAGAAGCAGTGTCTGCCCATTAAAAGAAGCAATGTGAGAGAGTTTTTTTCCACCCACCTTCTTTGGCTATTTCAGCAGCTTTTATTAGAATTCTGATGGCCTGTTTGTATTTTTTATTTTCCAGCATCTTGTCTGAGAGTAATCTGTAAGTCCTCAGGAGACTCTCACAGGCCAACAAGTTGAGAAAGCGGCCTGTCTCATCTTTCCACATCCGCCCATGCGTCAATTGATGGAATACTTCATAATGCTCAGCAGCTTCCAGAAGCTGACCTGAAGAATAAAAGCCATTCATAAATATAAACCACAGGCCAGAACATATTTTCAAAAATTTTGCATACATTATATGTTTTACTATTAAAGGGGGGAAAGCCACAAAATACAGTCAAGGATTTCTAAGAATGAAGAGGATTAAGCTGGGAAAGGAGCTCTCTCCATCTGGACCTCAGATTCAGCACTGATGTTGGATGGACACCTGCTAAACGGACATACTTCGGCTAGTAGAAACTGACCAGGATTATGTACGTTTAGAGACAGTCTGAAAATCCAGTAGTAATTATTAATAACCATATTAGCTAGCATTTATTTAATATTATGTATGCAACACACCAGCGCTATGAGTTTTATATGCATTCCTCATTTAATCTTCAAAGCAGTCCTATGGAATAGGAATTGTTATGATTCCATTTTACAGAAGAGAACGTGAGCTTAAGCATTTTGCCCAGATTGCATGTCTAGTGGGTGAGTAGATCCAGGAGCCCATGCACTCACCACTATCCTGCACAGCTTTCTCAGTAGCCAGCCAGTCCTCACTCTCAAGAAGAATTCAGGTATCTTGAGAAAGGATTTTTTTTTTTTTTTTACAAATTTCAAATTCAAATATTATGGAGCTTTAAAATACTTCTCAAAGTTTGACTGAGTTTCCAAGCAGGCACTTCTAGACTCTGTTTAATTTTGAATAATTAAAATGTAACTTAACTGCATTTCTGGATTATATTTTACAATATAGTCCAAAATACATCTTCACAGAGCCAAAACTCTAAATTAGCTCTAAGTCATTTCATTCCTTGAAATATGAGCAAGCACACTGCTGGAAGAGTGGTTTGCAGCTCCATGCTGTGGCTTGTGTTTCACTTGTGAATTGCCTTGTGGAAACGTTCACAATATCCTGTAATGTAAGTACTCTTTTATGGTATTGAAGTTACCTAATTGGAATTAACTGACAAAGCACTTATACCCAGGCATTCCAACAGCAGTGGTTAAGAGTGAGTGCAGACTCCACGCAGACAGCCTGAGTTCCTAGCCCAGCTTTACCCTCTTTGCTGTTTAGCCTCAGGCTAATTACTACCCTCTCTGTACCTGAATTTAATTCTTCTGCAAAATAGGATTATAGTGTAACTATTTAAGGAGTTATTGTGAGAAATGAATTAATATACGTTCAATGTCTGATACGGAGTAGGTGCTCAATAAACATAGCTACTGTTACCAGTTGGCATAGTGATAATATTTTTCAAAAGTCCAACAGGCCAATTGAAACATAGCCACAAATTTGGGTTTTTAAAAATTGAAGTATAACTTACTCTTTCCGCAGAAAACCCATAATTGAGTCCTTATAATAGTATTATCATGACTGATTAAATTAATCTATGCAGGTTGTATCACACTCAATGTATTTCCACAAGTAGGTTTCACTGGATATTACAGGTTGGATATTATAGGATATTGTAGCCACTGCCATGACTACTGCATATAATTTCCCACTATTTTTGCATTGAATTTATCAAAATTAGTATTAAAGTTTTAAAGAATACACACATAAACAAGGATAGTATTCACAAAGAAACACAACAAACAGAGGTGGATAATCAGCAAATCATCTGTACAAAAGCTCAGTAAAGGCACGGCCAGTCTATGCCCTCGCTGCTCCGTGCAGGAGCGCCTAGCAGCCAAAACACACACAGCGAGGGGAATGCATACTGCAGAGATATTTATAACCTTGTACTATGAAATTTCACATGATAGAAGACTACAAAGCCATAAATATGATGTTAGACGTTATAGAAGAATATTTCATTACAGGGACAGGTGTTTACGATAAGCAAAAATACTGGACAGCATCAGAAAACATTTACAAAGCATTAACAGCGTTATTTGGGTGATGGATGGTTTCCTTTCTGCTCTTCTTTTTTCTTTCTGATGATTAGCATTTTCTAACATTTCTATCATCAAAATATGTACATGTTTAAATAAGAAATACAAAATAGAAACTATTTTTAAAATAGCGTTCAATCCTTTTTCATTTTGATACAAATACTCCAGGTTGAAGTTCACTGCTCTAATCTATCTTTACACTTAACTGACAATTTTTCTCCAACCTGCCACAAAAGCAGGCATAGTTTTTCATTCCTCTCCTGTAGCACCTCTCACTAGAAACACCTTTCTCCAAATACCCATGACCCCCGTTTTTTTAAAACTTGAATGAGCGTTGCCATATATGCGCGTTATGTTTCCTCTGTTAACTATATTTCTACCTGTAAAGTGCAGCTCTGTGTCCCTGGAAAGATGTATACGAGTTCCTTTTTTTCCTCTCCAGTATCCATCTATTCATAAAGTACAGATACATATTTCTCTTTGGTCATGTGAGTAGGGAAAGGTAGATATAGGGAACTGTGAGTAAACCAGATAGTTCCAGAAAAAATTGGGACTGTAAGGAGGCCAGGAAGGACCTAACAGCCCATCTGTGGTCACATACAGTAACCAGATGGAAAGAGAGTCCAGAGGTGTGTTATAAAATAACAGATTCACTAAAAATTCCATGAGGAGAGCCAGGAGAAGAAGCTCTGGATAACCGAACAAATTACAATGAGATGCAAGTGAGGCATAATGAGGTAAATAGAATATGAGAACCGATAGCCATGTCCAAGATTTGATCCACATGGAAGCAGAAAGCGGAGGTGGGGGAGGGGCGGGGAGGGGCAAAAGTGGGGAAAGGAGAAGTGGAAGAAATGGGGAGAGAGATGAAGGGAGGGAAGAGTGGAAAAGGTGGGTACTGTGTTTTGGTGTTTATATAAACCAGTCCTCTCTCCGTGTTATTGATGCCATTCGGCATCCTGGACAGGCTGTGTAAGCAGGGATAAAGTAAGGGAGGTTCTGGGGACATCGGTTTCAGTTGGCTACTATGGAAGAAGGCCTTGGAATGATTGAGAAATAGTCTTTTCAGTTGAATTTGATTTTTTCTAGAGCTTTAGGGGCTGGCATCAGTGCATCACTGAGCTCATGATTATTGGCCAAGGTTCAGCTCTCAGAAGGGTCTCCTTGAGGTCTCTGATGAGGAAGGCGCCTGGTCCAAAATGCTCAAGTAAAAGAACAGAGCACTATTCTTTCCTGAATGCCTACTGGGTACAGTCAAAATGGAAGGTTTTTTCCCCTGTACATTATCCTATTTAGCCTTCCCAAAACTGATGAAGTAAATACGATTATTACTCTTGCAGTAAAGATGAAACTGATTAAATGACTCAATTAGCCAAAAAGCAATGTTTGGGATTTAAACCTAGGATCACCAAAAACCCACACCACTTGGTTCCACCACATCAGGTACTAGTCAACGAACCAAGAGTCAGGACTCTCAGGTGGAGTAAATCTCTCAAGCGAAGAACAACGTTTGAGTTATGTGATTTCCAGTCTCCTCCAGTCTATAATTCTATGACTCTACTCAGGCGATCACTGGTAACCTCTAACATAAGGCACAGATATTAACTCCTGATGTGCTTCTCATGGGTCTTTCTGTAGGGGTTTGAGGTATAGCCAGCTATGCAGCCTGCATCTAAATTCCCCACTTTAACCTAAAGGATGCAATGACATCTGTGGGAGCACCTGGAATTTCTCAGGTGCCCCAGATTCAGTCACCAGTGACCACATCCAGCTATTCACGGTTTCACTTCCCCTTCCTTAACCATTTTGCCACAGATGGTCGCTGAGAATTCTCATCAGCACTATTTTAAAGCAAAGTGCCTACACAGAGGAAGTGGAGTTTTCCAATCCTTCTCAGAGATCTAGCTATAATTTCTAAAGGCTGGTCAGAATTTGAAAGTACACATTATAATATAGAGTAATATTTTATTTAAAAATATTAAAATATATGTCTATAGTATGAAGGGAGCATAGAAATTTAACTATGCAAGTGTTTTCCTTTAAGCATGATTAACAGTGATACGATTTCCATCCAATTTATGTTTCTAACTATGAATAGGATTTTAAAGATTTTCTCACTTTCTGACTACAGGCTCTAATGTTAAGACTAGATATTTATTAAGATATAATGCATCCTGTTTTTATCTAAAATTTTAAAATTTAATATACATGAGAGAAATATTGTAAAAAGTCGTCAATATAGTGATCATTTTGACAAAGCGAAATGTAAACATAAATGAAGATCATGAACCGGTTTTTCAAATTTGGCTCATAGCATCCCTTTATAACTTCTTCAAAGTGTTCATATGTGTCTACCTTTAGTTACCCATAGACCCAGGTGAGATTTCCAGATCCCAGCATCAATCTTGTTGAAGGACAAGTGTCTACATAACTGCCCCCGCTGGAATTATCAAGTGCTAAGATTATTTTCCATTGAGGAAGAGGGCAGAGAGAAGAACAATTACACCAAGGTGTCACGAAAATAAAAGTTAACTGAAAACAGGACAGAAAAGAGAAGGCCTCGGGAATATTCATGAATGTGAAAGGTCCCCTGAGGAGACATGAGCATTACCATGTTGTACCAGGAATTACGGCCAATCTTCATCATCACTGTGAGTAACAAGGTCACAGGAGGAACCATGATAAGGAGGACATACTTACTATTGCTCAGCTAAGTGCCTGGAACGCATGGTTCTCTGCCAAGTAAAAATCCAGAGACTCCACTAATACTGCAAATGAATCAGGGAAGCAAACGAAGTCAAATGTTTTGTTGGAGGGGCTAGAGATGGCCCTCCAGCAACACTATCAGTGATCAATTTATCTCAGTAACATGAGGTAGTATCAGAAAACGCATCTTAGGAGACATGCTGTGATCCACTGAGCAAAACAAGAGTATCCAGGTCTGGATAGAAGTAGCCTAAGCCTCAGTTTTTCATTTTTTTGTTAACAATTATGTAACATCTACATAAACAATAAGGAGGGTGGTATGCATTTGTAGTTTTTCACCTAAAGCAAAGTGCACTCTTAAAATAGAACTACTCCCAAGGAGTTTCACTTTACCTAAAGCCCACACAAACAAGAAATACATCCATTTATTTTCAAATACAAACAAAACTCAAACAATATTGTAAACTGCAAAATGCTTGCTAGATGTCAAGACAAACTCTATGCAGAGAAAATAAGATTTTATATATTTGGGTATTACCCAAATTGTTGCTTACCCCTCTCCCCTGCACGACATCTCTGAAAGTTTATAGATATTTGTTGTATCACAGCAGATGTCTAGAACAAATATTAAGCAAAGGAGAATGTATATGATCTCTCCCATTTTAGTTTTTTTTAAAGTAGGAAGATTGACTAGATATTAACACAAATGGGTTTAAATGTGAAGCTGCCATAAAAGCAGGAACATAAATGTAATTCTCCCAGCCGCTATTTTGATGCACATTTTTGATTCCATGAATATTTTATGAAATGGCCCAAACTAAAGCCATATAACATTCCTGCATTACTGATGCTTGCGCCCGTAAGCTACGAACATTAGAGGCATGATTGAGTGCATTAAAATGAACTCATTCAGCAGTGCATTGATTACTCGAAGGGGGAGGGAAAAGAAAAAAGAAAAAAAAAAGAAGTTGCTCCACGTAAGAAAGCAGCACACAAATCTAAAGTTTGCAATGTAATCAGGGCAAAAGAAAGTTTGAATAAAATAATATTTCATAAGTAAAGTGTGACTCTGTCTAGACCTGACACTAATTAGGCAAGGTGTTAATTATGTCCAAAGATGGCTCCTGGTATCGTTCACGTAATTTAAAATGTCACAGTCTCTAAGATGCACAGGCCAGCCTGCTTTAGCTCTATGCATCAGCAATTCTGAAAGTAGCTAATTATTTCCTTTTCTATCAACTTGTGCATTTGCCAGTAAAAATAATGCCACAGAAACAATTGCATGAAAATAATTTGACGGGTCCATAAGGATTATTCCTTCAGCAGCACTGGCATACGTCTTAAGCACATGTAGTTCTAAATTGCGCACATTTGTTGAGGAATTTAGCAAAATAATCCACTTTAGTTTAAAACAACAACCTAAAGGAACAATAAAGCTTTATGCATATTATGTTGTATTTTAATGTGGAGCTACTGGACATCTTCAGCATTAAGTTGCTATTCCATACAATGTAGACATAAAATCTGCTAGAAGCAATATTGGACAGGAGCAAAAAGAGAAAAATGTTACTGCGCATTTGTAAAAACAAAAGACATTGCTTTCCATTTCAGTTTCACTGCATGAACAATTTATATTATCTTTAGGTTTTTACATTCAATTATGATAATTATAACAGCACTAAACGTGCTGAAATAGTTAAGGGCTTGTCAGACTTCCCAATGGAAACTATCAGTTTCAAAGGTTTAACTCGAGAGGAGATTTTTTTCTGTACCATAACCCACTGCACACCATTGTAAAATGGAATGCTGGAAAACAGAGATTTTGTTCTGTAACTCAATAGCATCCCTAATTAACCGGGAAGAAAACGTGCCCATAACTTTTCAGTAGGTCTTTTGGGATACAGAGAAGAAACTTAAGATGCTACTTAAAAAATAGAATCTTTTCTTTATCATTTTGAGCAAAGATTTCAGATGGATATTATAGGAATGCTACTACAACCCCGTTAATTGTGTTGGTCACTAAACTGGACAATGAAAAGGATTCCAGGAAAATAGGTGTGAAAGAAACTCACCAAAGACTTTACTACTGATATTAGCAATACTAGAAATTAATTTACTTTTTTTGGTGAGGAAGATTGGCCCTGAGCTAACATCTGTGCCAATCTTCCTCTATTTTGTATGCGGGACGCTGCCACAGCATGGCTTGATGAGCAGTGCATAGGTCTGTGCTTGGGATCCAAACCTGCGAACCCCAGGCCACTAAAGTGGAGCATGTGAACTTAACCACCACACCACTGGGCCAGCCCAGAAAGTTAATCTTTAACATCCAGAAGATTTGTCTGGATCTCTAAAATATTCTGGAGGAACTGTTATTTATTGTTGTTTTTTGTGATTTTGGATAGCTGAATTGTGGTCAGCAATTGAAACAGTGTACAAGCTTGACTGTTCCATGTCATAACAAACCTCAGACAGTTGGTTTCTAAGCGTTGTAATTTCTAAGGATTAAGCATCAGGCAGCTTTGCTCTTAAATGTTCATAATTGGAAGTATTGAAATTACTCAGTTCTTAAAAATGTGAAATGCTTGTATAATGTATAAACAATAGGAAATTAATACCAGCCATTATAAACCTTGTAGAGCTTATAGAGTTTACTATTTTCCTCATGTAATAAATTGCTTTGCTTTAATGGTTTCCATCTCACTTTAAAATACTAAGTAAAAAGTGTTGACAAGCATAAAAGTCTGAGGAGAAATAAAGTCGATATTGACATTAGATCAACTAATGAATTATATTGCTCTAGACTTAATCAATAATGTAATTCTTGCTTGAATTATATATTACTCATGATTTTAAATAAACCACATTCTGATTATGTGTATATGTTTATATGAGCAAAGAGAAAGGTGTGGAAGCATATAGTATACCGAAGTATCAGTATTGATTAACTCACAGAAGATGGAGGTGAGCGAGGAGAGTATTAACATTTCCCCTTAATTATACATCACTATACATCATGATACAATGTTACACATCATTGTTTTGATTGACAATTAGCATATGCTAGTTAGGATATCACAAAAACCTGACCAACTGAAAATAACTTATCTGCGTGAGTATGGAGGGAGAAAAATAACGTTAGTTAAGCACTTATCATGTGCCCAGCACAATGCTAGCTACTATATATATATATATATATATATATATATATATATATATACATGTTAGCATCTGCATTTTAGAGATGAGGAAAATCAGCCTGGGGGGTTCTCTTGCCTAAATTGACATACCAAGTAGGTGGCAGAGCCGATGCCCAAAGCTCATGGTGCCTTTTCTTCCTCAAGGTGACCCCATTTTAGAATTTGTGTCCAGTGTTTGACTTAAAGCAGAGACTAAGGTTTGAACCTCAACACCATGATACAATCGGACGATTCACATCCTTTCTTTAAGGGCTCTGGAACAGAGATAACAAAGCCAACCTTGGAGTGTGTTTGCAAGGGGCATTAAATCAGCTGTGTTGGCACCAGGTATGGTGTCTGGCGCTTTGCAAACATTCAGTAACTTTTCATGCTGTGTTATCTCATTTTTTTCCAGGTTTGCCATTTAGAGTGAACCTGGACGAGCCTATTATATGGAATGCTTTGAAACCTAAATGTTATGGAGCAGTGTCCCTTATTCAGATGAAGAGCCATTTAAGGCACTAGCTGGAAACAGTACACTTCATCCAACACCCCTTTCCCTCTTGGTCAGTGGCGCCTCAGAAGACATATTTCTGGGGCAGCCCCTCTTCTCAGGTAGTCGGAGGAAATCCTGCCTCTAGAACAGTTTATCCAGTGTGGAAAGAACTATAGGCTCAGGGCAGCTGTTCAAGACCTCGCAAAGCTTTGAAAAAGAAAAACCTGCTGCAGAGCAGGCACCTCTGAATGAAGCTTCCTCTCTGTGCTACTCGTTAAGCAGTAAATAATTAAAACACCCTGAAAAAGACAGGTAAAATACAAGCAGCCATGTCAGTAACACAGACATGAAAGAGAAGGGGAAGAAAATGAATTTAAAAAAAAAGGCAATGAAATAATTCATTTGAAGCTCTAATAAAGTTTCATTTGCAGTCTTGTTTAAAGATATATCAGACTTTAGGGATGTAACCTAATTACATTTTTATTCTAAGTTCCATTCAAAGATCTTGGACTTTGATTCTTTAACATAGATCAAACATGGAATAATTTTCTTGTGGCTATCAATACTTAAAAAGGATCTCTTCATTAAATACTATAAGGTCTTATGAACATGTACACAGAGTAGATGGAGAATAAACTGACATGCCCCAAAAAGTGACAATTAATTTATATAGAAATAGTGGTGCAAATTCACTTAACTTATGGAAAAAAGCTTTCCAACTATTAAATTCACTTTTATTCAAACATAAAGTGACTCAGTTTCTAATACGGATCTAGTCAGATACACCTTAGAAAATGTATATTAGCACCCACTTTCTAAATCCATTCTTGGAATTTACTCTGAAAATGAAGCGCTGGAAGTAGGAAGCCTTGCAATCATGCAGAGATTAAAGAGGAGATGCTTTCAACAGGCCTGCAGTCAGCCTGGCAGCCTCAGTGACGGGTGGGGAGTGGGTATGTTAGAATCATCAATGTTCATACTTAGACACTTCTTTTTTTACATTTATTGAGGTCATAATAGTTTATTACATTGTGAAATTTCTGTTGTACATTATTATTTGTCAGTCACCATATATATTTGCCCTTTTACACCTTATGCCCACTCTCTAACCGCCTTCCCCTCTGGTAACCGCTAATCTGTTCCCTCTGTCCATGTATTTGTTTATCTTCCACATATGAGTGAAATCATAGGGTGTTTGTCTTTCTCTGTCTGGTTTATTTTGCCTAACATAATACCCTCCAGTTCCCTCCATGTTCTTGCAAATGGGATGATTTTTTTTATGGCTGAGTGGTATTCCATTGTATATATATATATACACTACATCTTTATCCATTCATCAGTTGATAGGCACTTGGGTTGCTTCCATGTCTCGGCTATTCTGAATAATGCTGCAATGAACACAGGGGTGCATAAGTCTCTTTGGATTGTTGATTTCAAGCTCTTTGGATAAATAGCCAGTAGTGGGATAGCTGGGTCATATGGTATTTCTATTCTTAATTTTTTGAGAAATCTCCATGCTGTTTTCCATAGTGGCTGCACCAGTTTGCATTCCCACCAGCAGTGTCTGAGGGTTCCCTTTTCTCCACATCCTCTCCAACATTTGTTGGTTTTTTGCTTAGGCACTTTTTGGATTGGCTCTATTTCATACTGTTACTAGGAAATCTGAATGGAATAATGGTTTGCTCTTCCAGAGAATCTTTTTGGAAAAGTTTCCTCCAAAGGGACTTTTAAGATACAAACTTAGAAGCAGTTTAAAAGGGAGGAGGGGACAAAACATAGGAATTATTTTTTAGCTATTAACAGGAAACAAATGCTCCCAATGACCTTATGGGGTTGTACTAGAGGTGCCAGTAGGCAGGGAAAGCACACCAGGACCTAAAGCGCCCAGCAGGAAAGCCTGCAGAGAGTTTTGGTCATGATTCAGCAGCAACACTGGGAGGTTTTGCTGGAGGTTTTTTTGTTTGATTATCCCCCCCTCAAAATATTGACAGTGACAGTGCCCATCGGTGAATCTATTTTCAAGGATAAACACTGAAGGAGTTGCCCTTTGTTGATTCAAGGGCTGCTTTCTCTTACTGAGTTCTGTTTGTAAAGGAGGCTTCACTGTTACAGATTTTAAAATATGATAGCAATTTAAATAGAAAATAAGAGTCACTTAAAACCAAAAATAACCATATTATGCATGTCAAAGTCTATTAATAGCAAATAACAAAGACGTTATTGTCTCATCACTGTTTGGTGCATGAATAAAATACTAGGTTTATAAAGACAGAAGAAAATTTCCATGTTCACTAAATTTAGGGTGACGGATCCACCCGGGTTTGCCCGGGACTTCTCTGGTCCAAACATCAAAAGTCCTGGCAACGCCCTCAGTCCCAGGACACTGGTGTGATTAGTCACCCTAACATCGACCCAAAATACAAAAGAATTTTGAAAATATAATTAAATAAAACATGAAAGTGATATTTAGCAAAAGTATAATGCAATATACATTTTACTTATTTTAAAGGCAAAATTATTCTATCAGCATGAATGAAAAATCTTAAAAATGACTAACACTGGCCTCATCAATCAATCAAAATGATTTTATTTTGGTCAAGAATCATTCTCCTCCTTTGCTATATCGATGCATAATTCTCAAAGAATTGTAAAGAGATTAATATAATTTTTCTGCTTATCTAAATTATTTTATTAGAACTTTCCATATCACTTGTTTTCACAACAACATTTTAAAAGGCTGCACAATATTTTGGGGGGGTAATGTAAACTTTAATCATCTGTCTAGTGCTTAGATATTTAGATTATTTCTCCATTATAAATGATGTTTCAATTAACACCTTCATATATTTTTCTATGTTGTAAAAATTTTTTAGATTCTAGAAGTGAAATTAATAGATAAAGGTGTATGGAAAATTTTATGGTTGCGATGTATTGCCATATTATTTTTCAAAATCATTTAAATGATTCACATGATCACCAGCAATACACATAAGTATTACTTTAACGAATCATGATTGCTTTTTTGGTATGTTTTAAGAAGAGTTAAATGGCATTTTACAATTATTCAAATTAATTTTTAGAGAAGTTCGTTATTTTCCCACATATTCAGTAACATATCGTATTTCCTCTTTGGTAAATTGTCTTTTTCCATTAAATTATAATCGTATTAACATTTTTCTTGTCAATTGGCAGATATTTTACACAGAATACAGCTACTAATTATTTGTTGTATATGCTGCATATAAAGTTATGTTTTCTCCTTTCTCTGACCCCTTGCCATGTATCCGAATACCGATGCTGTCACTTCTGCTGTGTTATCTGGAAGTCCTCCTTCCTTTCCATCCGTTCAGGTAACAGACCAGCCCACTCTCCTTACCAGTCTCAAACCCTCCTAAATCCTCCCCTGATTCTAGTTCCTCCTGTTCTAGGTCATCCCACCAACAGTTACTGAACATCCTAATTCACACAAGGATTTCAACACATGATGGAAAGGCTTGTTATACAGCCACCCAAACTTGCCTCTCCTCACTCACTCAGTTCACTAAGCATTTTCTATTCCATTTTGCTCTCCATATTTGAAAGGCCCTCTATACTGTATTAGCCTTCATGGATTTGGTTTTCTTAGAGAATCATCCCATCCTTCATACACATAATCTGGATAGGCTAAAATGGCAGTGGAGATTAAGTCATGAGGGGGCCATGTCACTAGTAACCACTGATGGAATGGGATCCTCACTGAACACTACATGGGAATCTTGGGTAGGGTAGGGCTGGGGAAAGGACCACGAAGGCAAATGGTTGGACAAATTGACAAATGACAGAGGACATAAAGGAGATACAATGTTTTTATTCATAATTTTATCAGGGCCGGTTTTATTTCAGAAGCCTTTTTAAAGATTTTTTATTTTTTCCTTTTTCTCCCCAAAGCCCCCCGGTACATAGTTGTGTATTCTTCGTTGTGGGTTCTTCTAGTTGTGGCATGTGGGACGCTGCCTCAGCGTGGCCCGACGAGCAGTGCCATGTCCGCGCCCAGGATTCGAACCAACGAAACACTGGGCCGCCTGCAGCAGAGCGCGCGAACCTAACCACTCGGCCATGGGGCCAGCCCCAGAAGCCTTTTTAAATAATAATTTTAATAAGAATAAAACAAGGAAAAATAAACCCAGAAGGTCAACTTTGTGAGGTCTCTGCTGGGCAAATCTTTGAATAGGGAGGCAGTGTCAGGTAGCGGGAAGAACGCTGAACATAAGATCTGAATACAGATCCTACCTTGGCTCTGACATGCTTTATTTGTCATTTAACCTCTCAAAATCTATTTTCTGCAAATCTGAAATGGAGAATAACATCACCTACATCATGCATGAGAAAAAGTACTTCATATATATATATGTGTAATATAGCTTTCTGTGTGTGACTGCCATTATGTACATTGCAGATAAGTTTGATTTGTCCTAAATCTGTCTAAATGTTACTGTTAAATCAGTCTGAAGAACCACACACCTATAGAGACAGTTTGTGTGTATTTGTGTTGAGTATGACATAGAGAGGACAAAGGGAGCTGACGGATATGGAGCACTGGATCAATCTCTTGTACCTGCTACTAATAGACTATGTGGCCATGGCACAATTGTTTAATTACTCTGTTTCAGCTTCCTCATCTAGTAAATTAGGGTCTGGACTAGATGACTTCTAAGATCCAATACGGCTCTGAAATTCATTCATCTAAAAGAACTGAACAACTTAATTTCCCAACCCAACTTTAAACAATTGAGGACTGTTTCACAATTTACTAAATCCATATCCACCTGTTATCCCATAGAAAGGAGTTTTTCCTGACTCTTACTGCCACCCTTACAGCATCTCTTCTTGAACACCAACTTT
The DNA here is from genome assembly GCF_041296265.1 of Equus caballus. Taxonomy (NCBI): domain Eukaryota; kingdom Metazoa; phylum Chordata; class Mammalia; order Perissodactyla; family Equidae; genus Equus; species Equus caballus. The sequence continues at coordinate 91,893,524 of NC_091685.1, read as the reverse complement.
TAGGAATCATGAACACTTCCAAAAACTTAATCATCAGAGAATGATTCTTCTCTTCTTCTATTCCCCCCCCAAACCACTACTCTTCAAAGTAGTACCTCATTTCTATGCAGGAGTCCAGCATCCAAGTGGAACAACAGGGACAAGCAGAAAAAGCCTTCAAGCTCTTGAGACCAAGAGAATAGGTACCTACTAAGTACCTCCTGCACACACAAAAGTGATCCTACCACTTGGAAAGGAACAGGGAAGTTATTAATGGAGGAAGGCCTCCCCTCTCCATATATGCTTAAAGTTCTGAATGAAAAGAAACAAAAATCCTCAACAAAACTGGAGAAGGTGGTCTTTGATTTTTAAACAAACACAGCCCAAGAAGAAAACTTTAAAAAGAAGTTTCCTTAAATTGCTTAGTGGTAGCTTTGCATCCTCTATGTAGACCTATAGGGAGATCTTGGAGGGCATCACCAGCGTAGCAGAAGATGAGAGGACTGAGAGAGAAGGTCGGGAGCTCAAAGGAAGAATGAGATGAGATGAAGAGAGACGTAAGGGGAAATAAGAGCAGGGGCACCAAGTTAGGGGAGTTGAGCTGGTTCACCAACACAGGCCTTCTGTATCCTGTTGCTCCTGGCTTCCTGTGCTGGCCTCACTGAGCACTTTCTCCACTTGAACTGGGGATTCACTGGAATTGCTGCTTGTCGACCTGATACTGAGCTTTAATAGCATTATAACTCTTCGCAGCCTACTTTAAGTGATACCCACACCCTGGGAGGGAGAAGAGACAAGAAAAGAGAAGGCAGCATTGACACAGGCCTATACACTAAGCAGAACACCAGGCACTTCACTCATCTCATTTAATCCTCAAAATAATTCTCTGTAGAGCTAGAATTGATTTTTTTTTTAATAATGAAGAGTGGTACAAAGAGGTTAATATTAGGCTCCATCTCTGCTTTTCATAAACTGACATTTTTCTTTCCCTTATAAGTGAAGAAGTTGAAGAGTTTTTAAGTTTCCAACGCCCTCATGTTAGAGACAAGGAAAGCAAGATCCACAAAGATTAAATAACTCACCTAGATTCACATAGTTAACTAGCAAACGGCAGCGTCAAAGAAAATCTAAATTTATTGCCCAATCTGATAGTTTCTCCTCTTGTAGACTTCACCTGTAGCCTTATGCTCAAATGCCATGTGTGTTAGGTTAAGTATCTAGACCAAGATAGTCATTCAACGTCTATCAACTGTCACCAATTTAACTCCTGTGTATGAATTTGCAAGTTTCCAGTTTATATCTTTATTGAAAGCTTTTGTCCCACATTTCTAATATGCCCGTACATTTGGGCATTATCTGAAAACCAATCAATAATTAACATTTCTCCCCACTTTTCTACTTCATTAATAATGTGATTGGATCTATAATAGTTCTTTGATCTTAACAATTATTTCTTACCAATGGTAAAACTCTGCTCTCCTTTTCAATATTTTTTTAATTCAATGACATTTTTAAAATTAGCTAGTTTTTCTAGCAATTAAAAAATAAAACATGCACAAGTAACCAATTCTAACAGTGCAAAAGGGCGTATAATGCAAAATATGTCTCCCATCATTCCACATCACCAGTGCCCTTCTCCAGAGGCCGCCTCAGTTGAGATTTTGTGTATTTGATGGGTTTTAAATCCTCTCAACGGCACTTACATTTCTATTAATTTTTAATAAAATGAAAGAGAAAATAAAATACCACACTAAAAACTGATATATCCTTTGCATTTCTTTTAGTTATTAAAGCTGTTTTTCTAACAAACTGGTGTGTGTTGTTCCATGACAAATAAGAAATTACCATGAAATTTCTATTAATTTTGATAGTGACATCTTTGGTGATATTAAAATCTTCGATATTATTGTATTTTAACCTTTTTTTTTTGAGAACTGAATACTGTGATGATAAAACTTCATTTCAAATAAGGAAGAATAAAAATATCTGCCAGAAGAAGTCACATTTATAATGAAATATAGAATAAGGTAAAAAGTCAAAACTCTAGGAAAAGATTATTTCTATGAGATATTAAGGAGTTTTTAGAAATTTCTTTACACTATTTTAGATAGTATTCAATTGATCACCACCCACAATAAATGTTTTATCTGTCAGAGTTTGAAATAGAGGAACATTACATTCTTCATATCACTCCACTATTATTATATTCTCTTTTTTTTTGGTGCTGAAATAACATCTTTTTTTAGTTGGGAAAATGACTGACACCATATTGAATATTGTATTAGTTTCCTGGGGCTGCCATAACAAAGTACCTCAAACTGGGCGGCTTAAACAACAGAATTCATTCTCTCACAGCTCTGGAGGCTGAAAGTCTGAAGTCAAGTTGTCGGCAGGGTGGGTTCCTTAGGCTGCAAGGGAGAATCTGTTCAGTGCCTCCCTCCTAGTTTTTGGTAGCTTCAGGCTTTCCTTGGCCTGTGGATGGTGTTCTCCCTATGTCTTTACATCGTCTTCCCTTGGTACATGTCTATCTCTGTGCCCAAATTTCCCCTTTTTATAAAGACACCAGTCATACAGGATTAGGGCCCACCCAAAGGACCTTATCTTATCTTGATCATCTGCAAAAACCCTGTTTCCAAATAAGGTCACACTTACAGGTACTGGAGGTTAAGAATTCAACATCTTTTTGGAGTCTCCAATTAAACCCATAACAAATATGGTTGAAAATTTTCTCTCAAATGAGAAAACAAAAAGTACCAGCAATGTATACAACAGGTGTCCTGTCTTAGTAGTGTAGTTACTAGGAACTGTTAGTAACGACTCTGGAGAAGCAAAGCAAGGCAAAGCAGGGCACCATGTGTGACTCCATAAGGAGAGGCTACAGGCAGGATGTAAAAAGGCTTGCCCACCAACCAAAGAGACAACTAGAATCACAGACACAGTTAGAAGCGAGGTGCATGTGGGAGCTCAAACCCATGGTAAATCTGAGGTCAAAGCAGAGAGGAGACAGGGCAGAAGGATCAGGCCATATATGAAGCCAATCCTAAGAGGTTTCATTGCAGGAGGCCTTCCTTTGAAAGAATAAGAGCTGGCCCTTCCAGCTGTGCCTCCAATTACCCTAATGTCCAGACTGATGCACACAGGAAATGACATTCCCTGCAGACATAAAGTGCTTGGGCTTTGTGGAATATAATCAGTCACTGGGAAAGCTGACACAAGACAAGGGGTTTGCTCCAGGAGCCAGAAAGTTCTTTGGTTAATGCACACTTTGATTTCCCCAGGCCAATAGCAATGGAGTTCAGCTCACATAGCAGCGTTGGGAGGTCTCAGTTAACTACTAAAGGCCCATTGGAAGAAGAGTCCAGTGAAGGATGGGGTCTCATGGTCTGGCAGATGATGGATTCACAATTATAAGTGTACATAGAGAGATACAAAAGGGAAAGAGAGAAGAAAATCAGATTGAGGATGGCAATGACACAAAGGGTCTCAAAAGTTTACTAGTCAAACTTTGGGATGGATGGATGGAGCAGAGCCAGGAATTCTACCCTACACTGTGTTGAGGCCCAATTGTGTATCCCAATCCACTCTACAATGTGCTGCTGATAGTTTGTACAAGTATAAACAACCAAAGTTTTCGATGGTTTACTTTTTTAATGTATAATGTTGAACTGTCATTATCCATTTTAAAGAGTCTTACTCATTTGAATTCCAATGTGCTTTGTAGGTGGGAGAGAAAAGCTGTAGAATTACAGGTAGCACATAAACCTCAGCCTGTTTTACTTTGACCAGAGCCCATAATTGGTGGTGGTATTTACTACTCATGCTTTGAGGGAGGAGGGTGTGTTTAAATCTCAGTATTCTCACAGGAGTGTTGTCTAAGTCAATGTTAATAATCACATTTGTTCTGGGAGAGAGAAGGATGAGAACTGCTACTATTGGTATAGCATCAAGGCCCTGAGTTTGGGGAAGCTGGGAGATAAAAATCAAAGGATGCAGAAGCCCATGAATGTTAGGTGGTGAGCAAGGGTACAAGGACTTTTGATATTAGGCAAATATACTGACATGGTTTGAGGCCATCAGATATTTCTAAGGCAGAGCAACACTGTGGCACAGTCAGAGCATGAGGGTCTGTGTGCTCACGGTAGGAAGCTACAGGCAACACATCTCTCTAAAGCTGTTCTTCAGCAATGGAAGCCTATTTGGGGAATGTCCACAGAGATTTAGAAGATATTTCTAGTTGTATGAATTGCTGCTTGGGATGATGGTTCAAGTGGAACTGGATGACAGAGATACTTTCAGAGTGACTTATCTTGAGGGTATCAGACCAGACACTCCTGATTTCTCAGATAACGCATCTGTAAAGAATCTGCTAAATCTGTTAAATCCCTTCATTTGACTGAATTTCTGAGATGCCTACATGCAGTGTTCAATGTTGACAACCATGATGACAGTGCCTGCTCCTCTGACTCCTTTGTTCTAATGGTTGGTTTTTCTTCCACACTGGGTTACTGACTTGGCCTGGAGGGAGCTTCCAATAGATTTGAATGAAGGGAATTAGGAGTCCAGGACTGAGTCAGAGAGCTCGAGTTTTGAGCAGTAGATCTCAATTCCAAGAAGAACCATGATCAGCTATTGAGTCTGCACTAGATGGAGACACTCTGAGATTGGGTCAACCAAGGGGCCCACTATTTCCTCCTGAGTTTAGTCTTGAGTAATGATAATCATGGGATCCTGAAACAGTTTAGGACCCCATATAGCAGGCAAAACACTCTTGTAGACTTGTGATGGAATCATTCTATATCAGCTACCTTTAAAAAGTTGTATATTTTAATTTTGGAGGGATCATAAATTTGCTACACATCTACTATTTTCATACAATACACAAACATAATGGAAAAAGTAAAATGCATCTATTTTTTTCTATATTAAAAAACAGAAAAGGAACTTTTAGAAGACCAAGTTATATTAGTAAATTGAGGAATTTGCGCATCTAAAAATGTTAAAATGGAGGTTTTCAGAGAAGTACAAAGACATTAGATATCACCTTCCAAAGGGAATCTTTAGACCATTGTGTGACATTTTCAAGGAAATTACCAAAAACTGTTCACAAGACTTGTGAAATTCCTCATTGACAATAAGGGCATATAAATGTTGGAGACTGTGTCAGTCAAAGTTAGATTAGGCTACACTGTGGTAGTAAATAGACCCTGAAATTCCAGGGCCTGAGACAAAGTGATTTTCTTGCTCACATGAAGTCCTCTGAGGGTGGGTGACTCTAGGGCAGCTCTGCTCCAAATGCTCATTCAGGGATCCAGGTTGTTTCCATCTCATGGTTTCATCAACTCAACCTAAGTTCTCCATGGCCATCATGGCAAAAATAGAGATAGCATGGAGGACTCACATCTGCTCCTCTAAGCTTCAGCCTGAAAGTGACTGCTCAGAGCCTACTGACCAGAATTAGCATTTTTATAGTGACTGACACATAAGACTCAATAAATGGTAGCTCTTATAATTTTAGCTACTGGAAAACAGCATTTTGAATGGCTGGATAACAGTTCATCGTGTGTAATTACCATAATTAATGATTACTCTAACATAGGACATTTCTATTGTTTCCATTTTTTTTATTATTACAAATGATACATAAAGACATAATATGTAAATCTTTGTCTTCATGTCTGATTATTTCCTAGAAGCAGAACAACAGGGTTAAAGGATATGGACGTATTTTAAACTCTTGATATATATTCCCAAAATTGTTTTCTAGAAATGTCAGCTAATTTATTCTGTCGCCAGCAATGTAAAAAACATGCTTACCAAGATTCCACAAGCATCAAACGCTGTCTTAACCCAATAAATCAACCACTTTGATTTCTCTGCATGGGAATTTGGTGCACTTTTTACCTATCCTATCAGCACTCTCACCCACATTACTGCAGTTATCATAGCACTGACTTGCTTTTTCCTCTAAAATGTAAGCCTCTGAATCAAGGGGCCATAAATACCTTTCTCAGCTATATATTCCCAGAACTTAGAGTCTTGTACATAGTAGGTAAACATTTGTTATAAAATTACAGGTGAAAAGTTGCATAACTTTAGTGCTTTAATTTGTGCTTTTTTATGATCAACATTGGCTTTTTTTCATATTTATTACCCAGTTGAATTTCTTCTTTGAATTGTCTTCTTAGTTCCCCTACCATTTTTCTACTGGTGTGTTAGTGGGTTTTCTCACCAATTTGTAAAAGTTCTTTATATAATAACGATATTAATTTATCATATTTACTTCAAATATCCCCAACGTTTTGTTTATCTTTTAATTATATGAGGTCTTTAATAAATCATTTTTTTTTAAAGTACATGTCAAATCTCTTGATCTAGCGGATAGAGGGCTATTCCGCTAGCCTCGCGTTTCCATGAGGGGACTCCATCTCTCCTTCCTTCTTCACCTCTCTTTAAGGAAGAAGGAATGACGACGTATCTGGCTGGTGGAATTGTGAACTCTCGTCCCCTCTAGACTCAGTTCTCAAGGAGGTGTGACCTCCGAACTCCATGCCGAAGCTCACAGAGCAGGCATAGAACCTGGAGGAGAGTCTGAGCTTGACCAGTCTTCCAGTAATTAGGTGGTTAAGATGATCTGGGGGGATAATAGTCTGATTTGAACAGATATAAGCTCTGTTCCCCAATTGGCCTTAACAATTATGATCTGTCTGATTCTCATGTTTCTTCTGAATTGGTTCTGAACTTGGCTCAGGGAGAGGATATAATTATCCCTCGATAAATCCCATTATTTTCCTTTGTGCTTTATTCAATTGTTTTTATGTTTCGAAGGTCTTCCCCGTCTAAGACAGAATAAATATTAGCCTTTATTTTCTACTTTTTTATAGCTTATTTTTAAATTTTTCTCATAAAATTTAATTTTAAAATAAAGTACGGAAATAATTAACATTATCACAAAAATCTCTGGTAACAATGGAAAATCAAAAAGAGAAAAATTAAAATCATACTAATTTTATACTTTGTTTTCTATTTCCAAAATTATTGACATGATTTTTTTGTAGACTTAACTTTACGTTTAATCAGTTTCAGTGTTTATTGTCAGTTCTTTTATATTAGGACTTCCCTCTTCTTGTGTTTTTAATTTTGTTTTCTCTCTTGTTGGGTTGTAGAACACAATGTACACAGAAAAATATCTTCATAGCGTACTTTCTGAAACTTGCATGGGTAAGAATGTCATCCTGTTGCTTCACACGAAAACCAGAACTTAGCTCTGTAGGATACTTTCAATTCTCAAATTTACAGCATTCCACTCTCTTTCTCCTCCCCTCAAATCCTGCGGACTCTACTTCTTTTTGTTTTGTGGCATTTATCATTGCAAAGAAGAAAGCTGAGCTCGTCTAATTTTTGTTCCAACGCAGACAATCTGTTCTTTCTCTTTGGATGCAGGTAGGAGTCTGTGTTTATCTGAGTCATTCAAAAAATTCCCCAGAATTTATCTAGTTATGAATTTTTTAAATAATTTTTGACTGGAGAATGAAAAGTTATTTCAATCTGCATATGCAGAATTTTTTAGGGTCAAGAAAGCTTTCTTAAAATGTCTTTGCTTATTGCTTTTGTTTCAGTTATTGTGTATTCTTCCTCAGGAACTTCCATATTTATCATCTCTCATTGTTTTTATCTCTTAGGCTTTCCCTGAATTTTGGGAGAGTGTTTCAAGCTGTCCTCAACATCACTGATTCAGTTTTCCACGGTGCCAATTCTACTCTTTACTTTTTCCACTCTCTATTTTAATTCTACCAACACACCTTGTTGAAAGCCTTCCTTATTTCATCTGGGGCTCATTCTCATCTCGTTTGGTTCTATCCTCAGGCTTTCTTGTCTTCTACTTGTATCCTTCGGAAGATACTATGAATTTTTCTAAAATGATCACTTTGACGGGTTTGTTCTTTACCTGGGTCTTCAGGTTAACGCTTTGTTTTCCTTGCATTTCCTACATCCCTCAATCAGAAGCAGTCCATCTAGTCCTGGTATTGAAAGGCACTCAGAGTGGACAGTCTGTCTGGGCTCTGCTCACTAGCCACGTGGTACTGGTAGAATCCCCCTGCTTCTACCCACATTTGGGGGAGAGTCAGTAGAAACAGCGCCTCACTCGATTGCAGTGTCTAGCAGGCATTCTCCTGCGACTGAGATTTGATCTTCTCTTACTTTAACTTACTGATTCTCTTCTACTTTGCTCAGTTCTTGAAAACATCTAGTCTTGGGAGAGGAGCTTCTTTTGAAACGTATAGTCTTGCTCATGGTCCTATCTTTGTCCTAGTTCTTAAAGGACAGGGCTTCTGTGTCCGTAATCTGACCGATGCCTCTTTATGTTAATAGCACTCCTATGCAGAACTTAAAGATGTCAGAGGTAAGGGTTAACTTGTCCAGGACTGATCCCTGCAGGCTACTGTCCCAGAAAAGAAGATGAACTCTAGCAAAGTTCCAAGGAAAGCATTCAGACTCAATGCTTTTAAGGCAGTCAATCCTGACCTATTGTGAAGGCATGGACCCCAGTCTCTCTCTCCTGACAGGGGAGAGGCCAGTGCTCCCCAAACTATGAATGCCCATGGGGCAAATCTTGCTATTTTTGTGCCATGTCCTATGGCTGCTACCACAAGGCAGAGACCTCAGGCTTCCCCCTTACTCTTCCCCTTCTGCTGATCATGCAGGGGAGGGGCTGGACTACATCAAGCCATGAATGCTGAGCTGGCAGGAGAGGGCTTGTATCAAGTCTCTGCCACACCATGTTGCTATCGCATGTGTCCCTCAATCACACCAGGAGTGTGACAATACTTCCCTAAACATACAGCATCCACTGAAAGGGCAATGGGAGACCAGCACACCTGCCACTGCTCCTGTCTCCGTGAGTTCTCTGGAGCAGCACTGCTCTGGCAGGCCTGCTGTGAGTGCTGCTGACCACTTACCTTGTTAGGATGGCAGTTGTCCCAAAAAACTGGGCAAATGTCCAGGCCCATACCATGGCCTTCTGGAAGCAAGTGAGGGGACTGGAAATAAATCAAAGACCAAGACTGGAGTGGGAGGAGTCTGCTGGTAATGCTGTGGTCAGCCTTCAGGATTCAGGATGGCCAGTTAGTGATTGTTAGCAGGGACTAGCTTTGAAAAATCCCGAGTAGTGGGAGACCTATGGGGTTAAGAGTCTCAGTGATAGAATTTCTCATTTGTGTGTGTGTGTGTGTGTGTGTGATATTGAAGGGAGTTGCCTAGGATGGGGTGGATACTTCCCTAAGAGGAGAGCTGAACCACTGCTCCTCATAAAATTAATGCAAAAAAAAAAAGAAAAAAAAAGATGAAAGGGGACATCTTCCCCAGTGTTTGGAGGAGATGTTAGAGAAGGGAGTTAACCATCAACAAGATAAGGATAAGAGGGTTCCATGTTCTAACTCTTCTCTGTGAGATCAAGATCGTAAATGGGACAGTCCCTTGTAGTGGTGGCCTCTCTAGAAATCTGTTCCTGGATCTGCCTTCCACCACTGGCTGTGTCAGGGGAGAGTGGGAGCCATTCCATTCACGATACTATCCTGCTCCTGGTACCTTCCGGCCCCTGGCAAATTGCACTAAGATACACTATCCAGAATCTATTCACAGAACTGACTGTCAATGGTAAATTCTAGGACCTGAACTGAGCAAGCCAACCAGAACAACTCTTTTTTTCTTCACAAGTTCCCCAGTCACTGGGAGAACTTGGGATCAATGCTGTGGGTCCAAGTTAGCCTTTATTCAGGGCCGGGTCCCTGTGACTATGGCCTCTGCTCATGTTCATTTGCTCTATAGTTCCCTGAGAGTGCTGGAGCTATGCCCTGGACTACAGCCTGCTTGACTGGGCCCTGACAACCTGCCCTTTGCCATCTGCCGGCTGTTACCCTGCTTTAACCTGAATGGGCACCCCTGGAATCAGGATGCTGCCACCTGCCTCAGTACAGCTGCCACCTAGCTGGTGCTGTGGGGCCTCCATTTGCTTGTCTGGACCAATCAGATCAGATACGCGGAAGCTACACCACCAGCACCTCTAAGTAGTCCTAGTTTACCCTCCGAATGAAAATTCTACTCCAGATTACAAATGCTGCACAGATAATTTTCACTCTTGCTGGGTACATCAAACACTGAAGTCAGTCTCTAGAATTTTCACCAACACCAACTCAGTCATTCTATCCATCAAGCAATAAAGGCATGGCTCTTAGGGCCTGATTAAGGAACTGATTAAGAGCATAGAAAAGTATTTTAGATCTGACAAAAAGTGGTTGCAAAACACCATCTAACTTAAAAGTAATTTCATAGCCAAAAACATCCCATATATTATGGAAGATGAGTGCATTTTATCATGCTATAGGGTGGGGCATGTAAATGTGAGGAAGCCAAGGACCGGCAAATATGTAATCTCATGGCAGCCCCACGCTGATCACCTTTCCCAAACTCATCCTCACTCTCAGCCACTAAAATGATGTGGGCAACCATGGTACCATGGTTCTAATCACAGGATTAGTGAGCACTCCAATATTTGCTGAATGAGTGAATGGATAGATAAATGAATGAAAAAATAAAGGAAGCAATGAATAAATCCTCCAATAAAAATACACACATTTGTGTGTGTGTGTGTGTGTGAGGAAGATTGGCCCTGAGCTAACATCTGTGGCAATCTTTCTCTATTCAATGTGGGACGCCGCCACAGCGTGGCTTGATGAGTGGTGCTAGGTCCACACCCATGATCCAAACTTGGGAACTGGGGGCCTCTGAAGTGGAGTGAGTGAACTTAACCACTACACCACCAGGCCAGCTGCCCCCCCAAAATACATTCAGAGACTGAAAAATCAGAAGAAGAGGGAAATTGAGACTTGTTATTTAATGGGTATTGAGTTTCAGTTTTGCAAGATGAAAAAGTTCTGAAGATTGGTTGCACAACAGTGTGAATACACTCACCACTACTCAACTGTAAAGTTAGAAATAGTTAAGATGGTAAATTTTGTTATACATTTTTTTACCACAATAAAATGTTTTAAAGATATTAAACTGAATTTAAAAAATCAAAAGTAAAATTTATAGAAAAATTCAGAATATACCCATGATAGTTATCTGAATTTCACTGGGGCCACTCTTAAATTTTCATCGATGTAGTCTTGACTTCTTCAGTCTTTATTTTTAAATATTATTTCTTATTTCTTTAGTGACTTCTTTTTTGGGGGGCCAGTAATTGACAGTTCTATTACCTGGCTTGTCATTGTAACTGGGGAATTTGATGACTCTAATTGTAAAAACAAAACAAAGAACCATTTTTATTCTTTTCAGCTGAGGGAAGCTCATATATAAAGAACAAAAAAGTGCTAAATCACTTTTAGCATATAATTTTCAGGAATTTTCATAATTAGCACATCTTGGAGGTAAAGCAATTCTTTGTTTACATACAGCAGCAGCTACTAGCACAGGCTCTGAAGCCAACTGACTATTAAAGCTAGCTCTACCACTAACCAGCTTAATCTCTCTGCGCCATCATTTCCTCATCCTCAAAACAAAGCTAATTTTTTAAAGCTTAAAAAAGTATTTACCTCATTCCTGAAATGAGAATAGTAACTTTTAAAATTCTAAGTAAGAATTTTACTTTACTTAAGCAAGAATTTGTCCCATGTTTGCAAATTGAAAAACAAAAACTCTACTTTTAACAACAGGCTAAAAGTCTTAATGAAAAACTTCTCAAATTATAGGAAGAAATGTCTCTTCAATGCATAATTTTATAATCACCTGTGATCCCCACATTAAAAAGTAACCACTGTTAACATGTTGCTGTATGGTACACACCAAACATAACTATATTTTACATTGTGTTTTGTATCTTATTTTTCTACTTAATTTATCATGAGCATTTTCTCAAATCAATCTGTATTTGGTGTTTACTATACAATGCGGAGTAAAATCCAAAGTCCTCACCTTAGCCTACAAGCCCCAATGTGATCCCAAGCCTCCTGATCTAATCTTAGCTCCTCTCCTTCCACTTCCTACCCCACCCACTGAGCTCCAGACACATTGGCCTTCTCGCTAGTCTTTGGGCATGCTTAGCATGTGTGTGCCTCAGGGCCTTTGCACTTACTATGGCCTCTCTCTAGAACCTCTCCCTCCAGAGTTTCACAAGGCTCAGCCTGTCATTTCATTCATGTCTTACCTTCTAACACGGGAACACCTTATGTGAAGTAGCAACAACTGTCTATCCCTTTGCCTTGCTTCTTTTTCATCACAGCACTTATCACTGCTTAATATATTAGACAGCTATTAGTGGCTAAGGCCTGTTTTCCCCATAGAATGTAAGTGCCATGAGGGCAAGGATCTTGTCTGTCTTATTCACGTTTTATCCCCTGGCACTAGATTCTAAACAAATATTTGCTGAATGAATGAATGAATTTTGCCCTAATTTGTAATTTCATGACTGCACAGAACTCTGTTGCATGGATATTGCTTAATATATTTAACGAATCCCCTATTTTGAGATATTATAAATTGTACTGCAATGGACATGCTGAAACCCATTCTCTTTATTACTTTTCAGTTGTTCCTCCGGGGCTAAATTAGGGCAGCAGCTTCCCAGCCATCCCCCTTTCCTCTTTTTCCTCCTCCCACAGCGTGCATCACAGCCAGACGTAGATTATATTACACTCCTTTCCTTGCCCTGAATGTACAGAAGCATAAGCCCAAGCTCTAAATGCTGGCATGTCCCCATGTTGCCTTTCTACTCAGTTCCCATCACTGCTCAGAAGTACACTGCTCACTTCAAACAGGTTGCTCCTCCCATTAGTTCCTCTAATTATGCTTTAGGGTACGTAGTTCCCTCTTACATAACATATTCCTGTTTCTTTACCCGCCTAAACTCCACCCATCTTCCAAGTCCCCCACCAGGCCCTGCTGATTCCGTGCCTTCCTGTAATCTAGTCTGTACGATCTCTCACTCCTCTGAATTTTTCTGCTATTCCCCGTATCTGTCACTCAAGACGGCTCCTAACCATCTGCCATGTTCTAGCACCTTCCACCGTGTAGATTACAACGTGCAATTTCCTGAAACACAAAAACGGTTTTCCCTCCTTTGTCAAAGTCCTATGCAGTCCTTGCCACAAAATAATATTTTCTAATTTAACTCTTTCACTAATGCCAAAACTTTTGTGGAAATGAGACAGTTTTTTGAAAGAAGAAATAGGATTATTCATGATAAAATATTTTCATCTTCCCATATACATTTTTTTTGCATATTAGCTACCCACTATCCTTAAATATTCACAAATGATTCTGATTCTGAAATTTTCATCGTAATCCTTATTAAACTACCATACAAAATGCTTCTGAAGATTTTTTGTTGTTTTAGACTTTGTCTTACCTTAAGATAACATTAAGTATGAAGTTTTTTAAAATAATTTTTTAATTTTCTATTTATTTATATTTTTGGAAGATTAGCCGTGAGCTAACATCTGTTCCTCTTTTTTTTCCCCCAAAGCCCCAGCACATGGCTGTATATCCTAGTTGCAGGTCATTCTAATTTTTCTCCGTGGGATGCAGCCACAACATGGCTTGATGATCTGATGAACTGGCCTCCAAAGCAGAGTGCACCGAACCCAACCACTCAACCATGGGCCAGCTCCTGAAGTTATTTTTAAAGAAACATTTCCCTCAGAAATTATTATAAAATCATGATGGGGTGGTATCTGACTTACACAGATATTTGGGGGGGGGGTTGTATAGCAGATGTGGGGTGCTGGGAGAATCACAGTGTGCCTTTCCTTTTTCATAGGTGAGAAATCACGTTAAAATGAACAAAGAGGGCTGTGAGAAAGCAAAAACAAAACGGAGCAGCACGTGTGTGGATGAAGGATGCCCTGTGGCCGAGTGGGGAAAGATGCTTTCTCCCTGGGATCATGCTCCTGGGAACTCTAGGCTGAGCGCTCCGCCTCAGGTAAGAGGTATGTCTGCAAGCAACGTTGCAGGTAAGCCCATAAGTCACACCCTTTGCTTTTTAATCTCAAAAACTTACATACTAAAGCCTCAGATCTTGACGACCCGCACGTGCACCAGCGGCAGCCCGGCCAATGGCCACTCACCGTCTTCCTCAAAGAGAAGCCCCATGTTTCCGTGCGCCTCGGCTTCTTTCTTCCCCCCGTCCATCTTGATCAGTTGAGCAATCTTGAAACATCGTTCGAAGAAGTGGTTCCTTACCCACCTGTCTTCAGAATTATTGAAGTAGCAGGCCAGAGCATACAAGTTATTATAGACATCTTCAAAGTATTCTTCGAAGAGAGAAAAACATTATAAACTGCATTAGAAAAATTTCTCACGGCACATCCCTTCAAATGGCAACCAATGTAATAACGTTTATTTTCTATTTTTCCTTAAAAGCATGCTTAACAATCTTAAAAGTCTAAATGCAAAAATTAATGCACTCATTGTTAGATTAGTTATATTAATTAAAGAATGTGCACATGAGAAAAGCAACAAAAATCTTTCTGAAAACTTAGAACGTGTTAGAAATTGACATACTCTTTGGGTGAAACACTAGATTCTATATAGAACAAAAGACAGGATAATAGCTACTAGCCATGTGCTCTGTTCTTTTGGAAGAAATGAATATGTAGTACCATCAAGTATTTTTCCCACTGAAGATTTGAAAAGTATTTAGAGATTCCAGAGAGAGCAATGTTTCTTAGCCATGGCAAAAAGATAATGTAAATGAAGAAAGTAGATAGGATATGAAAATAGCAAGGTATTTTCCCTGAGAAGAAAAAACAATCATGAGGTTACAGATATGAGAAATGACGATCCGGATGACCCAGTAAGCTCCACACACTTTCCAGCAATGTTTCCAGGAAAACAAGCTACTAGCGATGTGAAGAAGGAGTAAATTTGTTAACAAGTTGTGCCTCAGTCTGGAAATGCCACTCTATTGGTGAATATGAACAAATTCATGATCTTTATGTCTTTTTGCATTTGTGCTGGAAGCACAGTTATGTGGTGGCCTCTGGATTACCTTTCCAAGGATTTTTTATAACCATTCTTATCTATTGGAATTCACTGAGACTAAGTGTTCACTACCATCAGAAGAGTCAACTCATATATTACTGAAAGGATTACAATGATTAAAATTATTTATCCATTGCCCACTAGTCCCCCTATAAGATTAAAATCAAAAGCCTCAGAAAGAAAATGAAATTAGGCTGATTACAACAAAAGGTAAATTTCAAGAACTCCAATGTTTCAAAAGAAATTTCTAAAACCTACGTCATTCCTTTACATATAGTGCTTCGTAATTCCATAGGAAATTAAGATTTATCTTAAAATAAAATTTATACCTAAAAATTAAGGTTAAAAAAAAAGAAGCTCTCCCTCTCCTTATTTTTGAAGGAGCTGGGGATTCTCGGAGCCATTCTGCTTTTTAGGGCTGTTCACAAGAGGCAACAGCTTAGGGGAAAAGTGGAGAGTCATCTGAGTTACTCACTTAAAACAAACACTCTCATCTCAGAATTGATTTCTCCTAAGCTTTATCTTTCCATTCCGAACCTTCTACCAAATGTAGCACTGGTCTATTTTGTAATAGTTTATATTTTTTGTCATATTTAGTGATTAGAGAGTTATTTTTTAAAGCCTATAAGTAAAACATTTCATATCTTCCATTTTAAAAAAGTTATATAGAGAGGTTTTCTTAAAAAAAGTGACCCTGAAATAACTTTTCTGTTTTTCAGAAATTAAACCTCAATAGAAAAACAGTTCCAATATTTCATAGACAAAGTTTTGTGTGTGTCTGTTTTTAGAATGAGTTAAACAAGTTATCAAGATTCCATAATTAAAGACTACATGTCAGCTAAGCCATTTTTCTATGGAAAAAATGGAGTGTTTTTCAGAGTATTAAATATAAAGGAATATATTAAAGTTTTGAATCTTTGGACACACCAAATACATGGCCTGTACCCTTTACATTCTAAGCTGCCTTTTCTCCTTGCTTGTAGAACACTTCCTTCAATTGTCAGCAGGTATAAGATGAAAATCAATTTTACTGTTGGTTTATTATTTATATCTGTATTCATTATGCTACCTAAAAGAGAGATTCCGTGATGAAATAAATTTGGGAACTCCTCGTGCTAATTTCCCTTTCAGCGAGCCACACAATATACATCAGCAAGTTAAAGGCTCTGATAAGTCCTGGAGTAAACCAACTTGCTTAACATCAATATTAATTCACCTGGTGTTTCTCAAATTTATTTCACCTGACAGTTATTTTTGTTTTGCTTTCTATAAAACCTATAAACATCCTGTAGGACTCTACTTGAGTAGCGTAGAACATACTTTGGGAATATTAAATAAAAGTTATTAGAGAGGGAGTAATGGTCAAGTTTGCATGCTCTGCTTCAGCCGCCCAGGGTTCGCTGGTTCGAATCCTGGACGTGAATGTACACACCGCTCATCAAGCCATGCTGTGGTGGCATCGTGCATAGAAGAAATAGAAGGACTTAGAGCTAGGATATACAACTATGTACTGGGGCTTTGGAGAGAAAAAAAAGAGGAAGGTTGGCAATGGCTCAGGGCCTATCTTCCTCACCAAAAAAAGAAAAGCATGCCTAAAAATAAAAAAAGCAATGCAATAATTTTAAAAGAAAGAAAAATAATGTTATTAGAAAAAGAATTACTGCTTAACGCTTGACAATAATTTAAAGTCAAGTGTAAATAATGTTTGAATCATCTATTGATTTGGTTACCCTTAATCATTATTGCCATCTCCTCTCTGGCCCCATGGGGCACAAGGCCCTAATCATAATGTTACAGATGGTACAGAGATGATTCACAACGAGTAATATAAGAAACATTATCAGGGACAAACAAACACTGTAATGAATGGAAAATAACCCAAAAAGAAATGACTGGCTTACCTTAAACACTTCTTTGCTATGAAAGAGAAAGTCTTGTTTTGTAAAGTAATTTAAATAACTCTAGGTTCCTGCTCTGTAAGTCTCAAGAGACAGAACTGACGTGTGATGACTATTGTTAGTGCCATAGCTTTGATTAAATGAACTTATATGACCCTAGAGTGATGGTCTTTCCAATGAGAAGCAATGAGAACACTCAGAGATACGTCACTTTGGGATAACTGTCTCAGATCTCACGGCCATATGGGGTGGAATCTTAACAGATTTCTACATTCTAGATTAAGTGTGTGTGTGTGTGTGTTTATATTGGTTTTAAGATTTAGGATTAATTCAAATTAATCAGAGTGAATGTGCACATCCCCTGTCCCATTTCCTGGGACGTTCTTAATTCAAATCACAATTTTTCCCCAGTAAAGTTCATGTGTTAAATGTGAAAAAAATTATGCAAATTTTTAAAAAGAGCATACGAATGTTTATATGTCCTTTCACTGAAGTATTTCCAACAATGTTTTTTGCAATAATTTTAATTTTCTATATTTCGGCCAGGCAGAAGCCACTGCATTTTGAAGATAACCCTACAGAAGCGTTATTCTGAGCAAGAGGCAATTTTGTTCCATTTAACAAATGCAACATTAGTTACCATGAATATGTGGTAATCGGAGAAACATTTTTATGATAGTTACTTTTCTTTAATAAAAGACTATAAATTAAAATGTTTTCTACCTTAAAGTAGACTGTCTAGCATTTTAGTTTCTTTATAATTCCAAAATGCTTTATGACAAGTTTCTCATATTTATGACACTTTATGACAAATGATATATTTGGCTCATATTTATGCTACTCAAACAAAAGTCTCTATTTAAAACACTTAGTGAATATAATGAATTTAACTTGAAAAAATGACTAATGGGCAAATTTTGTCTTGATCAAGTCTATTTTCAGTGTAAATATCACTTCGGAATTTGAGGCTGAGAGTACAATGCAGGTTTTTTACAATAGCATTTTTTATTTATAACAGTTACAATTGCTTGAGAAATTATATGTGACATTTTATAATTCACCAAAGAACTCTATTTTTAAAGTCAATCCTGCAGTTAAATACTTTTCATGATACAAATTATCACCTCCTATCTCCACACACACATAGACGCACACACACCCCTAGTTCACTTGTGGTGGTGTTCAGATTTTTGTATGTCTCATATTTGTAAGTCAGGTCATAACCTGATAAGAAATATGTATTAACTACACTACAGAGGCTGAAAGACTTCTGCCACCCCTCTGATGCTGTTTGCATGTCCCCATCAATTTTCCCCACTGTAGCGCTGGGTAACAAAAAGTTGTCTTATACTCTATTTTCCAATAGAAAGGCCTGAAATGAAATATAGACATTGTCATGTTGGGGCCTGAGCTACTCTTTTGAGTCCTACGATATCTTAACACAAAAAGTTGAAGAAAATAATAATGTAAAACACCAAATTCTAGGATTTCCTTTCTTTCTTTCTTTGTTTTTCTCTTCTTTTATTTTTTTTTTTTGGTGAGGAAGACTGGCTCTGAGCTAACATATGTTGCCAATCTTCCTCTTTTTGCTTGAGGAAGATAGTTGCTGAGCTAACACCTATGCCAATTTTCCACTACTTTATATGTGGGATGCTGCCACACCATGGCTTGATGAGTAGCATGTAGGTCTGCGCCCAGGATATGAACTTGCAAACCCCGGGCTGCCAAAGTGGAGCATGGAAACTTAACCACTACACCACAGAGCTGGCCTCTCCTTTCTTTCTTTGATTGTATAAAATGACCATACCTGATAACGTAACTGAGAAATACTTATGACAACATTATCAGCATAATTATAATAGAAATTAAAATATTTTCTTTAATAGTTGAAACATATTGGCTTTCTGGAAAAGTTTAGAACACAAAAAAAGAATTTATGAGAAATTATGTAACGGAAAATATAAAATGAACAATTCTACTCATAATTGTGAACTGCAGGCTTTTCATGTCTTCTCACTATTCACTAATAAAAATCCTCTGATTGAAATCTGTAGGACTTACTGATAAAACCTTCAAATTCCATTATATAAATTCTAAAAAACTGCCATAATTTTCAAATTATAGTACTCTTTGAAAATATCTCTTCAGTGAAAATCAATATTCAGATTATATATAAAGAAAACTATGGAAAGATTTATAATTAATGATACAAAAGATTTTAATACATTGGAAAGTTCTGCAGATGTTATGAGGTGCTATTCCTGTCTTCCCTGGCTTAGAATGACATCACCAGGATGCCCCTGCAGATCCTGTCTGGGCAGCCTTGTATGCAGCCTTCCCTATCATTTATTCCAGAAAGATGCTTCGTTGATTAGGTTGAACTGGGCTAAATTGTCTTAATGTTTCAAATGCATACATGAAACAACTTGGAATCTTCCCTCAGGCACTCGCAGTTCTGGTTTCTCCAGCCCTGCTGCCCACGATCCTTCCACTTACCTTTCCTTTCGGCCACCTCGGCCCTGGTCAGGTAGTGGTAGAAGTGATCCAGCTTATCACGCTGCTCCTCCAGGGGTCTCTGCAGAAAGAGGGAACCAAATCTCGCAGGATCCCTCACGGCATCCCACTGCTCCATCAGAGAGAAGAGCTCAGTAAAGGACTTATGATAACCGTCTCGCAGCATGTCCACATAGATGTTCTTCTTGTACGAATTCCGGTAACTGGGAAGAAGAATCAGAACACTCAAAGCGTTATTTCAATCCTTTAAATGCATGCAGTGTTTTTATCCTACAATAATTAAAAGTGGAATTATGCTGACTTTTTCTCCTCCATGAAAGCACTGAGAACTATCTTTGCCTCAAACACTTATAAATTTAACACCTTCAGTTTAATGAAGGATGCCAGGAGCTATCTAAATACAGTAATTTTAATGAAATTACATTATAATACAATATCAGTTCCAGAGCTGAGCTCCCTTTGATAAGGACAAATAAACTAGGTGACCGATGTATTAGTCCGTTCAGGCTGCTGTAACAAAATATTACTGACGGAGTAGCTTATAAATAGGAGAAACTTATTGCTCAAATTCTGGAGGCTGGTAGTCCAAGGTCCAGACTCCAGGAAGGTCTCCTTCTGATGAGGGCCCTCTTCCTGGTTCATAGGTGGCGCCTTCCAGCAGTGTCCTCCCATAGTGGAAGGGGCTGGGGATCTCTCTGGAGCCTCTTTTATAAGATATTAATCCCATTAGTGAGGGCTCCACCCTCATGACCTAACCATCTCCCAGAGGCCCCACTGACCAACACCTTTGGGGGTTAGGATTTCTACATATGGATTTGGGGCTACACAAACATTCAGACCATAGCAACTAACAATATCCAAAAACACTTGATATACTAGCCTCCACCAAAACAAAACAACACAAAGAACTCATAGGCCAAGTAAAAATTTAAAATATCATTTAATATCAAAACAATGTACTCTATATTAAGTGGTTTCACTGTATGTTATGGAGGTTCATTCATTCATTCATTCATTCATTCATGTATGGAGAAAGTGTTTACTGAAATCTATTACTAAGTACATTTTTTAAGTTATTTTCAGTTAGGATTATGTTAATAGTATGTTAGATTAATATTTCATTTATAATTTAATAATAAATAATATTCAAGGAGATAAAGTGGCAAGTGAATATTCCATTTATTTATTTATTCAACAAATAGCTATTGAGTTTTCTCCTAAGTGCCAGGCACTGTTCTAGACCAAATAGGTTCAATGCCATTGTGAAATCTGTATTTTAGTGGGAGAACACAACCAACAAATAAGTAAACAAATAATAAATAATGTCAGATGATGGAAACTGCTATAAAGGAAACAAACAGGGTTATGGGGATGGCAGCTGTGTCGTAGCTATTATTCCACTAAATGAGCAATCAGGCCTTTTATACTAATTACATTCTTTTTTAAGAAAAAAGTAGGAGACAATTAAATATTTAGAACAACTGACGTGATGTGATATTACTAGAAATAAAAATTTCAGTGTGTGGTGGAAACACCCTAGAATTACCAGAATACCCAAGGCTGAGGCCCGTTCTACCCAACCTCCCTGGACCTCATTTCTCCTCATCTGTAAAATGTGGATATTTATATATGCCCTGCCTACATCACGGGATTCTTCTCAGACCAAATGAAATTATGTATATGGAAATGCTCTGAGAGACGTGAAGTCCTGAACTACGGGGTCTAAACCTCTGGCTATGCTATAGATTCACCTACAGAGTTTAAAAAACAAGCAAACAAAACAAAAATGTCCAGGCTCCATCCACCAAGAATTTCTTATTTAGTGGATCAGCGTAGCTACAGGACAAAATATATAAAGGGTGGTAAGGAGGGGAGTGGTAAGAGAGCAGTTTAAAGAAAAAAGGCAGGACTCGGATCCTGGAGACCTCAAAGCCATGGTAAGCACTTTGGACTCCAAGCCAGGAGTGAGGCAGAGCCATTGAAGGGTTTGAGCCAGGGAAATGACTCGATGAGATTGTATTTTAGAAAAATCATCTGGAACAAGTGTCCCAGCTGAACTGCAACCTCCCCCATCTGGCAGCCGATGCAGGGCACCTGTTACGGGACTAGTCCATAAAGAGATTAAGGGAACCACATTCTTAGGCCAAAAGTTCAAAAGCCACCATCTTGTATGAGACCAAAAATATTGGAAATTGGGAAGAGAGAAGACATAACAGCTTTTTGTTTGTGTCTGCCCTCTAGCCGAAATGGAGGAGGAGAGGATGGAGAAGGAAGCAGAGAGATGCTGTGAAAGGTCATGCCCTCTGTCTTCTCCGCTTCCCACCCACTCCTACACAAGGGCATGGAAAGGCAGCAAAGTCACTGTATAGTGTTTCTCAGAGAAGAGGACCAGAACCAGCCCATATACTTTCCCATAGCCCCTGAATGGTAAGGGCGGAATGCCATAATAGTCTAGTGGGCTCCATGTGTGACACAAAGTTAATGGAAAGAGAGGGCTGGTGTCTGCCACAATGTCACTGGCCACAGCAAGGAGATGTAGGCTAAAAGCCTGTTGTACAGGCTGCCCACTGGGGACTAAAGGAGGACACAGCTATAACTCTGAAAATAAGAAGCCTTGGGGAGCTACTGAAAGGGTCAGGTCAGCATATTTCCAGAGCTGACAGGAAAGGATGGATTGAGTGCATCAGAGATGGTCATGTGCATAGAACCCCATAGGTTAGGAATGCAGTCAGCTATAAGAGAAAACTTGCCTTGCAGTGCCTTCCAAACTACAGGTTTCTATTTCTCACAGCACAAGATGCCTAAAGGTAGGCAGCTGCCAGCCTTGGTTCAGTGGCCTGGCAAGTACAAGGCCCATGCCTCTGGGACTTTCTTAAGCTTTCCCTCATGCTTGTTCCCTGTTGGTCACGAGAGGGCTGCTCCTGTTCCAGACATCACATCCACCTTCAAGGCAAGAAAAAAGGGGAGAATGAGGCGGCACCAGTTGTCCTTCTCTATTATGGCGGAAAACAAAAGGATTCTTGCAACTACTAGTGGATTTTCACTTTGGTCTCATTGGCCAGAACTGTGTCATGTGGCCACCACTTGCTGCAAGCAGACTGGAAAAACAAATATCTTGCCTGTTCTTGGGCACATTGCTGCCCAAATAAAACTGAAGCTGTGTTAGCAAAGAAGAAAGGAGGAACAGATACTAGATAGGCAAATTCAGGTCTATTTCAAGGTCCTAGGTCAAGATCTAAAAGTGAATGCTGCAAACCCCAACTCCCAGAGTTGCCAGACAAAACTGGGCAAGATGCCCAGTTAAATCTGAATATCAGATAAACAGTGAATGATTTTTTAGTATCACTATGCCCCAAATATTGCATGGGACATGCTTATACCAAAAAAGTTTTCTTGATTTTGAAACTCAAGTCTAAGCATATGTCCTGTGTTTTTATTTGCCAAATCTAGCAACACTACTCCCCTCTACCCTGCACAGTGCTGTGTTGTTTCTATTTAGGAAAATAGGGTGAGGGGAAGGGATGTGTTAGAATCCTGAATAACCTGAGAAATCACTGAATTGGATTGACTTTACCTGAAAGAGACAAGATTGGATTTTTACACAACGGAGGATCAGGGCTCAGGGCCAGGAATTAAAATTAAGTTATAAAAAAATACTTTCAATTTAGCATCCTTGGTTGGGCTTGTGACTCTGAAATGCACACCTGATCCAAGAGAATGGCCAGCAGGAGGATAGAACTGGGAGCAGGGAGGAGAGAAGGGAGACTCTGGGCGTCCTGGAAAGGAGAGGCCATGGGGGCTGAACCCAAGGAAAGGTGGGAAGATAAATAGAAGAAGGTGGATTCAATACATATTTAGGAGATAAAAATATCAATTACTTGGTGATTGAGTGGATGTTGGGATGATGGAAAGGGAGGAGCTAGGATGATAACCAGGTTTTCCGAGTGGGTAATTGGTAATTTCTAAAGAGAGGAACATAAAAGGATGAATAGATTTGGGGAAAGATAACGAGTTTGAGTTCAGATAACTTGAGTTTGAAGAGCCTGAAGGGACATCAAGTGGTGCTCCAAAAGGCAGTTTGGGGTGCAGTATAGCAGGTCTGAGAGGATAAGGGGCTGGAAATCCAGCCTTGCTTCAAACGAGCACAGCCACTTTGTCTGTCTATGCCCTGGCCGCCACCATGTTTTCTTGTGAGTGAAGAAAGCATTCTAGGGCAAAAACAAAGAAAATCAGGAATAAATAAAACTTAGAACACTGACTTTAAAAATAAACACACATTAGGAGGCCGTCTCAGTTCTAATCCCAATCCAGGACAGAAATGCAGAAGATCGCTCTCTGAGCCTTATTTCCCTCACCTGGAAGATGAGGGCGCTTTGGCTGGATTTGGTCCACCCAGCATCTAATTCCACTTCCACAGGCGGCAGCACTCCAAAGTACTTTTGGAAATGGCCTGTCCCATATTGTATGTCATCTTGGTGGGACTTGATTTCAAAGACTCCCTAGCCGAAGGCTGGGGCAGTGACCCAAATTAAGCCAACTGGCCTTTCTCTCAGGATTTTGAATCTTGAGGTGAGGAACACAAAGGTATAGACAGTTAGTTGTTGGAGCTCAATCAAGATGGCAGCGACATCCTGACAAGAGTCTCATGTAGTTCTTGCTACCTAGATCCATTCAAAGGTGCCACATCTTTGCCTTTTCTCCTGAGCCGGGTTTTCCCCTAAATTCATCTGGTTACCTAATATCCTTCTAATAAAATCATTTCCACTTTATTTAATCTGAATCAGTTTCTGCGGCCAGTGACCAAAGAACATGAACTGATTCAGAAGGGATGGGACTAAAATTGTTTCCAAGACATTTTTCAGCCTCAAAACATCCATGATATATAACTAATATCAATTTTTAAAATTTCTAGTACATTTTTTAAAAAGATCATTCTTTGTAAAAGAGATTTCAAATAGAAATGTATTTAAAAATGCATATATAACTACACTGATATCATCTCTATTTTATATACACATTTGTGTGCACACACACGTACGTGTATGTCATTGTTTAAGCTTCATTCCTAATATTTGAGAGCCGTAAAGAGCAATTAGTGATTAAATAAATAGGTTCCTATTTAAACTTTCATAGTTAGTAGAACTTATTTTTTTAACCAGAATAATTTTCATTTATTAAAATAAACTAGCATCTGAAAATAAAAATGGATGTCACTCTCCACCATTATATGTGGATTTCTCAGGCTTTATATTTCATAACAGAATCACAGCCAAAGTTCACTGGCTTTATGGAAAGGAATTTTTTATTTTTCATTTATTTTTTTTAAAGATTGGCACCTGGGCTAACAACTGTTGCCAATCTTGTTTTTCTTTTCTTTTCTGCTTTATCTCCCCAAACCCACCCTATACATAGTTGTATATCTTAGTTGCAGGTCCTCCTAGTTGTGGGATGTGGGACGCCGCCTCAACATGGCCTGACGAGCGGTGCCATTTCCGCTCCCAGGATCTGAACCCTGGGCCGCCACAGCACAGCGGGCGAACTTAACCACTCGGCCACGGAGCTGGCCCCGAAAGGAATTTTTTAAAAACACAAATATAAATTGAAGTTGAAATTCATTGTATTTCTTATTTCACTTGGAATAAAGTTATTAGTCTTTGGTTTCATTTACATATCAAAACAAATATTAGTCTAAATTAAAATGTGTTCTTTTTAAGTATCAGAAGAATAAAAATCTCTTTGACCTGAAGTCACTATCCTGGGTGGAAATTGAGAATTCTGGTAAAATTTCTGGAGAGATTTGATAGTTTGGAATTCGAGGAGAATTCTCCTGACAGAAAATAAGCCATTCGCAGAAGCAGAAGTTGTGACATCTGTGGATATGCTGGACATCTGTGAATCTACGTCCTGAGGAAGGGCTTTCCCATTGCAGCCGCCAGAGACTGCCCTGGGCTAAGGGACGCTGCTGAGAAGAATGGACTTAAGAATGGAATTCAATGGTCATGCATTTCATATGGATTTTATTACAATTTAAAGGCATTATTCAATGGAGACTCTGTGTGAGTATTTTGAATTTTTATCAAAATTTCCCTAAAAAGTTCTAAGATCAAAAAAAAATCTTTTTACTGACAGAAAGTAAAACTGAACAATTTGACATAACTCCACAGAAGCTGAATGTGTAGAGATGCTGGGATTTGGGGAGCTTTCTGTTAAATGGGCACGGAGATATTTTATCATTTTAAAATTCTGCCTTAAACCATTTTGAATGGCTCCTATATAGAGAGCACCTACAATGTGTCAGACCCTGTGTAGACATCATTTCTAACTCACATGATAACTCTACAAGGTACTACTTCTCTTTTTACAGATGAAGAAACTGTCTTGAGCGAGGTTGTGATTGCCCAAAGCCATACAAGCTAGTAAGTGGCAGAATTGGAATTCGCACCCAGCTTTCTCAGACTGCAAATTCTGAATCAAATATTGTTGATTTTTTTTCCTCATTCTCCTCCCCACGATTTTCTGTTTATTTGCATTGATTGTTTAGGAATTTGACATAATTGGACAATTACGATCTATCTAATTTGAAAGCCACTGTCTTTCTCTCTGCTAATCCATGTTTATGCTGCACTGGGGAAAGAGATCCGTTTCATTCTGAGTCTCCCAGAGAACCCCCTGCCTTAAAATAAGGGAGCAGACAACCAGTAGCATCTGTGCAAAGCAAATTAGATGGACGTGATTCCCACTCAGGGGTGTAAAGTCTAACGGGAAAAACACTGACAGAGACAAACATAGAAAAGGATAAAAAGCACAGCCTTATACAAATATGAAAAACATGAATAATTGGAATGAACAGATATGACAATTTATATTATTCTCTCTGTCCTTACAGGTATTTATACTAGTTATTAGTTGGACTTTCAAAATTAAAATGCATTATCAACTATTCTAATATGTGATTAACATATTTAACATATTTTTTCATAGGATGAACTGAAATACTGTATTAAGGGAAGCTTTACATTCAGTAAAATATTTCTAAAGCAGCTTAATAAAAAACCATACTTTAAAACGAGATCATGAAATTTTTATTTAATCTGACAAAGATAAACTCAAAAGATAGGTAATATCTAATCAAAAGTCAGGATAATACTTTTATTCCATTAAGTTAATATTTATAAGTCACTAGTGTGTTATCTACGTGTCAGTTATAACAGTCATGCGTTCATATTGTAGGGATAAATGTTATTGGAATCACCTACGGGATAATTATAGTGACTCTTAAATTAATACTTAAATAGCTTCAGTTAATATAATTTCCGTGGAATAAAGTGAGCCACTATTCTTACTCATACTTTTCAGTGTAGGTAGATATTACCTTTAATTAGAATGTGGAAAAAACCCATTTCTTGACAAACACACGCACTGATAAAAATCATATAAGTTATTTGGTACATATTACAGCTGTTTTGTGTAAAGGATAATATTTTTCCAAAAAGGTAAAATAAAGATATAGCATTTCCCTAGCCATATAAATATATAGAGAGAAGTTAGAAAGAAAAAAATTAACTATGTTTGAAATGATTTCACTTTAAAAGTGTATCGAATGCTTTTACAATGAAAACTGAAGGCATTTTTCTTAATTTTACACATTTAGGTTTTTCACAATTATCAGTCATCGTGTTGATTAATATGCATTAAGAATACGATACTACCATCATTCATATACATTTTTGTGTAATAACCATTGGAGAGTTGAGATTTTTAGGACTTTTAACTTATTTTCCATGTACTTCAAAATATAGCAAGAAAAAAGTTTCAATATAAAAAGGGCACTTTAAATTTAGAAGATTTCCAATGAGTTGACTGGTCTCTGGGGGCATCTACTGGAAATTTAGCAAACTGCAGTCACATCATGCAAATTTGATAACTTTCATTACCCATCTTAATACAGATATTATTTTAATTGATATGCAAATAAGGTGACACTCAAAGAAGATAAATGTAAAGTTATGCATGGTATTCTATCTCATCCATCTGGTAACAGCAAAACATGTAGCTGTCTATGAGATCAGTTAACAAATACTCGACTGTTAAAAATGTAAATAGGGCAGGTGGCATATCACAGATTAACAGTTTTCAAAGCATTCAATTCTCGTGTTTGGAAAAATTGAAAATACATGTTAGAGATAAACATACATACATTTAATGAAGCATTTTTATTAGTCTGAATTAAATGCATATAAAAAGCACTTTTAAAATTATGATGGCTTCTCTAAAACAAATTCATTTTGCATCTCAGTGTATTCACCAATCATAAATAACCTGATAATTACTGCTTATTTTCTATATGACTTAATTTAACTCTTTACATGTTGATATCTCAAAAAGTAGAATTTGTTATACTTGGAACAAAAGAATTATCCTTTATTATAATTAGTCATTGCAATTAGAATTAGTCATTAAAATGAACATTGTTATTAGTTTCTCCATTTTAGGTGAACTTCCTTAAAGAAAAATGAACATATTACAATCATTGCAGCTTATGTATAGTTTTAGCATATATTTCAATAAACAAAATAACTCTAATAATAATATTCCTGCAGTTAGGATTAATTATATAATAGGAATTTAATATCACGCCATTATAACAATTTGATTTTCTTTGTGAAATATATTGATCATATTTACTTTAAGAGAAAATTGAAAAATAATTTTGAAGATATATTTATTGTGTTATACTTATATTGTACCATAATATACTTTATATATTGCTAGAATTTTATGTAAAACTCTCCTAATAAAGATTGAAATATATAACATTTTAGCTTCATTCCAAAGAAGCACCAATAACACATGCATTAGTTTATATTGTTTTGGAAATGTCATTAGAATTACTATCCAAATAAATGTGATCTCACCTTTAATTGTGTAAACTGAAAAAACAAATCAGAACATGAGTGTTAATATAGCAGGCTTTTTGTTCCAGTTTAGATTTAGATTCATTTTAGATAGCTGGATTTATTTGATAACTTAAAAATAAATAAATAAAATCCCCGCCTCTCTTGAGAGGCTATTGAATAGATTTTTTGGGGATTTTCTAAACAATTAGAAGTTTACTAATTTGCATCTTTAGAGGAAACTGTTACATATACAAGTTTTGCTTTATATTTTTGGAAAATACAAATTTTCCTCTATGAATAATCAAAGTTAGAAAGCATAGTCAGACTTTCAACATTTTAAAAGTATATGTTCAAATTAAAAACGCCATTTGGAAAAAACTATTTAATCCAAGTTCAACCTTTAATTCTTTTTTTTACAAATCTAATAATAATAACTAAGAAATAAAATTTACTGCATAGTATTTTGTAAATAGGACTATTGCTAATATAATTCTTTCAACACAAAATAAAATACTAAAAAATTTGATCAGCAAAGAATTCTCCCAATAGCACAATAAGAATTGACTTCAACATGGGTTATTTTATTTTAGGATATATGGAATATTTGTGTAGAATGGAACAAAGATTACTTCTCAGATTCAATTATGTTAGAACTGATATTTAGCGTAAAAGGCAGTAATTTTTTGTGAGAGCAATAAATGTTAATCAGTCAAATAGTATTTTTGCTGGTGATTGTTACCCGATATCAGAGGAAAGGCGTGATTATTTAGCAGACAATATAGACTGCAATCCTTACAATATCTTTAAATAATTCCCTTCATAATATAAAGGCATATTTTATGTGCATACCCTGTTAAAAATGATTTACTTGAGTGACTGCCATTCGAATATTTGAATTGTCACCAATCAAGAATGAATAAACTATTCATCAGTCAATATAAAGTATTACCAAAATATTTACCCATGCTGCTGTCACACACTTTTTTTTACTGAAAGATTTTCTTTACTGAAAAATCTCAAACTTAATCATATTTAAAAAAACTTTTTCTTTAGAAGTTTAGTGAAAAAGCACTAGAAGAAACTCCTTATATGAAGTTAATTACATGTATAATCTTTATAAACGTTCTTATTGCTTGCAAACTCTCCCTAGAAATTCGAAGTTTTTTACAAAAGAATGTCTTAAGCCAAATATTAAACATGGAAAGGTATGAAAGAGTGTCACTGTTTGAGAAGAACTTGCAGTTAAAGTATTTTTCAAGCCAGAAGTACCACACTTGAATTCAAACAGCTTTGGCTAAGCGAGGGAATCATATGAATTCTTGTTCTTTTCTTTCAATCCACACAATAACTTTCTGCTATAGGAAAACATAAACCAATGTATGTTGACTATATTGTTATTTAACCAATTAAATATAAGCTTGAAAATAATCTTAGTTTTTGGATTGAGTTATAATGATAAAAAAAGAAATCTGAATAAGTAATACAGTTCTATTATATATATACTGCATCCTAATATAACAACAATAAACATAGGAAAAAGAGGGGAAAAATAAAAAGTAAGTTTTGTGCTACATGACTGTAAACAACGGGCTACAAACCCATATAACCATGATCATGCTAGCTCATCAACTCCATATTTTTGTCTAAATTAATATTTGCAATTTTTATTAATATAAAACTCCATACAATATAATAGTCACTCTTTTTTTAAACAAAATTCTGTGAATGTTCTCTAAATTTTCTGAAATTCCATTATTTAGAAACTTTTGTCTCAAATATCATCTACATTTTTTCTTTCAGTTCATATATACATCTTGATAAATAAAAGAACTATCAATTTTCCATGTAAATTGAGTAAAATAGCAAACTTTTAATAAAAATGTTAACCTGGAGAATATAAAGACAAAAGTTAGTAAAAACAACAAGTTGCATTAGAAAGAAAACTTCAGCTCACTGTGTTCTTTTTTCACTCAAGTATGTCATACATTTTATCTTTGCAAGAGTTTGACGAGTTTTGCAAGTAAAATTCTGTTTCCTCTACACTTGCTAATAGTCATGAGAATCTGTAGTTTGCACCTTCCCATTAAAAATGTATTGTATTTTTTTGAAATTATTCACCCCGCCTTTTATCCAGATCATGTCTTTGAAAGGAGGAAGTAGATAATAAATGGAATAATTCATGATTTCCCATTAAATATGAAACTTTCTTTTGCAGAGTTTAGAAAATGAAGTTCTACATAATGTACAAAAGTTGATTAGAACTTTTTTAACCTTTTCAAGAAAAAATCTTTCACATTAAACAACTGCATGAGGAGGTTTCTTTGGGAAAAGTAAACCAATCAATTCTTTACACCTATAGCTTTATCATATATATTCCAACGTTGCTCCTTTCAAACACACATTCCTATATAATAGTGAAGTAGTTATTAAAATGATGGCTAGAAAAATACTATACATTGGGCTATAAATGTAACAAGGATCTAAGAAAAATATAATTGATATTTAAATTACAAAGGGAAAACTCACGTAAATTAAAAATGAAAACAAAACATTATTCATGCTCTTTTCAGCAATGGAATGGAAGACACTGTATGGGTAAATAATAAAACCTGCATTTAGATTTCTCTTATTATGACATTTCTCCTAGTGTGGTAATATTTTGCCATGAGAAAAAATATATACCTTTATAAAACTTCTCTTTACAAACTATCCGTTGGTACGCCATTAATTATACTCTTTCGACTTTTTTTTTTTTTTGGACAAAATTTAAAAAATTAAACCAAGTGATTTTTAGGTTTATTCCAGCTCTATCATTCTATATTTCTTGGATAAGACATCTGTAGTGGATTTAATTTAAGAGAAATGTCAAGTTCTGACTTTTAGGGCATCAAGTGACCTCATTTCTTTGAGTTTTTAAGTTTCTATTGTAGAATAGTTCATCTTTTCACTAAACATATTTTAATTTTCCCCATATCAAAAAATTAAGAACATATATTTCCCTTTCAAACTTACATGCTTAAAAGATAACTACTGCATTGTAAGCCATGTGAAGAACCCTTTCATATTGTATGCTCTTTAATTACCGTTACAAAGGAGGTGTGTATTGCACATTTGAACGGTGAAGCCAGGATTTCTCACAGGCTATATGTACACAATGATCAAACTTCCAGAACACACATTTTGTTTTACATTTAGTGAAAACTAAACTAACAAAAACAAAAAATAAATGATCATTTTGATACTTTGGTCAGATGACATCTGTTTATAAATATCTTATATTCCTGAATGTTGTATTAATTTTATTGCAGGTAACTCAAACATTTAGGAAATTCCTACTTAAAACTAAGGGCATAGAGTATATCAAATCGAATATGGGCATCAAGAAGAATATTGAAAGAATAAGTATTTGTCAGAAGACAAAATAAAAGAGCCTTGAATTCAGACTTTTAAAAAATAGTACAAAATAGATAGTAGGGATTACAACTTCCTTGAGACAAAGAACATGCCATTTGTTTCTTTTGTATTTTCACATAATAGTGCAAATGCCAATAGAAAGAAAGCTTGTATAACATTATTAATATTAAACAAAATAGAATTCAAGCATAAAAAAATTAAAAGGGCATACAAATATCAGAGATTCATAAATAGATAAACTTACTGAGAAATATAGCAGTTAGGAAACAGTACACCTGATAACATAGCTTCAAAATACGTAAAATTAACAGAATAAGGAGAAATTGATTTTAATGCTTTTCTCCCCCAGAAAATTACAAGTAAAACAGCAGGATAAAAGATTTGAATAATAATTGTCTAGCTTGATTGAAAAACCATCTCAATCTAATTATTAGATTCTGATATAATTTTCTATATACAATACTCTACCAAGTAAATAGAGAATATATATTTATTTTTTAAACATACAAGGAATGTTTATAAAAATTGACAGTGTACTGGCCATTCTAGAAATTTCATAAACTGATATCACATATGGCACATTTACTGAGCACAAGTAAAGATTCACTCCCCAATCCTGCATTCCCCTCACAAAAAAAAGAAATAAATAAAAGGTCCACAAGAAAAAACTACTCACCAGCAAATTTATAAATATATTTCTAATTTGTTCATTGCCGAAAGGGGAAACCACTAGAAATATTCATATATTTAGGATTGAAAGAAAAAAAAAAAACAGTAGCAAATCCTGGGGGAAGAAGTCATCATGCTACTCAAAAGGAAATTTATAATTCAAATGCATTTGTTAGAAAACAAGAACCACTGATAAGAGTGAAGAAGCTGGCTTTCAACTCAGGATGCTAGAAAAAAATCATAACAAAACAAACAATGACATGAGGTCAAATAAAGGACAGGGAAGGAAATATTAAAGGTAAATGCATAAATTTTAAAAATAGAGAACAAAAAGTTGACCCATAAAACAAAAGAACTGGTTATGTGAAAAGGCAAATCTTTGTATAATCAAGAAAAACACAAATAGATAAGTCACCAAAATAGTACCAGGAATGAAGAAGGGAATATAGATGCTGATAATAGGTATTGTAACAGCTAACCTTTATTGCATGCTTATGATGTGCCATGCACTGTTCTCAATACTTTACGTGTATTATCTTATTTAAACCTCACAATACTTTTTATGAGATAGGTGTTATTGTTATCTCCATTTTACAGATGAGGAAACCATGGCACAAAGTTTAATTAACAATTGAAGATCATACACCTGGTAAATGGTGGAGCTGGAATTTTAACCCCAGTAGTCTAATTCTAGAATCTATGTTATTAGCCACCATCATCTTCATACTACCTCCAAGATATGGAGAACGTTTCTATAGATATAGAAGAGATTTAAACATTATTAGAAAATATTATGTTAAAGTTTATCGTAGTAAATATAAAAATCTACATAAAAAATGGGCACTTACTAAAAATATACCAAATTATCAATTATTAAGATTGGCTGGAGAAGACTTAGAAGACTAATTACAATATATGATCGCTCTTCCTCTTGATCCTCCTCCCACCAAAAGAGCAAAACTATTTGGTTTTACAGTGGAGATCTACCAAGCTTTCAATAAATAAGAAATTCCCATCTCATCCAAAATGTTTCAGAGGCACAGAAAAAGATGAAAAATTTTTTAGTTCATTTTACAAAATCCCAAAAGTGTAGCTAAAGAAAAGAAAAATACGGGTCAATTTTATCATAATTTAGATGCAAAATTCCCCCCATACCACCCTACTTAAAACAAGAACTCATAGCAAACTAAAACCATAATGACTAGTAGGGTTTTTCCCAGAATTCCAAGAATGGTTCGAAATTGGAAAATCTAGTAACTTCATGATAATCTCAGTAGATGCTAGAAAATTATTTAGTAAAGTTCAAAACTTATCCATGATTAAGAAAAGTAGAAACTAAAAAATGAATTATTTATTTTGATAATGTGTATCTATAAAACCCTATAGCAAAAGTTTCATGTTTTGTGATACATTAGAATTGTTTAAAGTCAGGAATGTGAAGGGATGTCTGCTGTCACTGCCATTATTTAACACCATTAACTGTTAACTGGAGCTTCTTGTCAAGGCGAGAGTCAATATCTTAATGATATAAGTTCTCTTAAAATAACATATAAATTCAAGGCAATCCCAATAAAACCTCGATAATATTTTCCTGACTCTTGACAAGATAATTCTAAAATTCCACATGAAACAGTTAATGTACAAGAAAAACGTGATTATTTGGAACAAAGAGAGAAATTGTCTGCCAGATATAAAAATATATTTTAGCTATATTAATAAAATGAGTTGTGGCATTGATACAAGAAAAGGCAAATAAATCAGTGAAACAGAATATATATGTACAAGTATATGTAGGCACACATGGAAATTTAGTATTTAATAAAGGTGGCATTTCAATTCAAGGGAAAGTTTACGGGACATTGGTCTATTTGCAAATTTTTTTGGCTGGATTTTTTATATTATTATTTTTATATAATACAGATAGGTAGTATATACTCTATTACCTTTCTACACTTAATAGAACACTTAAATGATACTCGTCTCAATTTCCTGATCATCTCCTTAGCCTTAATATATATAATATGTGCATATTAAACCTTATCACTGAGACCTTTCAGATGCTTAATCACATCATTTGTCAAAGCGACTTTGTAGGCATTTAATTTGGACTTCTGAATTAGGTACTTTGTTTCTTAGATCCCATAGCCTCCTCTTTCATGAATTTTGTTGTATTCCCCTAGACTCTAAATTAACCTTTTTGGGGCAGGAGTGATGGGTCCAGAAAGACTGCATAGGAAGAGGTGTTTCCAGTCCTCTTATTATCTGAAAAGACTTTCATTTTGCTCTCAGTTTTCATTAATAGTTTATCTGGGTATAGAATTCTAAGTTAAAATAATTGTTCTGCATATTTTGAAGACATTCTTCCATTTTCTTCTAGAACCAAGTGTTATTACTGACAACTGTGAAAGTAGTCTGCTATTTATTTCTTGATAACAACCTTTCCCCCAAACCTCAAAAGCTTCTGGTATCTTCTCTTTATATTTAGTGTTCTGAAATTTCATAAAGATGTATCTAAGTGGTGCTTTTTTTTCTTCTTTTTTTTTCTGTCTTTCCTTTCTGATTACTTTAGTAGTCTCTTGCAGCCCAAAGATCTGTGTGTTTTTTCCACTCTAAGATATCTCTATCTCTACCTATATCTATACTATCTATATAGCTATTATCATTCATTCTTTCTATTTTCTTTTCTCTCTTTATTTTGGATAAATATTCACCCCCTGGAATGATATTCTGTATCTCATACCTGTTAAAACAGTTTCTATATCTTTTCAGTTTTAACTTCATGTGTTGAGAGAGATCTTTGTCTTTCTCTTCCATCCCTTCTTTTGAATTTTTTTAAAAGAATTTCAGCAATCTTTATCTTAACTTTGAAGAATTCTTTTTTAAAAAATCCTTTCAAGCATCAGGTACATCTTTGAGGAATGAATGATTTTCTACAAGGTCTGTAAGGAAAGAAATTGGAAATCTTTTAAAGTTCTCCTTTCCCCTGGAGAAACTTTGTTTCAACTCAGATTGAGTGTTCTCATCATCTTTTTTTTTCTTTGTATTGTGATATTTCCTCAAATATCAGAGGATATTTGTCCATGCGTGATGATGAAGTTCTAGATTTCTTAACATAGGTTGCATGCTTGGATTTCTTCTCTTTGCAGGATTCACTCAGAGATGTGTGGGTCAGGAGAGCACAGGCTGGCTAGTCCTTGCATCAGTGCCAAATGAAAAGGCCTTTGTGTGGTGCCCCAGCTTCCCTGACAGGAATCCAGGCCAATTGTTACTTTTCTTTAAGATTTTTTTCCATCACTCTTTATGAGGAATATTATTCTATGATTTTCTTTTTATGTAATGGCTTATTCTGGTGTTGGTATCAGGGTCATTCCAGTCTCGCAGAATGAGTTGAGAAGTGCTTCCTCTTCTATTTTCTTGAAGAGTTTGTGCCTCAAATGTTATTTCTTCCCCAAATGTTAGGTAGAATTCACCACTGAAGACATATGAACCTGGAATTTCCTTTGCGGAAAGTTTCAAAACTATGAATTCAATGCCTTAAATGGATATAAACTAATTGTATCATCTATTTCTGCTTAAGTGAACTTTGGCAGTGTCTTTCAAGAAATTGAGCCATTTCATGTAAGTTGTTGAATTTATCAGCATAAAGCTCATTACCTAATAAGCATTTTAATATTTGAATAATTTGTAGTGGTTTCATTTCTGAAATTGGAAAGTTGTGTCTTCTCTTTTTTCTCTGATCAGTCTGACTAGAGGTTAAACAATTTTATTGATCTTTTCAAATAACCAGTTTTTAGTTTTGTTCATTTTCTCTCTGTTTTTCTGTTTTCTGCTCTCATCTTACCATTCCTTTTTCTCTGCTTTCAGCTTAATTTACTTTTTTTCCCTAGTGTTTTAAAATGAAAAATCAGGGCACTAATTTTAGACATTTCTATTTTTCTAATATAAGCATTTTAATGCTATTAACTTCCCTTTAGGCACTGCTTTAGCTGCTTCTCACAAATTTTGATATGCCATATTTTCTTTTCCATTCAGTTCAAAATATTTTCCAATTTGCCTTGTGATTTTTGCTTTGATCCATGGTTTATTTAGAAGTATGTTGTCTAGTTTCCACACTTGTGGGGGGTTTTCCAGAGATCTTCGTGCTAGTATTTCTAATGTAATTCAATTGTTGTAAGAGAAAATATTTTTTAAGATTTAAATCCTTTTAAGTATATTGAAATTTGCTTTATTGCTGAGAATGTCATCTCCTTTGATAAAAAATGTTCTCTGTGCACTTGAAAATAATGTGTGTTCTGCTGTTGTTTGGTGGAATGTTCTGTAAATGTCAATTACTTACCTGTGGTATTGTTCAAGCCTTTGATTTTTTACCGATTTTTCTATTAATTATTGAGAGAGCAGTGTTAGAATCTTCAACTATAGTCCAACTGTAATTGTGGACTTGTTTGTTTCTCTTCTTCTTTCCACCAGTTTTTGTTTTATGTATCTTGAAGTTCTGTCATTAGGAACACAAACATTTAGGATTACGTCTTCTTGATGAACCAACTCCTTTTATCACTATGAAATGTCACTTTTTATCCCTGGTAATATTCCAAAATATTCTAAAAATGTATTTCTGAAAATCCTGGAATCTCTCATTTTTCTTCCTTTCTTTCTTATCATGGTAAGAATTTGCTATCTTTTGTACTTCTGTGTGGTCGTTTTAAACATAGGAAGGAAAGTGCTTAGCCATCCATCTTCATCTTGATCTTGAAGTGGAAAAGCCCTAAACTAAACTTTTAAGACAATGTGTTTTTTTTGTTTAGCAATGTATTTCTTTGGCTACTTTGGTTGTAGGATAAGAGATTGTTTCAGACAAGCTTAAGGGGATTTTATAGAAATCTGAATTGGGAATATAGAACGACCAGCTCTTCATGAGGTGAACCCAGAAGGAGGTTTTAGATCCGCAGTAGCACTGGGAATTCATCAGGAGTCTGGAAATCTGATCTCTGATGCCTGTCTGATCCATTTTCTTTCTTGCCTATTCCTTCCTTCTTCTCTATGAATCATTTTTCTATCTCATTGCTTCTGCTTCTTTATAACATTAAATTGCCTTGGTCAAATTACTTAACCTCCCTATGCCTTGGTCTCTGTGAGTAATAACTCTTCACAGGGTTATTGTGAGGATCACTTAATACAGAGACCAGTGCACAGTATTCATATAATATATCTTACCCGTTACTATCTTGTCTGAAATAGAATGTAGCTAAGAGATGCAATATTACCCGTTACTATCTTGTCTGAAATAGAATGTAGCTAAGAGATGCAATATTTATGACAAGCTGTCCAGAATAGCCATTGTATTGTTCATTAGGTGTGCAAAGTCCTACTATGTTGCTCCATTTTCTTATATGAGGTCATGATAACTTTGTTTTGGAATTTACTATCAGGAAAAAGCTGTCCATCTTGAAGAACTGATGTGTTTCCTTTCATCAGGTCATGAGAATTCTATAGTCCATCACATCTTCCTTTTGTCCCAGAAGTTCAGAGTGAAACTTAATGTTCCCTCAGGAGAACTATATTAACTCTAGAGGGGAGTATATTTACATACTTCTGTATTTGCCTTTCATTTTCTATTTATAATCTGACAGCTGTGTAATATAAAATGTTAATTTTAAGTTTCTTCAATCCTTTCTAGAAAGAAAGTGAGCAAGAAACAAAGTTATTTTATGTAGGTCGGAAGAGTCTTAAAGGAGAATGAAACACAATCCCTGTTTTCAAAGAACTCTAAGTCTAGAGAAGAGCCCTTTCCTTATGGCAATTCACAGTAAGACATTTTTCATTGGAATTCAATACATGTACATAGATATTTCATATATGCATATATATGAAACAAAAGTGTAAAAGCACTAATATTCAAAATGTTCTAATCTCTTTAAATATTAATTCATTTAATCCTTGTAACCATTCCATGAGCCAGGCCCTACTATCATTATCCCTATTTTTTCCAGATGACGAAACTGAGGCACAGAAAGGTTAACTCGGCCAAAATCAATCAGTTACTTTGTCAGTAAGTGTGAAGCTAGAATTTGAGTCTAGGGGGTTTGGTTTTAGAAGCCATGCTCCATTTCACTACACCTGGCAGCCTCCCAATATTTAGCCTACATTGTACATTACTCTTTTCTATTCTATTTTATTACATTCTTTCATTTTTTAAATGCTAGTCATGACCCTCAAACTGCTGGGTCATAACCACTACCCACCAATGGGTCACAATCTATAGTCTGTTAAACATGATTCAAGAAGGAAAAAGACTTTACGTGTACATGATTATCAAGAGCGAATAAGAGAGTTCAAGCAGGCGCTCTGAACTCTACCACGTGAGTGAGGATGGATCAAAGGAGGCCTCACAGAGCAAGACACAGCTAAGCTGAGGCTGGAACATAAAAGTATACCAAGTGCCCAAGGCAGGAGGAGGAAGGGCATTTCAGGCAGAGCACATGTACAAGGCTACAAAGCGGGGAAAGATCGCCATTCATTGATTCCCCCCAACACCTGTGAGCCAAGTACTGTGTGAGTACTGAGGATGCACATGTGAGCAAAGCAGCCATGGCTCCAGCCCTCCTGAAGCTTATAGTCTAGTAGAGGAAAAATGACAAAGCAATGCTGTAAGTGCCATGGGAGGAGTTCTGGACATTACAGGTATTACAGTAGCAAGGCTACCTAATACAGTTGAACCATTTAAGGATGAGTGAGAATGAAATGAAATGGTAAGGGGAAAAAGCATTCTAGGCCAAGGGAAGGGTAATACACTAAAGTTGAGAGATAAGAGAGAACATTGTTTAATGAAGACCTGGGTAAATGCAGAGACAGAATGGTGTAATGGTTAAAGGATGGGTTTTGGAACCAGATTGCCTAGGTCCAAATTCCTGCTCTTCTACTTAGCACCTGTGTGACCTTGGATAATTTACTTAATATCTCTGCGCTTCAATTTCCGTAGCTGCAAATGGAACCAACATAGATTTTTCTAGGATTAAATGACTGAAAACATATGAGGCACTTAAAGCAGTATCTGAAACATAGTACGTGCTTAACAAATATTAGTTATTATTATTATTTGAGCAAAGGATAAATTTCAAAGTGGGATTAGAAGAAATCACATAGTCTGGAGTGTGACTGGCTTTAGTTAAAAAATATTGATAGGGCCTACTATGTGTTGGCTACTGTTATAAGTACTGGAGACTAAGGAGCGAACAATACATTCCCAAGCTGCTCAGGTTAGTTCAGAAGGAGTCCTCTTTGATTACTGCCTTACTCACTCCCCGCATTCATTCCATCAGTAAGCTCTGATCTCCCTATCACCAAAATATATTCTAAATAAGACCTTTTCTTATCATTTCCTTTACATCTACCCTGGTCAATGTACCATCTTCTCTCTCTTTGGCTGTTGCCCAGGCAAATATCCACAAAACATCCTAAGTGACCCTTTTAAAATGAAGTTCTATCAAATCATTTCCCTGCTTAAAATGTTCCAATGATTTCCCAATAGACTTAGAATAAAATTTAAGCTCTTCAAAATTATTCTGACCAAATAACTTCTGATCCCTTAGGAATAATGTGAATGCAATGAAAAAAAATTTTTTAAGAGGAAAAGAAGTTTGGAAAGATTCTTTCTCACTGATTATCTAGGAGTTTTAGAAGACACTATAGTAATTAATTAATTATGTTATGAGGGACAATCAATTATATTAGGGCACATTTATCCTGAAGGTTACAACATATTATTGACTAGAGAAAAAGTAGCTTAATAGCTCTAAGAAGAGTACTGTTCTAATTTTGAAAACAAACAAAAACATGTAAATTAATACATAATTAATTCAGTTTAATTGATTTAAGAACTGAGGTGACCACATTAGTGAACTTCCAAACAACCAAAATCTTTAAATGCAAAAACATAGAATGAAGCAAAAACTAATAAATAAAAAACATATTAAGTTTTTCTAAAATATATTTCTCATTTTCCTGCCATATGAAACAGAGTAAGGTGAACAAAACAATACTTTGATACTAAATTTCAATTATTAGTTTATGGTATATGCATTCAATGGAATATTATTCAGCCTTAAAAAGGAAGGAAATTCTTGCATATGCCACAACATGGATGAACTTTGAGGACATTCTGCTAAACGAAATACCAGTCACAAAAGGCAGTGACAAATGAAAGCCAGTCACAAAAAGATAAACACTGTAGGATTCCACTTGTATGAGTTACACAGAGTAGACAAAATCATAGAGACAGAAAGTATAATGGTGGTTCCTAGGCACTGGGTGCAGGAGGTAAAAGGAGAGGTATTATTTATCGGGTATAGCGTTTCAGTTTTGCAAAATGAAAAGAGTTCTGGAGATGGATGGTAGTGATGGCTGCACAACTGCGTGAATGTACGTAATGACAAGTACTTAATGTACTTAATGTACGCTTAAAAATGGTTAAGATGGCAAATATTATGTTATGCAAATTTTTCCACAATAAAAAATTTTTAAAAAGAGAATGATAATGCTGTACTCTTTAATTTAGAGGTAGGAATCACCTAATTTTGCATACTATAAAAGACTCCGATTTGGTAATATCTGAGGAAGCCCCGGGAAAGCAAAAGAGTATTTGTGAGCCCATAACCTGATTTTGTTCTAAGTACTGAGAAGATGACACTGTTTATTATAACATCTCAAGTTTCCAATGTAGAAAATAGAATAAGGTATGGGTATGAAGCAAGGGGATGACTTTCGTATAATTGCAGCAATATCAACATTGATGATAATTTTTTAATCATAACGGAGAATGGAAAATGGTGTAATTAGTTTTGAATCTTTGCACGCATGCTTTCTTAAAACAGAGAGAACACGGTACCAAAGACAAAACTCAACCTAATGAAACCATCTCGCCCCATGAATTATGGGTGATGTGGCTGAGTTCATCCCACTGACTGTCAGTTCCGACTGATTCAACTACTGTGGTACCTGGGTGCTTATCTCCTCTCATCACTTTGCTCCTTGTTACTGAAAAAGCAACTTCCCAAGTGATTTCCAAATAGAGGAGTGCCATTGTGCACCTCGAGGTTTATGAGCTATTATAGGAAGAGCTACATTCTCTGGCTGTATTCCATATATTTCTAAGACTATAGCTTTATACTTAAAGCAACCTTATCATAGTAATGACAAGTTTAAGCAATTTATAAAAAGATTTTAAAAACTGCTTGGAATATCTCAGCAGGCTACGTAAATTGTATTGCTTGGCACAGCATAAATAAATTTCTGCAAAGTTACTATGTGCTGAAATTTTAAAAAATTGTCCTTTCAGTTGGCATTACTAAGTTTGAAATGTATCTCTTATTAAAAACTCTGTTTTCTGAACATGATGAAAATGATATCCAGTGCAAAGTAAAACAGGTAAGTATACATTTTTAAAGAAAAATGATAAATTAATATCACTACCTAAATCAATACTCAAAGTTAATGCAAAATATTTAGGTTATTTATATTATTAATAAATGTTTTAAAAAGCCAAAGAAAAATGATCAATGACAGTTAAAGATAATAGGTAAAGTGAGTGTTGTCTACGTGTGGTTCACGTAGAGAATCTCATTTAACTTCCATCAGAATTTCCTCTTATTATCTTCTCAAATAGTTGTGGAAATCAAAGATTAGAGAAGTCGGCTAACCTGCATAAGATTACATACACAGGTATCAAGTACTAAAGCCATATTTTCAACAGAGGAAGAAACCAGCTCCCATAATAGCCAGAGTTGCAATGCCATAATTCTCATGCTTTTCCCTGACAAAGATCCTTTTTTAAAGTCTATTAGAGCTGCTAAGTTCAAATAGTTTACATGAAAACAATATTTTAAAGCAAACTTTTGAAGGACATAAAGACATACATGCCTAAGAAATTGGCATTTTTGTGTTCTGTTGACATTTGAAATCTTTGTTCCCTTTTTATCCCTCAATTTGCTTTGCTGAAAATCTGAGATCCTTTTTGCACCTAGTGAACAATCGTTTTTAAGTTCCTTCCAACTGCACTTTTTAGATTCCCAAATTTGAAACTTTATTGATATCAATATTTTTTTATTATGGTCAAAAAGCCTTTTTTCCCCCTAGTTTCACATCCTAGAGTTCTGCTGTGGAAGATAATACTAGAATTTAAATAAATAAGTAAATAAAGAAATAAAAATAAAAAGGAATGGCACCCCTCCTCTGTTCTCATCTGTATTCTGTGCTATTGCTTTTTTTTCCTTTTTTTAACATATATTTAGGGGAAAGAAAGGAATAATTGTCTCTCTGCTTCAGAGAACCCAAATCCTGTCTCTTTATCTTGAATCAAGAAGAAGATCTTAAAATCCAATTTACTACCTAGAAGGAAAGGGGCAGACTCTTTCCTTCTCTTCCCTGCCTGTTCCTGTTAGTCACGTAACCATTTATTTGGCAATTGCCTTCTTCAGAAAGAAGAATTTGCAAAATTCTGTACAGAATTTTAATTTGCAAAATTCTATACAGAGTTTACTACTTTACAAAACAGTAAAATGTTTTGAAGAGAAAAATAATGATTTCACAAAATTATTTGAAAGTAAACAAAATGAGTGACGCAGAGGAAGAGCACATGTGAAGGGGCCTAAACACCCATAAGGTTCCCGTGAAATATTAAATCCCAAATAAACATTTTCATCTTGTTGCCTGGTCATTGTGCAAATCCAGGTGCTAAATTTATAACAAGTGTATGTGTAGTTCGTAAAAGCACTTTTGGAAGGCAATTTTGAAACAAACGCAAGATGAAAACCTAAGACTGGCAAAACGCTAATTTACTTTGAGTAAATATAATACAATTTGAAATAAAGCAGGAGAGCAACGCTTTAAAAGATATGAAAATAAATGATTCTTTGTTTCTTCATAACCCAAACTTCTTGAATACGGTAACTGATGGTTCTAATGGCCACTGTGCTGACAAAGTGATGCTCAGTAAACATCAACTGATGATGCTGAAAGATATTCTGAAAGAAAGCAGTATCTTACAGAGGAGCTCAGTTTTGAACTAAATCTATTCTTCCACATAATAGAACTTGATATCCGAAGCAGAAAATAATATTGAGCAGATGAACATTCTCTGTCCCTTGACGATTTTGTTTATTTGTATCCTCATATACATAGCTAAAGCTGCAAAAACTGCCCCCCAGAAATTTTTATTTGAATCTATAAATGACACTTTTATTACTTAGCTACTCAAAGCAATTATGATATGATAATAAGTGACACTTAAAGTCCTTTTTAAGACCAATAATGCATTCTGATAATATAATACAGAATAAAAACATCCAAAGCACAGAAACACATGACCTTCCTTAGTTGTTAAAGATTAGTTAACTACTATCAAGGAACTATTTGAAGACTTATCTAAGAAAGTCAAATTATCAATGTACAAAAAATGTACCTATTAGGCACAATGATAATCTAGTCACTTAAAATGTAAGGAAGCATACTGAAATTCCTTCTGTAAATGTAGATGGTAAAAAACCCAGAAGCTCTTGCCTTTGAACTATTTTACCCATTCTAAGTAAAATAAACTCTCATCAATTGGATTTGGCTATTCCAGTAAAACTACTTTAGCTTAACCTGCTCATTTATTCTTTTAAATTTTATACTCCTACTTATGTGCATAAAATACTTTTGAGGAGTTAAACTTCCTCAATTCAAGGGTCAAGCCAGCTACATACAACATTTAACTAAAAGTGTTGTAACCAAAGAATATTCATAGCAGTATACCTATTTCTTGGTTAATCTTACATTTATTCTTTCACTCATTCATTCATTTAACATCTAGTTGTTGAGCTCCAACCACGAGCCAGACCCTG
Source organism: Equus caballus (assembly GCF_041296265.1). NCBI lineage: Eukaryota > Metazoa > Chordata > Mammalia > Perissodactyla > Equidae > Equus > Equus caballus. The sequence continues at coordinate 91,849,244 of NC_091685.1, read as the reverse complement.
TTTAGGCTCTGGGGAAACAGCGGCATACCTACAGACACATTCCTGTTGCCGTGGACCATCCATTCTGCTAGGGATGAAGACAGTTGACATGCAAACTCCTAATGAAAGATGGGAGCCAGGTTACAGCAGAAATAGACCCAGATGATTTGACTGAGAGTGAGTGTGGGTGGGGTGAGAGCTACTAGATGATGAGGTCAGGGAACAGCAGAGTGAGGAGGTTACATTCAAGGTAACACCTGCATGACAAGAAGGAGTGTCAGCAATAAAGGCCACACTGAGAGGAATGAGTGGTGGGGAGAACAGGTGGTTACCATAGGGGAAGCGGGGCGGGGGAGGGCAAAAGGGGTAATTAGGCTCACATGTGAGGGGATGGACTATAATTAGTTTTTGGGTGGTGAACATAATGTGATCTACACAGAATTCAAAATATATTACAATTTACATCTGAAAGCTATATATTGTTATAATTCAATGTTACTGCAATTAAAAAAATATTAAAAAAACATTAAAAAAAAAGAAGATAAAGTCAGAGAAGTCAGCAAAGTGCAAACCACACACAGCTTTAGGCCATGATAAAGAGTTTAGAGTTTATCATAAGAGCAATGGGAAGCTCTTGGAGGGTTTTAAGTAGGGGAGTGTCACGATCTAATTTTTTCAAAAGATCACTCTGGTGGCTGAATTTTGGTGGAGTAGAGGGAATATTAGAAAAATAGTTAGAAGACTATTCTAGCAGTCTTGGTAAGAGATGACAGTGGCTGTGCAAGGAAGAGAAGTTGATGAACACAGGATATATTTTGAAGTTATATCTGATAGGAAATACTGATAGAGTAGATAGGAGAGGGGTGGTGAAATTCAAGTCTGCCTTGTTGCCATCTACTGAATTGGGGGAAGATTGTGGGAGGAATATTTTTGGGGGTGGGAGTGAGGGGCAGTAGAGGTAAAGCAAATACGTCAAGGAGGCAGCTGGATATAAAAAATTTGGAGCTCAATGGAGAGGTTGGGGCTGATTTACAAGTTTGATAGCTGTAAGGTTATTACTAATGTTTAAAGCTATAAGACTGGATCCAGATAGAGAGTGTAGCTGGAGTAGAGAGCCTAAGACCCAGCCTTAGGACAACCTACCACTGAGAGTTTGAAAAGAGAAAGCCAGCCAGCAAAGGAGACTGAGGTAGCACAGTCAAAGAGTTTGGAGGAAAACAATAGAACATGGCATCCTGGAAATCACAAGTACAGAATGTTCAAAGAGAGAATGCTCAACTCTATCAAATGCTGAAAAGACATCAAGCAAGACAAGGACAGAAACATGACCATTAGACGTGGTAAAGATGGAGGACATTGGTTACCTAAACAGATTTCAATGAGTCCTGGGGCTGAAAGTCTATTTAGAATCAACTGAGGAAAGAATGGGATGTGGAAATACTGAGAGTGCTTCTGAATGCAGTGAAGAGTACAGAAAAATGGGGTAGAACTTGGAAGGGAATACGAAGTCAAGGGAAATACTAGAGTAGATATGAATGCTAGTGAGGTTGATCCAACGGAAAGGGAGAAATTGATGACGTAGAGGGAAAACATGTTTAACAGCAAGAGGAAGACTTGGAACAAGTAAGAGGGGTGGTATCCAGAACACAAGTAGGGGTATCATCCTTAGACAAAAACAGGTACTTTCCACTCATTGCAATAGGAGGAAAGTCATAGAGTGTGAGTTTACGTACAAGTAGGTTGGTGTATTTTGGGGTAGATGATGAATTGTTATTGTGGGACTAGAAAAAGAGCACATGCATATTATGGGTATCAAAGCTAATGTACATCAGTTGTATAACAACTATAAATAAGTATATCTATTACCCTCCTAGAGAAGAATAAGGGAGGATAGAGAGGGATTTGAGGGTATATCTTACATATTGCTTTTGTCTGATTGAAAATTTGATTCACCAGTTTGTTCCCATTACATCCTTGTACACTGAGGATCTGTGGCATACCAATTTGTGCATTTTATGTCATCAGAAAGAGAATCAAATTCAAAATTTGTCTTCCTTGGCTAGTTTCATCCTTCCACCTTAGTCTTCTCTGATTTCCTCTAGACCTCTAGGCTGCACCTCACAGGACAATCAACAGTCATTCATTCCATATTTGTTTCTTGCTCTTAGATCTTACTGTCTCAAATAGAGACAAAGATGGGGCCAGGTATTTTATGACAAAATATAATTTTCTCTCCCACTGTGAAAAATCTAGCATTAGATATAAAGTAAGGACTTAACAAATGCTTGTTGACCAATTTATCTTTTTAGAGTTGAATGGCTAATAAAACGTTTTATGCAGCAATTCCTTGGCTAACAGAATATGCATAATTCCTCATGGCACCTGCTGGGTATTGCTGGGGGATGCTGAAATCATTCATCAATTTTCTCCTTTACATGCTATTCAATTAGTTTTTGGGGGGCAAGGTCTAGAATGTATATCAATCAAAAGCAGATTTGTGAGATAAGTACAAGCTATCTTCCCACTAAGGTTTGCATCCACTATCTCAGGGAAAGAGCTTTAGTTGAAAAAAATATTCAAATGAAAGAAGCTTTAAGAAGAACACAATAGCAAGGCTTGAGAATTATCCAGCGCTACTTGTTTTCTGTAGCATAACATGGATTTGAAATCCATTTGGTAATACCCTTAGTGAAAAAGATAACATTATTAAGAGAACACTTATTGGCATAGCTTATTTTGCATTGTCTTAAATCAAAGTTTTCTTCACTCCAGACTGAAAGCTTAGAAGATTTTAAGTATACAGATTTTTGAGCTTGTAAAATTATGTGAGACATTAGTTAAATTCCAAATTTAATAATTCTTAAGCCAATTACAGATATTTGATGTCATTATATTTAAATCAGAATGCAAATATTGCTCATACATATTTTTCTTTTAAGAAGTAATTGTATCATCAGACAATATTGACCTTTAATTTTATCCAAGAGGTCACCATGGAAAGTTAATGAATTAACAACCAGAACAGCATTTAACCAAAGACCCCAGATACTACACGCAGCAGTCAATAAAGCTCCAAGGAAGACAGTTACTGTAAAATTTTGTCACTCTATAAAATAAAGTAGCTACTGACAGAAGGAACTATTCCATTTTTCCATGTCGTATGGAAACTGACAAAGATAATATCTGATAAAATGAAATATACCAAGAGACTTAGAATTTTAGACTATATGAAAACCTATACCAAAAATATCAGGAATACTCTTTCACTGGTATACCATAGCACTAAACAAAACTAATAGAATGTCTTAAAAGCATTTGCTGTATAAAATATTTTAATTGAATCATTTAATGAATTCCATAAGATGCATGTGCATTTATAAGATTTTCGCTTTTCAATGCTTACATCTAAAGTTCTAACAGAGTCACTAAGCGTGTAGGTAGGAAATATTAAGCCTGTTTAGCTATTATTCTAGGTTTCCATTCATTTCTTACTAACCTTCATGGACTTTTATACTGTTTTTACGCTTACCATCAATTAGGTTATAACTAGTGGAAAATGGCAAAGTTTACATTGTTCATTTAAAAAATAAATCCAGACAATTAGAATTATTTTAAAATTAACCAATAAACTATGATCTGTTCAATCTTTTTGTGGGTTCTTGGTGGGGCGGCGGGAGAAGATACATTATTAAAGGATTTTTTTTTAAATCACAAGAAAAAATGAAATATGCATCTTTCTCTTAAAGCTTTTTTCTCCCCCATGGAGGCAACATACCTTAAAATGGAGGTTATTAAGCAATTAATGGCACAGGTTTAACTAAAATATTGCAAATGTGATAATATAATATCTTGGTAAATATGAGAATTTTGAAAGCCATAAAATTAAAGACTTTGATATGTGTAAGATCAATAGATATGACTTATCACTATTTAATATGAGCTTTAATTTTTAAATGCCATGTTCCAATGAAAAAGTGTACTGCACAGGAAAATTGAAATTTCAATAAAGAATTAAGACAAAAGAAACAAACTTTATATTAAAGTATCTTTAAGAGGTTATACTTACGCAGCAACCTCCTCTTTTGACAATCCTTTGAAATTCTCTTCCAGATAATGATCTATGTCATTTTTTTCTTTGATCAATTGAGACCTAAATGAAATGGAAAGAAATAATAAAACACTGCCTTATCAAGTTGAAAAGCTACCAAATATATAAAATGCCACCAGGAGAACAGCAATATTCAGGAATAATACCATATATAATAAACGTTCTACAATAGCTATAGAGTTAGGTTGTTGATTGATAATTTCAAATTTTGAATTTTCTTGAATGGAAAAAGACAGGGAAGAAGATTAAACCCAATGTGTAAACAAATAAAAGACAAACACGTTAACATAATCTGCATCCTTAAATAAGTGGAGTTTTCTCCTCAAAGCTTTTAAGATCTTCCATGTTACTCACATTGTTTCACAGAATAATTTGCCAACTATAGAAGTGATATTCTCTTGGCACAGAATCCTGAACTAAGAATATGTATTTGATACATATGTGTAAAATTTATCTGTTCTAAACACCAGCAAATTTTGCTCTGAAATGCTGTGTGAGTGGGGTTTTTTTTGTCACACATAAAATTCAAATTGTTATTAAAAGTTCAAGGTGCAAAGTGATTTTAAGAGGACTTTACTGAGAAATATGTTACATGTTTAGTGCATTCATTCTTCACACCCCTTGCAGCTTTAAAAATAAGCTTACTATTAACATCTTACAACCATAGGAGTATGGGACTAAGCAAATATCTGATTTTACTCAGAAGCTAATGGAGAAGGTTGATACAAAACTTTGCTTTAAATGGGTACAATAAAAATATTTTTCTTCAACAAAATGAGTGCAAGAATAATATTCTTTAAAATACCTCTTATTTTAGGGATGCGAGATTGGGCTATGTTTCTGCTCATGTTGAAAAGAAAATGTAGTCTCAATCATTAAAAAAGACAGAAAGAATAAACTTTTTCAGACTTTGTTAATATTTCACATTATTTAAAAGTAAAATGGAAAATAATATATATATATACTGGTAATATAATGTTATGTCAGTTATAGCCCAATAAGTAAATATGTGTATTATATATTGAAATTATGCATCACTGAAGAATTTCTGATTTTCAAAAATTTTTAAAAGAAAATTTGATTTGCTATTATAAAAGAATTTTTATGTTAGTATAGCCGAATGTATTTATTTTGGTCCAGGGGCTTTGGTTTTTCCCAGAAATACTGAAAATGAGGTATGATCCTTCTCAGAACAAAGTAGTCTCATAATGCTTTGATCATTATGCCTTGCAGGAATTGAAAGGAATGCACATAAGAAAAATAATCAAACCTACATATGTAAATTATTTATATTGATAAATAATATGTGCATTACTAGAAACCAATACAGCTATAAATGGCAATGTCTAAATAACACAATCTCAGTTAATATTCATAATCATGACAAAACACATTGCGTTCTCTGTCCTGGCATTTCTCGGCTATAACTCCAGGAGCTCGGCAGCCGTTCACGGGCAACAGCAGTTTGATGATGCGCTTTCAGGCTCCAGGATCATTTTAAGAGCTAAATCGTGCCTGCCAGCCTACCCTGTTAGTTAGACTGTGTCCTCTTTCCCCCAAAACAGAAATCAGCACTCACAGCCTTGTGGATTATAAGCCATACACTTTTCACTCCTAAAGCATCTGCTTTCTATTCTCCACACACATTTTAAAAATGAAATATATCTCCGAAGTTTTATAGGAACCATGATATAATTGGAATAGGAAATAAAATGATCATATGAGCACTAGCTTGCTAATTAAATATATTCTGAATATTTGAATGAAGTTCATCAATCCTTTTGAAACAGTAAATTTGAATATTTTGAATATAACAAATACTTTTGTCTTTAAACAATTTTGTTTTTGAAATATGATATTGACTTTTCTTACTGCAAGAAATTCATTCCGTAGGAGAAGAAATAAAAACCAGGGCCACGTACCTTGGAGCTGTTGTGGGGGAGCAAGGCAGCTTCTGTCTAGCTAAGGATGTAAGCTTTGGGCGTGTCATGGGCAGTGGGGGCAGGGTGGTCATTCTGAACTATAAAAAGAAAACGAAATGGTATTTTAAAGGATAAATCTTCCAAAGAATCCTTTAAGACATTATTAGAGATCCAGTCTGTCATCTGAGCTGAGAATGCCTCTGTGAACAGAACTATAGCTCTTTATTCAGGAATGATACTCAGTGAGTGGATTCTGCAGGTTGCTTCTCTCATTATTTTCTTCCACAATCTGCCTTTTGGCCAATTTATGACTTACCTTCATCTCCATTATGAAGTACACAAGGAGAAAATCTGATAAATGAGTTGAAGATTCAGTCAGGAGCTTTGGTATGAGTTTTGTTAAGTAACATGGTTGCAATTAAAGGGTGAAGATTTTTAGGACAGCTGTGGATTTCAGATTTTCCTGCTTTGCTTTCCTGTTACAGTCAATAACTGAAAATTGCTCATACTTTGCTATTTTCTAAAAACTTTATCACTCACAAATAAAGGCTTTCCCTTAGAAGTGATAGATGCTAAGAATGACTCTCAGCAAGGAGAGAGCTATCCTGAGGGACACACAGCTACAAGAGTGTAACAAATCACTTCAAAATATAGTGGGTTAAAAAAGATTGTTTAAAACAAAAATCATTTTATTTTCTTTCACACTTTTTGCCGGTCAGCAATTAGGACAGGGCACTGTGGGAATGGCTTTTCTCTACTCCACAATGACTGGGGCCTCTGCTGGGAAGACTCAGAAGGTTAGGGGTAGCTCAATGGTAGGAAGCAGGAATCATCTGTCTTCACTCATATATCTGGTGGTTGATGCTAACTATTAGCTGGGACCTCAACTGGGTATGTCTGCCAGAATACATACATATGGCCTCCTCATATGGCTTGCGCTTTTTCACAGCATGGCAGCTGTAGACTTCTGATATGGCAGCTCCGGGCTCCAAAGGCAAGTATCCCAAAGAAAAGCCAAGTGGAAGCTGTATCTCCTTTTAAGGCCTGTCCTTGGAAGTCACATAGCATCACTTCCACTGTAATGAGCCCTCCTAGGTTCAAGACTAGTGAACACAGACCCACCTATTGATGAGAGAGCATCAAAGTCACATTGAAAGAAAAGAACATGAGATGGGAGATAGTGTTGCAGCCATCTTTGGGAATTGCAATATGCCACAGTGGAGAAGGTAAGTGAGCAAGAATAAAGGTGGGTCTATAAAATCAAGTTATATAAACCTTACCCTGAAGAGGAAGAAATGTGGAAATATGTCTGTGGATTTAGAATAGAAAAATTGTCACATGTTGCAAGGGTTTTCAGATGCAAAATAACCCATGCTTCTACTGTTAAAGAGAGAAGCATCCAAAAGCCCAGTGATTCCCCACCACTATTTCCACCAGTTTTGACCTCTATCTACACTTAGCTCCACTAAGCAACTGGAAGGCTTGTTTTCAGTTTTGAATCACTTGTCTTGCATTCACTACCTGTGTCTCCTAGAGTAAATGACTATCAATCTAGGCCTTGAATATATTCCACAGATATTTATCGAGCTTCTATTTGGTGTCAGGTACTATTGTAGGTGCTGAAGATAACAGCAGTGAACAAAAATCTCTGACCTCAGGAATTCACATTATAGGGGGTGGATGTAGGGGAAAAACAGATGATACATAAATAAAGTACATAAAACACCAGATAAGATCTATAGCAAAAAATAAAGCAATGAACTAGAAAGTACCCAAATGCTCACCAGTAGCCAAGGGATAAATAAGAGCAGAAGGAGAGGAAGTCAAAGAAGTTAAGAAGAAATTTGGTGTTCTGATGGTATAGGGTCTTGAAGGCTACTATAAAAATCGTGAGTTTTACTCTGATTGAGCTAAGAATCCATTGGAGGATTTTGAGCAGAGGAGGGACGTGATCTGACTTCCACCTTGAAAGGATCCCTCTGGCTTCTCTTTTGAATTTAGACTGTACAGGGAAGAAGGGCAGAGAGCAGAGAGACCAGCTGGGAGCTTGCTGTGAGTTCTGGGTGAAAGAGGATGGTGGTTTAGGAGGCAGAAGTGGAGGTGGGGAGACATGGTCTCACCTGAGGTAGAGCCTCCTGTAGGTGGCTGAGATACAATATTTCTCTACTGCCGCAAAGCCATGGTAGGGGGTGGCGGGAGGAGGAGAGCAATAAGACTTGAGGGAAAATCTTTTGAAATTCAGTGTAGAAATAGATAGTCTTGTGTTTTGAAAAAAAAATTATTACCCTAGCCTGAAAATAATTTTTCACATAATTAATGCCAAAAATTCTAATGCAGATCAGTGTCTTGTTTCAGATATAATAGAATCCTAATATTACCCAGATTATCAGGGCATGATATGATCCATGAAACATAATGTCCACTTATTTTTATACAGTTATAGCTTTAAAGTACACAGTCTAAACAGCAAATGTTAGTCCTCTCCTCTAGAACAAACATGAGAAACATATTGTATTATACTTCATAACTTCATAATCTAGTGACTTCTTCTGTAACTTCAAAAAATCTATTTTTCTGATCAGATGTTATATTCACTAGTTATTGGGATAACCAGAACTGACTAAATGGCAACATTATGCAGAACATGTAGTGAGAAGTCATGATGAACATAGGGTTAGACCTCATGTACGGGTTTGAAGAGACACCAAAACTCCCCAGACCCAATTCCCATGAGCCTATTTCAGAGAAGCTGTGAAGAGGCTATGTTCCAGAGTCCTCTGATGCTACAGAGCAAATCTGGGCCATCTCAGTTCTTAACCCTGATCTGTTTACCCCTAGCAGATTTCGAAAGGGAGAGAAGAAAGCAATGACTGTATTTGCTTCAGCTGGGACATTCCATCCTCTATGAATTAAGACTCTGTTCTGAGAGCCCCGTTTGCTTACCAAGAGCATTGAGGCAGGGGTGGTCTCTGCATTCTTGCAGGGGCCTTTGAAGGGTTCACCCTGGAGCTTCAAAATGAGGAAAAGCTACTGGTAATTTTACCAAATACTAGGAAGACCCAGCTACTTGTAGACGGACAGAGGGACCAGGCCCCAGAAGCTCTGATCCAGCCAATATATCCCATCAAGATAGGCATAAGCCCTCTCAAAAGTTGGGCTTCCAGTACATGATATAAAATTCATCCTTTTTGATGTTTACTTGGGTTAGATGATTTCTGCTAGAAAATATAAGCATTGAATGAAATCAAACGCAATGTTATACATGGAGAGGAACATGTCTTCTTTGTCACACAGATCAACTGTGATTTTTCTTTTTCTTTTTTTTTTTTTCAAAATCTGAGTTAACGTTTCCTACCATTAAAGTTTCAGCTGCCAGTTCCTTCATTTTGCTCTCCTCTGATCTGAGAACATTAGCAGCAGGAGCACCTTTACTCTTAAATTTAGTTTAATGTAAGTATTGCAAGCCCTGCTGGCAAGCCTTAAGGCACAAACTCTGAATGGGGGGTGGTCAGAGCTGAATGATAAAGTGGAAGAAAAGTTATTAACTGCATGTTGGAAATAATATCCCTCGACTAATCTGTTTGGGAAAGTTTAAGGTCAAAGTTGGGGGGAAGTTGAGCAGGGCTCCCTCCCTGTTATAAACCCCTATCTTACTTTGCCTGTGCCTGCTGGGAAAGGGGAATTTGTTTTTCACATAAGGGTATTTTGCTTTACACAATAGATACAGTGTGTACTGAAATTTTACACATATAATATTTGAACTGCATCAAATATTTAAAGGGATCCTGTAACAAATTATTCTCTTATCTAAGGAATCACCATCTTTTTCATGTTTTATAAGTTTAGTCTTATTTATGTTACATATTCTTAAAGCAGCCAAGTAGCTGTATTCCAGCATATAAAAGCAGCGAAGGGGAAAATAAGTGAGAAAAAGCGCAAGCATGCTTAGAATCCTGTCGTTTCAGAGTTAAATTATACCTATCGAGTGAAGAAAGCCTTTTGCTCTTTGTTAAATTAGTTGTATCATTTTCCTGGTGTTGGATTGACAGTGTTCCCAGCTCCTAGGTGAGCTCTGACCATGAGGAATGGGACTAGTGCTGCGGAGTGACTCACCTAGGCCTGAAGCAGAAATGGGACACGTCCTTACCGATGGCACTGCCTCAGGGTTCTCCTATCTCAAGACCACAGAGGAGACCACACAAGGTGGGTACCACTGCAGAGGGGGGGATGGTTCAGATTCAGGTGAGTAAGGGAGGAGGAGAATGAGAGGTACCTCTCTGGCTGGTACCCAAACGAGCTTCGCCCCAGGAGCTAAGGGTGAAGCAGTCTGTTAGGAGGACCCAGAGGCGGCTCCCCCAGTGCCAGCAAGTGGGCGGTGCTTCATGTAGCACCACAGGTGCTGAGACAAAGATCAAAAGGCTGCCTGAAGCCATTCCACTGCTGGTGTTCAGAAGACATTTGGCGGATTCTTTGATCTGCTGGTCGGCTCTCGTATCACACTTACAGTCTCTAAGTTTGGCCTCCACTTGAGAAGACAAATGAGAGTGGAGAAATACAGGATGAAAGGTTTGAGAGTGCTGGGTAAGGCTGAATGTGTCCCACGGCGTGAGCTGAAATTTCTGGCCCCCAAGTAAAATTCTTCAAAGAGTAACCCTCTTGCCCGCTATCCCCAGAGATACCCTCATCAGGAAACACAAAGGAAGGGAAGGCCTAGCACTGTGTAGACAGAGGTTACTTGGGGAGTGATTCTGTCTGAGGCTGACCACTGTCTCCAGAATTCAGCCACTTTGGGGTAAAAGCTGAGATGTGTGAAATAAAGCCAACAAACCACAGCAAGCAAATTTATTATGTGTCAAGAGAGTTCAAAGTAAATATGATTTTTTTTATGGCCAAGAAAATCATTTACAAGAATTAGAACTTTTAATATTATTACTACAAACTCTTTTCCTATGGACGGTCAAAGAAAACTACAGAAGAAATATCAATAACTGTGCTCCTGAAAAGAGCAAAAAAAAGAAAAATTCACATGAAGATGTTTAAAGAGTCACTAAATATTTATGCCTTGTATCATAATTTTTGGACCCTTCTAGCACTCCATGGTATATAATTAAATAGTTGTTAAATAAAATAAATAGAAATCATACATTTCCTATCAACTGAAATTTATTGGTGGTTAAATCAAAATCTAAAGTAGGACAAGTGTTTGAAGGCAGGCCATGTTTCCCTTGACTTACATTTGGAGATTACTGCTGAAGCTCTCTCCAGGCTTGCAGACTTCAGTTTGAAGATCAGGAAGCAAAGATTAATAGCAAAGGACGGAAGAAAAAAAGTTAAAAATTAGTAAATAACTCCTTCCCCCCGCCCAAATCATAAGATAAGATTCTTCATACAACAAATACTAAACACTTGCGTTGTGTTTAGATGAACTTTTTTTAAATCCCAAAGTATAGACTCTATGGCAGAAACTAATCGTTAATTCCCATACATCTGAAATATGTATACTTATTGATATATTCCAATACAAATGTGACATTAGGGATAACAATTTGATCTAACTTACGAGAGACGCAGTTATCTTTACCCAAACCGAGGGCATCTCAGTTCCCTCTCTGCCCCCACCTAGTTCTGAACGGAATTAATAATTTATTCCTACGCCTGTTTATTTTTCCACTGTTCTCAGAGGATCAGGTGACTGGGGAGCGAGAAGAACGTCTTAACCCTGCTCCTACTTCTACTCATTTCTTGAGGGAAACGGCAAGGATCTCGGCTCAGGCTCAGGAAGCTTAAGACAGAGTCCACAGACTCACGGAGGAAAGTCTGTCGGGGTCAGGGAAGGGACAGCCTGGAAGAACAGCCCGCCTCTTCTAGGAGCCGTTCAAGTCCTACCGCGAGCCTCACCTCAGCTGTTAAGAACCTCGGTGGACTGGTTCTGGGGAACAACTCTAGCTTTTTGTTCCTCCAAAGTGTGTCCCCCACCAGTGGCAGGTGCTGGGCGCCGGCGCTGCCCCCTCTTCCCACGGTGGGTGTAAGACCTGGCACAGCCAGTGCTCCGAGAGGGGACGCGAGAGCGTCTCCAGGGATACAGAGGGGACGGGGCGGGGTGGGCAGGGGCGGGGCTAGGCTAATCACAGGCTCAGGATTGGGGCAGCATCCAGATTTCTCGGACACGGGGGCGGAGCCTGGGGGGCGGAGTCTATTGAGGGCTGTGCGGGGCCTATAGACCCAGCAGGCTTTTCAAGCAAGGCAGTTCTCAGACCGCTTTCAGACGTTACTAGTTCACTTAATAGAAGGGCCTCGAATTTGCCGCCCTGGATCATCTCCTTCATAGCTTTGCATTCTCTGTATTTTACAATATTTCCCTCTTGTCCACAAGATTGATAGAAAAACGATCGGCTTGTCATTCGTGACCCGCATGATCTGATGCCACTAAATAAGTCATTCATTCCCCTCTTCCTCAGCCTCTGTTGCAGTTGGAACCATCTTTTCCCTGCCCCGCAAAAACACCTACCCCTGTCTCCAGAAAGATAATCCAATTTTGAGTTGTGATGAGCTAAAAATTCAAGGTCTCTTTCATAGAATCTCCTTGCGTCCTGTATTTATATATACATACTTTTAAAATTTTACCTAACGCTTAGTATTTTATGTTCACACCTACCTAATGTCAGCCTGTTAATCTCAGCCCATCATTCCATCCCTTCTCTCACATGTAAGCGTAAGGAAGTGAGTTTCTTTGCTGTTCTTTCACACATATAGAGAGCAAGAAGGCTTGTTGCTTATTACTTATCAAATATAAATGTGATGGAAAGCAAGACTTTTATTCACTGCCTACTGTCACATACTGTAGGAGAGTGAGCCAGCAATATTGCTCACATGAGTCCTTCTATTAACCATAAATCGATTCTATTTGGAGTACAAGAATAACAACCGTAACCACACTTTCACTCCAACATCTAATTTGCTACAGCAAATTACTAAATTATTTCCACCATGCAAATTTACATTATACATTCAATTGATCACTGTGACTACCTGTGACAGGGCTCCAACTGGATCTCCCACATCAGGAATGCCCATTCTATTCTCATGAACTTGTCACCCCATTTTCAGCATCACCTTAACACAACTCTACTGTGACCTGTGTGAATTCTGTTTCAGTCCTTGCTGCCTCTTCTGCTTAGAGGTTTGTGAATTCCATGCACTTTCTTTCTCACATGAGGCTCTCCTAGCCTGGCTTTCTAGCCAGATCCTTCCTGCCTCTTCAGACTTATTCCTCCTGCATGTCGCTTTTTCACGGGCAGTTCTTTGACTAATTTTCTTTCTCCTCTGCTTAGCATAAGATTTCTTAGAGCTAGGGAATTCAGTTAGAGAACTTTCTTTGCAAGAGACAGAAAAGCTGACTCAAACTGGCATAAGCAAAAGTGGAAACTGATTGTTTTCTGAACCAAAGGATGCCAGCTTCGGGTGTAACTTTATCTAGAGACTCAGGCCCTTGTGAAAACTTCAAGGACTCTAGAAAACACACACAGAATTCACCACATAGAATTAATCTCTCCCTCTCTCTACTCCTTCCTCTTAGACTTACTTTTATTATATGAGTATCACTTTGCATGGTGCCTGGTTTATGTGAGTAAATCTCTCCTGAAAGATTGTGAGCACTTAGAAAACAGAGACTGTTTTATGTTTCTCCAAATTTTCTAGAATAATATAGGGGTTAGTATATAGTATGTGTTCAAAATATGTTTTGAATTAATTGAACAAATGACAGAATGGATAGAGGTTCCTCAAACTGATTCTTCTGTAGAATTCTTCTCCTTACTTGCGCTCTCTTTCCCACCTAGAACTGGTGAGGGAAGGGAAGCGATGCAATAATAGTTTGACGGCTATTACTGACCTAATAAGATCGAGTGCTCTCTTCTCATCTCTGCTCCGGAGAAAGGTTTTTAGGTAATGTCAGCTCCCAAAGAAGTGAATGACAATCCTCTAGTGGGCGTCAGTACCTCTTAACTACTCCCCACAATTGTTCTTAACGTTCATTTAGTATCTCAATCATCACCTTCAAGATGAAAATTATTCTGAATCATTCTTATTTCACTGAACACATCCCCAAAGAACATATGAGGTAAATTTTTTTGCGTTCTTTCATATCGAACAATGTATGGTCATTTGGCAGGGTAAGACTTTCTAAGTCAACAATCATTCCCTCAGAATTTAGAAGATATTTCATTCTTTTTTTTTTTTTGAGTATCCAGTGTTAATGATGATAAGTCTAGTGCCATTTTATTTTCATACCTTATAATAAGATCTGTGTCTGCAGTGACAACCCCAAATCTCAGTGGCCTGAAACAACAAAGTCTATCTCTCGATTACAATATGTAACCATCCCAGGTCAGCCTTGGGTTTTGATCTATACTGTCTTCACAGCAGAATCACGCTGAGAGGATCACTACCACCGGGAGCATTGCTGGTCTGTGGCAGAGAGGAGATAATAAGAGTAAATTTCACATTAGCTTTTAAAGGCTTCATCCAGAATTATAGTCATCATTTCCTCTCACATTTCATTGACCACAAGTCACATGGCCATACCCAATTTTAAGAGAGCAGGTAACTTCGATCTTACCGGTGCCTAATAGAAGAACCAATATTTGGTTCTGATATTTGAGTCTAGTAACTATGAATGGTCATAATGAATATCCAAGACCTGTTTTTTTCCCTCAACTCAGGCATTTTTTTAAGGATATTTTCTTTATCCTTTTTGATCTAATATCTCATGGGATTTTCTAGGTAGAACTTGTCAGCTGAGTACTCACATCCTTCCTCAGATTTAGATAATTGTCTTCTACCATTTTGAAAATAATTTTTTTTTCTCATTTTTTGCTATCTTTTTCTATGGTTCTTATTTGCTGAATACAGACCCAGATTTATATGTTTTATCTCTGATCTTTTTTAAATTCTCTTTGCCTTTTGTTCTAAAATTTGGACATTTTTGACAATATTATTTTCCAGTATTTTATTGATTGTTTTGTGGGTGGGGGGAGGAATCGTATTTTTTAGTCTTTGCTAGCTCTTGTGTTTTGATTTCTCCTTTTTTATAGAGTCTTTTTCTTTTTTTTTTTTTAAAGATTGGCACCTGAGCTAACATCTGTTGCGAATCTTTGTTGTTTTTTTCTTCCTTTCTCCCCAAAGCCCCCCAGTACACAGTTGTATATTCTAGCTCTAGGTCCTTCTACTTGTGGCATGTGGGATGCCGCCTCAGCATGGCTTGATGAGTGGTGCCATGTCCGCACCCAGGATCCGAACCAGCGAAACCCTGGGCCGCCAAAGTGGAGCCTGCGAACTTAACTACTCAGCCACAGGGCTGGCCCCTCTTTTTCTTCTTTTTTAGATGCAATATCTTCTGAAGTATGTCTGAATATAGAAATTAGTTTTATTTAAGTTTCTTTTTTCTCTAAATTATTTTTTCCTCCAGGAAAATCTTTTCTTTTGTTAATGTTGATATTTCTCTTTTATGTAGCTATTGTCCTTGGTTGTTATATTAATTAGCATGAGGTTCAACTGCCAGTAACAGAAAAAATAATACAGCATTGCAATGGCACTCCGTGCTGTCAGCTTCCCAGTTCCTTTTGTTTTGTAGTTCCACTGTCTATGGATTCCATTTCCAAGATTCCAAGATCACTCCAAGATCACTCATTGCCAACGTGGCTGCTTTCCAAGTGTTACATCTGCATTTTATCCAAAGAAAGAATGCACAGGGGAATAATAGCGTACTCTTTCCAAGAAGATAAACACATCATTTCTTGCTACATCTCACTGGAAAGAACTTCATCACATTACCACCTTTAGCTTCAAGGGCAGCTGGAAAATATTACCTTTATTTTGAGTGGCCATATGACTTGCTAAAAATCAAGATCCTATAACTATGGAAAATAAGAAAGAGGAGATATTGGGGGCAATCTGCATCAAGGGTACAGATGTCAATTCACATATAAGAAAGGACTGGATCTCTGGTGCGAGTTTGCTCTATTGTCTGGATAGGACTGTTCTTCTCCAAGTTTCCTCCTTGAGCGACAATTTTCATAGCTCTGGAAGAGGTGGGCAAGTCATGTCTCCTTGAGTTTCCTTCAGGGTGAGAGTGTAAGGAACCAGCTATCAGACTGTGCCTTCTATTCCAGAATAAGGAGTCAACCCTGAGCTTCCAACATGTACACCTGGAGCCTGAACTTTCCCCTCAGAGTTCATTTAAAGTCTTTATAAAAGAGTTATTTAAAGTCTTTATAAAAGAGCTATGGTTTAATGTATTCCTTCCTGCTCTCTGCCTAGGGGCAAGGGCGTTAGATTATATCATGTTCGGACCTATTTTTTTCCTTTATTTTTAGGCCCCCATCTCATTCCATCGTTCTTCTTTACCTGCAGTGCTGAGGAGTGACTCCAGGCTTTACATTGAAAGACTGTCCTTAACTGCTTCCGAGCTGTGGCTTTCTCTACCTGTTTCATCCTTCACCCTGCTCCTTCCACTTTGCATCTTCATTTTAAAATCTCTCATCCATTGACAACTCCTACTCTCTTTTTATCACTATTATTGATTTGTTTGTTTGTTTTTGGTACTTACACATTTTTATTTCACCAGGATGTTGGGAAAGAAGGGAGATAAACATATGTGCTTAGTTTGCTGGCCTCTGAACCTTTCTCAGGAAAGGGACACTAATTTAAGACAGAGTAAAAATTAAGGGTCAGAAAAGAGGGAGAAAATATAGAACAAAAATAGAAAATGTGGTTAAAAGAGACAGGGAGGAATAAAAGCCAAGTCACACACTGCCTGTCTTAAATGTGTAGTAGATAAATTAGCTAATATAATTTTCTAAAAATCTGGATCAAATGATTTATTTGCATGTGGTTTGGCTTTTATGCATCCATTTCCTCTTCCTAAACCTATATCCTAGGGAAATATCAACCTCCCATTAAGTACAGTCCAATGGGACAGTATTAGATATCCTATACACCTCTAGCCAAGTGAGAAGAAGATGGCATAAGCAAAGCCAGTTTTAGGCTCTCACCTTGGAATTTGAATTTTGAGCAGCAAAACAAACTACCTGAAAATACTTGGCATTCATTCCATACCAACCATGGCCTCTTGTCAAGATAATTCCTGCCAAGAAACCATTGTTGTGGTTTCTGCTTCCTTAGCCTCAGAATGTGCATTCATTCCTGGCAGCACCCAAGCCCAATTTTTCAGACCTCTGTCCATTTCCTTTTGTCTAAATTAGGAACAGTAAAATTCTGTTGCTTGGTATAAAATTCTGCTGATGTCAATGTTGATACCAGAGGCTCCATTGTGGGGAAAGGATCTTCAGGGACAGGTAGAGTTCTTGGGATTGCTCATCAACATTAAAGTGAAAAGTAATGAAGCTTTGGTTTTTATTCTTGTAGGGAAACATAGCAAATGATGACACTTTTGGTGAACAAGTAATTATCAACTTAGATTACTTGTAACCCATTGTCTGTTGGATAAAACTCTAACAGATCGTGAAGCTACCACCAAAGATCATCATGAAACAATGAGAAATTCAAGTGTTTTGGGTTGGGTACCTGTTTCTGGTGACACTGGATAATATAAACAAGAGAATGATAAAGAAAATAATAAGTTCTCAAAACATGGACTAAAACCCTTTATATAACCGTCCTGAAAAAAAGTCAAGTGACAATCACAGCAAGAGCTGCTTCTACTGCCTGGGAAGATCTCTCACGTGACTGTAAGGCATTCATCAGAAAAGAGTGCTACTTTCACAATGGAAATGGAGTTATCTGGCCTTTTTCAGAAGACTTTGAATAGCCTAAAGTTCGAAATCCCTCTTATACATCCTCCACTGAGAAAATCTTCACTCAGAAAATCTCCCTCCTTTGTTTGATGTAGCTGTTCTTTCATTGCTTGAAGATACTGTTACTTTTTTGCCTGAGGTTGTTCCCTTGAAGAAATAATACAATAACTTCTTCCTTATTCAACATCTCATAATATCTAGATCTGTAATTAGATGTAGATCCCATTGTGTCCTGGGGAACAAAAATGAAACTCTGAGAAGGCTCAGGTGTACACACAGAATTTGCTAGTTTATGTGAGCAAAACTCCACACACTGTATACAAGGAATTTGCTAGTTTATGTCAGCTACACTCTAAGGATATTTTTTTTCCTGTACATTGGATTCTGAGGGCACTTGAACAGAAAGAGTGGAACACAATATTGGAAAGAATAAGATTGTCATGATAGGTAAATTTTCCAGAGACTCTAGATTCCACGTGCTATCTTAGATGACTAGGTATATTTTATTTAAATTTCCTGGTTTAGTTAATGAATATCTGGCCAACTGGAAAGTAAGTTGTGTTGCAAAAGAATTTGCTTTAATTTCAAGGGATAAATTTAAAGTCTTTCAGACACAGGAGTGCTAGGGTGCATATCTCATATATGTCTCAGCTCTTAACTATGTTCCCTAAAAAAGTCTTGAAAATTTTCCCCTTACCAACGATTTAAGATCTAAAGAGGAAAATGCCACAGCTTCTATAAGTTCTCCACTAACTTATTTCCCTAGTTTAAGAGTGCTGGTGGGAGATATTATAGTTGAAATAAGCACCATGACGTCAATGGAGATGCAATGTTCCCAGGGTAAGAGAGGTCAGATTATTATATCTCATTGGGAAGTGAGGTGTATTTACTGTAATATTCAGCCATGCCATTGTGTTCATTAGATCTCTCTACAGAGATCTGTGGCTAGGATTAATTGACATGACATTTCTAGGAATCAAACTAATGGGTAACCCTCCTACTCAGAACTTGATCTGTATGAGAAAAGAAGAAATAAAATCTCCCAAATCTGATAAATAGAGGTCTGGCTTGGTTACCATAATGGAGTAGAGAGTACTGATATCTATTAAATTCCAAGACTAGACCCACAGCCCGTTGAATGAAAGCTAAGAACGTACCCTGGGGTCCAGAAATAACACCAAAAGTGCCCACTGAATATTTCTCCCTTTTTTTCTCCAGAGGTAACTGTATTTGTTTACTCAGGTAATTGCACTGGGGAAAGGACTATACCCAAAACTTTTGGATTGTTACACACTGGACACTAACTCTGAGCTAATGTTAATTTTTAGAGACAAAGGGCACCATTATTAATAGAATTAAGATAAAAAAAATTTTATGAAATTCTAAAATAGGCTTAGTAGATTCTGAGCCCATGCTATGGTTATTCTCCTAATGGCAGGATTTTTTTAATGATGACCTGAGCTATAGAATAAAGGTTATTATGTTAGGAGAGGGTCAAGAGGCAGTTCTTGAGGTCTTCCCTTCATGCAGCAATTACCTTGAGTCAGATGATTGAAAAGATTTGCTAGACTTTAGCAAGGTTTACTCAGGAAGATTTCCTATAGTTAATGGACACACAGAAGCAGGGCCAAGAAAGAATGAGGCAACTTCAGATGGGTCCTGAACACCCAGATACATCTTCTTCAGTCCTCCCTCACTTGCATAGGATGTACTTCAACTCCAGAACAAAAGTTTACCAAGGGATCTTTTCTTTATTTTATTTTTAGATTTGAGTTAATATATACTTTATTTTTTTCTAATTTTTTTCCAGCTTTGTTGAGGAATAATTGAAAATGTAATTATATATATTTAAGTGTACAACGTGATGATTTGATATGTGTATACATTTTGAAATGAACTAAGATCAAGATAATTAACACAGCCAACACCTCACATATTTACTCTTTTTTTGTGTGTGTGGTGAGAATACTTGAGACCCACTCTCAGCACACTTCAAGTATACAATACTGTATTATTGACTCTAGTCGCCGTGCTGTGCCCCTCAGAGCGTATTCATCTTCTAACTGAAAGTTTATACCCTCTGACCTACATCTCCTTATTCCCCTCCTCCAACCTCTGGCAACCACCATTCTATTCTCTGCTTCCAAGAAATTGGCCTTTTTTTCCCTTTTAGACTCCACATATAAGTGATACCAAACAATATTTGTCTTTCTCTGTCTGGCTTATTTCAGTTGACATAATACTTTCCAAGTTCACCTACATTGTTGTAAATGGCAGGATTTCCTTCTCTTTTATGGCCTAATAATATTCAGTTATATATTTTATATATATACATATATCTTTATTCATTCATCTATTGAAGGCACTTAGATTGCTTCCAAATCTTAGCTATTGTGAATAACGCTGCAATGAACATGGGAGTGAAGATATTTCTTCGAGATCCTGATTTCGTTTCCTTTGGATATATACCCAAGAGTGGGATTGCTGGATCATATGGAAGTTCTATTTTTAATTTTTTGAGGAACATCCATATTATTTTCCATAATGGCTGCACCAATTCACATTCCCATCAACAATGTACAAGGGTTCCTTTCACTAAGGATCTTTCATACTTCACTGATCACATAGCGAAAACCATGCTATGGAACCAGGTAAAACAGGTGCAGATTATCAAGCTATGTATTTTTAATAAGCAATCTAGACAAGCTAGTACAGAGTGCATTCAGGGGAGCTTCAAACTTTAAGCAGCATGTTATGTACCACCAACTAGTACAGTTTGTTCTTATCTTGGCCAAGGGAGAGTACTCTGGCGCCAAGAATCACTGGAGATAAACAAAAAGCTACCATGTATCAGCTACACACTAACCTGAGCCTTCTCTACCAAAATAGTAAATCAAAATAATACTGCACCTCTGGGAGAATTTCATATTGGAAAATTTAGGCAAGATAATTCTTTGCATATTCCCATTTAATTCTCTGTGTTAGCTAGACAAAATAGGTGTACATCTTGAAGAATAAAAGGTTAATCAGATGGTAACTCAAATTGTGCTGCTGTTCCTTGTAGAGCTTTCTCGCTGGAGCAACCTGGTATGCAGCATATACTGCCTTCCACCCCATATTTGGATTAATAGAAAAAAGCAGGAGCAATTTGCTTTTACCTGGCAGGGACAGCAGTGCACTTTTATTTTCCAGCTCAGTAATCTGTCAGTGCTGGCTCTTTGCTGCAGTTTAGTTCGCAGGGCCCATGATTGTCTTGCCATCTCACAGGGTATCGTGCTGGATCACTGCACTGATAGGTAGTCTGATAGAACCTGGAGAGCGAGAAATAGCAGGCACCCTCCATGCCTTGGTACTATAAATACATGCCAAAAGGCATGAGATACTTTTTATGAAAACACAGGAGTCTTTTACTTCAGTGAAGTTTTTTAAGGGGGTTAGACAGACACATATTCCAAGGTGAAGGACAATGTGTTGAAATTTGCACATTCAACCAAAATGTTATTTGCATATCTTATGACTTTGGAGGCTGATATGAATTATGGCTTCTGATCTTGTCTTCAGCTGTTTCCTGCCCTGAGATAATAACTCTAGTTCTTGTTTTCCATTCCCAGGATCTGCCCTGATGTCCCCCGTTTCTGAGTCTGGTTCAAACCATCACAATGATTTTGTGGTCCTCTGATATTTCAATGAATTAATTTTTGTAAAGCTAGCCAGAGTTGATTTGTATTACTTACAACTAAAGAATGCTAATTCACACAATAATTAAGAAAGTATAAGGTGATACAAATGAGATAATAAAATTTTATTTAAAAAATACGAATTAGTAGGTATTAGTTATGATAATATCAATTATTCACACCCAACATTTTAGAACATTATACATTTTCTAAGGTAATAGTTGAAACTCTAAGTCTCAATTAAGGAATTGCATTAAAGAAAATACATAATTACAATTTTTTTATTGTTACAGAGAGTTGATAAAATTAGTTTATAAAATTAAGGCCAAAATATTCTATTTGGGTAGTGTCAAATGATGACT
This sequence comes from Equus caballus, assembly GCF_041296265.1. Taxonomy (NCBI): domain Eukaryota; kingdom Metazoa; phylum Chordata; class Mammalia; order Perissodactyla; family Equidae; genus Equus; species Equus caballus. The sequence continues at coordinate 91,827,383 of NC_091685.1, read as the reverse complement.
TTTTTTGACCTGGCTGAAATATTATAAAATATTTTTGAGGTTTAAATATTTTCCAATTCTACGATAAATCAGGTAGACAAATCTAGCCAATATTTATGGATCATACGTAAACAGTACACTGCACTAGATATTCTATGGTAAAACAAAAAGCCATTTTTTTGCTTATTGATACACGCGAGTAATAATTTTTATACTGAAAGCCTTTTTATAGATTTTCCCAATATGTATAACACTCTTATAATTGTTATAAGTGTTTTGCAGTAAAAGAACCTAGAAAAAATAACTTTTAGGATTCAATCAAATAGAATCAGCAAATAATTTTAGAACTATGCATTCTCAAATTGTCCCTTTGTTTGGCAAGATTTTGTAACATGAAAGGGGAGTGGAAAGGGAGAGTCAGCAGACCACAAGCAGGGTACTCAGACACACCAATGATAAGAAAGAGCACATCTGAAATTTGAGGGTCTGGGGAATGATTTCCTTAAAACTATCAATGTCTAGGAAGCTTGGAAGGTCTTCAAGATCTAGCTTGAAAAATCTAAGCTACCGTGTTTGACATCTTGACATCTAATGTGTATTTCCTTGGTTTCAAATTTAGTTTGAATTGTTTTCTTTTTTCTCAATGTTTACAAATCACATTGAGGTTTTTTTTTTTTTTTTTTTTGGAGAGGAAGATTGGCCTTGAGCGAACATCTGTTGCCAATCTTCCTCTTTTCACTTGAAGAAGATTGTGCCTGAGCTAACAACTTGCCAACTTTCCTCTATTTTGTATGTAGGATGCCGTCACAGCATGGCTTGATGAATGGTGTGTATGTCTGTGCCCGGGATCTGAACCCATGAACCCCAGGCTGCCAAAGTGGAGCATGTGAACTTAACCACTATGCCACAGGGCTGGCTCCAAAATCACATAGTTTTTAAACCCAAAGGATACAAAGAACCAACTTTCTTTCATAACTTTTCTCATAAACATCAGTTGATATTAAGACTTATTTGTCCATTTTTGTTTCAGCATCTTCCTACTTTTGGTTCTGTTTGATGCAACTCTATATTTTTTTCAGACTGCTAAATCTGCTAATTTTTAAAAATATTATTTGAACTTGAACATATATATATGCTTTATTGTTAATTTTACTCATTATTTTGTGCTTCCATACACTAAATAAATCTACAATGGGAATGTTTTCTATACGTAGAGACAAATCTTCACAAAATAACACGTTTCAATAGTTGTCAAATCTCTTAAAACCTTAATTATGTGTGTACATAATAATAAACATATACTTGTATATACTTCTATCCAGCTGCTTATGTGTATACAAATATCATTTTAAGATGTTAAGAGGCATATTAGTATTTTTCCAATGTAATTCAGAAATGAAGTTTTCTATTTTCCAAGCACAAAAATCTAACTGTATATATGCAGAGGGAATTCTAAATTCATGAACAAAAATATAGAATATAATGATATTTCTCAAAGACTGTCATAAACAAGATGACAAATATCACATTTGGTAAAATTCTACTATAACTTCTAGTATAGTCTCACAGGGAAACAACTTATTAATAAAGGTGTAAATAAAAGCTGAATTAGACACAAAAAAATATGGAGTAGCAGTTCTAAGCACCAAGTTTGAAAGTCTAACTTTATCCGTCCATCCATCCATCTATCCATCTATCCATTTCAACAAGCCAGGTAGTCTATTAGGGCAGGAATACAAAGGTAAGCCATGTCCTCAGTGAGCTCACAGTCCAGAGGTGAACACAGACATGTGAAAGAGACCATTGTTTCTTTGCTTTCAAGCTCTGCGACCCATCTGCACCAGTACAGAGAGAACCAGACTGATATCCTTCTCTTCTTGATGGTCTAAATTCTAGACCACCCGCCACAGCCAATCTGTTCCTAATCCTCTCTGCTCCTCACTCAAACTCACCACTCAGATCTGACTATCTCCTCTGGTAATGACCTCAAGCCTCCCAGGCATTCACACCCCACTAGTTATCTGCCTCCAGCGCAGACCATAGTGGCAGATACTTGTCTCTGGATCATCCCAGTCCTGAGATGGTCACAGTACCATGTGACAAATGCTGTAAAGATGACATCACATTGAGTGCCTCAAGGAGGGACCATGCAGCTGCCCAGGACTGGATGGAAGTTTGGCAGTCATGAAAGATTTCACAGAGGGTTAGTGCCTAAAATGTGACTTTTGTGCCTTGAAAAATGAGTAGAAATGTGCCAAGTGTATTGAGGGGAATAGAATGGCAGAATACCATGGCTTACTTGATACACATGCATTCTAGAATACAAAACAGAGAGATGTGGAAGATGAGTCCAACCCCAAAACCATGGAGCAATATAAAATTCTGAGCTCCAACCAAAACAATGAAAAACTCAACGCATGATAACATGTTCTTTAATATGTTTAGAATTATAATTGGGAGAGATATTGATTTATAGTATTAGTTATAGTCAGGACATGAGAGGATTATGAATGCTACTCAAGAAGATTGAAATAAAGTCATTAATTGAAAATAAAATTAAAAAGCCATCAATCTTCTATGGGTGAAATTGGTTACTTACAAGAACATTCTACAAAAAACTTTGGTCTATCTGACACCAAAGATTTTCTTCTAAATCAAATTTTTAATTAATTTTCTTTCCTCTGATCTCATGCTTACCAAGAAACCTCATAGGTATAATTTCCTTTTCTATGTAGAGATCCCTAAATGGATGCAAAGAATGTTCTGATTAACTGACATGAATATTTATGTTCTCCTGGAAATTATATTCTCACTGTAAGTTAATGTGCTGGCATTTGGTTTATGTTTCAGCATGTGTGAGTTTGGTTACTTTAGGTTAAAGCCTTTACTAACGCTGATCATCACTGGGTACTCTGCAAAGTCACATTTCTGGATCTGCAAAACTGAGAAACAGGTGTTTGACTAGAGAGGTCCATCCAGAAAGGGCCAGCTTATGAGGGCCAATTTAGAGACCATGGACTTCTCTTGATAATATCTCTATTTTAAGCCTCTTTATTACTTGGATACTTGGGTCCAAGAACCCAGAGGTAGGAGAGGGAGTGGTACTGCTTGGTATTACACCTAATAGCTCATTTGCAAAACTTTGCTTCTCAGCAACACAAACCTACAATGTGCTGAGTTAGAGCTCCTAGTACCAAAGGGAGAAATGATTCTACCAAATGATACATTTTGGTTCCATCGAATATTTTCCTGAGTCTGCTGCCTGGTATTTTGAGCTCAAGTCATGACAAGTTTCGGAAACAAACAAACTTGTATGTACCTAAAATACTGAGATGAGATCACACCAGAACTTGAGGGAGAACAAACGTTACTAAGCAATTTCGAACTTGGCTCTGAATGCAATAACAGGTAAGATTTTTGGTTAATCCCTTTAAGGGATGGAATGATCGTCATTTTGGTTGTGTGAAGGAGAATTGCACTGGGAACAATAGTAACTTTTCCTTTTTAAATATGTGTTAAATATAGAAATAATGGTGTATGTTGATGTTTGGCACCCAGAGTGGTAGATCTTAGTGGAAATTTGTCATTTTTTTTTTTGGTCACCCAGCATCTGAACCTTCTTTCTAAATTTGGGAAATCTTGTGCCTATAAAGAGTCCACTTCCAGCTATAGAAGTTCAATATTCCAGAAAGTTACTTTCCCAGACTCCTTTGCAATGACGACACGGATACATTCTCAGTTTCAGCCAATTAGGTACATCTGTTTCAGGCTTTGGACTAGAAGTAAGTCATGCAAATACAAAATGATCATACAGAAAATGGCAAGGCTGGAAGCAGTGAGAGCCATCATGCCCCATTTTCAAAGGCAGCACTGTCTAGGGCCCGGGACCAGCACTGATGGAGTTAGAAGTCCAAGATTGGGTCTCTGCACCCTCAGACTTTCTGTGGCACAAAAGTGTTCACAGGACCAGTTATGAAGCATGATTTGGGGTATTGTTTAAGGCTTCATGTTTGGTCTCTGTCTCTGTGAATATTCTGTGAGGGATCCAATATGATTTTAATAAAATTGTGTCTGCATGTATTAACCAGAGTTGATGTCCGCTCTTTGCAACTAAGTCCCTGATTAATACTCTGCCTCTTTTGAATGGGTAAATTTTGAGACTTTTGTCTCTTACTGCCCGGACTAGAGCACGTTGCCCTTGAATGCATTCAAGGCCAGCACCAATCTGCCAGATACTGACCCTACTGCTGAGTAACTTGTTCCAGGCCCGAGCAGGATTAGCTCAGCCTCTGCTTTGTGAAGCTACTCACAGATGTACAGCATGTACTCAGCTCTGTATTGCTTCAGTTTTCCCAGCAAACAAGCGGCAGACCTGGGATTTATTCAGACTTTCTGACTCCTAATCATTATGCCCTACTGACTTTGATTAGTTATGTCTCCCGGATGAGAATGATCCCTTTGAAGGTGATAGGTCTCACGACTCTTCCAAATCACATCATTAATATAGTCTCCATGTCATTGGATTGACTACCACCTACCGACAATAGCAATCATTTTGATTAGCAAGCTATATTGATTATTGAAACTTCTAATATCATCTGCCCCAAGCATCCCGAACTTCTCACCCCATTAACGTATTGCTTATATCTTTGCCCTTGCTCTTCATCAGTCCCTCTCTCCAGAAAGAATGGCCTGGTCTCAGCACCTTGTTCAGTCTGGATTCTACCACTGGAATCACTGCTGCTTCCCCTTCCTGTCTTCCAAAACTCCTGGTCTGGTTCTTTCATTGCTCAGGTCGTTCCTTCACCAGTCCCAACAACTAGTATAACGTAGCATTTTATAGTTCATCTAGAAGTGCACGACGTTAACTTGGGTGATTAGAGAAGGAAAACTTAAAGAAATCTTATTAAATTGCAAAAGATAATGACTCCAGAATTCCTGAGTGCTCCAGTACATGATTCTTCCTTTTTCTTTTTTTTTTTCTTGCAGCCCCATACTTCCCTCTCTTCTGCTCTCAGAACTGCTTTTGAAGTGGCAGGTAGTTTTGTGGAAAGAAGAAATCCTTAAAGGTATAGAAGGATTTCTGACCAGGCTGTTTTACTGAATAAGAGCTTACCACAAATAAAATGAACTTGATGCATTTAATTTTGTATGAAATTCATAGATGGAAGGCATATTTTTTTAAAAACAAAATCTTGCTGGGTTGATGATTCCTACTGGTTTCCTAACGGAAAAAAAAAAATTGAGTGTCTCACTTGAAATACAAAATAAGCCTTGAAAATTCTCCAAATTATCTCTCCTAATTCCAAACATTCAGACTGAATGATGAGATGCAGACAGCAGTGCTGTTGAAGATCAAATACACTACCATTGTAAGCCTTCTCAGTAGATGGAGCAAGTCATTAAACACGAAAATTCCAGAAGAGCACATCAGTGTCATGTTTTACTGCTCCAACGACGCACTGAAGGAAGAGTAAAATATTTTCAAGAAATTTGACACCCAAATTGCTTATTCAGTGTTTCCATTTTCCCCTTTATCACTTTTCATTCCAGAGAGAAAAAGCTGAAAATTATGACAGAAAAGTTCAGATATTTTCCAACAGTTTATTCTTGTCAAATATTGATGAAATTCGTAATGAAAATAATTTTCATTTCTTTCCCTGTTAGTGCCACCAAAACTATCTAAGCAGATGATTATTTAATAAAGACTAACACATATAGACAACTCATAGGAAGCTACAGGTACCGAAGAGAGTGTATCAAGAGGCTTGAGCACAGTGAGAGGAAGAGGTTATTAAGTGAGACAGAAAGCTATAAGTCAACTCGCACGGGCAGACTAAGCACCTGTAAAAGTAGCCCATTGTTCAAAATGGTTCGTGTTGCCTCTGAGACTGAGGACTTATGGTTATAAAGACCTAGTTGTGTTTTTTGAGAATTGTGTCTATAATCGATAGAAATTGCCTAGAAGAGATAATGTCGTGACTGATAAAACCAGCAGAAGGCAGTGGATGAGAAGGAATTTGCCAAGTGTCCCCAGCAGTCTCCAGAGAAACTGAGGCTGAATCCAATGGCCAATTGCGGTTATTTAGCCAGAGACTTCCCCAGAGTAATGTAATCCTCCAGGTGGCTAAAGTCTGGCAGACGAGTCTTTCAAAGACATCTGACTCCTTCCTCATTCCGTGCTCACCGGTTTTCTTTCTGATCTACAGTTTTCTTTCCACTGTGAAATAGGAATTATGTCCTAAGTAAACAGTCAGAATTTGTTGCCTTGGCAAATACAGATTTGAACGTAAATTGGCAATCTGGTATATAAACTAGTCTTTTTTAAAATTTTGGTTCATGCAGATCAGTTTCCGCTTCCTGACTATTTCTTGGTGAACTGGTAAATATTTGTCTTTGAATCTGCAAAATTGTAAACCAGACACTGAGCTACAGTTTCCAACAAGGACAGCCTTTACCTGAAACTCTACAGAACAGCTCACTTCAATATCTCCTGCTATCCCAGTGAGCATCACAGCCATTTAATTTGTCTATTTTCCAACTTGCAAAGACATAGGAATTATCTAATTAAGATAAGATTTTGTGCTTAGAATCTGCAAAATTCACAAAATGACATACTATATGTACACATGAATATAGATATACATGGATACTCTAATTCTCATATAAATAGGTATTGTATATTTAGAGATAAAATGATCATTGCAGAAATAAATTTTACTTATCCTTTTTCTTCATAATCCTTTTAAAATAAGAAGGTATTAATAATTATAGATTTTAATTTAGACCTCAGTCTTCCAAGTACTGTATTTTACATTTTGCTCTTCTCCTTAGCAAGCTACTTTTCAAATAAGGTTTTGACAAATTTATTTTTTTTAATTTTCAGATGGAAAGCTTATAATTCTTTCAGTTCTTTATCCCAAGTAAAATTATGAACTATCAGCTGTTTATTCCAATATTACTTTAAATCTACCCAATAACATTAATTATACTGTTACATACCACTTCTAGGTGCTGAAAATACAGTGCTAAACAAGACATACCCATCTCCAGTCTAATGGGCCTTTTGAACATTACATTCTAGTGGGGGGAATAGGAGACAGAAATAAATGAACATGATGATTTCAGGACTTTGGATCATTAGAGAAGGGCTCCATGTGAAAGTGATATTTGACCTGAAACCTGAATGAATGATGGAATGGAGAAGTCAGGTACAGATCTGAAGGGAGAGCATCATAGGTAGATGGACTAGAACAGGCAGGGCTCCTGAGGTGGGAGCAGAGTTGGTATGTGGGCTGGTGGCAGAAAGACAACTCTGGTGCTTCCCTATGATTGCCTCTTCCTGATGTTCATACCTTTGGATAATCCCCTCCCCTGGTATATGAGTGATATCTATGACTTGCTTCAAAAAATTGAATATGGCAAAAATGGTGGGATGTCACTTCTGTGATTATTTTATGTGACATAAGACTCTCTCTCTATCAGACTCACTCAAGTCTTTCTCTCTCTGTTGTTGGCTTTGAAAAAGCAAGCTTCCGTGAATCTTACAATCATAAGGAATCCAATGATTCCAAAATCCATACCAGTGGGAAAATGGATGCTCCTTAGTTGAGGCTCCAGATGAGAAGCCAGCTCTGGCCAATTCCTTGATTACAGCCTTTTGAGACCCTAGGCAGAGGATGCAGCTAAGCCACGCCTGGCCTCTTGATCCACAGAAACTATGAGATAATAGATGCATTTTTCTAAGTTGTTAAGGCTGTAGTAATTTGTCACAGAGCATAGAAAACTAATACATGGCCCAACATTTAGAATACACATTTGGCTGGTGGGTAGTGAGATGTCAGAGATGAAGTAGAAGGGTGACTATACAGAACCTTAGGCCATGGTAAGGAAATTGGATTTTATCAGAAGTATGTTAGAAAGTCATTGGAGAGATTTAAGCAAGGGAGTAACACAATTTTTGGACATGTTTAAAAGTTCCCTGGCTACTCGTGAAGGGTGGGCTACAAGATGACAAGAGTGGACAGGGAGACTTCTCAGAAGGCAGCTGCATTCATCTGTCTAGGTGAGAGAATGAGGTGGCTTCCATTAGAGGAGTAGAAGTGGAGTATGGTGAAAAAGGAGAAGAGCCAAGAAAACTTTTAATGCAGTCTACCAAATCCTAGACATTTGGATTCAGCAGTTTAAATCATAGTGATTACTTTACTGAAATGGAGAAATCTGAGAGAGGTAAAGCCGGCATTTGCAGGGAGAACAGAGAGAGGGCAAATCCAGGGTGCTATTTTGATATGTCCAATTTGAGATGTCAGTGAGATATTCGGGGGAAAATGTCAACGAAGTTGTTGAACAAACAGCTCTGGAATTCAGTATTAATGATACATATATTTGGAAGTAATTGGAATACTGATCACAGTTAAAACCAAGAATGAGATGAAGATCAGTGAGGGAGGAAGTGTAACATGCTATGTAATAAGGAAAAAATTAAATAAACATATCAACTTTCTGACACTAAAAATAGAGAATTTCATTTTGTCAACATCTAAACTAATTGGCTGTTATTACTGTCTTCAATAACATTCATAAAATTATTATTTAATGGGTACTTAATATTTGCTTGGAATTTTGAGAATGGGAGTGATGTGGATATAGTAAAGCAAAGGTCGGCTGAAGGCCACTGCAGCCGTCTTAGGGGCCAGCCCCTACCTGGGCAGGCCTTGCTACGGCCCCCTCACCACTGCCCCGTTTCCATTGGAACCCTTGATTCAGCCTGGCAAACTGACTCTACTAGCTTGCCTTCACCCTTTACTGGTGTTATGTGGTCTCTTTGCTTCCAGGCTTTCAGCCATTAGTCATACTTGTTTAAATAGCAATTTTAATTTAGTCGTTAGAAATCATTACTTCCCAAATAAAATTACCTAATGGGATGCAGTTAAACCATATTCTTTCTTACGCTTCATTTGTAGTACTGCTAACACATGACAGCCAGTTGAGTATCATGATTATGGTTAAAGAGTCAAATAGATTGATAAGAATGAACTAAGGGTCTACAAAGCTGTGATTTGGTTAAAAGAAACAGAGGTAATCCCATTCTGAGTTTTTACTGTCGGATTTCTCATTTCTCAAGAGTGACTCTTATCTTTCTTTCATGAGCGCAAGAAAACCTGGAGCTCACGAGTGCCTCAGGCAAGTGAGTTTGAAGGTCTTCTCCGAGATTGAATGAAAGATAATAATCAAAATCTAGGTCAAGGTACTATTTATTCTATAGAGAATTGTTTAATCTAATGCTTTAAATTTAAGTCAGAACACATTTAAATATATAATTCATACCATGCCTATCAGATATTCTTAATGACTGCGCACATTGTAATCTCATTCGGACTATTTTACTTTGAGGAATTTTCTAACATCAAGTAGTACAGCCATTAAATTATTATTACAAAGATATCAAACTTCCTTCATTGCATCTAACTATTTCTCAAGACACAGGTATGCAGTATGGGTCTGAAAGCTTTAGAAACTTCAATATGTCTTTTCAGAAGGAGAGTGAAAACAAATATTTTATGGTAAAAAAGAGTGAAACAGAATGGAGAAAGTGGCAAAGAAAAAGAATCTAGTCTGATGGACGACAAGGAAAGTTTATCCTCACAGAAGCAGAAGAATCCATTGCTAGTTATCATTAGCAATAGCACGGGCATAATAAATTTTGTAATAATTATAAAAAATATAAGAAGTGAAAAAATGAGAATGAAACAAAATTTTACAACATGGTGAATAATTGGTGGGGAATAAAAATAATTATTCATCATGAATACTTTTTTATGGGAGAAATTAAGCTATATTCCATGTGATCTACATTTCACCAAAATGATTCTAGTTTACACTATATAACAAGTGAACATTTGGTATCTAAGTGTATATAAATGAGCTATGTTAACTAGTTTACTCCGAAAGTTTCTATCTTACCAATCCATGTATATAGTTGGTTATGAATGCTGGTTCCATACGAAGAAACATATATCACGTCATGAATGAACTTGGGATAAAGTCAAAGTGAGTCCCAAAAGACTCAGAGACAGCTGTCCTGCTAATACCAGAAAATAGGAAAACAGACCACAATTGCATTCTCTGGCTAAAGACTCCACATAGCAACAGGACTCTTCGCAAGAAAAAACTAAAGTGTTAAAAGAGGCAGAAATAGTATGTTTGAGTTACGTTAGAATAAGAGTCAGCATTTGCATACCCTGAAGCTTACAGATGCTGAGGAGGTGGATTTGAGAGCTGGGGCCCTGACCTGTGGGATGAGGGAGCTATTCACAGTACGGTTCACACACTCAGCCACAAACTTGGAAGAGGAGGCCATTTCTGATTAGTACTTGAAAACAAGGAGAGTGAGGCATGACAATAGTAACAGGCTAGGGGGTCTGTAGGAAGGTTAGATCATGTGACTCATGTGACGAAGCAAAGGATTAATGAGAGCAAGGCCAGATTTCTGGCTCTGTTTTATGATAAAAAAATTGCACCGAACTTTGAACCAACTTTCACAGAAAACGATGACTAATGGTCACAAGGAGATTTGGTAGGTGTAAGGACGCTTAGTGGCAAATGAATTTCTATAACTGTTAGGGGCTCAATGGAAGTTTTCTAGGCAAGTGGAGATCATCTAGTCCAAATTACAACTGAGGAAAGTGAGGTCCAAAGAGATGAAACGATCATCCAGCTGAAGATGGAGGAAGAAGAACGCAGGCCGCCCAGCTCTTACAAAGTCAGGCCTCTCCCCAAGACACAAGAAGGGCAATATGTCCTCTCTCCTTCAAAGACAAGGTGGCTCACTGAAATCCACCAATAAGCCCTGCACTGCCTTTTCAGTCACCATGTCCAACTTTCCCCCTAGTGAAATCAGAGTGAAATAATAGAACATAATTTAGTTAAGTTTTATCTCCTTTTATTTCTCATGGAGTTGCTAATGAGCAGTGAAATGGCCAAAAATCAGAAAAGGAGAGAAAGTGAAGGTTACAGAAAATCCACAAAGTGACTAATCAGCCCCAGTGTAACCGAGCATTAGCGCTAACATATTTATTCGGTGCTGATCAAAAACCTTCACCATGTTATAAAGTCTCAAAGAACCCAAGGGAATCTGGACCTGGTAGAACAATTTTTCTGAAATATAATGACTTGCCAGGCTTCCCCAGAACTAGTTGAAGTTTTTATGCAAAACTGAGACACTGGTTCTCTTACTGCAAAAGGTCTAGTTGTAACTGAAAATAAAAATGGTCTGCTGGTGAGTTGTTTCTGTGCATGATTCTGTTTGCCTTTCCATCTTCTGCAATGAACAGGTATTGATAGGCAACAGTTGATCTTTAGATGGGGGACAGGAAGAATGATGTATTGCTATCTACTTCTGAGCATGGACATGTGCACTCACAGACACTCCTGCAGAGTAATCAGTCAGTTCCTTTCTGAAGAGCTGTCATTCAATCCGCACCAATATATACAAATGCCAAAGGGCCCGAGTCCCAGGGATTGTTTTTCTGAGGTGGCTAACTTACCCCCACTGCCTTTCCGGGGCCCCATAGCCTCACTCCTAGTGTACTACAGAGACTCCATGGCCATTGCTGAGCCCATCTCCCTGGGCTCTTTTGTCTCAGCCCCACCAACCCAATCCCAGACCTTCCCAGTCCCTTGGTCTTTAAAACCATTTCCCCCCATCCTTCCAAGTGACTGCCTACTTCTGTGACCCAGCCTCTGCCCAGAGTTATCAGCCATTTTCTCCCTGCTAGCAAGGACAAGGAGGAATTTTCTAATCCTGAGAGCAATGGACAGAGGGGCTGAGGAAGAGGAAGAAACCCCCAGAAAGGTCTGTCCTGAAGGTGGACTATCTAAAACAATCAACCCCGTCTTCCTGCAAAGGTGAATCTTCTACTGGCTCATCTCCTGTATCTGCATCCATCCCCATCCTGGCTGTTTTAGGTGCAGCTTCTAGGAAGGGTGGGCAGAATGTGGGAGTAGAAAATGGATTATTCCCCCCAAACAATCAATCTCTTGGTGCTGCTGCATGAGTTGAAGTTCTATTTGTTAAAAAGCTATATACATCAATCTATTAGGTAGTGCTGTGTAACTTGGTATCAACTCCATCAGCAGAAGGAGAGAAAGATACCAGATTTAATTCACCTAGCAGATACGGAAGAGTTAAATACCTTATTGAGACCCCTCAGGAGCAGCACAGGGTCAAAAACATCGCTGTGTGCTTCAGACCTGGCACAAAGGCTCCTGAGGGAAGGGGGTGCAAAGTGGGGCTGAAATCCAGCCCATTTCCACTTGTCTGTCCTGTGCCCCAGCCAGGGCTACAAGCCCTGGAGGGAAGGATGACTTTTTTCTCTTTTTAAACAATAATTTCTTTCTCTTGCTCTAGTGCCCAAGACTGGGAAATTACTTTCCTTCTTCATATTTTTCTAAAGGAAAAACTAAGTTTGATCAATTAATAAGTGTGCTGGCAGATGCAAGAAGAGTAACCTAGTTCAGATCTTAAAAGTAACTTGGCTGAGTGAAATCAATAGCAAGGTTTTAAAAAAGTCCCTCCTCATCTCAATAGTAATAAACATGGAATGGATGCTTACTGTGAAGCAGGCACTGCACGAGCACTTTTTCATGTTCTATCTCATAATCCTCCAACAACTTAATGAAGCAGCTGCCATTACTGTTTCCTCTTTTAGAAATGAGGACGTGCAGCCATTGGATCTTACTCAAGGTTTTGTTGCCCAATTTCAGAAGAGATATTTTATTTTATTATTTTTTTTAATTTGTTAATTTTTTTACCTTTTGAAAAGGGAGTCACCCTTGGGTGACGTATTTTTTTCACACAAAGCCACCTTTTATTGGCCAAGTCTTTGGTCGGCTTGGTGGGCTGCTACCACACAGAGGGAGTGCCTTTTTCCAAATTGATCTGCCCAGAGCAGAGGCCCCCCCTGGGGATAGCCAGGGCCCTGCCTCAGCATCACTTCTCTGCTCATTTTATAGACATACAAATAATTTTAATATCTTTAAATGAATAAATGGGATCAACAGTGATTTTTCAAGCTCTCTTTAGCAGTGGGATCATTTTTACAAATGAATTCTGGTAAACTTGGTGTCTAAATCAGACCTGCTCTGGTTAAAAATAAGATGGGGATCTGACTTTTCCCCTCTCCCCCAAACCATGGTTTACTGTGGATTGTAGTTGAGGATTTCCTGCTTATAAATTACTTTTAAGGAAGTATCAGATAGTCTACATTAAGGCAAAACAAATTTCCACCAGAGGGTTACTCAAAATTTCTTCTTATATGCTCAAATCACTCACCACTGTCCCAGTGTACAAAGTACACTGGTAATTCTTCATCATCCATGATTCTTTTACTCCCTTGATTTTTATTTTCCAAGGAGACTAAGACTGTGAAAATAGTTGTCTTGGGGCCGGCCAGGTGACACAGCGGTTAAATGCGCACATTCTGCTTCGGCGGCCCAGGGTTCGCCGGTTCCAATCCCTGGTGCGGACATGGCACTGCTCATCAACCATGCTGTGGTAGGTGTCCCACATATAAAGTGGAGGAAGATGGGCACAGATGTTAGCTCAGGGCCAGCCTTCCTCAGCAAAAAGAGGAAGATTGGCAGATGTTAGCTCAGGGCTAATCTTTCTCAGGAAAAAAAAAAAAGAAAAATAGTTGTCTGGTTTCCATGAAATAGTGGCACCACGCTGAGGATCACAAAGTCATCATTTTATGACAAGTTATGAAACAGATGACACTCTTGATTCTTTATGTTTGTAACAAGTGCCCCTTCTTTTTCCTGGCTGTTTTATGTTTTGCTGGGTGACAACGAAAGTATACTACATGTGCATATTTTAGGTTCCATGAGTGTATATCCATGCATAAAATTCAAGATGACATTCTTAAGATACAGATGACTCCAGATCGGTTACCCATTATTACATTTTTCCTTTCAATCCAAATTCCTTTTCCGAATTCTGTGCTGAGAAGTGTGGTACTTAAAAAGAGACATTATTGGGCCCGGCCCCCCTGGCCAAGTGGTTAAATTTCCACGTGCTGCACTTGGGCAGCCCAGGTTCAGATGCCAAGTGTGGACCTACTCCACTCACCAGCCATACTGTAGTGGTGACCCCCATACAAAAAAATAGAGAAGGACTGACACAGACGTTAGCACAGGGCTAATCTTCCTCAAGCAAAAAAAGGAGACTTTATCTATCAAGTACCTTTATATTTACCTTTCCATCTATTTCAAGCCTTCTACATTTAAATAAGTATTCTCATTTCTTTTTTTGTTCATTCCAGGATTGTGATGATTAATTTTTACATGTTGGCTTGGCTAGTCCACAATATCTGAATATTTGGTCGAACACCAGTCTAGATATTGTTGTGAAGGTATGTTTTAGACGAGATTAACATTTAAATCAGCAAACTTTGAATAAAGCGGATTAAGCGAAAAGACTGAAGTTCCCGGAGGGAGAATGAATTCTGCCTCTAGGTGGCGCTAGGACTTGAGCTGCAATATCAGCTCTTCCCTGGGTCTCCAGCCTGCTGGGCTGACCTGCAGAATTCGGACCTGCCAGCCCCTAGAATTGCAGGGACCAATTCCTTAAAACAAATTTCTCTGTCTTTGTCTCTCTGTCTCTCTCTTTCTCTCTAGATACACACTAACACACACACACACACACACACACACACACACGCACACATCCTACGGGTGCTTTTTCTCTGGAGAGCCCTGACTAATAATACACAGGTTCTCAACTCCGGCGTGGCACACAAGCTCTCCTGTTATTGCCTACTCTTGCTTTCATTAAAAAGACCACTAAAATTTCAGTGGAGGCTATGTCCACATTTCCCATAAGTTGTATGAATATAAGCATTTATTACTAATTGCTGTTGATTAGCCAAAAGGCAAATATTTAATTAAATCTTGAGAGATAATAAAATTGCAGATTAATTATCTATCTAGGAGAACATAGGTCTGTACATTTCATTAAGATGGTTTAACTAATAATCGTCTCTTATATCCAGTCTGAGTAGGTTGATTGTTTTCTGTGTTTTTTTCTTTCTGAAGTTCCCTGGAGGGACGGTGTTGCTTTTTCTAACGTCACACATTTGTTGATTTGTATTTACTTTGCTTCTCATCCATGTCCCAGTAGAATCACCGTTGATCACATCACAGATGAATACTTTGTTTATAATCCACAAAAATGTAGACTCAAGAGTAATTATTGACAAGATTGAATGACAATGAAGCCTCTTGAGAGAAAAGATTTATCTGGCCAGTGAGCAAAACTCAGTTTTCCATTGGTTTTCTTACATGCTTCTATTTCCTAGAGTTTTTTTCCTGGTGCTGCTCTTCTGTGGATTTCCACAGGACACAAGGGTCACTCTGGTATTAGTTGAGCACATTTTGAATGTCTACTTCCAGGACAGACTCAGACTTTTATTTGGTTATTTTAAAAAGCAGCAAAATGTAAACATCTCCATCCAGGTCTGAACAGAAGTGGCTGTGAGAGCTTCAATACAGGCCTTGTGAGATTATTCCTGAAGAGGATGAGGCAGGAGGTTTCCAGGGGTGGTTGCCAATGCAGAGCCATAACCACAGGGGCTGAACCCGGTGAAAAAAAAAATAAGGGCACTTCCACTCAAAGAACTGCTGAAATGATGCCCTTCTCAATTTTGTTTTCCATTAACTGTCCTTTCTTTTATCATGAAAACAGGTCATAGTAGGGGGGTGTGTGTGCATGTGTTTTAACAGCCTCACTTTCCAATAAAAAGTTTGCAGTTCTATGTTGGTTCAGCTCATTCTTTTAAAAAATATTTTGAAATTCTCTGTCTCATGAAATCCAAATACCTGGGAAATGCCAGCCTACTTTTAGGTTTCTTACATATGTTTGATTTTACCAGTTCTGAATTCTAGACATTCCTCCTCTGATCTGGCAGGAGTATATTTCTATGCAATGGACAACACACAATTGTTTGTCATCTGTGTGAGGCAGAGTTGATCTCTGGGACCAGATGGCACTACTACAGGGCTTGACACAAAGTTGTTAAAAAAGATGTTTTCCTTTAATGAAATGGAGCGAGAACAGTTCAGGAAACACACATTTCCCTGGCGCAGCACTAGCTTCTCATCTAAACGAGACTGCTAGGAAAACCTAGACAATGCTTGATAGATCGCCTCTGAGGATTGTTTCCACAACATGGGCCAGTGCCTGGGGCTCTGCAAAGTGAGGAGAATTAAACAATTAGCTGGACTAAAAAATACCCTACTAAGGCTCTGAGATATTACTCTGAGTAAACGCAGGCATAATCCACTTTGTCCACTCAAGCGAGGAGTTACTTTACACAGTCATGTGTCACGTAATGACATTTCGGTCAACAACGGATCACATATACGTTGATGGTGGTGCCATACGATTAGTACCATACAGCCTAGGTGTGTAGGAGACTATATCATCTAGGTTTGTGTAAGGACACCCTGTGATTTTCACCCAATGACAAAATAACCTAATGATACATTTCTCAGAACGCATCCACCCATCTTTAAGCAACACTTGACTGTGTTGTCTTTCTCTAATTATGCATGCTACTCTGATTGTATTAATAATAAAGAAGTCTTATATAAAGATGGCATAGGCATATTTAAAGTCCTTCTGTGCATAGGATTCAAAGGGTTACCTATAAGAATAATACTTAGGAAAAAGATCACCTAAAATTGTTCTAGTTACAAAGCTGTGAATTTTGTAGGTCAGTTGTTTATATTAACTACCTCAGATTTACTTTATGAATTTACACTGTGTAATTAAACACATAACATAATTATTTTTATTGTCACAGTTGTAACATCCTTGTAATTCATTCATTCATCAAGTTTCTTCTATGGGTCAGGCACTGTGCTGGGTACTGAAGACATATAACTAAATAAGTGCAATACAACAACTAACAAAAAGTAGTAAATTCTATGTCACAAGCAAAATGGGACATCTGAGAGCTTATATTCAAGGACAGATTGATGATTCACAAAGGTAACCAACCCTAATCATCATCCTCTTTTTGCTCTTTGCCATATTCACCTTAGGCACACACACCTTTTAGTGACAGCTAAGATGATATTTTCCGTTCCTTCCTTTCCTGCCTCCTCAAAAACATGGTGAGTTTGAAATTCTGACTGATTTAAACCATGGGGCTTAATAGAGGAATAGTGATTTACTGGCGCTGCTGAAACATTATTCATTGATTTAAGACTCTTAGAGAACCTGCTACTAAATTATCTAGCTCTTGTTTGAAAGGAAACTCAAAGCAACCAGAGTAGTCACAAATATATGAATGTGGAAATAGTGCCTTAACTGGAATATTGGAGTGAAGGCTAGAGAGAGCTGGATGCAAAAGCTTAGCCAATACCAGCAGAGGGGTGAATGCAGAGGGTGCTGGTTTAAACACAACTCTAAAACTGCTACTAGGAGAGGTGACCAGCATGAGCCCAAATCAAGCCCGCAACCAGGTAGGAGCCTCTCATGTTCAATGCAGAGACTTTCCTTCTTGTGTGCAGTTATTTAGACAGAAAATGAAAACGTGCAAGTGTAAGGCAGATCTCATTCATGCATAATTGAAACACCCAAGGGTAAAATAGTAAGGCACAATGGATGACATCTGATGAAAAGAGAGCAAGAAAAGAGAGGAAGTTAAAAACAAGATACAAGACCCTGGGGACCGTAGAGAAGAATACCTGACACGGGCCAAATAATCTCAAATAAAAATATCCAAATTACCAGACAATGCAAGTAAAAAGACAAATGCATGGAAGAGACATGAGGATTGGGTAGGAAAAAATGTTTAGAATATGAAACATTCAAGGGATGACTCACTGGTGAGTGAAACTCTTATTTGAACAAAATGCAACCACAATAGTATTTATGTAGCGCTCTCATAGACCCGGGAACTAAAGAGCATTAAACTAGCACGAGAGTCAGTGTCTTTAAGAAGTTGTATTTTAAATGACCATATGATATTGGTATATATATACGTATTCATATATATTTAACTGTGGACTGTATGTATGCATAAATATTAAAATTTTCTTAACCTACTGGGAGAGCAATGGTGTGTGTGTATATGTATGTTTTTGGCTTCCTAGTCATGAAGGATAAATTCCATTTTATTAGAGAGCTTTGCAAAAGTATTATGACAGGTATTTTAAGAATAAAAGTGACAAGTAAGTTGTGACCAGTATTTGAAGGACGAAAGTGACTGACTGGGAAACAATAAAGAAGTAGCGCAATTGTCCGTTTTTCTTGAAAACTCACAGGTAGTTTATTGACTGCTTATCATGAATCAGGCACAATTCCAGATGCTCTGGACTATTCCATTTAATCCCCACAAGAACTTCCTGAAAAGGCATTTTTACCCCCATTTTAGAATGGAGATTCTAAGGCTCAGAGAAATTAAGTCGCATAGCCCTGTCTGAATATAAAACCAAGCTTTTCCCATTACACATTTCCTCCATTTCCTTCAACAGGTGAAAAGGGAAGGCTGACTGGAAAAGTTCTCACAATGTGATATCTCCAGTACTGGGGTAGAAATTCTTTTTATTCACTCATATGATGTATGTTTTCCTTAAACAAAGTGAATATTGCAAAAATAAAGCTATGTTTATTTTCTTTTGTTAGAAAAAAGAAAGAGAAGCCTCTAGATTGCTTGATGATTCTGCAGATTTGGTTCTGTATTTAGGCCCATGTCTTGCTTACATTCTTATCCATTGCAATGAGAAGAAAACCTAAAGAGGTACATAAGTCCCACACCAATGGGAGCATGAGCGACTTGCAGGAAAATGATCCATGCCAAATACTCTATAAATTTACCATACACGTCCTTATTAACTAAGAAAGTAGTGATGGGGCATCTAACAATGTCAGCAAAAAGTTATTATACACCCTTATATATGAGGCACTGAGAATTCAAAGGACTGTAAGCCATAGTTTCAGCCCTCCAGGGACTCAAAATAAATCCGTCTGTGTGTGAACATGTACATATATGTACTTGTAAAAATGGGTAAGGCAAGTGATAAATGCCTCATGGAAGACATGGGCAATAAGTACAACAGGAATTGGAGAAGAGAGAGATCATCGAAGGCTTGGGTTCATTCAGCTTCCAACACATATGCCTCCAAAGTTTGTATCTATATATCAAACACTGCTACCTCTGCTCTTTTCTGATGCTTTGAAAATGACTTTGAGTTCACGAATCACGGTCTCAGATTCCAGAGGACTATTATGATACTGTAGAAAACTGGTCCAATACTGTCACAGATGTGGGAACTGAAGTTCAGAGGGGCGGAGTAACTTACAGAAGATCACATGGACAACTAATTTACTTAGTTTCTCTGAGAGTAAATATGTTACACTGAAAGTATTGGAAATAAAACTTTTAGCTGGAAATCAAGGCTGGCTGTAAACAAAATGGAAAACATTGACCTGGGGAATCAAGCAACCATGGTTCTAGAATGATTAATAGTTTTTGGAGCTTGGAACATATCTCTTAGCCTCACTAGTGGCCAGCTGTCCCATCTGTAAAAGGAGGAACATTGAATTAATGATCTCTGCGGTTATTTCCATCAATGGGACACCATGATTTAGTGATTTTAGATTAGTCATCATTCTCTTTCCAACTTCACAATCGTCTTCTTTTTGAGTTAAATTTTTCTTTGTAGCTGTTTATGCTCCCATGTGTCTGCATTGCAACTGAGGGTGCAAAAGTCAGTGAAATGAGCCAATGCTTTTTCACTTTGCGTGGGGTCTTTAAGTAAACTAGAAGCATGACTGAGACTAGAATTGAGGCATTTAAACATTCCCCTGTTACTTCCTTTTCCCTGACAAACATACACCATCCATCTCTGCCTGATTCATACCCTATTCAGTTGGGACCTGACACTATCAAAGTTACCTGGACATCTAATAATTTTCCTACCCTTTTCCCATCAAAGTGACCTGTGTAAACTAACTTTGGCTTCCTGAGGGTAAAGTCCTCACATTGTGGTCTGAATTTGCAGACGTAGTTCTAACAGTATCAGTTCCAGGTCAGGTAGAAGGGAGCCATGGCAGTGTCTTCATCTTAGGAAACACTCATTTTCTCGTTCCCAAATGAAACTAAGAATGAGCTTTTTACACAGAATACTTAGTCCCTGCAGTAGAGTAAAACCAAAGCAAGCTTTAATGCTCTCCCACCTTCTTTACACCCAGTGAGAAGATGCTCAATCCAAAGAATCTGAAAGAGTTTTGAGTTTGCTCTTCTATATAGAGTGGAAAACAACTCCAGGACCCTCGAGGACAGAGTAGGTGTGGTTCTAGCAACTCGAAGAACCTCAGGAACTGAGTTAGCTTTGTCTAGTCAGGAAAGAACAGCTGCCTCACCAGCTGGACCAGACGTCATCTTCCCTTAGGCTCCTTCTGAGAGAGAACCAGGAGGCACTTTCTTTTATGACAGTGGCTTTATTGCTCAGATGGTAAGAAGCCAGGCCTTCAGTGACTGGGCTGCCCATGGATAAGTGTGCTCCCTCACCTCACTCCTGGACTCCTACCAATACAGGGGCGTGGGGGACGGAGGCAAAAAAAAGATGGATTATTTATTTTTTGTCATAAAGAACTTTGAGCTTGCTCTCTTTTCACCCAATATGGATAACAGTTTATCTCTCTTAAACTGAGTACTATTTCTGCTGAAGAGATATTTTAAGGCAAATCATGTCTATTAGGAATTGATATCTAATATATCAGCACGTCTCAACCCTGGATAGACATTTATATATGCATCTGTGCACTGTTTCACCTATGAGTTGTTTTTATATTTTGGTGTGGGCACCCAAGCCCTACCTCAGAAGTGCTAAATCGGGACATCCAGATCTGGCTCCATGTATCTTTTAACATTTCAATTATCTGTTGAAAATAGTGTCTTTAATTGATAGCTATTATATTCGTTTGGAGCTATCAAATTTAATGTGATTAAGATCAAATGATTAATTGTGCATATGTTTATCCTTTTGTTACTAGATTAGATGATTTCTACTCCCTTCTGATTTTTAAAAATCCTCAAAAAGCTGTTACTAAATCAACCAACCATTAAATCAAAAAGATTGCCCATTTCTTATCTGCTAATGATCTTTTGTGGATATTGGCTCTTTAGGCAATTCTAGCTCTAATAAAAATTCTATGTAACTCTTAAAAATTGTAAGAGTTTGCCTATGTCCAAAGTAAGGAGATATCAATGGCATAGAGAAGTAGACACTTGTCCACAGCTTGCAGAGTCTACTGTGGTGGAAGCCCTGCCATCTCCCACCAGAGCCCCTCCAGGCAAAAACAACTGGTCTGAGAAGTCTACCCAGGGCAAAGCAGGCAGGCTACCTCTTTTTGGACAGGTGCTTCTGGTTAAAATTATCTAATAAATCGCATCCAAATCCCCATATTGGGAGCTCAACCTGCAGCAGGAGAGAGGAAGTGGAGGAGATGAACATTTCTAAGAGCAGTTGAGAAAAGAAGGGGAAATGGTTAGGTTTAAAAGACCACTCTATGAAATGACTGATGAACTCTTGGATCTATAAGAGGAATACTATAGACTATAACTGATCAATATGTTACAATATTACCTTGCAAATTGATACCACAATAAGTGGTATGATCATAACTTTAAAAATACTGTCAATACAGTGGAGAGTGAATTGGGAATGAAGGAGAGAAGGACAGTTAAAATCTCACTCTGGTCAGGAGCACACATTTTGCTAATTCAAATTCACATTTTAGCCCTGCCACTTCCAATTTAGGCAGTCTTGGGCAAGAAACTTAAATTTTCTAGACATTAGTATTCATCTACCTTATGGGATTGATAACAATTGCTTTATAATAATGGAAAAAGGATTAAATAAAGTAACCTGCATAAGGTGCCAGACACACAACAATCATTAAATAAATGTTAGAGATTTTGTTTAGAAATGGATAATATAAAGGCTAAAAAACATTTCACATTTAAAAACTTTACATTTTAGGGTCCGGCCCAGTGGCTCAGTGGTTAAGTTTGCATGTTCCACTTCAGTGGCCCAGGGTTCACCCGTTCAGATCCCCAGTGTGGACCTATGCACTTCTTGTCAAGCCATGCTGTGGCAGGCATCCCACATATAAAGTAGAGGAAGATGGGCACGGATGTTAGCTCAGGACCAGTCTTCCTCAGCAAAAAGAGGATTGGCAACAGATGTTAGCTCAGGGCTAATCTTCCTCAAAAGAAACCAAAAAACTTTACATTTTACATAAAAACTTTAACATTTAAAGTTTAAACTTTTTAAATAAATAGGATGCTGGAGTAACGTTAAAAGCTCGTCTCATTTAAATGGACAGTAATCTAGTCTGCTATAGAAATTCTGTGAATGAAAGGAAATAATATTTAGGACAAGAGGAGAATTCCCAAAAGTAATGTGAATTCACAAAAGTTTATAAAAGCAAATGTTAATAGTCCACACATTCACCTTAAAGCATCAAGTAAGAAATAAAATGCAATCATTCATAGTGTAAAAGAGATGTAGTTAAAACAGTAGAGACAGAGCAAAATAAAAATATTGTCTAGTGTCAATCATACCTCAATAAAATGGCTTAAAAATATTGTCTAGGACCTCACTGACCCATAATCCTAGAGACCCAGGGAGTACCTAGAGCTTGGTATTCCTGAAACCGTTATCCCCAAGTGACACCATTGGGAGCAAGGACAGAGTGGATGCTAGCACATGAAACTACATTTAGCATCTGTGAAAACAGCCTCTTACCCCTTTAATAGGAATTGCATTTTGTCACTGTGATGCAAGATTGAATTTAAAGAGACTGGGTCTCCCTTCTAGATTAGTTCTCAGGATTTGCCTACCCAAACCAGTGGGAAATAAGTCAGAACTAGGTGCAAATATTGGCCTTAGGCAGGTCAGTCATTAAACTTCTTGTAGTCTCAACTTCCTCGTTGGTAAGTAGGCATAATAACACCAAACACTAACTCTCTTCCCTTTTTCTCCTTGTCCCTACTTATGCACACCTGTGTTAAACTGGTTTCCTCCAATAAACTAGATGAGTTTCAACTGGTCCCTTTTACATAAAAACAAAAGCAAGGAAGCTCCTGGATACTTACTCACGTATGTTCCTGTTTGTTATTACCTGGCCACCTGCCTTGAACGTCAGATCATGC
Organism: Equus caballus; assembly: GCF_041296265.1. Classification (NCBI taxonomy): domain Eukaryota; kingdom Metazoa; phylum Chordata; class Mammalia; order Perissodactyla; family Equidae; genus Equus; species Equus caballus. Next base: position 91,804,176 of record NC_091685.1, on the reverse strand, counting down.
TTATTTTCCATCTTCACAAAACTGTAAGACTTGCTGTAGATCAGTCTTTATGATATATCTGTAATCTTGAGGTTTCTTGGGTTCTTGAGTTCTTGATTCCCACAAACTAGGGTCAAACCTCACTAGATGTGTGACTTTGGGCAAGTTTTGTAACCTCCCAGAGACTCAGATAATTCTCATAAAATATTCAATACTCAATAAGTAGCTGACTCCAGGTCTGATTGGCTCCCTTCAGTGCTTTGATTATCTGACTGCTGTTTCCTTCCTCTTTGCCCTCTGACCCCTGACTCCTAAGCCTATGACAGATTCTCTTGTCCTGGGTTATCATGTAGACCAGTAACCCATAATCATCGGACCTAGATTACCACTGTCAATAAAAGGGCAAGCATTACCCCAAAGGGACTATTCCCAAAAGAAGAGGAGGGTCCAGGACTGCTAAGAGTTTTCTTTTTCCTCTTTGGGGTAGTGTATGTGTATGTGCGTGCGCGCTCGTGCATGCTCACATGTGCACGCACCTGCAGGTAGAGGAGTGGAGTGGACTCTAGGAGTCCCAGAAAGTCCTCTGTACTTATCTCACATTCTTCTTGAAATTTGACTTATAGCTGTGGCTCTAGCTATAGCCTAAACTATGTCTGCTACTAGGATTCTTAACATTATATTTATGTTTTTCATTGACTCATTTATTTGTCAATTCTACAAAGATTCACTGAACACTTACTGTATGCCAGGCACAGGTATAGGCTTGAAAGTCAGGAAATTTCATTGTGTAAAGATCTACAGGCAACTATTATTATGAATGAAGTATCACAGAGTCAGATAAAGGGGTCGAGATAGGTAGGAATACACTAGAAGACTGAGAGTTTATTGCTGCATGTGACCCACCTCCAGGGATTTCTAGTTGAGCCCTATGTAAAGAGGGCTTGAAGCAAGAAGCTAAGGGAACTGTGTTTAGGAGATTCCTTGAGACACAGGCGCATGAAGTTACTTTGGTGTCAATGTGTGATTTAGGGTTAGAAATGGAAACATTGCCCTCACTACTGGATACGATGGCTTTAAATCACTGAAGACCCCAATGACTGTGTCTCCAGAGTGTTTGTAATACTCTTGGGTACATAGTACTTAGTACATAGTACTTTTGATTTGGGTGCCAACATTGTCATGAAGGACACCAGAAACAATGGTCATAGTGAGGGGGTTTGCAGGCAGCATATAAATGAAAAGGGCTACAGTTGGACAGGAGGACCATGGTAGACACACTACAGACTGTACCTGGCTCACTTATACCTAAGCACATGTGAGACTTTAGAAACAGTGAGATTTTTCAAGCGGGTGAGATGATGAGCGAACACGTAGAGTCACACCAGTGAGATTAGTCACTACTATTAATATGATCCCTTATCTGATGTGAAGGTAATGTCTGGAGAACTCCTTTTGCATCTAATTACACGCTCATTTGAATTAACGTGTTGTTAACATGTTAAAAAGAATCTTATTAGTCATTTCAACTGTAGTACAATGTAGTTTAATCAAATTGCTTTCCTGAAGTCAAGCTATAAGCAGAATCTGCTTCTCTGTAGGAATGTGAGTTTTGGGTGACAGAAGAAAGTAGAAAGAGGAGGATTTTCGTCACTATGGTTGTTCATTTCCATTTTTTACCATAAGGCACTTCAAGGAGGGTCATGTTTACGTGTACCAATAAATTATAAAGATTTGCACAGCCTTAAAGTAGTAAAATGATGTGGCACATATGGGAGAGGAGAAAATACACTGAAGGACAAAGTTTAAAAGTGCCAAAAGGTCCCTAGGAAGGTCTAGGCAAACTCTCAATCTTAGACTTTATAAGGGAGAATCTGACGCTGACTCTTCCTTGTCTCATCTCAGCTCAGCACAACTTTCTTTTCTCTTTTCTCAGATTGCCAGTTCCTGCCATCCATCCTCATTATCCCATCAAGCCTGGAGAATAAAGAATACGGCAAACAGTGAAGTGGGAGGGAAACTTGAGTCCTGGACCATGAGTGTCCGGTCTTCAATCTTCATCTATAGGTCAGCTATAACTGGCATAACCAACTGGTCCTAGCCTTGTACTTCTTCAATGAGAGTCATTATAATTTAATCTATAATCTACGTGTATACTCTACAAAACAAACAGAATGCTAACTTGATAGAAGTATATGTTTCTAAATATGCTCCTTTCCATTATTAACTAATATTTGCTGTGTACACGCAGGATACATGCAAAGCACTGTATCATTGACTTAAAAAGGCAATTTGGCTTCTACAATGTTAATCCAAATGTTCCAATTAGTTTAGTGCTTTCATAATTATGTATAATTCAGTTTGCATTTATGCATGAAATGTTTATTTCCATAATTGTAACAAGCACTTAAATTAATTACACTCTAACCTCTTGATTCTACGGGCCAACTGTTGAGTCTTTTGTTAATATTTTAAAGTTATGCCTTTTTGTTTTTGAATTTCTGCCCCCCTGTCTTTGATGTGTTGTTTCTTATCTTTGGAATTCTCTATGGAATAGTCTCAGAATAATCTTGCAGTTTTCTTTCATGACTGAAACTTTGCATTTTAACAGTTGTCTAGAGATAGTTTCTTCCTTGTGAAATATCAGTTTTAATAACAGGAAAAGAAAAATGCCATAAATCTGCACTAACCACATAAAGCTGAAATCTCTGAGAGACTGATTAACATGGAGACTCTACACAGGTTTTTCAATAATTAGAGGATGTGCTTGCATGGAGCCAGGACTGCTCTGGCCTTGAAGCCATTTCCCAGGGCAGCCAGCAATTATTACAGCCTGGAGTACATTTCTTATATTCTATGCCCCTAGCTATTGAAGCTGTTTTCAAATAAAGGTCTCTTAATTTCACAAAAAGTTAACATCACCTTGGACGAACAACATTTTTCTGCTAATACCTTTGCTACTTAGTTGAGAGACAGCCCTCAGAGAGAAGGCAATTAGAAATTCCTAATTCGTTGTTCATCCACCGGTAAAAGGTTAAGAATATTCTGGTCTCTGATTACATGAACTGAGCAGAGGGCAGAGCCAGCCTCCCACAGTGCCCTAGCTAACTGCCTGTCCTATCAGCGAATGCTGAGGAACGTTCTCTTCAGACACATGAGTGAGCTGATAGCTTTATTGTGGGTTTGAGTATTTGTTTTTATATTTTTGTCTCAATGAATTATAGATAGCAAATATAGTATGGAAAGGATTGTCATTTTTCCTTTTGGCACTTGGTACACTATCAGTATACAATAAATGCTAAATGTTGGCCATAATGATTTTAGAGAAAAAAAAAATCCATGTAATAGTTCATCACCAATGGCCACAGAGTTCTACTTTCTGAAGCATAATTGCTCTCATGGTCTGGCTGTAATAATGTAGCTTTATGATGTTATGAATAATGTAGCTCACTACAATATATTATTATTTTATTTCAATGAGTGCTGATGAGATTTTGACTGCATAATAAAACTTGCAGAAACATAAGGCTTCTGCCTGGTGGGTTTAGTATCTAAATAAGCCACACATACTGAAAATGACAAGAGAAAATTAACCTCATCAGTCAAGGTAATTGATTTGGCATTTGATTGTTCTTCACCTATTCCTTCTGTTCGACCAATTCAACGATTTAAAGTGGCCAAATGGGTAAATTGAGTTCAGAACAAAAGTCTCTTTTAGCTGGAGTGGGCGAGGGGATGGGTCTTAATGAAGAAAAGGAAAAACAAAGAAAGGAGATGAAAGAAGAAAGCTGAGAAAGTTAAGCAAACTCTTATGTTGCCAACTCTCTGGTAGTAGAGATGAACAACTCTGCTATGAAAGAATCGTGACTTGGCCTAAAGTTGAGCAAGTTGAACTGATTTAGTAAAATATGAACAATTTAGCTTGCCTCATTTTTTGAATATGGAAGAGATCCAGAAGCATCAATTTTTTGTGTCTTTGGGAAATTTAAATAATTCATTGCAAACTGCATTCAACACATTGACTTTTGATGCCATAAGCCCAACCTAACAAATACATTTAGAAAAGACTGGTTTTTGACTCTAATTGCATTTTGTGTCTAACCCTAAATTTTTATTTTATTTTGTAATATTTCTTTTTGAAAAATAATTGCATTTTTATATATTCTTAAACGTACATATCGTATAAAACATGTATCCTCGGTGAGCTTGATTAATCATCTTGACTCATATTTCCATAAACATAGAATACACAAAACTTCATTTTGTGTGTGCTACATTGATGATTAAATATCTTCTATAAGAACTTTGGGCTCTTGTCATAGCTTCTTCTGATCTCTGGGAGGTTACATAATCTTTCTGTGCTTCAGTTTCTATATTTACAAAATGGGGATAATATTCCCTGTTGTGTTCTCTTTTCATAATTGCTGCAAGATTAAATGAAATAATGTGTATGATGTGCATGCTGTGAAAACAATAAAGGGCTCTACAAATGTAATGTCATTATTATATCCCTATAGGAAACACTTTGCATACACAAAAAACAACAGTCAGTAAGTCAGTATGAGTCAAAGAAGGAAAGGGGAGGGAAAATGATACTGATTATAGATAGTTAACAATTTACTGTGTTGGTTTATATTTTTTGCTCATTTTTCTCAAGCCCTTCTAGGTGATAAACTAATCTTAAAGTAAAAGAAACCAATTTTTGAAGTGTTTTTGAAGTAGAAGTCCCAGAACTATGACTCTTAATTCACAAGCTGACCAAAATAATGGCAATTGTTGCATAAATGTAATAATTTTTTCTTTTTTGCTGAGGAATATTCACTCAGAGTTAATATCTGTTGCCAATTTTCCTCTTTTTAGCTTGAGGAAGATATGCCGTGAGCTAACATCTGTGCCAATCTTCTCTATTCTGTATGTGGGTCACCACCACAGCATGGCCACCGACAAGTGGTGTAGGTCTACATCTGGAAACTGAACCTGGACCGCCAAAGCGGAGCACGCAGAACTTAACCATTAGGCCACAGGGCCGGCTGGCATAAATGTAATCTTTAATTAAAGATCTTGTCTTTGAAAACAACTGTCTAGGAATCTGTTGGCCATAGCACCCTGCTACGTTTGAAACATCAAACTTGAAATGTTGAGCAAGGGGGATTACTTACCCACAATTCACCACCTGTAAAAAAAAATAAAAATGATTTGGGAATTTGGCAGGCTCAGTTCTTTCTCAGTGACAAGTAAAACTTTTCCCTCACAGATTAACATGCTCTAGATAGAACATAAGATGTATATTAAACATAAAAAGTATAATTCCTTTCTGCTCTCTCCCTTTTAAAACATAAGTATTATTAAAAAGATAAACACTAGGGGCCGGCCTGGTGTCATTGTGGCTAGGTTCACATGCTCTGCTTTGGGGACCCAGGGATTGCAGGTTCAGATCTCGGATGCGGACCTACACACCACTCATCAAGCCATGCTGTGGTGGCATCCCACATACAAAATGGAGGAAGACTGGCACAGATGTTAGCTCAGGGACAATCTTCCTCAAGCAAAAGAGGAAGAGTGACAACAGCTGTTAGCTCAGGGCCAATCTTCCTCACCCAAAAAAAAAGAGTTAAACACTAAACAAATTGAAAACTTGTATTCATTGCTAGTAGATGCAAAAACAAAGTTCATCAATACTTACCAAATGGAAGACTCTTAAGGGAAGAGATGATCCTTATCATTTATTTCTCTGAGAAAGCCATTTGATGCTTATAATTATGAGAGATCAGGTCTCGTAAATATTTCATATTTACATTTTCATGGGCGTTCAGGGGCAACAGTTTCATGAGGGGGAAAGATAGAGTGGGAAAGTTTAGAATAGGACAATAATAGAATTTAGATGGAAGATACAATTCATGTTACTTTCTACAGCCATATTCAGGGGCACTAGTAATTTGAGGGAGACAAGGAAAAACTCTCTGCCACTATTCTGTCAGTTCTTGACTTTATGTCTGATTAAATGATCTTGCAAAATACTGGACACATTATCTTGAACACTACTCGCTGAACCAGTAACTGATCATGTCACCCTCCTCCTCTCAATCCTTCTAAGGCTTCGCCTTGGACCTAGAAGACTATCTCAAGCCCTTGATCCTGCTCCTGTGAGAAGTAGATCCGAAGACAGAACTAACAGACATGGATTATATTAGGGGAATGCTTGTGTTACAGAGAACGGGATGGAAGCTGTGTTAGACTGGGAGCACCATCAGATGGCAATGCAAGTCTGACCCAGAGGGAAGGAGGAAAGGAGAGAAGAAAGGTAGTTTGAGTGCTGTGCAGTCTCAGCAAGTGCCCTGGGAAGTCGTCAAGTTCAGACTGGCTGTCAGAGGATGACCTTGTCTTCCAGAAATTAGTCTGCCTTAGGATCACTGCCATACACATTGCTGGCTGTAGAAAGCATTGATTCAGCAGAAGTGCAGCAATTGATTTCAGAATGCAGCAGCTGGGACCCTTGGTCAAATATACTCCCCATAGTTGGAGATCTGCAAGGTGTATTTGCAGCCCACCCTAGGCCACATAGATCTACTTTTATACAGATTCAGAAAGCAGCTCCTCTGTGCTTTCTGTGGCCTTTTCTTTCTGTAGGAGAACCCGAAATAAAGAGGTGAGTGGGGTGAACTATAGCTTCCATTGCTGCAGTTGGTTTTGAGGCCAGAAGTGGGACTTATCCTCCCCCACTGCGTTATCCATCCTAATTCCCTCTATACTCAACTCTTCTCTCTGTAGGTCTTGGCAGTGTTCTTTGAGTGTCTAAACTCTTGAAAATTGGAGCCTTCTCAGTGCAGAGTTGCTGCAAGAGTCCATTCACAGTTACAACATGGAAAGGGAGAACCAGGTGGTGTCCAAGTGGATCACCTGGGTTTCACATGTTTTCACCTGCTTCTGTTGTGTAAAACAGTATTGCCTCCTCTTGCTGATCAGGGTCAATTACTCCTACCATACGGTGAATCCTCTTTTCACCAGCTGGTTTCTGGTAACAGGGAGTCCAAAGTTCTCTGGTGACAGCCATAACTTGTAGTTCAATGTTGTGTCCTTTGGCAGAGTGCACTACACTTGGGGACCAGGACTTCCAGCCCTGAAGAACCCAGAGTTGTAGGGACAGGAAGCACAAAAACACCAGTCATGGTAAGTAGGGCTACTCTTACTTCTACCCCTTGATGCTCAGACCCATGTCTCCTTTCCATGGAGGATGCAGCATATAGGATCTCTGACTAATTAAATACACTGCATCCTGGGGCATGGCATCCCACTTTTCACAGTGTTTCCATTGAGTTGGTGCTTCAATTGCATCTTTATAAGGCTATTCGAGTGGTGTATGAGCCAGCTGCTTCTGGGTGGTATGATATGTGATATGACCATTGGATCACATGATCTCAGATTCACTTCATTGTGAAACTGATCTCACAGTCAGATTCTATGCTGTGCAGGATTTTATGCCTGTGGATAAGGCATTCCATAAACCACCAAACTGCAGTGCTGGCTGAAGCCCTGGGATAGAAAAGGCAACCCCATACTTAGACTAGGTATCCATTCCTGTGAACTCTTGTCTTTTCCAGGATGGAAGTGGCCCAATATAGTTTGTCACCAAGTGACCAGTTGTTCTCCATGAGGAATGGGATCATACTGGGGATTCAGATTTGGTCTCTGTTGTTGGCAGGTTGGGAATTCAGAGGCAACCATAACTAGGTGAGCCTTGGTAAGTGGGAGTCTATGCTTTTGGGCCAGAATTCACTTCCATCATATGCCCATAATGCCATCACATGCCTGGGGTAGTTGATAATGAAGGCTGGCTAATATCCATTGACCAAGTCATTTTATCTACTTAGTTGTTCAAGACCTCTTCATAGTGGATGCTTTCTGGTAGACGTTAATGTGTAGTACAAAAATCTTCATGTTTTGTGTCCACTACAATATGTCCATCCAAATGCTTCTACCCCAGAACTACTTGTCTCAGGTCTTACAGTTTTTTTCTTTTGAAGTCTCTGAACAATTAGTTTAGGCTAGTGAACACTGCCCAGATATATTTATATATCTGCTCACCTTGAGTAACTGCATCTTCTAAACAAAGGCTATGAGCAAGTGCACTGCTCACAGCTCTGACAATTGGGAAGATTTTTGCTCTCTATGTCTTTCAGGGACATGTCTCACTGTAGCTGTAATGAAAACACCATCCATTTTTGGCTTGCATCCACATGCTGAAATGACTTAGGTTCAAGCTAGGGTCTTTTTAAGTATTTGGTCAAATTCCAACCTTTATACTTGTGTGAGAGACTCTGAGAGGTCTGGTAAAGAATAACAATGATGTGAGGTGTGCTGTAAACTGAACAGAGATTCTTAAGGTCACACAGGACAGGGAGATGCTGGAATTCCAATCCACAAAGCAGAGAAATCTTACTGAACAACTCAGGCATTCATCTGAGACTCCAGAAAGGCCATATCTTAGGAGTCAGGCTTCTCTAACCCTAAAATGAGGTCTAGTCTAACTGCCATGACAAAGCATAAACCCAGCCTTCATAGCATCAAGTTGATCTGCCAGTAAATTAACTGCCTGTCGGAATAAAAACCCAAAACTCAGCACTTTTTAAAGGATGATAATAAAATCCAGATTCTCAATAATGTAGCATTCACAATGTCTAGCATACAATAGAACATTACTAGATAGGCAAAGACCCAGAAAAATGTGACACAAAATTAGGAGAAAAAAAAATCCAGAGATGACAAATATGCTGAAATTAGCAGAGATGATCTTTAAAGAAGCTGTTATAAATATGTTTAAGAATTTAAAGAATAAATGGACATAATGAGTGGGCAAGTGTACCACCCCAGCAGAAAAACAGAAACCGTAAAAAGAAACAATTGGAAATGCTAGGATTGAAAAATGTAATATTAGAAATGACAAATTCACTGCATAGGACACTGCAAAAAGAACAAAAAGATCAGTGAACTTTAAAATAGATTAAAAATTAAACTATAAAACTAAAACACAGAGAGGAAAAAAAAGATTAAAAAAAAAAAAGAACAAGCCTTAAGTGATATGTGGGAATATCAAGAGGTCTAACATGTATGTATTTGGAATCGCAGAAGGAAAGGAGAGAGAGAGAGAGGCTGGAGCAGAAAAAATATTTGAAGAATAATGGCTCAAAAATTTCCAAATTTGATTAAAAATAATATCCCACAGATCCAAGAAGCCCAAGTAGACTGAACACAAAGAAAGCTGTACCTAGGCACATCATAGTCAAAATGCTGAAAATTAAAGAAAAAGAGGCAATCTTTAAAGCAGCCTGAGAAAAAGATACATTACATATGGAGTGGCACCCAACGGTGGGTGCCCGTGTCAGGGCCTGGGATGGTGGTCATCACTCCTGTCCAGTGGTGCTCACGGCAAGGCCCATCCTCCCCACTGTGTCCTGCCTGTATCCCAGCTCCTCCTCATTCGTGTCTCATGACACACAGAGATAAGAAGGACTGCTGAATTCTCTTTAGAAATAATGTAAGCTGGAAAATAAGGTGATGATATTACTGACCTGCCGAAAGAACAGACCTCTAAAAGTAGAATTCTAAACTCAGGAAAAACACCCTTCAAAAACAAAAGGAACATAAAGACTTTTTCAAATAAGCAAAAGCTGAGAACTTTTATCAATAGTAGAGTTAACTAGACTAAATGCTAAAGATCTTTGGGTTGAAGAAAAATAATACCAGATGAAACACGGGTCTACATAAATGAATGAGGAACATCGGAAATGGGAATAATAAAGGTAAAATAGAAAAGTTTTTGCCTGCATTTGAATTTCTTTAAAAACACTTGACTTTAAATGAAAAATATTAATATATAGTGGGGTGAGGATTATAACACATGAGGAAGTAAAATGTATGGCAACAATAGTACATATGATGGGAGTGGAAGTTACTGCTGTAAGATGTTTACATTATAAACAAAGAGATACAATACAACTGCAAGGGAGACTAGATTAAGTTAAGGATGCATATTGTACTCCTTAGAGCAACCACTAGAAAAGTTAAAAAGTCAATAGAGAAGATAAACTCGATTACTAAAAAAACCCGGATCAATCCAAAAGAAGTCAGGAAAGAAGGAAAAAAGGAACAGAGAGGAGACAGGAACAGATAAGACAATAGATTTAAACCCTAAACATTTCAATTAAAAGGCTGACAGAGATTGTCAGTTTGGCAAAAAAGTCAAGACCTGACTGTATATGGTCTACAAGAAACCTACTTTATATGTAAAGATATATATATATGTATTTTATATACTTTTATATTATTTAAAGATATATATATCTTTATGCATAAAGACATATATTATCCTTATATTTATATAAATACTTAGATATATATCTATACCATAATGATATATGTATCTTTACATGTAAAGATAAAGATCTTTATATATAGATAAAGGTAATAAAGGTAAGTTAGAAGTAAGAGAATGGAAAGATTTATAACAAGTGAACACTAATGACAAGAAAGCTCAGGAGGTTTTATTAATATCAGACAAAGAAGACTATAAGGGAAGGCATGTCACTAGAGACACAGGGAATATTTTGTAATGATTAAAGAAGTTGTTTAAAAAGAGAGAACGATTCTAAATTTGTACACACCTAATAGCAGAGTTTCAAAATGCATGAAGCAATAACTAAAAGAAATAAAGGAAAAAAGAGAGAAAATAATAATTATCATTGAGATTCTATTACTCCTCTCTCAGTAACTGATTCAACATGTAGATATAAAATTCAGTAAGTATATAAACCACTTGAATAACTCTGTCAACCAATTAAAACAACCATCAGCTGTAGAACACTTTACAAAAGGACAATGGAATATACACTCTTTTCAAGTGCACATGAAGTATTCACCAAGATACACCATTTGTGGGCTGTAAAAAATGCTATAATTTCAAAGAATTGAAATTATACAGACTATGTCCTATGATTATGATAAAACAAAATTGAATATCAATAACAAAAAGTATCTGAAAATTTCCCCACATATTTGGAAATTAAGCAAACACTGCTAAATAACCCATAGACCAACGAAGAAATCTGAATTAAAATTAGAAAATATTTTGAATTTAATAATAAAAATATAGCCAGTCAAAATGTATGGGAGGCAGCTGATGAGGTGCTTGGAGTGAAATTCATAGTTTTAGATTTTTATTTTAGAAAAGAGAAAAGCTTAAATCATTTATCTAATCAGTCCACTGTAAAAATATAGAAAAAGAAGAGTAAAGTACAACAAAAGGATAAATAACAAAGATACGAGCAGAAATTACTGAAATAGATAATAAGAAGAAAAATTATCTTTAATGCAGATGACGTGATTGTGTACTTAGAAAATACTGAAGAATTTACTTTAAAAAACCCTGCTATAACTAATAATTGAATTTAGCAAGATCACAAGATAAAAGGTCAACATGTAAACATCTGCTGCATTTCTGTATACTAGCAATGAACAATTGAGAAATGAAATTTAAAAATACCATTTACATTAGCATAAAAATGATTAGAGATAAATGTAACAAAAGATGTGGAAGATTCTTACTGGAAAGTACAAAACTGCTTATAGAAATTAAAGAAGATTTAAATTAATCAAGAGATTATACCATGTTCATGGGTTGGAAGATTCAATAGTATTATGATGTCAGTTGATCCGATATTGATCTATTGAATTAACGCAATTCTAATTAAAATGCAAGGATTTTTTTTAGAAATTTACAAGCTAATTCTAAGACTTATATGGGAAATGCAAAGAAGCAAAATAGCAAAAACAATTTTTAAAAAGAACAAAATTGGAGGACCTATACTACCAGAATTCAACGTTTGCTATAAAACTACAATAATAGTGGCAGTATGATATTAGCTTAACTATAAATATATAGGTGAATGGAGCAGAGTATATTGGTCAAAGATAGACCCAAACTTACAAGGTTAATTGACTTTTAAAATTAGAACCAAAGCAATTTAATGGGGGAATTTAAAATCTTTCTGACAAATAATGCTAGCACAACTGGATTTCATTTAGAAAAAATATAAACTTGACTCATACCTTATACCATACACAGAAATTAATTCAAGACATATAATAAACATAGATGTAAAAACTAAAACAAAAAACTAGGAGAATTCTTAGAAGAATATTTTCATGATCTGGGAGTAGGCAAAGATTTCCCAGAAAGTATTAATCATAAAAGAAAATTATCAATAAATTTGACTATATCAAAATTTAAAACGTTTGCTCATTGAAAAACATCACTTAGAAATTGAAAAGGCAAGCCATGGAGTGGAAGAAAATCTTTGTAATACATGTAGCTGAAAATAGACTTGTACCCAGAAATAGAAATAATGCCTAAACTCAATTATTTAAAAAAAAAAAAAAAGCCCAGTTTAAAAATGGCCAAAATCTTAGACATTTCACAAAGAAAGATACGCGAATGGCCAATAAATACGTAAAAAAGTGCTCAATATCATTACTCATCAGGGAATTACAAATTAAAAACACAATGAGAGGACTATACTCTCACTGCTGGGTAAAAATTTTAAAAAACGCTAACAACACTAAATGTTCATGAAGATTTGGAGCAACTGGAATTCTTATATGTTGCGAATGGGAGTGTAAAATTGTGCAACAACTATGAAAACTTTTCTGGCTGTTTCACATAAAGCTAATCAGACGTGACTCAGCAATTCCCATCCTAGGCATTTACTAAAGAGAATTGAAAACACATGCTCACAAAAGATTTGTGCAAAACTCTTTGTTCGTATTAACCCCAAACTGGCAACAATTCAAATATTCATCAATTAGAGAATAATAGATAAATAATAGGATACTCATACAATGGTATACCAATCCTTGATAAAAATGAATGAACTACCGATACATTCAATAATACAATCTCAAAAACATTGTGCTGAGCAAAAGATGTCAGACGTGAAAGAGTGTTTACTGTTGATTCCATTTATGTGAAGTTCTACAAGCAAAACCAATCTATAGTGATAGAAATCAGAATATAATGGTCTTCTTTGGGAGGGCAGGAACTGACTGGGTATGGGTATGAGTGGACTTTCTGAAGAAATGGAAATTTTGTATATCTCACTAAGGGTGTGGATTGCACAGATGTATGCACTGTGATGCATACATGTCAATGTCAAAATTCATTGAAATGTATAGATCTGTGCATTTCAGTATCTGTAAATTTACCTCAATAAAATGAATGATTCATAAAAAGTAATTTGATACTTCATTCAGCAGGAAAATAGCAAAGCTATTTTTCACAAGCCTGAACAAGTAAGCATTTTGATTTATGTATTTTTGTATGAATTCAATTATATATCCTTGCTATTTTCCTACTATTATTAGTGAGTTTCTTAGATAATTTATTTAGACTATTATTAAACTCCATTTGGCCCACTATCTGCACCATATAACTATGTGCTGGCTCTTACTTGTGATTTCATGATCATCAGTACATGATTTCAAATACGGTGCCTCTCTCTTGACACCCCTCTCCAGGCCCTGGATAGTTGATTTATGCTGATGAAATACATGACAATATTTCCTCAGCTTAAAAGTTTCTTCCTTTTGTTTCATTTTCACTTCAAACTACTTGATACCCAGGCTCTATTACATGAGTAAGACATATTTTTAATTGCATATTTATTTGCTTACATGACACACTTTGAAGAATTATAACCTATACAATATAGGATTAACTCAAAGATCTTGAGAAAAAATATATACACCTTTTTTTCTTTTTTGGGGGGGAGGGGGTGGTGAGGAAGATTGGCCCTGAACTAACATTTGTTTCCAATCTCCCTCTTTTATTTGCCTCCCCAAAGCCCCAGTACGTAGTTGTATTTCCTAGTTGCAAGTCATTCTAGTTCCTCTATGTGGGATGCCACCACAGCATGGCCTGATGAGTGGTATGTAGGTCTGAAACCAGGATCTGAACCAAGGAACTCCAGGCTGCCAAAGTGGAATGGGCGAACTTAACCACTCAGCCCTGGGGCTGGCCCCCTATATACACCTTTTGTATTGGTGTTTGCCTGTTGCCTGGAGATAAATATGTATTTGCCTTATCAAAGGAACTAATCTGAAACAATAAGGAAGCGATGACCAAATGAAGAGGAAGATTATTCAGGTACAAATATATGCCAAGGGTTATTGGTCTGTATGCAAGTTTTAAAAATGCTTTGTTCCTTAATTTTGGGAATGCTTTAATAGAGTATCCACAACAAAATCATACATTCATCCAATCAGCAAAATTGCATCCCTGTATAAATTGGGAATTTACTCTCAGGGATAGTATTTCAGTGAATATGGTATGTCAACATTCAAACATGCTTTGTAGCCTGGGACGTAACCTAGAAGTTATGATAGAACAGGGCACAGGATGAGCAGGTAGTTTTGTTTAGAAGAGCAAGCCCCAGTTTAGAGACACTTGGAACAAGTCTACGCCTTAGGAATAGTAAAGAAATTGACGATAACTTCCAGTGCTTGTCTTAAAATATTGACTACAACATTATTTCAAATAAGCTGTTATTTAAATTGTCCAAAAGCTTGAGCAAATGTTCTTCTCATCTAGAAAATCATTTGAACAGTGTGAAAATGAGCTTATGAAGTGAACTTTTTAGTTCCTTTTCTCTGTTCAAAATCTCTTGAGAGAATGAGTTATAAGTGGCAGAAAAAATCTCTGATACCAAATGCATTTCACCTTATACATTTAGCTCTTCTGTATAGCATCATGGCGTAGATGTCTAATAAGTGCTCAGACAACTGGCTTTTCAATTTGGCTGCACATTGGACTCTCCTGGGTAGCTTAGAATAATTCGGATGCTTGGGTCCCACCCTCAGAGATTCTTATTTAGTTAATATGAGGTGCAGCCTGGCTATTAGGGGTTTTTAAAGCTTCCCAGGTGATTTTAATGTCCAGCAAAATTTGAGAAGCAGTGCTCTAGAAAGTGAGTGATAAATGTTCATCAGAAGAGGGGATTCTCTCTCTGTTGGAATTCTGAACTTATCAGAATAGTATTATCAGAATAGTATTAATGGAAAATGTGATAATTAACTGTGATGTTACGGACAGAGTTCATTTGCATAAAACTGAAGCTACTGTGCCAAGTTTAAGCAGAAATGAATTTATCTTGGAATATTCAATGGCTTATAGATTATAGGGGAGGTTGAAAAATAGGCCGTAAGTTGAGCTTTTAGAAACAACTTTGGGAGCCACATTTAGGAACTGAGCCATTCCGGGAGCTGTTAGCGAATTGTGAAGTTATTGCTACAGTTGTCAATCCCCAAAACAGACCTCCACTCGCAGGATGAGGAAGACAGCAGCCTCAGGAAATGGCGTGGTAGGAAATCACCACAGAACACCTAGGCACTTCAAAGATGGGTTTGAGAAACACAGAGAAGGTTTCTCTTAGGCAGAGTTGTTCAGCGGACCTAGGAAGATGAGAAGGAATGTGGTAGGTGCCCAATGGGAACAGAAGCAGAAAGAATGGCTTGGCAAAAGGACAGAGGCTTGAAAGAGCATGGGATATGTATAGGGATCTGGAAGTAGTTGGTTATAACAGGAGTAAAGGGTGAAAATGGTGGAGTAATAAGAAAGAGCACAGTCTCTGGAGATAGACTCCCTGGTGTGGATGTCAGTACCAATACTTATTAGCTGCGTGATCTTGGGCATGGTATTTAGTCTCTTTGTGAGAATTAATATATGTAATGCTTAGACAGAGCATAGCACATAATAAATCCTTTAAAAAGCATTATTATTATTATTACTATTATTGTTAGGAAAGTAAAGAAGGAGGGAAGACCTCTCAGGATTAATGCTACAAGTTGTGGGTCATCTACTCCCTCCTGAACTCCTTCCCCACCACAGAAGGAAGTGGTTTTGTTGAGAATCACTATGTGAAAGCAAACAGAAGCAAAAGTTCACATGCTTTTGCGAGAGTCCAGGTGGGAAACAGATGATGATGACCTGAACTAAGGCAGTAGCAGTGAGGAAAATACAGAATCTAGCGACAGGAGGTAAAATTGACTGCACTTGGTAATCAATTGACTTTACAGAGAGAAAGGTATCAAAAATGGTTTTAAAGATAGTTGGGTAGATGCTTGTGCCATTAGCTGAGATGGGAAATACAGATAGAGGAATAGGCTAAGAAACCGGGTGAGTGGAGAAGAACGAACAGGAGAATTGCACATGTTCACGCTGAGCAAGCTGAGTAAAATCCAGTTGATATTACGGGTCTGGAGCTCAAGACATGCACGGCCAGAGAACAAATTGGCAAGTCAGTAAGATCTTGGATATAGAGGGTTTGTCCATGAGATGATTTCAGATTATTTGCCAGGTAGATGATTAATGAATGGGCTAAAAAAGTGCAGTCAGAACAAAGGAGGAACAATCGGACTGGGGCATGTTTGTAGACGGGACCTGTGGAGCTCAGCAGATGGGCAAATAATTCTCAGATGATAGTGAAGGCAGCTCTGAAATGGCTCACAAAAATCTTTGCCTGGACCAAGAGTTAAAACCTGTGAAGAAAGTTAGTGAGCTGGGAGGAAACATAAGGGGTGAGTGGATAGAGATCACGGAGTAGCTTTGGTGGATTTCACGGAACAGCAGAGGTGACATGAAAAAACAGACTCCTCCACACTTTGGCTGTTGTTACTGTCCACACAATTTGCAATGCATTTAATCATGCGCTGTCTTTGGCATCACTTTTGTAAACTTTTATTTATATATTTCATTGTTACTCGACTCTTTAGGCCTTTTTATCTTGCCTCTCTAGCTGTATTTTTAAATTATTTAAATACAGGTTCTTAAAATAATCTCATATTCCTCAACATACAGGGTGCTAGATAATTATTTGTTGATTTAATGAGTTTGAGTTCACCTTGATTTTAGAAGAGCTCCAGGTCCTGGAGATGACGCAGCGCTGAGTGATCTCTGGGATGCCTCTGCGTTGGTGAGTGGGACTGAAAGTCCTCAAACTGAGGAAAGAAGGGACTGTGAGATCAGAGTCCTGGTTGGATCATCAGGATGGATGTGAGTTACAGACACTGACTCATTTCAGGGTTGAGAAGGAAAGGACATTTCATAGCAAGGATACAAATACTGGACGTGGCCTGAGAATCACTCCGGATCTGTGCACGTACCTTCACTGGATCTGTCTTGCCCACTGAGAAACATCACTGACTGCATTCAGGGAGCACTCATGTGCCTGCATGTAGGCACCTAGCCTCAATGAAGCACAAAGTTTGAGCACATCTCCGGGCCGGGGCTTTATATATTTTATTGGGATGATTCCTTTGTCCACAGGTGCACAGCTGAAAGATTCACGTGAAAAAAAGACAAAACTTCCATCTCTAGTGTTATCTAGAGTTCTAGAGAAAACCTTCCATAGTAGCACACCATACCAAAAATGTTGCTAAAATACTTTAAATAAGCTTTATCGAGGTATAGTTCATTGAGTTTTGGTAAATGTTTAATCTTGAAACCACTATCATAAGCGATACACAACATTTCCGTCCCTTAAAGCAGTTCTCTTGTGCCCCTTTTCATGACCTGGAAAGTGCCCTTTCCTATTCCCCAAGCTCTGACAAGCATGAATCTGCTTCTGCTGTTAAATTTTTGCATTTTCTAGAATATCATGGAATTGAACCATATGGTATGTAATCTTTGCCATCTGACATTTTTTACTTAGCATAATGCTTTTGAGATTCATCTACACTCATGCACTTGTCCTAATTGGTAGCTTTTTATTGTCGGGTAAACATTCCATTCTATGAATATGCCACAATTTGTTTATTAATTCACTAGTTGATGGATATTTGAGTCATTTCTGTTTTTTAAGTTATTATGAATAAAACTGTTGTGATCATTTGAGTACAAGTCCTTGTATGGACATATATTGTCTTTTATTTTGGGAAAACACTTAGGAGTAGCATTACTGGGTTGTATGGTAAGCATATGTTTCATTTCATAAATGCCAAACTATTTTCTAAGTGGCTGTGTAATTTCACATTCCCAACACCATGTGAGCGTTTCTAATGCTCCACGTCCTCCACAAACTTGGTATTTATTGTCAGTCTTTCTATTATAGCCTTTCTAGTGTGTGTGTAATTTGCACCTCCCTCATGAGTAATGATGTTTCATCTTTTCTTGCATATTTGCCACCTATGTATTCTTTGGTGAAGAGTCTGTGCAAAGCTTTTACTAATTTTTAATCCAGTTGCCTTATTATTAAGTTGCACACGTCATTATACAGTCTGTAAACAAGTCTTCTCCCAGGTATATGTTTTATGAATATATTCTCCCCGTATGTGGCGTGTCTTTTCATCTTCTTAACTGTGCCTTTCAAAAGCAAATGTTTTTAATTTTGATGAAGTCATTTTAACAGTTTTTTCTTTTATGATCTGTGCTTTTTTGTGTCCTACTAGGAAATCTTTGTCTAACTCCAGGTCACAAAAATTTCTCCCATATTTTTTCTAGAATTTTTATAGCTTTGGCTCTTGCATTTAGGACTGTGATCCATTTAAAGTTAACTTTTCATGTATGGAATGAGGCAAAGGCAAGGTTCATTTTTGCTTAAGATTATCCAATTGTTCCCACACTCTTTTCTTCTTTTGGAAAAACTATCCTTTCTCCGTTGGGTCGTTGGCCCCCTTATGGAAAGTCGATTAACTATCCATGAGTGAGTAATTCTAATTCCAATGTGTGGGTTTTGTCTCCATACCAAGCAATTCTCTGATACCAGCTGGGTGTCCTACAATTCAACTCAGTTGTGATACTATCTACCTGGAGATAGCATCAGATTCCACAGTTTAAGAGCTCAGTCCTAAAACACTGCCCCACCCTAAACTTCAGATGCCAATCTCAAGTCCAGGTTGTCACCTGTGCTTCTGACCAACTGGCTGTAGATCTTGAGGTTCCCATGACCTCCTCCTTGGGTTTGATTCATTTGCTAGAGCAGCTCACAGAACTCAGATAAACATTTTACTTATTACATTACTAGTTTATTATAAAGGGTTATAACTCAGGGACGTCTAGATGGAAGAGATGCATAGGGGAAGGTAGAGGGAAAGGAGCACAGGGCTTCTATGCACTCTCCGAGCATGCCACTCTTCCAACACCTCCATGTGTTCACCAATCTGGAAGCTCTCTGAACCCTGTCCTTTCTGGGGTTTTATGGAGGCTTCATTACACAGGCATGATTGATTAAATCATTGGCCATTGGGGACTGAACTCAATCTCTAGTCCCTCTCCCTTCCCCAGAGGTCTGGGAGTGGGACTGAAAGCTCAAACCCTCAAATCTCTTGATCGATTCCCCTGGTGACTAGCCCCCATCTTTAGGTAACCTACGGGATTTCCAAAAGTCAGCTTATTGACATAATGAAAGAGATCTATCTGGCTCTGATCACTTAGGAAATTCCAAGGGATTTAGGAGCTCCATGCCTGTAATCGGGCTGAAGACCAAATACAGGCTTACTTCGCTTTATTCCACATTTTATTCCATTTCACAGATATCGCAGTTTTGCAAATCGAAGGTTTGTGGCAACCCTGCCTTGAGCAAGTCTATTGATACCATTTTTCCAACAGCATTTGTTCACTTCATGTCTCTGTGTCACATTTTGGTAATTCTCTCAATAACTCCAAACTTTTTCATTATTATTATTATTTGTTATGGTGATCTGTGATCAGTGATCTTCGATGTTGCTATTGTAATTGCTTTGGGGCACCACAAACCACACCCATATAAGACAGCAAACTTAATTGATAAATGTGTGTGTTCTCACTGCTCCAACAACCAGTGGTTCCCCCATCTCTCTCCCCTCCTCAGGCTTCCCTATTCCCTGGACAGACACAACGATATTGAAATAAGGCCAATTAACCCTACAATGACTTCTAAGTGTTCAAGTGAAAGGAAGAGTTGCACATCTCTCACTTTAAGTCAAAAGCTAGAAATGATTAAGTTCCCTGAGGAAGGCATGTCAAAAGCTGATATAGTCCGAAAGCTAGAACTCTTGCACCAAACAATTAGGCAAGCTGTGAATGCGAAGGAAAAGTTCTTGAAGGAAATTAAAAGTACTACTCCAGTGAACACATGACTGATAAGAAAGTGAAATAGCTTTATTGCTGATATAGAGAAAGTTTTAGTGATCTGGATAGAAGATCAAACCAGCCATAACATTCCCTTAAGCCAAAGCCTAAACCAGAGCAAGGCCCTAACTCTCTTCAGTTCTATGAAGGCTGAGAAAGGTGAGGAAGCTGCAGAAGGAAATTTTGAAGCTAGCAGAGGTTGTTTCATGAAGTTTAAGAAAAGAACTTTGCCACCACCATAACACAAAAGTGCAAGGTGAAGCAGCAGTGCTGATGCAGAAGCTGCAGCAAGTTCTCCAGAAGATCTAGGTAAGATCATTAATGAAGGGGCTGCACTGAACAACAGATTTTCAACGTAGACAAAACAGCCTTCTATTGGAAGAAGACGTCATCTAGGACTTTCATACCTAAAGAGAAGTCACTGCCTGGCTTCAAAGATTCAAAGGACAGGCTGAATCCCCTCTGAGGGGCTAATGCAGCTGTCTACTTGCAGCTGAAGCCAGTGTTCATTCACTATTCTGAAAATCCTAGGATCCTTAAGAATTATGCTAAATCTAGTCTGCCTGTTCTCTATAAATGGAACAACAAAGCCTGGATGATAGCACATCTGTTTACAACATGGTTTACTGATTATTTTAAGCCCACTGTTGAGACCCACTGCTTAGAAAAAAAGATTCCTTTCAAAATATTAATGTTCATTGACAATGCACCTGGTCACCCAAGAACGTTGATGGAGAGGCACAGCAAGATTAGTGTTGTCTTCATGCCTGCTAACACAACATCCATTCTGCAGTCCGTGATCAAGGAGTAATTTCAACTTTCAAGTATTGTTATCTAAGAAATACATTTTGCAAGGCAATAGCTGCCATAGATAGTGATTCCTCTGATGGATCTGGGCAAAGTCAATTGAAAGCCTTCTGGAAATGATTCACCATTCTAGATGCCATTAAGAACACTCGTGATTCATGGGAAGAGGTCAAAATATCAACATTAACGAGAGTTTGGAAGAAGTTGATTCCAGCCCTCATGGATGACTTTGAGGGGTTCGAGACTTCAGTGGAAGATGTGCAGATGTGGTAGAAGTAGCAAGAGAACTAGAATTAGAAGTGACACCTGAAGATGCAACTGAATTGCTGCAAGCTCTTGATAAAATGGATAAGGAGTTGCTTCTTATGGGTGAGCAAAGAAAGTGATTTCTTGAAATGGAAACTACTCCTAGTGAAGATGCTGTGAAGATTACTGAAATGACAACAAAGGATTTAGAATATTACATAAACTTAGTTGATAAAGCAACAGCAGGGTTTGAGAGGATTGACCCCAATTTTGAAAAAAGTTCTGCTGTGTGTAAAATGCTATCAAACAGCACTGCATACTGCAGAGAAATTGTTTGTGAAATGAAGAGTTAATCAATGGGGCAAACTTCATTGTTGTCACATTTTAAGAAATTGCCAAAGGCACCCCAGCCTTCAGCAACCACCACCCTGATCAGTCAGCAGCCATCAACATCAAGGCAAGAACCTCCACTAGCAAAGATTATGACTTGCTGAAGTCTCAGAGGATGGTTAGCACTTTTTAGCAGTAAAGTATTTTTTAATCAAGGTATGTACATTGTTTTTTATACATAATGCTATTGTATACTTAGTTGTGTGACTCACTTTGTTGCAATATTCACTTTATTGCGGTGGTCTGGAACCAAACCCTCAGTATCTCCAAGGTATGCCTGTCTATATTAATTATTATAAACAAGAATATCACAATGAGTCTATTTCCGAACTTTCTATTCTGTTCCGTTGATTTGTATGTCTATCCTTACCAGCATCCTTATCAGCTTTATAGTAAGTCTTCAAATTAAATAGTGTGAATCTTCAACTTTGTTTTTTATTCCCCCAAAATGTTTTTGGCTATTGTAGGTTCTTTGATTTTCCACGTACCTTCTAGAATTATTTTGTCAATTTCTAGAAAAAGTCCCACTAGGATTTTGATTGGAATTGCATTGAATCTTTAGTTCAGTGTGAGCAGAATTGACATCTTAGCAATATTGAGTCTTCTGACCCATGGACAAGGTATATCTCTAATTTATTTAGATGTTCCCTAACTTCTTTTGATAATACATTGTAGTTTTCAGTGTACAGGTCTTTGCACGTTTTATTAAATTTTTCCCTAGGTATTTCATATTTTTATCATATATTAAATGGTTTTGTTTTATTAATTTTAATTTCTAATTGTTTGTTACTAGTATATAAAAATACAGTTAATTTTTGAATGCTGCAGTGTTGCCTAACTCATTTACTAGTTTTAGATAGTTTTTTTTTTTGGTAGTTCCTTAGGGTTTTCTACACAAACAATTGTTTTGTCTATGAACAAATGAAATTTTATTTAAATATTTCCAATCTGGAAAGGTGGACATCCTTGCCTTGTTCCTGATCTTAGGGGAAAGCATTTCATCTTTCACTATTCAGTGTGATGTTATCTGCATGTTTCAGTAGATGTCATGTGTCAGGTTAAGGAAGTTTCTGTTTCCTTTGCTGAGAGTTTTTATCATAAATGGGTGATACGTTTTATCAAATGTTTACCTTTTTTTTCTTTTTTTGAAGAAGATTAGCCCTGAGCTAACATCTGCCACCAATCCTCCTCTTTTTTCTGAGGAAGACTGGCCCTGAGCTAACATCTGTGCCCGTCCTCCTCTATTTTATATGTGGGACGCCTACCACAGCATGGCTTGATGAGCGGTGCATAGGTGTGCATCTGGGATCCAAACCAGGGAACCCCAGGCCGCCAAAGCAGAGCAGGTGAACTTAACCGCTACGGCACTGAGCCAGCCCCTGTTTACCTTTTTTTAGTCTAATAATATGAATCATACTGATTTGTTTTAGTATGTTAAGGTAACTTTGCATT
This sequence comes from Equus caballus, assembly GCF_041296265.1. Taxonomy (NCBI): domain Eukaryota; kingdom Metazoa; phylum Chordata; class Mammalia; order Perissodactyla; family Equidae; genus Equus; species Equus caballus. The sequence goes on along the minus strand of NC_091685.1, from coordinate 91,781,153 downwards.
CCTGGGTTAAGTCCTTTTCATTTTGATACGTTGTCTATCTTATATATTGCTGGATTTGATTTGCTAAAATTTTGTTAAGAATTTTTGTGTGGTTTTGGTATTAGTGTAACACTGGCTGCATAGAGTGAGTTGGGAAGTTTTCCCTTTTCCTATTATCTATTATGGGTAGAACTAATATTTTTTTCTTTCTTCTGTTTTTGGTAGAATTTGAGTGAAGCCATCTCAGGCTGGAGTTTTCTTTGTAGATCTTACCTCAAGTGCACAAGCTTCCTTTGTCTTATCCTACTAGTTTTACCCACACATTTATCATTTTCTTTGCTCACCGTTACTTTTTGTACCTCAGATTTTCTTTCCAGGATCGTATTATTTTCCTTCTCCTTGAAGGAAATATTTTAGAAATTCCCTGACAAGTATCCATTTGTATTTAATGCTCAGATAAAAATTTTTGGCATCACAAAATGCCTTCACCACAATTATCTACTTACTAGCATCTGTAGCCATATTATCTTTCATCTTACTGCTGTAAATGATCTTTTCATGCACCTAGCTGAGACCAGACTTCCTCTTGTACACTAGATTCCATCTCCTCTTGCTCTTCAAGGATATTGCTGTAGCCATTTTCTCCCACTACACTGTATTTTTTGGTTCATTCCTATCAGTATGCAATTTTTTCTACCATCCTTAAAGCAATGATCTCTTGACCCCATATCCAAATTTTGTACCAGGTGGGATTCAACCAGAGAAGCAGAACCAGTAGGGGACACACACATACACAAACAGATAGATTTACACAAGACATAGAATTGGCTTACACAATTGAGGGATCTGAGTAAGCAGTTTCTGAGACTGTCTCTGTGTCTAATGCTCATGCCCGAAGTGCACCGGCAGGCACTCAGGAAGGGAAGAGTATCAGCAGACAGGAACCTTGTAAGAACAGACTGAAGCCCGTTTCCATTCTTTTGCCTCTCACCATAATGACAAGGGTGTCCTGCAGACACCAGGACTCTTCTTCATGGAGCTGAACACACATGCCAGAGCCCAGGAGTTAGAGAAGCTAAAGGAAGATCCAGAGGCAAAGAGAGAAATTGCAGGCTCAGCTGCCGCTTGACACCACTGAGATGAATCAGCAGATCAGCAACAATGCGATTGCCAAGGTTCTAGAATACAGAAATATTTTACAATCTCCCTTCTGCTGTCTAGAGTCTTTCAACCCAGGAAAATTAGGAGCCATTTATTTTTTTTTCCCTTTTTCCCATCCCCAAACTATCGGAAGTAACCTAGAAGAGGGAGGGAGAGTAGGTATTGGAAACCCAGACCATGTTTTTAGCATCAGGTTAGAGCCTACAGTTGGGAGTCTCACCTACACTGGGAACAAGAAAGAAAAGCTTTGGACTGGATTGTGGTCAAAGATAAGATGCAAAGGACACATCTTAAATACAAGAATAGGACTGGATAAGTAGCTGAAAGTAGCTGAAAAGTTATGGAATCCTGACAAGGCGTCATGGAGGACAGCTTGACTCTGACAGCTGTGGGTGATGAGCATTGAAGGGAGTCATGATTAAAGGCATGAAGACCAAGCAAAAATATTCTGAGGAAACTCAGTCGAAGGATAAGAAGGGCCCCATTATTCATATAAATTTGTTAGTTGTGAATAGGACTCTGGCTGGAGTAAAAAAAGAAGAGGTCCATGAATATTGTTGAACCTTGTGGTACAGAATGATTATGAGACTTGTCCACAGTCACAGGGTGGGACTGTGAGTCAGAAAACCTGCCTCATATTCTCAAGTTCCATCATTTCTGTAGGCAAGGCATTTAACCTCACTGAACCCAAGTTTCCTTCCGTAAGGAGTAGATAATATTTGTGCTGTTTATCTCAAGTGCTTTGGTAGGGCTCAAGCAAGGTGACTTATGAGAAAGCATTTTGAAAACTTAAAAAAGTAAGATTGCATTATTAAGCAAACCAATAAAATTAACTTGATTTTGTATTTTAAACCTTTGAAGTGTTTTCTTCATTTCAGGCTGGTGAGGTTAGATGGTCAGAGAAACAGAGAAAGAGAACAAAGTAAGATGGCAGAACTGCATTCATCCATCATTTTGGTCAGTGTGAGGAGACAGGCAGGAAGGAAAGAGCCCCTAATCTGATTGCCTGAGAGCTCAAATGCACACCTTTCATCCTCCTGGCAGGTGGATCGCATATCCTCCATTCAGCCTAGTCTCATTTACACGCAGTTTTGCAGATAAGGATGCTGCTGCTGCTCGCTTGCGAAAATATTTCCAAAGCCACTAATAAAAAGGTAACTCGCTCTGTGCTATGAGAGATGACAAGCGCACCTTGGGATGAATGATGGGTAAAGAATTGTCATTTCTCTTCTCAAAATCAGGCTATCACTGGCTCATATGGCTTGGCACCTGTGGCTTGTTAGCAATTACATGCAGGAGCCAACCCATTCAAGGTTGCCCCTGTAGAGTAGTTTCAGGCTGTGGCCTTCAGTCTGTCTTTACGTGGTTTCAGGGCACTACGACACGGATTCGAGAAGGAGCTTTAAAACCGGTTTTCTTTCTCTAACATTTTCTCTCATTTTGTTTTTAAGTGTGATTTCATTAGCTTTCTGCGCAGGATTTAAAGAGAAATGGGAATAGCAATCCCATTGGGTGTGATTATTTTGATTATACTGGACTTAGTTTTGTAATAAATTATTTGATATTGATTCATATTAGAAATGGTAATTGTATTTCAAAAACGATTTGCCACCACAATGTCTTGTATTTTGATAAGTAATACCAGCAATAATAACAAAAAAAGCATTTTTCACCTAAAATGTACCAGACACTGTTCTAAGCACTTTATACGAATTACCTCATTTAATCCTCATTATCATGCTATGATTATTCCCATTTTACATATGGGAAAACTGAGGCATAAAGATGTTAAGTAATGTACTTATTGGATATGTAATATACATATTTATATTTTACAAAAATGCAGTTATGCAAACTGCCAAATTATTTTCCCTAAATCACAGCACTGATTCTATAATACCCTAGACCAGAAATCTTTAATAGATACTATTTGTCTATCAAATTAAGTGTAAATATCCGGACATACCAGATCTCTCAAATTGTGATCCTAACACCCTTCTCCAGCTCTATTTTCCAGTAATCCCTAACTCAGTGGTCTTAGCCCAGGAGAGATTTTGCCCCCTAGCAATTATTTGACAATGTCTAGAGATATTTTTGGCTGTCACAACTTGGGAGATGTTACTGGCATCTAGTAATTAGAAGTCAGTGATCCTGCTAAACATCCTAAAACGCACAGGACAATCCCTTCCCACAACAGAGTTATCCAGACCAAACTATCAATAGTATCAAGGTTGAGAAACCTTCCCAAACTATCCTCCAACTGAACTGGACAGCTTGTGGTTCCTTAAGTAGTCTCTCTGTTTCATCTTTGTAGCTTTCTTTCATCTATTCCTTCACTAAGCCATCACAGAGCACCTATTGTGTGCCAGGCCCTATTATGTGTAAGACATGATCTCTGATCTCACACTGACCAGCTGCCTGGCTTCCCATCCTTGTTTGCCACCAACATAAAAACCTGCCTGCTCTTCAAGACCCCTCTTGAATGCCGTTTTCCTTCATAAGTCAAATATTGGCTCACTCATAGGAGTCTTTTAAAATAAAATATTATGATGTAAGGGTCTTGATATTAAATGGAAATTTATTCCTATATGGTAAATTTAACATGAATATTTAAGCGCCATTTTTTTTAGTACAGAAATGTTTAAAAATCTTCTCAAACTTTACATGTCTCAATGTTGTGAAACAGCTTATGTTTCATCCCCAATAAGCTGGAATTTTTTAAATCACACTTTGGGAAGTGAAAGTAGTAGGTCATTGACATTCCAATGAGCATACTGTAGAATTTGAAAAGGAAGATGTGAGAGGTTGTGTAAAAAGGCTAACACCCATGTTTCACTTCAGCAATAAAAATCAACTCGATAAGAATTTATTGAGTGCCACTATGAACCAGACGCTGTGTTAGATGCTGGAATTCTAGAGAAACACCTCATTTTCTTTCCCACAATGAGGTCAAGTAAACATACTACATACTTCAAAACGTTTTATTATAGAAGTAGAGGAATCCTTTACATGGATAAACATTCTGACGACCAGGTAAATGTAGAGGTGGCAATGGGTGTAAGTCATGAGGCATTACTTCTTCCTAGTATTAGAGAAGAAATTTAGGGAGAGGAAACTAGGAATGCATGGATTATTGAGGGTCTTAACAATGACATTGAATATGAGTAGGAAGTGACTTCCTTGGCCAAGTGTTCCGTATTTAAAGGGATGATTCCATATTTGAACAATATAGTCCACCATTCCAAAAATATTTCTTAATATGCATAAACCTCCATATTTTAACACATTACCAAAATTAGAGTTATGAATATACGACACATATCATAAAGTTTCGACTCTCACCTATTGGTTCAGGCTCCCAGATTTATGGTAAATAAGACTCAAGTCATCAAAATTTGCCCATTGGTTGCACAGTCTTTTGGTACAATACAAAAAATAAACAGATAAAACAAAAAAATTACCATTCTTGATAGGTAGATTATACAAATAATACAGGAGTCAAAATGTGTCTATCAAGAGTCACAAGACATGTGTTGGTACCCTCTAAACTGTGTCTGCTTCTTGAGAATTCTCTCCTTACATAGCTTTACTGGGGGTGGGGGCTTGCGTAATTCAAAGGAGAAAGAGGGAATGGTAGAGAGAAAAGAGGAAGACTGCAAAATCAGCTACTGGAATATCAAACAGAATTCATTGGAATCAAGAAGGAAGAAATTACACAGTCCTGGGGATAATGATCTTTGTAGTATCTTTTCAGGTAATGAGAACAATTCTAAATCAGATTTTCTCAAATTTTAGTGGCCCCTATCACAGAGGTGCTTACTATAAATGCAAATTCTCCTACAATACTTCTCAAACTTCAGTGTTTATATGAATCACCTGAGAATCTTGCTAGACTACAGATTCTAATTCAGTGGGTCTGAGAAGGGACCTGCATGTCCAATAAGCTGCTTGTCCCTGGACTGTATTTTGAGTAGTAAGGGCAAGATACCATTGGTTCTTAAACTTTGCTGCACACTGGAATCACCTAAAGGGCTTTAAAATTCCTGCTGCCTGGGTTCTGTTCTTAGAGAATCCTATTTAATTTATATAAGGATTTTTAAAAGCTCTACAGGTGACTCAAATGGGCAGCAAATTTTGAGAACCACCGTATGAGAGATGCTGATTACGTGGAAAGCCCAAGAGTCTATATCCCAGCTATGCCCAAGCCCTTCCCCAAGACACTTTCACTGCTGTGGACCTAGAGCAATGAGTATCCATGGTAAAAGACTTTGGTCCTAGGAGGACACTGTGGATTATCAAAATTTGATTATGTTAAGTAAGAAAGAAAGCTTGTTGTCTAAAAGGAGTGTTGAGTGGGTCACTGTGGAAAACCACCAGGAGCCGGGGAATTAGTCAATCATTTTGGACCGCTGAAATCCAAAGCTTTGCTTCTCCTTTTTCATCCTTAACTTTAAGTATCCCATCATATCCATTCAGCTATGTGGAGAATTGTGGCCTACCTCACACTCCAACAAAAGGGGATATTTCCCCTGGCCCGTCTTGTAGAGGGACTTGACACAAATGTACTTATAGCATATGAACCAAAGCAGAGACACCTGAGATAAATTTGGAAAAGCAAGACCAAAAGAAAAAAAAAAATCTACATTTACTACTAATGATGGAGCATCTGAGGATCAGTAACACTCTTTCCTTGAATGTGTTATCTTGCACATTAGAGTCCTCACTATTGTGGCCCTCCACATCACTGGGGCACATGAGTGGTGTGCGGTGGTAGACTTGGGTGCATGCATAATGTATGCACTCATTGAGCCCTCTTTTCAGTATCTGAAACTGTTTTAAAATGTTCCCTATTTTGCCACTGGCTGGTTCATTGGTTTCAGAAGTAAGCATTGCAGGACAATGTTGAAAGAATTCATTGTTTGTGTGAAATCCAGCAAGGAATGGCAGCAGCTCCATGGTGTTCTTAACCAAAAGAATGCCATAGTCTCAAACAATGCTGCCTGCAGTAGCATCTTTTCTTGATTTCATAGACTCCCTGGAAAAACAATCATGAAAGTGGCTCCTAAAATTCAAGGCCTTAGGCATTTCTTAAAAGAACTTCATGTATTGGATGAAGACGTTTTCTACTGAATTTTTAAACACAGTTCATGGGGCACCCTATAGTCAGAATGAGTTTCATGCTGAGATCTTATTTTTTTCTTCTTCTTGAGTAGGTTTAGAGTTGGTATGGCAAATAATGAGAATGCTTTAGCATGCACAACAAGGCGGGAGTTAACGTCTCTGGCTGACGTTATTTCCTACCAAGCTGAATATGGCAGAAATGAAAAATAATGTTTGCTATTTCTGTATGAGTTTCATCAGGGAAGAAAAACATTATAGGGGAGAACATCAAATTCCCCCAGTGAATTTTTTAAAGTTTGTTTCATAATAAGCATTATTCTAATTTTGAATACTTGAGAAAGACTTACGTCGCTGTCTGGGGTTTGCTGTGTGACGTCCAATAAAGCCATTTTCTGTTCATAGTATGGAACTTGCTTGTTAAGCCTCAGCTAAAGGTCACCTGACATTCTGTAGTCAATTCTCTTTGAGCATGAAGCTTTGAAAGGAGAACTTATCATGAAACACAGGGTTCCTTTCTGTACTGCCTGGTCTCAGTGAGATGCCGTAAATAAAACATAGGTGAACTAAAACACAAGTAGACAGATCTTTGGAAATGATCTGGAAGACATAAGGCTAAACAAAGAATTGTTTCTGGGAAGCTGGCAGGCCACATCTCCCCACCTTGTCCTGAGTGTAACCAATAAGGAAGTCACTTGTAGTTACACACTAGATGCAGGGAAGCAAATGATCTCACAGAAGAGCTCCTGTTGTGGGGACTCCACATTGCTCCCCCAGCAGCCCTTGAGATAAAATGTTTATACAAAACAAAGCAAACACTTATGTCAACAACTAATAGGATACACAGTGTGCAGTCAATGCAAATCATGTTAACCAGGGCCTTACTTAGCTTTAGATAGCAGGAGACAAGTTCTGACTGCAAGGTTCCTGATCTGTGAAAACTCTAGGTTCTGATTAATCAGTGCCCATAGCTGATGTCTGGAAGTCTCATTTATGGATGGAATGCTGCTCTCTTCCTGCTCATAGTTCCCAATGTACTTTCCTAAGTATCGTCTAGCCTGAAACTGTTCATTCTTACAAGTCAAAACATTTTCTCCAGTTTGCTTAAGTCCTTTTTTGAAAATGATCAATTAGGGTGAATTTTATTTTCATTAGAGTGCTGTAATTTTAAAGCCGTGTGACCTTGAGCACCTCCTTGTCTGTGAAAATGGGTATAATAATATACCTGCTTCTTGGAGTTATTGTGAGAATTAACTGAGTTAATGTATGTAAAAGCACTTGGGCAGTATCTGGCACGCAGTATGTGATCACTAAGTGTTAGTACAAACCAGACTAGAATAAAAAATATTCAACAATTACATCCTCAATAAAACTTCTCTAATAAATCCAGATACCCAATGAAACCCATTAGAGTTTGTTTTGCTATTTTTCATATAAAAAGGAGAGGCGTGATGAAGTACATTTCTCTAAGGTCTCTTACTTTGTTTCCTTTAGATCATCCTATATAGCTGTCACAGTTTATTGGTCAAAGCTTCTCTTTGTGATGGGTCACATTGTAAGTAAGGGGTGGAAATGGTTCCTCTATGAGTTGTTGCTTTTCTTGTTCATTATTGGTCGACTGCCAAGGTGAAATGAAAGTTGTGACACCTAGAGTCATCTCATGACCTAAGAGGTACCTTGATCCCATGCTTCCACACCAGCAAAAGATACATGTAGATCATAAGCTAGGCCAGCCTCCTACAGGGAGTGGCACTCCCTGGGTGTTAATGACACCAGAACTGACCATATCAACATAGACGAACTTCCACCCCTCCTAAGATTCCCTCTAAGCCAGGAACAAGAGATTTCTCTCATACTATTTCCACTTATTGTTCCAGAAATGGTTTGGTGAACATTTACTTAAAATTGGAAATTAGGGTCAATGTAGAGAGCTGTGAATTCCTTGGGGCTCACGTTCACAGGACAGTCTTGGTTTGAATTTGTATCACCTGCAAGTGTCATTCCTGTAAATCCAGGTGCTTTTCTGACTGGCTGGACCTGCCCATACGTGAGAGAAGAGTCAGAAGCACCTATTAAGTATCTCATTTCCTTGGAGGATTTTTGTTGTTGTTGTTTACTCGAGCTCTGTAACTTATTTCCAAAAGCACCCAAATAGTTTAAATTTTTATAAGCTAGCATGCACCGATCACTTCCCTTGAATAGCTAAAGAAGGGAGGCGGAGAGAGCTGAAAGGAAGTTTTCCTGCAAATATGGCGTTTGTGACTGGATTAACATTTTCCTGCTAGAATCGCACATCCTCCTAGCTCTCAGAGGGTCCCAATTAGGCCTGACACGTGGCCAACACAGCACACACACTCTCCGTGACAACCGTTTAAGCTCAGTTGGTGCTGGGTGAGTTTGAAAGTAGGTTTTCCAACCAGTGTGAGTGGATAGATTCCCACTTCATCCGCCCCACTCCTTCCCCCTCCCACTGCAAATTCCTATTATAACACCCTGTTAGGAATCGGCTAGCTCCCGACACAGTAGGTATTTATTTGTCAACAATTTTATAAACCTGAAACACAGAAAACCATCCTGCCTCCACTGGATGGGAAGAATCACACTAAACCACCATAGACTTTGTGAAGCAGGTCAGAAATTATAGGAAAATAGCCACTTAAAAACTTCAAGTTTTAAATGTGCTCAAGTGAAATTTAAATAGTTCATATCTGGTGAGCACTCCAAATAGGAAGCTGAAAAGAAAGCAATCCCATTCATGAAGCCATTGTGTTGCCTACACAATGCCAACAATATCCTTGCTTTAACCAATTTTCTTCTTGTATTTATTTGTCATTTTGGCATGTGTGACATGCACAGAAATACATATAAACAAACAGAACGATCCCTTCTTTGTCAAAATTCTCCATCATGGATCATTCGCAAGCCAAGACAATTCTTGTTCATTCACTTTTTTCAACAATCTTTTACTGAACTCTTGTTAAACACTAGACTGTTCTGGTTCTTGGGGACACATGTTTGAATAATTTCTCATGATACTTAGCCTTTAATATAGGGGAAACAATAAAAAAGTAGAAAATAGCAACTGGTGATAAATGCGAAATGATGAAAATAATCAAAATGATGTCCTATGGAGCACCTGGGGGCTATTTTTGAAGGAGCAATCAAAGAAGTCTCCAAAGGAGAGATGTAAAATGAGGGCTTCATGATAAGAAGGAGCATGCTTTGTGAGCATCTGGGCTTACCAGGTAGAGAGAACAGCTAGTGCAAACACCCTGTGGTGGGAACAGGTTTGACATGTACAAGGAATAGGAAGAAGGCAAGTGTAACATGAGCACAGTGGTTAAGGCAGATGGTAAAGGATGAAATATAAAGAAAGTTAGGAAGTTTCCAGGTAAGGCAGGGTCTTTGTAGGCCAGGTGACGAGATCAGATTGTACTTTAAAGGCTACAGGAATCCATCGAAGGGTTTTAAGCAGGAGCGTGATCTGATTAGTATTTTTACAAGATTACTTTGGCCTCTGTGTGGAGAACAGAATATAGGGGCAAGAGTAAAAGCAGGAAGGCAAAGAAGAGGCTACTGCAGCAGTTTTATCTGAGAGATGATAAAATTTGGAGTAAAGTGATAGCAATGGCAATAGAAAGAAAGAAAAACATCACAACACTTCTGAGGTAGTACTGATATTCTATCTTACAACCCACTGCCTCTCCACTCTTCGGAAAACCCACACATGCAGCACGGATTCATTTGTCCTGTCATTTGACAACAGTTCACTGCACAGCTGCTATGTGCTAAATGCAGAGCAAGGTAGTAAGGACACACTGAAGGTTAAACGTCACCTCAGTTTCCAACAAATCATTTTGCTTAGTCATCAAGACCAAACCACCTCATCCTAAGAAACCAGTTCAGAATGAGATACTATTTTATACTAGAGTCTCACATAGAGAAAGCATGAGAACAACACTGAGGATTAAAACTTACAGCCAAGAGAATTCTATTCATTAGTTTAATTTTTCTGCTTACAGAATACACTTATTCCATAGAATTCTGTCTGCTGATTTCATCTCATTCATATTCTCTCATCCACCTTCAAGGCCAGTGAGACCACCAGCTAGGAGAGCTTCCCCAGGCCCGTGCTGGGAGAAGAATTGTTCCCATTTTCAGTTCACTTGACTTACTCTGCTGGCAAGGTTGAATGAGACACTCCAATACCTTGTTTTGTAGGCTGGAATCTTAGTATATGTACCACCACCTCGCTCTTTTCAGTACTTAACCTCTATTCTGCGGAGTTAATACTGCAATTCTATGTTGTATTTGTACATTCTAAATGAGAATCGTGATGTTCCGCAAACAAAACCAGACAATGCTAGCCTTAGGATTTTTGGTTTTTTTAATTCCAAGTTAGGTACAATTTAAAGACATTCCGGGATATGACGAAAAATGGTCTCAAATTTCTTTATCAGTTCTTTGAAGAATTAGTAATGGCCAATTCTTTTCCATTTTATGAGCTAAACCTTTGCTATTAGACTTTCCTTTCATGTATTTTACCATAAAGTCCTTTCCATTACTTTGTACTTTCATCATTATAATATGATTCATTCTTGACTCACAATGATCCAACTTGCTGTGATTCACGTGGGCAAAATTCTGGAAATGATAGCCATGTTATTTACTTACAGCACTTAGTGAAGAGAGCAAGCCAAGTGCCCCACCTGGCCAGGGTGTAGCTCCCCTATCCCCTGACATGACCACCTTGGTCCAGGCCTGCCCAGGACAGGCCCCAGCCAAGGAGTCCTCATGCTTCCTGGGGCCACTCTGAGAACCCATTGGATAAATGTATGTCATTGGTTCTTTTCTTAATTCTCTATTTGATTGATAAACACGTTAGAGAATGTTATTTATAATTCGTCATCTACAGAAATGTGGTTGGAACATTTTATACTGGGTGATGTAAAAGTGTATCACTGACGGTTGATTAAATACTACATTTGTGGCCAGTTCTGTTAAAAAATTAGGCTCTAGGTTCTTGGTCAGGAAAGTAGCCCATGATTACTGTGAGTCCCAACTGTATTCAACTAGGAGAATAACTGAAAGTCATAATGTGAAACATGATGAAATATTAACACAACAAATTCAAAATAATTTAGTTCTGAATAAGATAATATTTTATACTAAAGACTTATATAGAAAAAGCTTTAAAAGTATATGGGGTTACAAATTTTAGCAGACACAATTCTATTAGTTAATTTAATTTTTTACTACACATTTGAAAAAGACCACTGTCATTAAGTTTTAATAGTGAAACTCCATGGTCCAGCTTTTGGAATGGGAACAGAGTCTGAAATTCATTGCCCTGTTATAATATTGTTTATAGGCACAAATCAGATTTAGCTAGATTGTTCATACTCAGGAGTTGTTACCATGCCATAATGCTGAAAATTACATGTAATAAAATGCCTTTAACAAGGAAGTTCCACACTGAGGTAAAGGCTTTTGAAGGAATCAGCTTTACTAGGTACGTCGTGCTTCATCTTAAGGAATTTCAAACATATTTGAGGAGATGGATTCAATGTTCTCAGTGGTCCCTTTTAGCCCTGAAATCTTGTGATTTCGTGTTGAATGGTTAAGGTTACTGGATAACCTTGTAATCTGAAACATGTTTCACATTTTGATATGCCCATGGTGCAAGAGCCGTGTGTTTGCAATTCCATTTCCATAAGCAGCCTGAGGGTTGGTGTCGGACTCGTTGGAAAAGTGTCTCCAGAAAATCTCTTAAAGCCTGAAAATAAAAGCAGCTTAGGGAAGCAGTGAGTGGAAGAAATTTATATACTAGAAGCCTAAGAAAGCCTTTCAGAAAGGTCTTTTTAATCTTTTGACAATTGCAAAGCAAGAAGGCCGCTAGTGGAGGAAGAAACAGCCTTTTCAAAGACTCCCTTTTCCAGCCAAGAGGATAAGGAAATTTATGTCACGGATCAAAAACATTTGCAGAAAATTTACTTGGAAATTTCTAGACTGTAAAACTGGTATTTTAAAATGTAACTGTAGTAACAGATATTTTATAATCACGTGAACTAATTGTTCTCAACATGTTTGTAAGCAGAAGCCCTGCCAGGCCTGATTTCACATCTACTGGGACCCTTAATTACTGCTGTGGAAAGAATGTGAGTGTTGGCATCTAGGAGATTTAATTTTGGGTTTGGGAGCTCTGCCACTTAACTGGCTATGCAAAATGCTAGTTTGGGCATGTTACTTAAGTTTTCTATGGCTTTCCCTACTGTAAACTGGAGATAATAATAGCTATCTCACAGTTGAGGACTAAAAAAATCCTGTGAGAAAATACCTACCACTACGATCACTATGTTTTCTTTCTTTTCCCTCTACCCCCTCATTGTTCTCTTCTACCAACAGCAACATTTGTAAGTAAACACAGGTCACTAGGGTCCTCCAAAAGAATCTGAACTCTTACCATTCTTTTCACAGTTTTGTTTATTCCTTCAATAGGTGACACTTAGTACCACATCTAACAAAAGAAAATTAAGCTAGTAAAATTCTGAATTAATGCTATGTTTTATATGCAAGCCATTATACTCCATCTCCATTCTTCATAATCTTTCAAGACGTGGTCATGGTGGAACACTTGCTTATCTTTCTTCCAAGAAATTCAGCACTCTTTATCTCTTTTAAATTCTGTATAACATTCCTAAGAGGTGAATTTATAGGTAAAATGGCTGGCTAAAGGAAGAAACACTGAAGAGGTGCAAAGTTGGTTTCCTGTGTGCACTGCTTCTCCTTACTGGGTCCACGTCCACACGCTGGTATAGCTCCCTTCTTTCCCTGCAGGGGCCACGGCCTCATGCTCTGTTGCTTTCAACCAGACCTGTTACACCATCACCTTTTCCTGAGGTGCATGCAGTGCAGAATAAAAAGCTTTGTCTCCACTACCATGATTTCAGACATTCACGAAATGGCCATCTGGGGAGTGAAGGAGGGAGAGAGGATTTGAGGAAAGCAGATTCAGTGCCTCCCTCCTCTGCCCAAGCTCAAGCCTGTTTCTGTGGCAAGGATTTCTATTCACCTGCCGCATGCAGGGCCCGCCATCTCACCTTTTCACATTGCAAAATGGCACCTCGGAGTGGGGCGGCATCTTCATTTCCATCAGCGCTCTGCACAGGCCCATTAATTCTTAACACATCTACTTCAGATGACAAATCCCGCCCTCCATCATTTTCCAACTGTCCTTTAAAAGGGATTGGTGCTAGACCTACCTTGAACTTTGGTTATGAGGAAAATAAAAACTTCTGATTTCAAATGTATATTTGATTTTCCTTGAAATGTAATTTCAATTTGATAAATTTACTATGTAGCTCTTCATTTATATTGCTTTGATATTTTCCACACGGAATAAAAATATATATAATATGTAACATAATGTGGATAGATTCATATAGAATGAGCACACTCTTTACCTTTGTCCCCTCAGTGCACACATAAAAGTGAATATTTGTAATCTGACATAGTGCCGGATTTAATGAGTGAGAGCAGACCCGTGCCTGACACACGCCATTTTCTTTGTAATGTCAATCATTTTTTGCCTTTATTTATAAAGTTAGGTTAATGTTTGCAATTAATGAGCAATTGAAGTGTTTCACTTAAAAACCAAAAGACTGTGGAAGTAAATGAATTAAATACTATGCAACCTATTCAGGTTTCTGAATGATTTATGATTGATATATAAATAGTGTCAGAACATTTTAGTTTAAATCTAAAAGAAGTGTATTCCTATGATTAATGCATTGAAATAAGAAAAGTGTTTTGTTGGCCATGCCTCATTACGTTAATTACATATATAAAACATGAATCGCGAGAAAAAATTATTTTACATGTGATCAGGAAGAACAATGTATCAAAGGAGATGACATTTGAAATATTATTTTGGAGTTCCTGAGAGGCACATCTTAAATTTATTATTATCATTATTATTATTATTATTTAGTTATGAACATTTCAGCTATGGTATACCATATTATCACCTAAAATATATTAGTCAGCTGTTCCTACATATGTTAGTAAAACACCTTTGTATTCACGTACATTAGGATGCCAAATAAGAACAGTATTGGGCAGTTTGTCTCAGTAATAATTATTACAACATTCTTATTATTTCCTTTGTGGAATTTTAAAACTCCTTGTAATCATTTCAAAGTACCAAGTCTATGCATCTGAGTTGATTTGCATGCTGGATACAATTTATTTCTAACAGAGACTATCCTGTAATAAACATATTTCATGACACAAGTTTACATTTTCAGAAGAAATGGGGCTGATGTTTTATAAGCCCTGAAATAAAAGTTGAATCCCTTAACTCTGGAATTTTCAATATAAATTCCAATGGGTTCAGACTCTTGCTAGAAGCAGTTATAGAAAACTCATTTCCTTGGTCACTTCCCAACTCGCACCCCACCCCGCCTTTGCAATAGTTCAAATTTAACTCTCTGGGCATATTGAGAATTAACCACGGGGCTCTGTCACAGCACACCTGGTTACTACAGATGAAGAAGGAGAGCTGCTCTCTGGCCCACTCTGCCTCTCAGTACCAAGCACCACGTAGTTTTCCACCCCTTTCACCAATAAAATCGCCTTTGATCTTCACGATAACCTGGCAAAGACGGCAGCAGGATTATTGTCTCTGCGAACAAATGAATGAATGAACCAAGGGTCATTTACAGCTCGTGAATGGCAGAGAGCGTTAAATCAGGAACAAAGACCCTCGGCGTGATTATATCGGCGTATGCATTTTCCTACATTCCAGGTTGTCACTTCAGTTATTAATTACGAGACTGTTGAAATTCTCCAATTCCCACACTTAGATCTGTTGCTTATTTGCTCTTCCTAAGACTGTAGAGATGGAGATTTAATCAAAAGACCTTAAGAGGAGTGCCTTGTCAGAGCACAAACATTTTGAAATCCCAATGAAAATGCAGTTTAATGCATCCAGTTAAATTGCCTGAGAGGAAATAGTGAATACAGCTTTCTTAAAGCCTTTCCCCTCAGGCCATTAACTAAGAAACTGGTCACTAACTGCTGGTAACAACCCATTTTGGAGGGATTATTGCTATTATTGGCATTCTGTGGTTTATGGCAACATTTTGTTAAAGACGTTAGAAACGATAGCGCAACTGGACTTGGTACTTCAGAGAAATCAGTCCTTTCCCTTGTGGTTAATGGCCGTTTTTTCATTCCAGTCTAAATGTACCGAGGCTGAACTGAGCCACCAGGTTTATTATCTACCACATTTCTTGTTGCTCTAAGAAATATGCTTTACACCGGAGTCAGCATTCAAATCAATGGAGCAAAAATATAACATTTATTGTTAGTTAAATTGAATCATGCTGAAAAGGCTGAATGAATGCTTGACAAACTGGATGTTAGAAATCATTTCACTTGCCACGAGCACTTTCTGGCTGACACACAGCCACATGCCATTCCCTTCCTGTGATTAATTGTTAGCTGGAACAGGCATATACGCGTTGCCAAATGGAGAATAATAACCAAAGTTGTATTATTGATTTCCCATAACTCGATGTGAACCTATACACCTAGAGAGGGGCCTGCCCTGGGTGGCTTACAGCTGCCTGCTGATAATTCTATGCTCTGATAATTCCGTTTACTAAAAACAGAATTAGAAAGGAGACAGCCTCATGAAGGGCAGGTAAACATCACACAATGAAACTAAAGTTCTTGAGAGTTTCAAAAAATATTTCTTTTGTTCACTTCACATGGCAGAAGCAAGCCAGGACCCTGACAGGTTAAAAGTATAAGGTGTATTTCGGAGACTGAATGCAGATTACAAATATGTTATTTGCATGGGAGACATGTTTTTTCGCGTTTTTGGGGTCCGTTTTTCCTCCCATCTTTTAATTACAAAAAAAAAAAAGGAAGATCAGAACATATCATTAGCTCTGCTTCTTAGTGAACTTGACTTTTCTCAAAAAATTTACATCTTTCTCTCATTTTCTGTTAAGGTTTCTTCCCCTGTTTTCTCACCTAAAGAATTATAATGAGGTAGAGTGAATGAGATCTATGGGGAGTGCAGTGGACCCAGAGACTAAAGGTAAAAGGATGATTGATGGTATGAAATTACCATAAAAGTACAATCAGGATCAGATTTTAAAATGAATTTTTAAGCAGCCTAAGAGATACTCTTTGATTTGCAGTCTGGTGGAATGGATAATGTCTCATTCAGTGGATAAAGTTTCTCACTGTGTGACTTGAGCTTTTTCTGATCTTTCTGACTGGGAGTAAAACGGAACCAAAGCCTAAAGTGGTTTTTAATGCAGAAAATATCAAACACAATATTCTTAATGTCAAAACCCGGGCATAGCAGGTGAGGAAAGAAAAATAAATAGAAGAATATTACTGTTAGTATTATTGTATTAGGCTTTCCTCTCACTGACAAGTGGGGTTAAAACACATATTTTTTAAAGAGCAAGCTTGTTTACATACTGAAAAAAAAATTAATGTTTAGGCTGGTGTCAGATTTTAATTTTTCTTAGGTGTGTAAAATGCTCCAACTGAAACGTGAAAGCAAAATGCTTTTCATGGGCTGTATGTTTTCCCATTTGATTTTTAAAAATTTAAATGCACTTCTTATTTTAGAATAATTTTAGATTCACAGAAAAGTTACAAAGATATTACAGAAAGTTTCTCTATACCCCTCATCCAGTTGCTCCCATCATTAATATCTTACATTTCTATGAGGGTTACCAGCTTTAGCTGATAAACTAAAGGACACCCAGTTAAGTTCAAATTTCACATAAACAACGAATAGGTTTTTAGTATACATAGGTCCCATGGCAACCCTAATTGCTACTGGACACTTGTCACAACCAAGGAACCAATAACGGTTAACTAAATTCTACACTTTATTCAGATTTCCTTAGTTTCTTTTAATGTCTCTTTTCTGTTCTAGGATCCCATTCAGGATACCACATTACATTTAGTCATCATGCCTCCGTTGTCCCTGTGGTCTGTGACAGTGCCTCGGACTTCTCATTTGTTCTTAAATACAATCAAAATCAAAATAAGCTAAAATATTAATTGATCATCTAATAGTGTTAATAAACACGATGTATGTATTTAGAATCCCTTTTTTATTAATGAATTTCAAAAAGTGTTTACCTTATGAGTCATTTTGATGATCTGTATATCCAACGCTCTCTACCTAAGATTATAAAACAATAATAAATCCTAATTATAAATCATGAATGTTCATTTTTAACATTAGGAAAAAATAACTAGGAGCACTTTTGACAAGTAGGACTTGTAAACATGTCCAGGCTCATCGTCAGATTGAAAATATTGTGTTCTATTGAATATTAGAGTTATCGTGGTCCTTGAATATAAAAATAATTCTAAAAACTTTCAAATCATGTGCTTTTATTTTACTCAGTTTAAACTTTCATTTCATCAGTCTTTTCCACAGAATATGCCTCTTCTGAGAAGAGATCCTTAAAAGATGTTGACTCATTTTGTTGTAAACTTTGTTCATAGCCATTAGTACAAACAAAGGTTCATTTTTATTGTGATTTTTTCAGAATTTTTCCAAGAAGGTTAAAATAAAAGCATAAAAGAGGGATGTGGTGTTAATCAACCTAGTAGAAAATATTTGAAGTCTGCAGGTTTATAATTTAGGTGGATCTTCATTAAGTTAAAACCCCCCGATTTAAAACCCTTAAACAGTATGGGAATCTTTAACATTTGAGACAGTTGCTTCTTGTGACAGTTTCCATTTCTTCCCCCCTGCTGACAGTTCCTATAATGACTTTAATCATAGAGTCTGGAAACGGAACCAGCTATTGAATAGCAACAAACTCAATGGTCAATGTCTATGTCACTTTTCTGGGAGCAGGACTTTCTGAGCATCAAGGAGCTAATGCTCAGAGCCTCCTGGAAAAGTGCTAAATGCATTAACTCTCTGTCAATCACATCTGTAACACGCGGGCCAAATTATTACTATTTGGCTCAAGCATTCCATTGAAACTTATTTGTGTGGTATTCGTATCTGTGTACCATATATCACTAATGATGATTGTTTATGGAAAGGTGCCTGTCCAATTATTTTTGAAGAAACACAAGAATGCAGAATGACTGGAAGCATCAGGTTTTTGCCAAAGAATGCCTCAGGTAAGAGAAGAATGGCTAGAGGCTATAAGGAATCACAAGAGACAAGTCAGAGTCGTAAATTGGGAAACTGACATATCTCATCTAATATACTTGCTAACTAGGCCTTTAAAAACCTTGACATTTAACTAAGTTTGTGGAAAAGTTATGGGTTTTTGTCCTTTTCTATTGGCTCTAACTGATTAATCCAGGGAATTAAGGTGTTGATCATTGTTACCAATATTACTAGATAACGGAGGCAGCTGTTTAGAGAGCAGGTAAGCATCTCGCGTCGGAGGAGCAGCTGTTTACGCAGGCTGTGCCTGTTTCAAAGTCAAGTCAGTCAAAAATGATACTTCAAGTTATTTACCCTTTTGGTACTTCGGGGCTTGAAATGGCATGAAAGGAGCCTTTCATTCAGCAGAGGCATTTAAATAAAGCTTTCCAAAGACTGATGTGTTTGGAAAGGGGTGGGCTCTTTACTGAAATAAACAAGTTTCTGGGGATTTTAAGAAAATCGGAAAGAAATGAAAACTCTCCAGTGAATGTCGTCTCCTTCAATATCTGATTTTGACCAAATTTGTATTATTTAAGGGCATAGCAATAGCTCATGGCAAGATCATCTTTGGCTTTATATGTTAATGTTCCTGAAGTACATTTAACTTTACCATAGATATTTTTTTTAACTCCAGAAACATTAGGAAACAAAAAAAAAGACGTATCATTTATAATCAGAAGGCAGCATGGTTTTCTGAAAAGGCAGAAAGAGAAAGTGCTGTTCACAAAGCATATAGTAAAATAGTTGAGCTTTTTATTCAACATTTTATTAAACGTGTGTTAAAAGGAACTTCATTAAACTGAAATGCTTCAAAAAGAAGTGTTAGGATTTGCCTTTATTAAACACTAGTCACCAAAATCAAACCAAAATCCTACCCTCCTTTTTTTCTTTATAATTTCCAGGCTCACATTTTCAACTTATTTATATGAAGTGGATGATAAAGACATTCAGAGACACTTTAGAAGAGGTTGAGATAAGACTACCTAACAATTAACGTGTGGGAATTACTACTTTGAAACCCTCAGAAACTATTTCAACTCCCTTTTCAAGTTATTAAAAATCATATGTGTGTTTCCTTTTTCACCATTTATCTATGAACTATGGAGATTCATCTCTTTTTAAATTCTTTAATAAAAATAAAAAGACTTGGTTGCTTGCTTCTAGAATTACCATTGACAATTTGTAGCACTTATAAATTTATTGGTCAGATGAAAAATAGTTCAAGGTGTATATTTTAAAGGACGTTATCGAATTATTTATGCCAGTTCCTTCTTTTTTGGTTTATTCTTGTCAACAATATATCAAGCCAATATTCATTTAGCAATTTGTATGAACTTAGCAGAACATTAGATTCTTTGGAGAAACCATCAAAGAAGTTTAAGATATGGTCCTTACCTTCAAGAGTTCTAATTTTATGTGGAAGACCAGTCCAACACATACAGAAATATAAACCATAGGAGAACAATGTAAGATGATATGAAGTGATTAATAAAGACCTTTGGTAATAAATAATAAAATGCCACATTGTGTGGTTTAATAAAAATAAAAGACGCCTATAGCTATAGAGAGAAGGAAGATCTCTGTGGATGGAAGAGTGAGGGAAGGCCTTTGTGAAGACCCTGAGGTCGAGGTATGAGGGCCGTGTTGTCCGTGATAGTTTGCCTTATTTGGTGATTAGTCTGTGGGTGTAGATCTGAAGACAAATGCTTACACATCTGAAGAGACCATTCCAAAGCTAGAAAACAAATTAGACACAGTAGTAGCTAATGAATTGGCTAAGGAGTTCATAAGGGTAGTACATTATCCTTGACAAAGAGGGTAGCATTGGTTGAGGGGGCGCGGAGCACGCAGGATGCCCTCTGTGGAGGAGTGTCTGTCACGTTAAGCAAGCTGTTTAAACTTTCTAAACCTGGGTTTCCCTATCTTATCTGGGTTTCCTCACATGGACTAAATAATAGTTCCAATCTCATCCATTTTTTGTGCATAATAAATGACAAAAAACCACACCAATAATGCCTATTCCATAGGGCTATGGTGAGAATTCAATGGGATAATACGCACAAAACATGGTGGAGGTTGGGAGCAGAGACTGGAAGTTGTCTGGGAAGGTATGACAGCTGGTCTTAGCCTCATGTTTGTAAGGGCCTGAGCTGGGAATGCAGAAGCTGAATTGGGGCGGTTCTGTGTACATCTCGTATGTGAGGTGAGTCAACAGGCAGTAATTCTGTTCTGATGTTGGTTTGTTGTATGTTTATGCGTTGCCTTTCACGGAGGTCTTAGGGAAAGGCTCTGTGGATATAGATAAGGGTGTTCTTCAACCTGGGGTGGAAAATGAGAGCTCAAGGATTAGGTTTTAGATAATATGGAATAACTGTTCCTCTGTTTAGAACTGGAGAAAAAAGAAGTTTGGACTCAGAGTACAAGATACATTTGCAAGGAAGTCTCATTGCCAGAATTTTACATTGGCCTCTGCAATATGCTGGAAGAAAGAAGCTAGAAAAATCAGTATATTTTAGAGGCCTGGGTCTCAAAAGGGGCCTCAGAGAACTTTGAGCCCAAGGACTCAGAGCAATCATATCTAATAGCTAATTTTAAGTCCTTTGTGTCTTATTTCATTCTGTTTCCTAAAACCATCATAAGAGTCTTGTTAAAACATCAAAGCTCAATCTTCCCTATCACAGTAGGGAAATGAGGGAGGCATCGGAGCCAACACTTGAGGCGAAGCCGTGCTAGGGAGAATTGCAAATGCTGCTTGGGTGCAGCAAGTCTTGGGTGGGAAGAGGAGACCTGCAGAAAAGCCCAAGATTGTCCCAAAGCCACACCAACATGGCATAGATAGCCAGGGTTGGGGATGGGAAGAATTTCAAAGGGTTCCAAGAAATTCATGGAAAGGACACTGGTAAAGATGCTGGACATCCAATAGTGACAATGGATGGAGACCCAGGTTATTGTGGTTTGAGTATTAACGGGAGGTGTGATCTTGCAACTTGCTGATGTATGGAGTATCTGGGTTACATAGGATTTTTGTGAGGTTGAAATGAGATAACATCTGGCTTTTAATAGGCGCACAATTAATGTCTGTTGTAGTTGACGTTATTGTTATGGGCTATTGGATGTCATGTTAGGAGATTATGTAAGGGTATTGGGACAGAAGGTCATATAAGAATTCTCATTAAGCAAGTCCTGTAGATAGCCAGACTTTTGGTCTAATCAAGTATTAGACCAAATGGTACCACTGCGTGCACAGCCAGACTAAGGCATGACTAGAAGGCCATTTTCCACTTGTCACTTTCCCCAATAAGGACAAGGTTGCAGGAAGCCAGAAGTATAATTTTATAAAAAATGAAAAATCACAAATAATTCAACAAAGCTCTTTCAGAAGGCCATGAATCTGTGGGAGCAGCTACAAGCCTCAAATGACAAGTGCATTGAGGCAGTGGCAGCTCTGTGGGAGTTTGTCCATTTGTTTTTCATAAGATTACTGGAGTCCCCATTGAGCTGAGGTGTGGTCTAATAAACTTCTCCATAATTTGATGGTTTTATTCTTCTATGCATCTTTTAGGCTCAAAGAGGGAGGTAGCCATTTGACAAAAACACAGGCCCCAGTGAAACATGTTTTGGGAACCATCTTCTGTGTCTAGAGACATCTCCCTTTAAGACACACAATTGTCCTACATCCCTGGCACTGTGGTGGAGAGTGGGCTTGGACCTGGCAGGAGACCTGGGCAGTACTGGTGACAGAAATCTTGTATAAAGCAGAAGGCAGAATTGATTTAGGGAGCTAAATAGAGGTCTAGCCAGTAGAACCCAAGATACAGGAGGAAGAATGGCAGAAGATGAGATACAGCACCAGCATCTCAACATGTTACACACACTTACTAGTCTTACTAGCAGGAAGCAGCAGGTAGCAGCGTCCCCAAACAACATGGTGGCCTCAGGTCAGCTGAGGAACTGGACTAGCTGGGCCAGAGTATATGAAGCAGTCTGATAATACTAACAACTAGCGTTTATCAAGAAATATTTATGTACAGGTTCCATTTAAAGTTATTAAATGAATTAACCCATTTAGCCTCATAACAATTGTATTTAGTAGGTAATGTCACTATCTCAGCATACTTCAGCCTCAGGGCCTTTGCACTCATAGTTTTCTCTGATAGGAACACCAGTTACGTACCTAGCCCACTTCTCACTTTATTCAGACCTCTGGTAAAATGTCATCTCCTCAGAGAACACTATTTTAATTACTCCAACTAAAATACTCCACATCACTCTTTATTCTCTTACCATGCTTCATTTTCATTTTTCTGCATAGCTCTTATCTCTTTGATGTTATATTTTTATTTGTGCATTGTCTATTTCCCCTCTAGAACTTAAGTTCCACGGTGGCATGGGACTTATCTAGTTTGTTTACAGCTGTATCCTTAGGCCCCAAAATAGCACTCTTCCCAGAGAAGTAGCACAATAAATAATTGTTGAATAATGAAGTTTCAATTTACAAAGAAGAATCTGAATTGCAGGGATTTTAAGCAAATTGCTCAAGGTCTCAGAGTCACACATGCAGAATGCGACTTGGAATCCAAGAAGTGTGGCTCCAAGACCCCAGCTCTTGACTTCTGCTCTATATTGCCTTGTGAGTACTTCATTACATCACTTCTGTCCTGAGACAGAAACAGATCTGCTGCGAGCAGGACTTCAGCCTACAGAACATTGCTCTCTATGAACAAGGACTGGAAAGGGTGGACGCCCACATCTGGCCTTCTTGGCTCTCTCTTCCAGCCTGGACCTCCACACATACTGCTGGGAGGCCCTGGGGCTCCTGGCTGAAGGGTAGCTGCCTTCTATTTCTCTCACTCTCCTGCAGAGCATGAGAGCCGGAAGTGAGACTAAGTCCAGCTGGAAACCAAGATATCAGAGATACACTTTTTGATGGAGAAAGGATGGCAGGGTCTCTATTTGCCAGTAAATTTCTGAGCACCAGGCTGTGGTCTTGGAGAGCTCTGGCTAAAATGCTTAGACTCCAGTCCTACTGGAAATACTCAGATCACCCACTGTGGAGGGCACTACTGAGCCTCAGGACACAGCTGGCCACTTGATCTCAGCTGAAGGCAAGGCGCCATCTTCATATTTAGCTGACTCTCTAGAGAAGCAGGAGTCTGAAGGCCTGTGATTTCAAGCTCTGAGTGTGTCAGAGGTCTAAAGTTTCCAGAAGAAATATCTCACGCAGTTACACCGTCAGTTAAGTAATCCTGGCATGCCCAGCCACTATCACAGATATCGGAGGGATAAGAAAGAGACGTAGAGACTGATGTTCAAACAACCCTTCCATTAGGTGGATACCCAGTGGGCTAAGGCCTAGGGCTTGGATAAGGCACAAACACGGGGCAGGGCAACTCTGCAGATTATGGTTTGTGGTAGTTCAAGAAAGGAGTCAAAGCCGAGACCTAAATTTAAAACCAGGTGGACAGCAGTGTCTGGACAAGAAGTATAACTGAGATCAAACAACAGAAGAGAAGCTGGTATTTTAGGCCAGAGCAAGAACATTCAGAACACAGGGCAAGAACTAAAGACATTCCTGAGCTATGTGGTGCCGCCACTATCCCTTTCATAGCACACTGTTGGCCTTGATGGAGAGAGAGGCAGAGTCAGCTTAGGTAACACTTAAGTTACAGAGAATGGGCTCCAATAAACTTAGGAGAAAAAGAGAAAGTCAAATGAGTATCTATTTTCATATTCCAAAAGCTCAAAATACTTTGCAGATTCTACACTTCATGGATCACTACTTCATTTCATTAATTCAACAATTATTTATTCAGAGCCGACTGTGCTAAATGCGGCAGTAATTTTTGGCTGAGGTGAACCGACCAAGCCACAGTGATTTTTTTCAGTGTTTCTTATGTAATTCTTTCAAAGAGAAAAACTAGCTTGTCAAATACCCACACCCATATCATCCTGTCCTATGAAGATATGTTTCTTCTAATACTAAAAATTTTTAAAATAGAGAATGAGGCTTTTGCTTTGCTAGAAACTCATCAAAAAAAGTTTGAAAAGTTACTGTGAAACTGACTTTTTTATACTGAAGAGGCAACAATTTTTACTCAGATGTTGCCTGCAAGCTTATCAGTCCAGTAGAGAGTTACCAATGTGAATATTTCCAAAAAGACCACTACTCCAATGACACTCAAAGCCCTCTTCAGGTTTATAGGCTGGTTTGCCTGAAAATTTTTTTTACCTTATTTTGTGTTGTTCCCATTTTGAATCTTTTGTTGTAACTGCTCTGAAGGGCCGTGGATCAGAACACTCTAATAAACGGTGATTCTCCATCAATTACATATCAACATAACTTCATACTCAAAGGACAGCATCTTTCAAATCAAAGAAGACAGTGCTAATTACTCCCATTGGGGATGACTAGTAGTAGACTTACGCATGTTTATTGAACGCCTACCTAGGCCTATAGGTAAGAATGTAGGTTAAAGAACACAACTTGAAGTTTCAGTGGTGACAGTCCTTCCAGGTTATTTGTCCCAGGAAACTTAACTAAAAAGGATTAGGCATTTGAATCAAGTGTAGAGAACATATGGAGGCCAAAGCTAGAAAAAATTTTAAAATGACAAAAATTAATAATAACAATAAAAATAGAGGCCAAGAGAGCAATTGGGAGCCTACCTCTGACTCATTTAGAAAGGTTCAAAAGTGGCCAGAGGTATCTGGTAGACCAAGAAGAGCAAGGCTGATCTCACCAACGTGTGCCACCAGCAAGGATTTTTTAGATATTCAACGAAGAGTCACACATACTTAGGCAATTAATTGAACATGTGAATATTGATTATGGTAAATATGTGGGAATTCTTCCCTTAGCACTTTTCAGCTAGTATAGTTCACAAGTATACTAATATTATCAAGAGTGGTTTGAAAGAATATGCTTATTTTTTAAAATAAACTTTTGATTAAGGCTATTACATGTGTTAAAACTTCATGTTTTATAACATAGCAAAGTTTACTTTGTACTCTCCCTGCCTCCTGTCTCCATAAAGTTATTGCATTAAATTATTCTCACTTGATTGAATGTCTCAGTGCAAGTTACAAATTCTATTGAAATCACACTACAGTCTAATCCACTAATTTTAAGGACCCTTAATATCCTCATTTACCATTGAAACAAGGATCTCATAAAGAAGCTAAATGGATTTCCAAAAATGTTAGATGATAGTATTGACAAAATCAAGTATAAAAATCCTTTCATCTTCACTTCCAAACCATGAGCATTGACTGCAATGACAATGAACATTCTAACACCCGCAATAAACATTTTTTATTTTGACCTTGGGCAGAGGTCATAGGTCCTAAAGTCTTTTTGATGGACTGAGAAAATCACTGGTATCACAAGATCTGTGTTTTTTCAGTATACCAACCAACCAACCAGCTAAAAATAACTTGTCTCTCAGAGATATCCTTTGAAAGAACTTGGCCACATGTTGGATTGTTAATAATGAAGCAGAACTGTTTGATAAGCAAGGAACATGATTACAGGAAGGAGAAAGAAATTGAGGAACACATTAGTGACAATTAATTTTTTTTTTCATATTGCAATAATGGGAAATACCATCTAGGTTCCTGCTGAACAGAGTCAGTCCAGGAAAAGCAAAACAGAGGATTACGAGGTTGAATAAAACTAATGAAAATAGACGTTGTTGCTTCAGGCCAAGTTCTCTCCTCTTAGATCTGTATAAAGAGCCACCTATGCATTGCCAGGTGAGATGTCTTTCAATAATAAGGCTCCAGGCTGGCCCAGCCCTTTTTCTTGCAGCCCTGTGTTCTATGACTGACCAAGGCAGGCTGTGTGATCCTTCCAGCTTCAGAGCTCCCTCTGTGGAATGTATGTTCCCAGCCCTCCCACTGCATGCTGCTCCCTCCTGCTAGGCAGTCTGAGCTCCTCAGGGAGCCTCTACCCTCACACATCTGCCAAGAACCATCATTTCTTGAAAGAGTCCATTTCCCTTGGAAAGATCTGAATCTCCTACATTCCTTCTTAGTCCTTAGAGTTACTAAATCCTTACAGAAACGCAATTATTTCCTGTCCCAGAAACACGTAGCCACAAGCAATTTGTTTTCTCCTCACTTAGTTTGTGCTGTTGCTGAGCTTCAAACCCTGTTGTTTAATTTCCATGTATGTATTGTACACCAGGCCTGTGTTAAGTCCTTTACAGTCATGACATAATTTAACCTTATTTTAAGCTTACGGAAACCCTTCTAACTAGGTTTTATTATCCCCATTTAACAGATGAGAAATATGAGGCCCAAAATAAATGATGTAATTTGCCTAAAGTCACAGAGCTCAGATATAGCGCATTGATCCAAGAAATCGGATTCCAAAGACTATGTTGTTACTGTCTAAATTATATTACTTTCATCAGCCAGATCTGTAGATGGGATGAATTGACCTTAATTTTCTTCAAAATGTTCATCATTGACATTATATAACTCTTCCACTTAGGGCCATGTGATCTTGAACAAATAGGTACTTAACCTATTTTTGCCTCATCTGTAAGATGGGAATTATGATAGTTCCTACCTTAAAAGAGGGTTGTGAGAATTAAGGGAATTAACATATGGAAGAGAATAAGAGCCATGCTTGGCCAATTGTAAGCATTATATGTGTTAATTATCACCATTAGTAGTGTGGTAATCATAACTAATAATAGTAGTAATAGCAGTAGTGGTACATTTATTTGTTTGGGGGCTTAGTATCTGCCTCCTACACTAGAATGCAAATTCTTTAAGGACAGAAACTTTGTTTGTTCATGATTGCATTCTTATTGTCAAAAACAATGCCTAATGCAAAGTAAAGCCTAATAATTATTTGTTGCATGAATGAATACATAAATGACTTCAAGCCTTCATACTTTTTCTGTGACTTTTGGGATTTGGGCAGCTAAAATTCACAAGTGAGTGAACATGGTCTCAGATTTCCAAGTTGTACACAACTTGTCCTGCACCCCAATATGCCCAGTGTTAAAAAACAAGTCGACAGGCCCGAAATGGAGTTGCTTATGCTAAGCCCAAGTCACTAAACCAACGCTTAACTTAAGTATAGTTTTCGCTCTCCCAGAAGTGGAATCTTAAAGCAGTCAATCAGGAATTGCCTCATCACTACTAGTTAGGTCATCTGCCTGATAGACTCCTACAATCCCCTAAAGAAAAGTTACCTTGCAATAACTAACCTACTTTTTGCCTATTGTAACCTCCTTGCTCCTGCTGTCTTCTGCCTATAAGTTTTTCATTTTTTACAGCTCCTCAGTGCTCCCTTTTATCTGCTAGAGTGGATGCTGCCCAATTTGAATCGATTTTTGCTTAAACTCTTAACATTTTTAATATGACTTGGTTTATCTTTTAGCACCAGATACAAAGTGGGCACCACTTGTGTTCTTTGTGGTGCTTCACTGTGATGGCCTTCGTCTTCCCAGGGGCCTCATGGATGGCCGAGTCACTCTCCACTCCTTTCAAGTTGCCCTTTCCTCTCTATCCCATAGAAATGAATCTGTCCTTAATTTTATGGCCGTAAGTCTTCCTCCTTGGTAGGTGATACCTAATTACTCTTGCAAATTAACATGCTATTTGAATTTTTCTAATATCCCCTGCAATTCTAAAACTCTGATCTCTTGTGACTGTGTGGTTACCTCACAACTTACTGGATGTGTGATGATAATAGCTTATCAAAAATGTGCTAATATTTAACCTCTATCTGGTAATAAATGCCTTCATCCAAAGGAGTAGCTTTAATGGTAGAACTCAGGCATCGCGGCTAACTTCTAGAAAAAAAAATTTGGCTGATAGCACCTTGAGAAATCTCTTGCTACATCACATGTTTTTGTTTCCCAGAAGAAGGGCTAGTGCTCTCTGGTTCACCCAACCAGCTGCTCCTCTCAACTTCATTCAAGACACAGGCTTCATTCATAACTGTGTAAGCTTGGAATTTAACTTCCCTCTCTCCTGTTAAAAGTAGCAGAGTTTACTGAGAGAAATCATGAGTGAGGGTAGAAAAGAAGAAAGAGCAAAGAACAGGAGAGGGCAAGAAATCTGTGCAGTGTACAGCAGAGGAAAAGAAGGTACAGGTCAAAGCAAATGGCAGAGCAAAAGAGAATGCTTACTAAGTCAGCAGGAAAAAGGAGGAAATATAAGGGAAAAGCAGAGAACAGAGGAATTAGCACAGAAGAAAGGTGGTAAATTGCAGGAGATTTCACCAGACAACTGAGACAGCCCGGTATGGAAGAGTGGACTAAGATAAAGAGACAGGGTACAAATGATTAAGATATGGATTAGCCACTGTCAGTTCTCTAGGTAAAGAAGGATTTGTGGTCTAAATAAAATTCACATTGTTTATAACTCTGGTGGTTTGTTATTTATGAAACATCTATTTGTTTCATTTAATCTTATTAAATTATAGTTATAATTTTATTCTTTACATGCAACCAATTATTTTCAATATAAAATGTATTGTTAAAAAAAGATCAACTGGGGCTGGCCCTGTGGCCGAGTGGTTAAGTTCGTGCGCTCCTCTGCAGGTGGCCCAGTGTTTCGTTGGTTCGAATCCTGGGCGCGGACATGGCACTGCTCATCAAACCACGCTGAGGCAGCATCCCACATGCCACAACTAGAAGGACCCACAACGAAGAATATACAACTATGTACCGGGAGGCTTTGAGGAGAAAAAGGAAAAAATAAAATCTTTAAAAATAAAAAGATCAACAGGCCTAAAATGGAGTCACTTATGCTAAGCCCCACATCAGCAAATCAGGACTTAACACCTAACCTAACTGCAGTTTCAGCCTCTCCCGAGAATGGAACATTAACCAGTCAATCTGGAATTACCTGGTTAGCACTGATGAGGTAATCTGCCCAACAGGTTTTGTCCCCTGTAGGAAAGTGACCTTGCCTGAAACAATCCACTCTGCTAGAAACTTCTTTTCCTTGCTGCTTTCTGCCTATAAAAGGCTTTTATTTTATACAGCTCTTCAGAGCTCCTTTCTATTTGCTAGATGGTATGCTGCCCGATTCATGAATTGTTGAATAAAGCCAATTAGATCTTTAACTTTACTCAGCTGAATTTTGTGCTTTAACAGATTTTTCTGGCAGCATGGAGATCTGAAGGAAAACTTCTGATGGCTTTGGGGACAAAAAGAAACACAGGCATGGTACTCACAAACCTTTTGCCTTCTCTGTCTTTCCTGCTGTTTCCGAAGACCATGGGTAAATTTCTCTTAGTTCTGAGCTCCACTCTTTTTGCATTGAGCACCGGATCTAATTGGCTTTCCAGTCAGTTCCACGTTTGGAACTACTGGCAGTTCCGTCCACAATGCCCCATTTGATTGGAAACCCCAGCCCTTGGTTCTGTCCCCAGATTCCATATTGAGAACTCCTGGTGGCAGCTGCAGTTCCTCATTTGTTTGGAATCAGTCCAGAGTCCCCATTTTTTGGGGTCTGCTGGTTCAGTCTCTTCCCAAATCCGTAATTCCACATTGGGAATTGCTGGTGAAGCACACAAGGCCTTCTATGGGCCATACTGCAGTAATATCTCATTGTTAGTGCTGGTATGTTAATGTGCACATTAGGTACAGGTTATTGCTAACAAGAATCTTGGAAGCCAAAAGCCATGAATTGGTGGGCATGGGTTGAGCACATAAAAGCTGTTACGAGTTCTTGGCAACTAATGCTAAGACTCCCATGTTTAGGATAAGTTGGTCACAGAACAAGTTAGAATGACACTAAGTCACCCACTAACCTCAAGAAAATTTGTGTGCAACGAGGTACATTGTAGAACACCATATAGTCTCCAACTTAGCTGCACGTCCCCCTTAGGTGTTAGTTTGGCTCCAAGAGACCCAAAGGCTTAGCTAAAAAAGAATGGGATTCTTAAGCTCAAGGAGTCAAGTGCACCACATTCCAGCACAACTGCTTATCTTATGTCTAAGAACTATGGTCCCAGAAGCTATAAATATCTACAAAAATGGCAAAATCTTACTAAACTTGTTTTGTGTCCTGAGAGCTTGGCTTGGTAACTGTCAGGTTGGGGGCTCCAAAATATGGCAAGGTAGAAATGTGGATTACAATCCATTTGCATAGATATGGCTGGACAGAAATGTAGGTTGAACTCCAGTTACAGCTAGGGTAGCTGAAGCTACCAAACTTCTGCCAGCCCTCAGGGAAATTACAATGGCCATTATGAGGAATGTTCCAATTAGATAAGATCACTTAAGAAATGCACTTGAAAGTGAGAGCTCCCATATCAAACAAACAGAATGGGATACCTATTTTAATTGGTATGCAGAAGCCTCCAAAAGACTTCAAAATTCCAAAATATCTTCATTGAAAGATTCACTGCAAAAGGCTAATGAAAAATTAAAGATATAAGAGGTACCTAAAACAAAAGACTGTAAGACTGATGTAACTCCTACTGTTCCTTTCTATCCTCCTTTACTTGAGTACTCATTCCAGTAATCTTCTGTCAGAATCGTTTTTCAACTCTGAAGAGATTCCATGACCGTAAACAAAAGTCCACCAAGTTAGTGGCCTTATAGACATCTCCACATCTATCCTCTAAGGAGAGCCCCCATGTGGGCCTCTCCCAGGGTTGATGAGACTCATAGGAATTTTCTAATAGACTGCTACGTTATTCCCTTAAACAACCAATGGGAAACTAAAATTAAAATTAATAAAAAACCTTGCCAAAATTCTGGTGGATACCAGAGCCTACAGATGGGATCCTGGGAAAACTGACAGAAGCCAGAGAAGGGTAAGATTTCTTACTAAAGTCAGCTCTCCCAAATCTCTGTCTGTAGTATCCAGTCAAGAGAGTAAAATAAAATATTTTTACACCCTCTTTAGGAATGCCTCTTAATCCAAGGGAGGTTGTTCTATTCTGCCAGAAATACTTTCTGTTTGTCCTGGCTGAAAACTGACAAGATATTTTTAAAAATATTTTTAAGTAGCTCTGTGGTCAGAAGTTGACCAAAGTGGAAGCTGATATTCAAAGCCTGAATAAGAACTTTTTTTAGGCCTTCTCTCCTAAGCTAAAATAAACCTATGTACCCAGAGGGAAAGAAAAAACCTTTTAAATCCTTTGTGGAAGGATTTACTAAAACGTTCCAAAGACAAACAGCTCTAAATCCAAAACACATAAATCTTTTGATTTCGATCTTAATTGGAAGTCTTCTCCCTGATATAGAAAAGCAAACTGAAGATAATGTGATTAGGTGAGTGGATCAACCTATGTTGTAGTTTAAGTTGCAACCCGTTCCTTGAGGAGTAAAAGCAAATGTCCTTATCTTATAGATTTTTGCAAAGCTGGAAATGTGGCTCTGGAAACAAATCAAAATCTACCTATCCTTCCTACCAATCCCAAAACCTCACCTATTTATCCCAAAAGGCTTGTGAGTATTGTAGAAACTCTGCATCAACAAGGATGGACCTTGAGGGTATTATGTTAGGTGAAATAAACCAGACAAGACAGAGAAAGATAAACACTGTATGATTTCACTCATATGTGGAAGATAAACGAACACATGGATAAGGAGAACAGATTAGTGGTTACCAGAGGGGAAGAGGGTGGCAGAGAGGGTGAAAGGGGTAAAGGGGCACATAAGTATGGTGATGGATAAAAACTAGACTATTGGTGGTGAGTATGACACAGCCTACATAGAAACTGATATATAATAATGTACAACTGAAATTACACAATACTGTAAGCCAATATGACCTCCACAAAATAGTTAAATAAAAAATTCTGGCCTTAGGAAATAAAAGTTCTTCTTGAAGGAACCTGCATCCTTTCCCTGTGCCTTTAAGATGTAAATGTTTTACCCAGCCTTCCCCAGGAACTCTTATCTAAACCATCCCCAATTCCGAGGAATAAAGAAAAAAGGGGGAGAGGCTTTTTAAAATACTAACTGCTATATAATCTCCCTTACCCAAAATCTAATGCACAGCTTCCATAAGATTACCTGTCAAGGACAAATACAAATCTTAAGTGTTTTCCCCACAAATATTAGTAGAAAAAGATTTAGCCATCTGAGCAGATAAACTTAATTTATACCAACTGTTCTTTTATAACTAATGAGTTTTGTATTATTGTGTACCTGATTCATGGATAAAATTGCAAAACAAAAGCTATGAGGTCTCTGTTTACATTTGTATGTATGTTTATGTGTGTTTATATATGTATATATATGTATATATGTTATGTGTGTATATATGTGTATATATATACATATACTGTAAATGTCTGGTATTTTTCCACCTCTGGATGGTATTGCCAAAATTAATTTTGAAAAGATCTCTGTTTAATTGGCTTAAAAACAAACTAGCACTTATATGAATTAAGAATTCCTAAAACTCTCAGAAATATAAAAACTGTCACAAATGCTTTTCAGGTTCATGTGATCCAGGAAAATATTCATTATTAAAGCTAATTATGATATGTCTTTAGAGTTATCAACACTAAACATAATGCAGGCATAGAACTTTTACTCTACCTGGTTTTATTAGTCAAATAAGTTTTTGTGTTATCTCTGTTATAAAATTTTCCACCTAGAAAAATAACTTGGTATAGGAAAATTTTTGTAAGTATTCTAAACATAATTGTTAAGAATAAGTGAATTAAACAGATGTAAGTGGGATAAAAGCTTTTAGGGCAACTTTTTAAATAATTTCCCCAAATCTTTTTGGTAACTTGAAACATTAAAGTTTTGCTAAGTTAAATTAAATTATAGATAGTCATTAAATATCTAGATTAATTCCAATAAGATAAAATAGTGAAATATTAATTATTGAATATGTTTGTCTACATATGGCTTCCTTTTACAGAGGAACTAAATATGTTTGGTTCTGTGAGTGAATATGTTTTGTGCCTCATTGAAAAGTTTGCTGTAAGAAAGCATATGTTTCCAGAAATTTTAAGGAGCATTTAAAAATTTTCCAAGCCACAGAATGCTAATGTAAAAGACAGCTCACAATTGTTTCCTTCTTTATTTTCACTAGAAATTAAGGTTTTTAGGGGTTAAAAATTCTCATATAAGTAATTAAAGCTACTAGAACTAATAGCAGAAACATCTCCATATGCAAGAAAAGTAGGATGTGTGTTTTTGGTAAAAGAAGGCATACGGAATGGAGATGTAATTTTGTTGAGGGAAAAGAAAATAATTCTTTCCTAAAGTGAGACAGGTTATTTCAGAATGGAAAAGAGGAAAAACATTGACAAAATCCAAATTTAAAAAAAATAATTATAGAAGGTTTGTGGAAAAAGAAGCTTGGGAAAGGAATTTTATGTGTGGTCAAGTTGGATGAGATTAAATAAATTTGTTATAAGGGTTTTTAAAATCAGTTTTAATATCAATAGTGTACTTATGTGAGACTAAGCCTTAATTTTCTTTCTTTAGTTAAAAATACAAAGTTTTCTTAGATTGTGGGTCTGCTCTTAACAAAAAATTGTAAACAAAGATTTTCTTTTCTTTCTTTTCAGTAATCTGCCTAAAAAACAAAGATTCCATGTTTTGTCAAAATAACTTCCTGTGTTTCATGTTGTCTTTATCAAGTCTTCTATTACTTAAGAAAATTAAGTTTTCTCTATTAAAAGAGCTAAGGGTGTTTTGTTTGTTTGTTTGTTTGTTTGCTTTTTACAACAATTTAACTTTCTGTATTTACCTGCAAAGTCTTTAATTGTCCCTCTGGTTAAATGGATAACTAAGTACTGTTTCATGGTAACCCATGATCCTACTGGACCAAGTGTTTTTAAAATCTTTGGATACTTTTTGGCAAACTTCCCCAAAATGTCAAATTCTAAATGAAGCCTTTTTGACCTAGAAGTTACTTTAGATTTTCCAGAGGGCCTCTGGAACATCTCAAAATATTTGTTCTCTCTCATTATAAAAAGAAAGATGTAAACTAAGTAAGCTTATTTCATATGTTAGATTACATGAGAATCATTGTCCAATAAGAAGTAATATTAAGCCTTCTTTATGTTGTATTTGTATAGGTATATGTTACAAGTGTTCCAGAAATTGTGTGTAACTCCTGGAAATCTGATATGTCCTGGTATAATTTTATCAGTCATAATTCCAGTTATTATTTTAAAATGTTTTATAGCACAGAAATAACTACACTTTCTTATCAAATAAACTCTCATAGATCTTTAACAATGTGCATTTTTAAGTCTTTATTTACAGAGAGTTATTTTTTACTCCGATATTTTTGCAAAAGTGTTCCTGCAAAAGTGCTTTATCTTCAAGGAGATTCATGGAATGGACTTTGACAAGTACAGGTTTTTGATAACTTTAAGATCGTAAAACTGACCTGGGTAAGAATTTCCAGAACTAACAGAAAAACTGGATTTAAGCAGAACAAGTACTAATTACGTGGAGCTGAGAGAACCGAGAAGGATATTGTAACTTTTATGACTTTTTGTTTGAAACACTGCTTAATGTTCTGTTTTCTAGATTTTAAAAAAAGGCTTTTTCTCTTAAACTATCTATGACTTACAGAAATTTGGTAAAGTATACCTTTGTAAACAAAGATGAAACATTTACTTTTTCTCCTTGTCTGGTCACTCCAGAATTCAGAAACATGTGAGTATTCTTTTCATGGCAACATATCTATTTGCATAAGTTCAATAAGAATCTGTTCTCCTTGTAACAGGATATAACTGGAAACATTGGCTATATTACTAAGGTTTTGATCAAAGTGTCAAGTTTGAGAGAGATGTGCATAGGCTCAGATATGACCAGATAGCTTTAAGGAACTGCTTTAAAAAAAAAAAAAAAAAATCAACCTGGTACCTTGCTTACAGGGTTACCAGTAACCTAACCACATGACTAATGAAAGTCACTTCCTGGCAAGCCAAGGAACCTCAAGATATTTGGGAGGACCTCAAAAAAAGAAGAATTCACACAAACTACAGGTATTACAGGCAAAATCTTGGCTTGGCTTCTTGGCCTCAAAGGCTTTTAAGAGTTCAATCTGAGATTCCTTATGAAAAGTTTTGATAAAGTAGTCTTAAAAAGAGCTTATATGGTCAACACTATTCTTGTTGCACTTTGTAAATAATTAGACCAAGTTTAATGCAAACAAATTAGTTTTACTGTAATTATCTTTGGTAAAAAAAAATGGCAGTGATTGTAGAGAGAAAAATTAGGTTTGCACCTTTGTAGATATCAGATTCTAGTCTTGGTAATTGTCTTTGAGGTTCTGTTATATACCTACAAACTACACTGGATGCTAAATTCTAGTTTCCGCAAATATCTGGCTATAACTCTCCAAATTAACGTTTCTAATTTTCTCCTACCCTTCTGATTTGGAACCACTAAGAACAAAGAATTCCCTTGAATATCCCTGGAAGGGACTATACCAGATCCTGCTCACTACCCAGATGGCAGCCAAACTTTAGAGACCTAAATCAGGTACACATCTCACAGTGTGAAGGGTGTATCTGCTTCACCTGCCATCTGGTCCTGAACAAATGCTGGAGACCTCCAAATCAATTTGAGTAGGAAGAGAAGAAGCCAAGATCAAGGTAGACTGCTTCCTCTCGAGATGCTAGATCAAGACTCCATACTTTGACATGAAACCCTTTCTTCTTCTCTTTCTTTCCTTTACTCTGGCTTGGCCTGGAAAAATAATGCTGTCACTCGTATCTTCCAGGCCATTGCTAAGGGCAATAACTTTTCAGACTGTTGGATTTGTCATCAAAAACTCTAGTCTGTCCATTAACAGTGCCACCTTAGCAGGAGTGGTTTCTGCCCCAATAGGGTTTATCTTTGTCTGTGGTAGTTATCATTCTCCTTGGGCATACAAATGCCTGAATGACTGGTGCATAGCTGGGCAATGCCTCTTAGGTTACCTAACTGTTCACAAACAGACTGACTCACCTCAATGGTCAACTTCCCTGAATTTACTTTGTCAAAGTACAAAGGACCCGCCAGGAGGCATTCATAATTCAGGATTGGCTTCCTTTGATAGGTCTCTACTGCCCTGGTTAGGAGTAAATACAAATGAGGCTATGATTAGGAATCTCTCCTTAACTCTCAAAAATATTGCAGAATCTGCTGCAAAGCGATAGCTTCCCACCAAAATCTTCAGACTCTCTGGCGAAGGTTGCTCTTGGTGATAGGATAGACCGTGATGATCTTTTAGCTGAACAAGGAAGTGTCTGTGCTGTGGCCCACACTGCATGCTGCACCTGGGTTAACATTTTCTGGGGAAGTTGAAACTCAGCCACATGAAATCACTGAACAAGTTACTTGGATTAATAAAATGACTCCTTCAGTCTTTGACTTATTTCATTTTGATGGGTTTAGGTCTTGGGGACTGTGGCTCTGAAGTGCACTCCAGACATTGGGAATTATCCTGCTTATAATAATCATGGTAGGCTCCCTGGTGTGCTGTTTTCTCTCAAAAGCTTTAAATACATGTTCACAGCTGCTAACCACCAAGCAAATGATCTCCCTAAGACTGAAACACCAGGAAAAGAATGAAGAAAATAACTAGAAAATTGTGAGCCTGAAGTCATGACCTGTGCATGCGACAGAGACTCAGCCAAAAAAAAAAAAAAAAATGCATCACAACCTCTGAATATCACACAGGATCAATAAAAGCTGCAAAAACTACAGAGTGGTAGCTGGGAGTAGCAATAATATCTTAAATTTTGATCATATCTCTCAGGTAAGCTGAGAGTCTAAACAAAAGGAGGGAATTGTTAAAAAAAAAAAAAAAAAAGAAACAACAGGCCCCAAATTGAGTCACTTGTGCTAAGTCTCACCTCAGTAAACCAAGACTTTATACCTAATCTAATTGCAGTTTCAATCCTCTCCTATGAATGTAACATTTACTGCATCAGCCTGGAATTACCTGGTCAGCACTAGTGAGGTAATCTGCCCAACAAGACACCTTCTGTTCTGCATAGGATAGTGACCTTTCCTGAAACAATCCATTCTCTGCTAGAAAGTTTCTTTCCCTGACCCCTTTGCTTATAAAAGGTTTTTGTCTTGTACAGCTTTTCAGAACTCCTTTCTATTTGCTAGATGGGATGCTGCCTGACTCAAGAATCATTGAATAAAGCCAATTAGATCTCTAAATTTACCCAGGTGAATTTTGCTTTTTAACAGTATAGATGGTGCCTTATCAAGGGGTAGAAGTGATAGAGCTTCACTTAAATCCATTATTATCCATACAAGAATTAACCTCACATTGTTGAAATCTTCCTGGCAGTGCCTGGCTGTACTAAACACTGTTCTTGACACTATAAGCATTGCCGTGCCTATTTACAAAAGGGGAGCAATTATTTCCCAGAAAATAAGATACAATTTAAAGGCTTTGGCCTAATTAGCTGTGAAAAAGGACGTGGTCCAGGTAGAGTTTGCAGAAAAGTCAATTCACCTATGTACACGCTTCTCTCTCCATTACCAATGCTCCATCCTTGTTCAAGTCACTCTCATCTCTCACCTGAAATGTTATGATAGTCTTTTAATCCCTTTCTCTACTTCAGCCTTTTATCTTTCCAGTTATCCACAACACATCTGAAGTGAACTTTTAAAAATATCACCCCTCAGCCTCTATGTAAACTTTTCAGTAGTTTCCTACTGTACAAGAAGAAAACCTTACACTGAAAACTATAAGACATTGTTGAAAGAAATCGAAGAAGACACAAAGAAATGGAAAGATATTCTGTGCTCTTGGATTGGAAGAATTAACATTGTTAAAACGTCCATACTTCCTAAAGCAATCTATAGATTCAACGCAATCCCTATCAAAGTTCCAAGAACATTTTTTACAGAAATAGACAAAGAATCCTAAAATTTATATGGAACAATAAAAGACCCCGAATAGCTAAAGGATTCCCAAGAAAAAAGAACAAAACTGGAGGTATCACACTCCCTGATTTCAACTTATACTACAAAGCCATAGTAACCAAAACAGCATGGTACTGGCACAAAAACAGACACACAGATCAATGGAACAAAATTAAGAGCCCAGAAGTAAACCCACACGTTTAGGGACACCTAATATTCGACAAGGGAGCCAAGAGCATACAATGGAGAAAGGAGAGTCTCTTCAATAAATGGTGTTGGGAAAACTGGACAGCCACATGCAAAAGAATGAAAGTAGACCATTCCCTTATACCATGCACAAAAATCAACTCAAAATGGATTAAATACTTGAATGTAAGACCCGAAACCATGAGACTTCTAGAAGAAAACATAGGCAGTACACTCTATGACATTGGTCTGAGCAGCATATTTTCAAGTCCCATGTCTGACCGGGCAAGGGAAACAAAAGAAAAAATGAACAAATGGGACTACATCAAACTAAAAAGCTTCTGCACAGCAAAGGAAACCATCAACAAAACGAAAAGACAACCTAACAATTGGGAGAAGATCTTTGCAAACCATATATCAGATAAGGGGTTAATATCCAAAATATACAAAGAACTAATACAGCTCAACAACAAAAAAACCAACAATCATTAGAAAATGGGCAAAAGGTCTGAACAGAGATTTCTCCAAAGAAGAAATACAGATGGCCAACAGGCATATGAAAAGATGCTCAACGTCATTATCTATCAGGGAAATGCAAATCAAAACTACAATGAGGTATCACCTCACTCCGGTCAGAATGGCTATAATTAACAAGACAGGAAATGACAAATGTTGGAGAGGGTGTGGAGAGAAGGGAACCCTTGTTCACTGCTAGTGGCAGTGCAAGCTGGTGCAGCCACTATGGAAAGCAGTTTGGAGTATCCTCAGAAAATTAAGGATAGATCTACCCTATGATCCAGCTATTCCACTGCTGGGTATTTATCCAAAGAACTTGAAGACACAAAGGCATAAAGATACTTGCACCCCTATGTTCATTGTGGCATTATACACAATAGCCAAGACTTGGAGGCAACCTAGGTTCCCATCAAGGGACGAATGGATAAAGAAGATGTGGTATTTATACATGATGGACTACTACTCAGCCATAAGAAATGACGAAATCTGGCCATTTGTGACAACATGGATGGACCTTCAGGGTATTATGCTGAGTGAAATAAGTCAGATGGAGAAAGTCAAATACCATATGATCTCACTCATAAGTAGAAGATAAAAACGACAAAAAAAAAAACCCACATAGCATTGGAGATTGGACTGGTGGTTACCGTTGGGGAAGGGGGGGAGGGCAAAAGGTGTGATTAGGGTCACATGTGAGGGGGTGCACTATAATTAGTGTTCGGGTGGTGAACATGATGTAACGTATACAGAATTTGAAATATGATGCACCTCCGAAAAAAATAAACATTTTTTTTTTAAAAAAAGAAAGAAACCTAAGTTCCTATAGGACTTACACTATCTTGCCCCTGTATATCTCATCTTTATGTTCAAATATGCTGATCTTCCTTTTTCTTCTCAGATATGCTATTCCAGGGCCTTCACATAATTCAGTCTCAAAACTGGAATGCTCTTCCACATTCTTCATCAGGTTAACTAATACTCATGCTTCCTGTCTCAGCATAAATACTGTTTTCTTCAGAGAAGCTTTGCCTGACCAGCTTAGGCCAGGTCATTCTGTTACATGTGCCCATTGCATGTTTTATTTCTTCTACACATCAAGTCACAGCTCTATTTTTTAATGTTTATTTGTGTACCTATTTGTTTGCTGTCTCTGACCCATAGCTGGTTGTAAGTCTTATGAAAACAGGCCAGCTCCATCTTACCCATCACTCTTTCTCTAGTGCCCGCCATGGTTCCTGCCACGTGAAATGCACTCAACATGTTGGATGAAGGGTAAACGAGTTTTGCATTTCCAACATCCTAGACTTGTTTACAATCTGAAGGAGTCAGCCTCAGGTAGAGCACATGCAATACTTTCTATGCATTTATTTGCAGAGATGAGAGAGAGAATCCCTTCTGCTTCCCAGCTGGCTAGCGTCGTTCTGAATGGACTCTGTTTTGCAGCACCAATAGTAGGGATAGAGATAGCAAGCCTGTGAGTCTTCCATATGTAAAATAGTGCCTGCTGTCCTCCATGAAAGCAATATGATGCTCAGTATACAAAACCTTTTCAACTGCTGTAAGCAGAGGATTTGCACTCCTTTTTAGTTAAGATGAAATCTAGCTGAAAGGCAGAATGTAGTTGGAATAAAGAGAAGCATTATTAGCACTTTGTATAAAATAAAAGTGACAATTAATATCTTTAGTTCTCTACTTCGTTGACATTACTTTCTTCAGAGTAAGTCTCATATTATCCTCTCCTGATGTGCAATTGCAGCCCTTTTCAGCCTAGTCACCAGTCCCTCAAGCTCTATTCTGACACAATGGCATCCAAAATCTATACTCCTCAGAGCCATGAATGGTTTCAAACATCTCTGGATGACTGCCTCAAGGACTTTTGACCAAATGCTGCCAATTAGGTTGAAGTGGTCTCCAGCAGGGCCAGATTCAATCTAATTCAGCTTCCAGTTGTCTCCCTATAAGCCAAAATATTATTTTACAGATACTGACATAAGCTGTGCTATCACTCATGCTTGTTCCTTTCTGGTGGTGATAGGGACAAGAGAAGACAATGCACTGTTAACTCTAATATAATTGATCAAATAGAGTTGTTAGAACTTGCTGATTCTCTTCTGGCAGCCAAACCTGCTCGTAGCTTTCAGAATTCATGTCCACTAATGGCATTAAACACTTACTCCTCTCATCACAAATGTACACAATTATCTTTCCAATAACTAGATCAGCCCATGTCAATGTCATGTTTAATATTTAAACATAGTCTACTGTCTTTTGTATTGTTTAGTCAGTGGCCATCTGCAGAACCAATATGAATAAAAATGGAACTTGTGGGGCAAGAAAAATATATTGAGAATCATTGAGTTGGACAGACCTAGTGGGAAGAGTGTGTCTATTCAAACACCTGTCTTCCACCCTCCCACCATCTGTGCAATCACTTCAGCCTTCAGCCTCACTCCTCGGCCCTACAATTACCCTGTCAAAGGAGAGTGCAGCTCAGGTGCATTCAGTGTAGGCTTAATATGGCCCATTGAGTTTAATGTTGATTTCCTTTAAGTAACTGTTTCTGTTCTTGCTGTAAGTCTATGTCTATGTGTCTATGCCTAATTTGGATGAGTTCATCTAAGGCAAGAGTCAGTTTATATGTTTTGTAGAAAGACTAGATCAAATAAGCAGTGATAGGCCGTCCAAAGCTGTAAGTGAAAACTGCAGAATGACGCATAATTCACAGGTTACAGTGAAGTTAAAAAAGGTTACATTTTAACACATTTTTAAGAATTCTTTCCTTCAAATTCTCGATAAAATATAGCTGTAATTTATCTCTATATAAATATATCTCTCTATATATTTTATCCATAATCTATATATAGCTATAAAGGGGAGTTGAGTAGCCAGTATGTAATCCAGACCTACTATATGTTGTTTGGTATGATGCTAGAGAGCTTATATTTATTTTCTCATCTAATAAGACAACTATTCAAGGTGAGCATTTTAAGACAAAGGACCTGGGGGTCAGAAAGTTCAAGAATCTTGGGATACAAGGCTAAGTCTATCTGTTTCAAAAGTATGTGTTCTTTCTTCGAAGTGGTCACGCCATTTACCCGGTGATAGCACATCAACCTGGATGATTTAAGCCTCTAAGGGTCTCCCCTCATCATGTGTGATATGTTATGCTATATCCTCTGTAGAAAACACAAAAATGATTAGAAAAAATGGAAATCATAAGAAATTGCCCACCCCATTACCTACGTATGACATCATTAGAGCTCAAAGCAATTGGATAACCATAATTGTTCTCTTTCCACCCATTCATTCTCTTACCCAAAACATATTCTTTTGGTTTCCAACTATGTGCCAGGTACTGGGATAGACATTTCAGGCAGAATGATGAGCAAGACGGAAGTACTGTCTGTTATCACAGAGCTGGGTGTCTACAGACCACGGTGCGGTGCAGATTGGCCCCTGTGGATTCTGAAGTGGTGTATGACTCAATGTGGCCTCCTTAGAATGTGAGAAACCAGGTGCAAGTAGATGCTGCTTCTTTGAAATAATTTATGAAATGTAAAGAAGGCAGCAGTATCAGTAACGTTTTATATTTAGTCCGGCTTAAAATATTTATTTTATCAGAGGTATTCAACCATGATATTTCAGAAGTATGAGACAAGTAGTTAAAGGAGAAGTCTGTTGTCGATTTTCTGAATCTGTCAACATGTTTGCACCACTGAGGACCTTTATATTTTGCAAGGATGTTGAGGAAAGACGTAACTGGCCTTCAGTTACAATGCATAACACCTCGGTACAGAACCAAGAAATCCTATTTAGATAGTAAGGTACTCAGAAGCATTCAGCTGCATGCACAAGTCATAAGCCCTTCTCAAAGGAAAATTTACCCCCTTCCTTGATGCCAGAGCCAAGAGTATAGAGTGGCATTCACTCAGTCCTCATTTTCAGATTTAGTAAGGTCAATTGAAAAACCCATAAGAGAAATATTGAGTGTCACACCAATTTCATTGCTTTTTAGATGAAATGAGCTTTGTGTTTGCTCTCCAATTAGACACTTATCATGCATAATTAGCCTCTTGCATAGAACAGCTGCTGCATTTACGCCGCTTTCAATCCAGAGCTGAGTGTACCCATTGTTGGTGTTTACTGTGAGCATTATTCAATCAAATTGTGGTATATACATCATTTGATTTGATGATAAAATATGGAAAAGAATTACCTAAAGAAAAGCATAGTATGCTCATTTTCACCCAGGAAAGTTAACTCTGAAGTAATTATATTAAAAGGCATCAGTTTATCATGTTGGAAAATTAAATTTTTAAATAAAAAATTTTTCAATTTAATATTAAATATTATTCTATGACGGTTTATGAAAAAGAGGAAACTGCACATTTCCCGTCAGTATGTTCAGAGGACTCAAGAGGCAATTGAGTCATCAGGATGATGATCTCATGAATAAACTGGGAATCAGGAAATCTTGGACTTTAAAACCCCACTAACACACCTACTTCCTACTTTTTGCCATTTGTACAATTGAAAAATAATCAACAAACATTTATATGAGGCACACTAAGAAGGAAATTGTTACAATAGATATACAAAATGTAATTCTCAGAGTATAGTTCTAAATTTAAACACCATAATTATTCATATTTGCCACAAATCGGAGATCTTGTAGTGGATTCCATTAGTGATGATGCACGTGTTTGAGAAGTGGGAAAAGCTCGGGGTTATCTAAGGTAATCATTACAAGCAGTAGTCTGCTACCTTTTATTTTTTAACTGTATGCGTTTTTCATCTCTAATTGGAATCACTGTTTTGCAAATAAGATAGCTGAGAAAAGAGAAACCTACAGAGTCACAGTAGTTAGATAAGGAAATATTACTACTGTCCCTCAGTTTATGTATTTTATTCCTAATCCCACGAAGCTTAAAAGACAAAAAGAAATTTAATATATCATGTTTTAGATGACAAAGGACAATAAAAGCTGTGTCATGTGCACAACTATCCTTTTTCAAACTGTAAAAGTAGATTTGGCTATAGCAAGAGAATTCTTCACTTATATTGCTTTAAAAAGGCCTCATATGGTGGGAATAGTTTTTAACATCTTTGGACTGAATAGATGAAATTTCTCTCTTTCTCTCTCTCTTTTTCTTTCCCTTCTTACCCCTCCCTCTGTTCACATTAATCAAAAAGAAAAAAAAAAGTGGTTGGCTATTTAATGCAATTACTCAAAAATACCCCAAAGCGATAGTTTTCACAAATGCTTTTAAAATATGGTATATACTTTTTAAAAAGGTAAGTATTCTAAATTTTCATCTTTTGTGACTTTGGTGGACAAGTTTCTCTGTATCACTTTTATGTACACCATCTTTTATTCTATTTCAGTGATGTTCACACAGTCTGAGATGGCATAAAGGGAGTAATTTGAC
Organism: Equus caballus; assembly: GCF_041296265.1. Taxonomy (NCBI): domain Eukaryota; kingdom Metazoa; phylum Chordata; class Mammalia; order Perissodactyla; family Equidae; genus Equus; species Equus caballus. The sequence goes on along the minus strand of NC_091685.1, from coordinate 91,736,715 downwards.
CACCATTTATTTTTGGAGAAAATCATTAGAATAATTCTTTTATAAGTAGAATTTTTGGAGAAAATCATTAAAATAATTCTTTTAGAAGTAGCATTTGATAGAATTCAACTACTTGTTCTCAGCATAACTGTTTTACTTAATTCAACTAGTTTTTTCAAGTTAATTTGATTGAGTAAATTCACTTTATACTCAAGATCTTTAATTAACATATTCTGTTTCACAAGGCAGAATCCTGTATAATTAAATAAGAAAATAATCATGAAGGATTCTCTATATCTAGGAAGAATCATACCATTCATCATGGAAAAAAGAAAACTAAATCATTTTTAAAGGAAGCCTAGAAAAAGTTATTCTATAACCATAGGTCTTAGTCTTCTTATAAGCATCAACTTTATAGATAAGTTCCTTGTCACATTCCACTTGTGGAAATATACATAATTTCTCCAATACAAAAATATATAAAGAAAATTTCCCATCAAGAATCCTTACTCCAATCTAAGTGACATAATCCTTAGCTTTTAAGGATTGTCTAAATGCACTTTAATGATTGGTAAAATATAGTCTCTACTGAGGAACACGGATTTTAAAAAACAAACACTTTAAGTCTTTAAAAAGAAACAAAAGAAAATCATATTAACAAACGTATTTAAAAGATCTCAACATCATTTTTCCTTACTTCCAAATTATACATTGAGACTCAAAAAAAGAAAGAAGGAAGGAAGGAAGGATGGAAGGAAGAGAAAAAGAGAAAGAAAGAAATTATCTATATTTCTACCACGAAAATAATGATATTAGAATATGAGCAGATATATTTAAAAAATACCCTGTTCTGATATACATTTATTTTTCCAAAATAGATGTTGAATCTTGATCCCAAATGAAAAGAGAAAATTATTCCTTTGGATCAAGTTTAAGATGGGGCAGACTTTCCAGGATCCAAGTCTTCAGATATTTGCTTGACTCAGGAAGATCTTTCTCAATTATCTGTCGCTCGTGTCAAAGTCAGACAGACATGTGAGATCAGACTCATTCTGAGCCAAACCAAGCTTTTTAACTTGTCAAACGTGTTCTTTGTGAAATAGGATTGTGGTGCAAGGAGGAGTCAGTGACACTCCTAAGATAAATCATAAACATAGTAACATTTACCATAAAAATATAATTATATAAGTACAATATACATTTTGAAGTATATGATTGCAGATGCTGAAGTCTGAGCAAGAAAATCAGGATCCATTTTCCCTGAATTTAAGCATATTTATATGCCCTTCATTTTAAAAAATCCCTCAGGTTTACCCTTCTAAAGCTTTCACCTGGCCTTGCTGCCTGTTTCCCTCCTGGGATGACATCCCTGGGGTCTGCAATCACTGAGCACGTCTTCAAGCGCTACAACATCAGTAAAGATTTTGATTTTAATATCTCGAGGAAGAATAAATGTAGAACCAGAAGAACTTGACTGGAACGAAGACCTTATTTAGGGATAATGAAAACCACTGAATGCATCTTATCAGCGTTTGGGTTTCAAAGCAGAATGCTTTTTAAGTGCTTGCTTTCAAGTTTCACCCTCCTCGAAGTTGTAGCGTTTTGTTAGGGCTTGGCTTCTTTCCTAAATAGACTTGTTGCTATGTCCAGAAATATATCATGGAATCTCATAAACACACACCATCACTCAGTTAACGGAAGCATCCTTTCTTACCTCTCATGAACTTTGCACCCTCGGGATTTGAGAATAGGGCTCATTAGTGTCTAAACCTCATATAAACCTACCAGAACGTCTTCTCTCTTCTTAGTGAATTAAAGAGGTTTTTGTTTTTTTTTTTTTTAAAGATTGGCACCTGAGCTAACAACTGTTGCTAATTTTTTTCCCTGCTTTTTTCTCCCCAAATCTCCCCAGTACATAGTCGTATATTGTAGTTGTGGGTCCTTCTAGTTGTGGCATGTAGGATGCCGCCTCAGTATCTGCTGACGAGCGGTGCCATGTCCGCGCCCAGGATCCAAAAGGGTTTTTTAAAGATCATGATTTTTCTGTTTTCTCTCCCTTCTAGTGGTTTTAAAATGTGGCTCTCTGTTCCACACTCCTTCTTAGCAACTACGTTTTCTAAGGAGGAACTATTATTGCCTTGCTGTTATTCTTTTCTTTGATTCCTACTTTCCTTCTGTCATTGTGTGCCTCAAGTTTCTTTCCAGGGCCATTCCTTTATTTCCAACCATTTTTGTCACCCTTTGGGCTCCTTAAGACCTGGCCTGCATTGGCTTTTTTCAACTAGCACATTCCCTTGGCTTTTCTTCACTGCTCATCTTCCTGAGCCGCCGGCAACAACCTGGCTCCTTCTCTATCTTGGGCTACCCCATATTCTTCCCACCACTCCAGAAAGACTTCCTACATTCAAGTTAGCTACTAGCCTGGAACTTTTCAGGGAACTTTTCAAAGCTCCTGGGCGTCATCTCTCTGTCTCTCCTCCATGAGTGGTGGTCGGAGCCAGTTCACATCCTTTGGAGTTGAGGTGGGCGAGAGGAGCCTCTGGTTTTGCCTGCTGGAAGATTACTGCTTCCTTGTGGCGGAGATACTGTGCTCTTCTGAGAGCCTATCGTGGGGCTGTCACTCTCCGCCAGGTTCAGAGGGTTTTTTTTTATTATCCCTGTCAGTTAGCAGCCCAAGGTTACTGCCAGCTCTCTGTCAGGGCTTTGATTTTTGTCAGCTATGGCCAGGTCCTTTTAGTTATCTGCTATCTTTTCAGCTTTGTTCAGGCTGAGCTCTACTTGTCTACTAATTAGCTCTTTGGAGATTTCCCTTTTAAAACTCACTATCACAGAGGACAGGAACCGTTCAAAAGTTTTGTGCTTCATAGACATTCCATATTCATCCATATCTCGTACAGCCGTATTTTTAAAATTAAAAGTGGCAGGTCCGGCCAATTTAAGGTATAGAAGGAACATCGTCTATAAAGAGAGACCTTCAGGTTCTTGATCAGGTATGTAGATGAGTGACAGTGAAAGGAAAGGGTTTACATCAAAAAACACTGAGGGGTACAAATTAAAAAGAAACTATCACTCTGTGTAACATATTCACATTTTCTTTATCTTCTGGTGTGCAAATATTGTGCTAGCTGAATATAAAAGTAGCACAACTTTAGGGTACAAAAAAAACACACTGTAATAACATCAAGAGTGGTCTTACATCAAGGAGGGCCCTGAGGATGTCTTTGTTGTCAACTTCAGAAGAAAAGAGAGGAACAGAAGAGGAAACTGGCAGAAGGAATAGATGCCAAAGAGAACTCAAAGGATTAGGTCCGGGTGAGGTGATCGGTATTCGAAAACAGTCTGCCTTCTGGCTCTGATCTAAGGGAATAGGCTGGCAGCCAAGCCAGAGGGCATAGCAGCACAAACACACCTTCAGCACACCGCTTCAGGGTTGCCTCAGTGCCTTAGAAATTGTGCTAGCAATTAGAAATAAAGATATGGAACAGCAATAGGCAAAATACTCTATGTATAGATAAAACTCTGCTTTTCACATAATTCCCAAACTGGTTGTCCCCTGCACACAAACATACCTTTTCTCTCACTCTCTCTTTTTCTTTTTTTTTATAAGCCCCTCTTCTTTTTCTAGGCTCCTAAGTACGTTTTTCTTCTGCTAACTTCGTACTGTTGTAAGTTGCGCTTACATTGCATTTACACACTGTTAATGCCTGCAAGATGAAAGTAAAAACCTTTGAATATATTAATGCTATAACACAGATGTCTTACTTTTTACTCTTTTTTTTTTTTAGCAAGTTGATGTGGCTAATAATGATGCAGATTGTGCTGGATGGATGTGCAGATGAAACAGGGGAATACAGATTAAATAAAAATTTCTTCAAAGCTTACATTTGCTTCATAATTTAACTTCTGGGCTTGTCTCAGTGGTAGTAGGTACGAACAGGCATCATCGCATTGTTCTAAAAGATCTTGGCATCACAGAGCAACAATCACCCAAACAGCACTGTGGTACTTCTTCGAAGCAAGAGGAAAATAATAACAGGGAAAATAAGGATTCCTAGTGACTCTGAACAGAGAGGCCTGAACCAAGTGCTAATAAGGTGAGAGCTACGCGAAATCAGGGATGAAGTTTGTGTGCTTAAGAAGTAATCTGATTGTACACAGAATTTTGCTTTCTGTAGCTATATTCAAAGCGTCACTAGCTTCTTTTTCCAGATGGTGAATGTGGTGTGTGCCAGAGGTGGTCAGATGCTCACATCTATGGAATGATCCTATCATTGAGCTCTTTTAAACAATGAATTAAAAGGGATATGCATGACATAGGCCTTGGAGCAGGCACAACCAATTTCTCTTTCACATGTCCATTCCATCAAGAAGCATTTATTAGCATGCTGCTCCCATGCCAGGGATTTTGCTAGGGCCCTAGGACATGAGGAGGAGGGCTCTGGGGTCTGCATCTTTAACGTGTGAAGAGAAGCTTACTAGTTGGACAAAGAGGCGGGTGTTGAGGCGTGGAGTCATGGATGAGCAGCAGCATTGGGCAAAGGTGAGACTGTCAGCGAGGCCAGAGTGTAGGCCGTATGTGTGGGGGCGGGGTGGGGAGAGAAGGGAGGGACAGAATGACAGGTGATGACACTAGGCAGGTAGGTCTAAGCAGACTCTACAAGGCCTTATCTGCTAACCTAAGGCATTTAGAATTTACCCTATAGGCAACAAGAAGCCAACTGGAAGCTTCTAGCAAAGGGAAAGTGTAACATAATCTGATCTCCTGTTATGACAACTCTAATAGCTGTAAGGAAAGAACATTGGCTCCTCTAGAAGAGGCTGATGCAAGGAGACCATTAGAAAGCGTGCAGTTTTCCAAACTGTGATGACGATAGTCAGCTGAAGAAAAGCAGCTGGATTCAAGAAACACTTTAAGGGACTTAGATTAGCAGAACTGAGCTTCAGCTCAAAATGTCTGCCAGTAGCCACCTCGTTACCCCACCCCTCCACTATCTTACCTGACGTGGGCAACTTGCTGAGAATCCCATCCCATGCTTCTTTCTGGGTAAAGGAACTCAGCTCATAAGGGTCTAATAAGAAACAGGAAAGAAAGGTCATTCTTCTTCTTCCGTGTGGAGCTTTATGAACACAGATAGCAGCCATCCCCTCATGCACTGTGTTACCTCTCACCACGCCTAAATAGAGCGCTCAAGATAACACACACGTGCCATCTTTTCCTGAATGAATGAAACACAATGAGTGACAAAACTGGAGTGCAAAAAAACCTCCACAGATTGTAGCAAAGCATTGTATTTGTTTAAAATAGTTGCTAGAGTGTAAAGATAACCTTTTTATTTTTATTTTGAAACAGGGGAAGTGACCAGTTTATTGTAAACAATAAAAAAGTTACTCTCTTGTGCTATTTAGAAACAAGTGCCCATCCCTCTGTAGAAACAAAACTAAGTATGTGTTATATAGGTAGTGGTCTATAAGGCGCATCTCTTGGCCTCCAAGTGACACACACAGCATGTCTATGTGGTCACATGGCAGAGTTGCTTTGGGGAGTGACTGTCGAGGCCTTGTGCTTTTGGGGTGGTGAGCTCCTGATGCTGCAAGAGAAGAGAGCTATTGCCTTCTGCTGATGTTACTAAAGAAGCAATAGGCAAACGTGGCTGACAGGGACAGTTGAGCAGTCTGTGCCCTGCACAAGGACACCCTGCTGAGCAGCAAGTGGCAAGTGCAATCTAGGAGTTGTGTCTGACTCGAGCAGGGCTTTTTAAAATCACATCTAAGTGCTGGATGGGAGAATGGGATCCTGGATTTAAGATAAAAGGACTAGAATGAGTGGAAAAGGATATAGCTGAGACCACATTCGCGGACAATGTCCTGAATTTACCCACTGCCCCAATCTGAATCATATCCTTTTATACCATCTGCCCATTATTTCCTCTTGTGGTTTTTGAGCTTCATATCTGTCTTGCTGTCTGGATCTTCTCTCTCACTCCACTTGGCTGGTATAACTTTTAAAGGGCCTAAAAGGGAAAAGGGGCACACAGTGTCTTTAAACACAATTGACACAGCCATCTGTCAAGCACCGAGGACGTCTGGGAGAGATTGCTTGCCATGCTCATTTGGCCAACTGGTCGATGTGGGCCCTAATAATCAGATTATTGGAGCAGCAGCATGTTCTACTGGATGAAACTTCAGACATTACTTATGGATGAAATGAGGTCAGAAGAGGTCAGAAAAGATAAGAGATGAGCTGGCCATGACAGCTGTCCAAGCTGCCCTTGAGAGGCAACATCTCAGCACCGGAGCCAGGGCTGCATCATCTCTTGGAGAAGGAATTCCGTCCACCAGAACCACTGCTGCTGCAGTGTTTCAACCCCAGGGCATATCTCACGGGCAAAGCAACTCTCCTGGAGGAGGATGGGGGAGAAGCAAGCAAACACTGCTTTTGAAGTAATGAAAGCATTAACCTTATGTCTGTGCTCTTCTCGGGAGTTTTACAGCCAGGCTGGGAGCTCCCCGAGAGCAGCTATTAGCATTGTGGTCGTCCTTGGGCATCTATCCGAGTGAAAGCAGGCATAAGCGAAGGGATGGCTTGATGACTGCAAAATACACACAGTCTGGTGTAGAGAGTTGGAGAGAGAGCTTTTTAAGAGCAGGTCTCACAGAAGAAAAAACATTTAAAGTAGATTTCTTTGGTTGTACAGACAAATAAAAAGGTCTACTCCTGTGAGTGATAGTGCACCATCATTTGCCTAATTTTCTAGAGTAGAAATAAGTTAGACTCTCACTTGGAGAATCATAACAGGATTTACTCTATCTCAACAAAGATGAAATCACAAATGTAAAGCTTAAAACAAAATCGTCTTAGCCTTTTGTAAATTGCCCCTAACCTAGGGCCAGAAATATTAAAAAAGGGAATAGATTTAGATACGTAAATTTATCATTCATAAAGTTTCTATTTTCTTGCACAAGAAAATAGCATATTGAATTGAGAATTGGTCACTTCATTAAGTGGTGCAAAGCCTGCTTTTAAATCCAACTTGAATGTTATTCCAATCATAGCCACCACTTGAAACGAAATATGCATATAATACACACATTCTTTGTGAAAAATAATATTAACCTCAAAGAGCTATAGGTTAAAAAGAGCAGAGTTCCCACTTCCAAGTGTAATAAATCAATCCAATTTTGGGTCAAGGTTGTAAAAACATTTCTAGAGCTTTCTACTGTAAATACAATAAGCTCAAGAATTTTTCTCCTAGAGAAGCAAAAAATGCGTTTCTAAACTGCAAGCACTTGCAACCTATCCCCCAATGCCAATGCCAATACAGCTTCCTTCTGTTGCACTTTATTTTAATGCTCTTCTTTTCACAGATGAAAGTTTCATTTTTTTAAGAGAAGAGACAAGAATATGCAGATAGTATGGCAGTGATGGCTGGGAGGGATAGCAATAGTTTATGTGGTCTGGGAATTCTCTTCTATGTCACCATCCTCCCCCTTCTGTGAGTGTAGCAAAATAATTGGCCAACATAATTAAATATGAATCTGCAGAACTTCAGACTGTGAGCGAGTGATCAGTTCTTTGATAAGCTAAAAGGGGTGCTTCACCCGGCCCCGTATTCCGAAAGCAAAGTGGGAAAACCTGTGCTTTCTTTGATTTGTGAAAGGGTGCCTCTGCTGTAAATAAGAAGCACATCCTTGACATTTCCTTACGAAGACATCTGAAAACTTGGACGGTATTTATCACAAATGCAGAGGGGACTTCACAGTACATTCTAGTCCTTCAGTCCCAGTCGTCCCCACCAGCGTTCACAGGATTTTAAAAGGAAGAAGTTTTCAGCTTATTTGGGAGGTAGTACCACAGAACTAAAATAAAACAAACAAAAAAATCATAATGTAATAGTAACCAGCAGTTAGAAAATGAACCAATAATGTTTACTGAAGACCTGTGGTGGGCAGAGCTCTCCACCAGCTACCATGGAAAGGTATAAATCAAATGGAAAATAAACTTCCTCCCTCAAAGGGCCTACAGTAAAGTGGAAGAAATATAGATAAACAAATGCAGGTGAATGTACAAACAGCACATGAACCTTGAAAAGTCAGAGCAGGCAAAACCGATTACAACCGAACACACACGAGTTCGTGTGGAGGGGCCTCTCTGACAGGCTGAGTTCATTTGAGACAGCTTCAAAACTTGGACCTTCAGGCACAGAAACGCAGCTGGAGGCCAGTGCTGTCCATGATATGAACTCGTTCATTTTCCGTCAAAGCGTTTACTCAGTGTGAGATAGGACGGTAGTTACGTAATTTGATCATATGTAAAGGTTTAATAAAATTAATCCAATATTTGATTTACTCACCCTTCTGTTGATTGTTTTCGACAGACTATGAATTTTGTTTTAGCTAAAAAGAAAAAGAGTTGATGTTTAGAATTTTAACTTGCAATATTTAAATAATGTACCTGAAAGATTATTTTTTTTAGATTAATTGAAGGGAATTGTGACTCATCTCTATGCTAACTTAAGGATTTTAAGTTTAGAAGGCAAAGAATGAGAAGGTGTTTTCTCAGATTTTTCCCCCCTTACTTTAAGAATCACTAACAGAGACTATCATCTTAATTACTATCATGTTAATATTTAGTATTTTAGTCTGAATAGAGAAAGAAGAAAGTGTCTGACTCCAAGAAATAATTTCTCATAGAAAATTCTAATATTTACAACTAAATCTCATGAACATTCAAAAGGAATAAGCAGAAAGCTACTTGAGTACAGAAATACTGGCTGCTTTTTTTGATAAAGATTTAGTCCATAAGACAGTGAGGATGCAATCACATACATGGCAGGATTACAGGCAGGAACAGGACTACAGTAAGAAGCTACTGATCACTAAATGCAGTTTATTAAATTAGGGAGATAAGTTAATTTTTAATAGGATTCACTCTGTCTAAACAACTATACTTACAGCTATACGAGTGAATGGTCAAACTAGTTCATCACAATTTTTCTTCCCCCTGAGGAAGATTAGCCCTGAGCTAATATCTGTGCCAATCCTCCTCCACTTTATCTGTGAGTCGAGGCCTCAGCATGACTGACAAGTAGCACAGGTCCGAGCCGGGGATCCGAACCCGTGAACACAGGCAGCAAAAGCAGAGCCTGCCAAACTTGCTCACTACACCCCAGGGCGGCAGCATCACAATTTTGACATCTATGAGTTATCACTTACTTGGAGAAGGAGTGTGGTTTAAGTGATAAAAACGTTATTTAAAATCCATGGATGACCTGGTTCTTTAGAGTTCTTTAGAATTTAACATTGAGTATGCAATCTATGGGGATATTATAAGAAATACTATGCACCTAGAAGAGTCAAAAACACAGAGAATAAAAGGATCTATAGAGGCCAGGTAAAATTGTCTACTTATTTAAATTCTATTAATCAGAAAACCTAATTAGTTGTGATGTTTCTGGTAGTAGTTTAATAACAAAAATTGATATTTAAAATTATAAACCTGGAACTCTTGAAGTACCATCTGAATCATTAATTTCAGAGATAACCTACCTGTATTTTATTTGTGGACATATATTACTTCATACCAAACTGCTATCTAAAAAAAAAAAGGATGGGGAGTTTGAGATGGTATACCATAAAATAAACACATACACATTCAAAATATCTTTAAAGTAAAGGTGTTATTTATTGCAGTGGAGATAACGGTTTAATTTTTTTTAAATCTTTGGAACTGTGAGAGTTGCAGAGAAACACAACAAACGCTGTCAGAATGGAATGGAGCAGAAAGGTCCCTGCCAATTCCAGGCCCAGGGATGGCGTTTTGTGTGTCTCAGTTTCCCCTTCTGTGCAATGCGGAAGCTCTCTACAGCTCCCAGTGCTGACCTTCCAGTCCTCTAATTAGGAGGGTCAGAAAGAAGTCCTTTTCTGGCACACCTCACACATGCTGCTTGTAAAGCAGAGGGTGAAGAATTTAAAACTAAGCTGAACATAGACGATAAATTCACAGGGGTCATTGCTCTGCGAGGGGTCTTAAATAAGCTGAAAAGAAGAAATTCGGAGCTTAGAGTATTAAGTACGAGTCAATTCCCAAAATCATGCTGTCTTCATCATTTCATCTGCTCCAAAAGCAACATTCACCGTAAAATAACGCATAAAAAATGTTTTAATTAACATTTTACATGTTAGTACACTAACTTCCACAAGTCAAAATTTATTTTGCACGCGCATTTACGAATCCTAACACATGACAAATTTTTCATGTTCCACTAGACATGGCTGTTATATAATCTGTTTTAACACGTGTAACTTTCTTATTTTTTAGAAGCTACTTTAATTATCTTCCAAAGACGTTACAAGATGGTGGGGGTGGGGGAAGAAGGGAACCTCAGTTATTTTTATAGAACTGGTGAAACAGAGCAGTCTGTAGATTCCCTCCGGCTTGGCAGGTGTTTGCGTTCGGCACAGGGAGAATTATGCCAAGCCGAGGAAACACCAAGGATCTGCGGTACGGCAGCTTGAAACATTGGGAAAAGTTGGGTTCCAGCTGAGAAGCCTGCACCTTTAGCTTCTCCTGGTTGAATAGGAATGGAGCGAAAAACTATAATTAGAAATTATACAGGATACAAAAAAAAGCAACTTCTGTGTCATAAAAGCAACGTGGATTCTACCTGGTCCCTTTTGGGCTAAGTAAGCTGTTTGATCAGCTTCTCAGAGTCTCTGTGGATGTCCTTATATGAGTCTAATTGAAGGACTCCTGTTCTCTTTTTATTTTTGCTCTATGAAAAATGTATCGGAGATGTCTTATAATGAACTTTGATATGGTGAAATGATAATAATGTCCTAATTATATATAAAAATGTAATTACACTTGCTTCTATTATAGAAAAACTCCCTTTATAATGAAGTGTTATGTTGGAAAAAGATTTTCATTATAGGCGGACTCCTTTACTTGTTAATTTGAGCTCTGATTCATCACTTTAATATTAAAAAAGTTCTTTGTAAGTTACTTTTGATGTGTCTCATTTATGGTTCATTTCACTTCCTGGGCACCACCAGGAGCCCAAATCCAAACTTCTTTGAAAGACACTTAAAAATACATCTTTCAAAAGGAATTCTTCTTTCTACGTGGTGGAACACGAGTAGTCAAGAAAAATATTACTGACCTTCTCATTTACCTGAGCTTTGAAAACTTTTGTTTTGAAATTTGAAAACAAAAATATATATATGGCTTCTCAGATATTTAAAAATCTGTCAGTGCATAAGTCGGTAATATGTAGACTATTTAAAAATAGGTTTTAGCGGGGCTGGCCCCGTGGCCGAGTGGTTAAGTTCGCGCGCTCCGCTGCAGGCGGCCCAGTGTTTAGTTGGTTCGAGTCCTGGGCGCGGACATGGCACTGCTCATCAGACCACGCTGAGGCAGCGTCCCACATGCCACAACTAGAAGAACCCACAACGAAGAATACACAACTATGTACTGGGGGGCTTTGGGGAGAAAAAGGAAAAAATAAAAATCTTTAAAAAAAAAAATAGGTTTTAGCCAATAATCAATTATATAGGTGACTTCACAGGACTCAAACAATATGGATTCTTCTCTACTCCTTTTGAGTTGGCTCAGGTCATCATTTCACCGAATTAAGTGCAAACTGAGAAGTGCAAAAAATTTGTCTTCTTTGTTCTTCATAAGAAATCGGGTCCAAGTCTTGGTAGGAAAAATAGTTAGATGGTTAAAATTAGTTTTGAGGTATCCGCTTATCTAGCTGAATCTGTCCACTGCCATCTCAGGGATGAGCATTTCATCATTAACACCAAATAGAAAGAGATTAAGCTAAAATTGTTAGAATCAACATGAAAATTTAATTGAAATAAAGAAGACACTCAAAAGGATTGCAAGAAAAATCCAAAAACTAACCTACAACTACCACAGAGTATTATATTTATTTTAGGGAATCCACTTTCAAATTTTAAATAAGTTTAATTCATTTAAAAATTAATTTATTTTTAGTGTGATGGGTCCTTAGAAGTGAGACTATGATATAAATAGGTCTAACTTTTATAACATCAGAATCACTACCTATGTTTATTGTTCTATAATTTGTAAGTAGAATAGGAATCTTGAAAATTCTAGAGAATTCCAGTTTCTTTTATAACCTCTTCCTGAATACGGTGACTGCCAAAATTTTGCTATAACTTTAGTTATGGGACTTTAAAGGAATTGTACTTGATTCCTCCTTCTCCACTGTCCCAAGTCTACACCCAGACTTTCGGTGAACACTTTTTTATTTTTTTGAGGAAGAATTGCCCTGAGCTAACTGCTGCCAATCTTCCTCTTTTTGCTGAGCAAGGCTGTCCCTGAGCTAACATCCGTGCCCATCTTCCTCTACTTTATATGTGGGACACCTACCACAGCATGGCTTGCCACGCGGTGCCGTGTCCGCACCCAGGATCCGAACTGGCAAACCCCAGGCTGCCGAGGCAGAACGTGTGCACTTTACCGCTGCACCACCGGGCCGGCCCTCAGTGAACTCTTTTGATTCTACCTCCTAAATAACTCTCAAATCCACTGTCACCACCTCTGCACCTCCTACCCCTTCTACCCGCGCACCTAAACCACTGCCATATCTCACTCAGATTCTTGCAATGGCCTCCTAGTCTCTTTGCTTCCTCTCCAATCTATTCTCCGTGTATCAGTTAACGATCTTGTAAACCATAAACCAAACCATGCCACCTCCCTGCATAAATCCTTTCTGTGGTTTCCTTGTACACTCAGAATAAAATCTAAGCTCCTTACATGACACAAAAGGCTGGAGATGATCTGATTCCTACATACCCCTTCAACTTCACCTCCTGCCACTCCCCCTTCACACACTCAGCCCCTCTCAGACACACTTTCAGTCCTTTAAACACACCACATTCTGCTTCCTCTACCTGAAATGCTCTTTCCCAGATGTTACATGGCTGGATCCTTTCATGTCTCAGTTTCAATGTTGCTGAAATGCCTGGAAGCCCATCTGAGCAGTGTCCAACTTTGGCTGTTTTCTCTTGTAACAGCCTATTTCCCCTTTCATTCTACCCTCCCTCACTGTCACTCACTTAGGCATTTGTTGGTTTCATTTCTGTATCCTTCATAAGACGTAGCTTTGAAGAACAAGAGCCATGCTAAGTCCCAAACCACATCCACTCTCCCATCCCCTGTCTCCAAGAATCTAACCTTCCTTGTTCTCTCAAAATTACCAGGCCTATGCACATCTCCAGTCATGCTCTCCCCTTTGCCTGGAATGGTTTCCTCATAATCTGCAAACTTTCAAAATCTTTCTTGTCTTTCAAGATCCAGTTCAAATGCCACCTCATCTGAGGAGTCTTCTTTGACTCTTGTATTCAGAATTAACTTGTCTTTGAGTTTCAGCACCACTTTATTTGTAGTACTAATCCCATCTTGGTTTGCACCAAGGTTAGTTGTATACAGCCTGTTACCTTCAGAACCACGCTTCTGATTGTTTGGGGTATTTTTCTTTGTTTGAATTTTTCAGTTTTTAAACAACATTTAACTTATGCCCTCCCTGTTCCTCCTTTCAGCAAATAAATTGTATAACTTAATAGACAAAGGATACTTCCTCTCTTAAACAAAGCTGATAAGTCAATGGTTTTCTATATCAGAATTTTCATAAAAATCTCTAAAGTCATTGGTATTTGTTAGACTTTAACAATAAGTGAGTTAATTGTAATAATTCAAATGCCTATTTGGCAAATAATAGCAACTTAAGGACAAAAATTATGTTTCCTCCTTTGCATTTTTACTTTTATCCAGGTGAAAATGGAGAATCAATGTTTGTCAATAGTCACTGCTAATGTGAATGATATCATAAGAAAGTAAACATGATGACGTCTCAGATATGATAACATGGACCCATGGGCTCTCAAAGGGAGTATGGTGCTTAATGTTAACAGAAGGAAGACATAGCCAAGAAAACCCACTGAGTTTTAAAAATAATTTTGTACAACTAACTTTTGGAATGATTTGGTAAAAGGTAAATATGAGTAGCTGGCCTACTTTAATTCCTGCTCAAAAAGATAGATATAACAAGTAATGATATATTAAACTTGGAAGAGGTTGAATTTCTTTATTTCTTTCTTTATTTCTTTATTTATTTTTTCTCCCCAAAGCCCCAGTACATAGTTGTATATCATAGTTGTAAGTTCTTCTTGTTCCTCTGCGTGGGACACCACCACAGCCTGGCTTGATGAGTGGTATGTAGGTCTGCACCCAGGATCCAAACTGGCGAATCCCCAGCCTCCAAAGCGGAGTGTGCAAACCCAACCGCTACACCACCATGCCGGCCCCAAGAGTGGGAATTTAGAATTAACAAAATCTCTCTTGGCTTTTTGGACTTTTTGAAGTTTTCATTTCTCTACTTACAAGATCTTTCAAGTTATATCATTTTAAATGTTAAAAAGGATGAAAGAATGCACATATGAATCATCTCTGAAAATATTTTTTTTTGTTTTTTTGGTTTTTTTGAGGAAGATTAGCTCTCAGCTAACTACTGCCAGTCCTCCTCTTTTTGCTGAGGAAGCCTGGCTCTGAGCTAACATCCTTGCCCATCTTCCTCTAGTTTATACGTGGGACGCCTACCACAGCATGGCTGCCAAGCTGTGCCATGTCCGCACCCGGGATCCGAACCAGCGAACCCCGGGCCCATGAGAACTTAACCACTGCGCCACGGGGCCGGCCCCTCTGAAAATATTTTTTAAAAAACATTATTAGTACTGGGAAAATCCTTCTCAAAATACCTCTATTTTTTTTTTAATCTTAGCAATGTCTCTTCTCCCAGTAAAATATGTCATATTTATTCTCTCCTGATAACTAGTATTTGAATCCAAATGGGAGAATCTAAAATAACGCTAGGTGTTAACATTTCTGAAAGAGTTATATTCAGCTACATAAAGCAGAAAATCCAAGTTGAACTGGCTAGAATGAGATAGAGCTTATTTTTCTGTCATATGAAAAAAGTTGGGGGCTAGGCATTCATAGGCTAATATGGAGGCACCCTAGTCAACAGGGACTCTCCTTCTTCTAGTTTGTGCTCCACCATTCTTCCTCACAGCTCTTATTCTCAAGATTGACACATGAACCAACATGAATGCTGGAGCTCCAGCCCAACAACTACATTCCAGGCAAGAAAAAAGACGAAGAAGAGGAAGAGCGAAAGATCATGTCTCCTAGCTGAGTCAATTCTCCTAAAAGGATTTCTCAAAAATCCTACTCAATGTCTTAATGCTTTCTGCTTATATCTCATTAACCACCCTTACCTGCAAAAAAAAACAGGAAATGTTTTCTTCCACGTAGGCACATTACTGTTCGATATAAAATTATGACTTTGTTACTAAGGAATGAGGGGGAAATGGATATTGGGAAAGCCACATACAGTAATGCTGAAATGACTTATGTACTTTAGGATAAACATTTCCAACCATATTTTATGCCCTCTCCTGCCCTCTCACTATGCTCCAACCATAACAACCTCCTGGTAGGGCCCAGGACGCTGTAGAATCCCCACAATTGCTTTCCTCCTTCATGGAAATCTTGTCTTCTGACTTCTTCCAAGGCTGGCTCCTTCTCTCTTGTCAGGTCTCTTCTCAGCTAAAATGCCACCTCACAAAACTGTCCTCACAACTCTAGCGTGTACAAGTCTCCTTCCCGAACCCCAGTGTTCTCTCCATGACACCCTGTTGTATTCTCCAAAGCACTTAGCACAATCAGTAATTGCTGCCTTTATATATCTGCTTAAGAGTTTATCTGTATATCTCCAAAGAGAGCATAAACCCCATGAGAGCAAGGATCAGCCTTGACCACCGTTACTATATTCCCGGAACCCAATCTTGTGTGTAACACATTGTGGGGTTCAATAAATCCTTGTTAAACAAATGGGGAAAACACCAAGAAAATTGTAATTCAACTAATAAATGAAAACATCACTTTGCCAACATTTTCCTTTTGTGTGACCAATTAAAACATAAATCCCTTTTTACAGTTATAACTTATATGAGTCACGAGAATCAGGCTCTACATGTGACAACCTAAGGGAGGTCCCACTGGTTGGAATTGTTTTGCTGAACCCAAGAGTTTATCTCCTTCTGCATGACGTGACAGGAAAGTTGGATCCATCTGCAAGCTTCGCTATGGAAGTCTCCAAAGAAAAGTCCCATTGAGCACACAGTGTTCTTCAAATGTTTCTCCTAGGAGCCTAATCAGACCACCCAATGCATCTTTTTCTTGTTCTCTTAATATATCAGAAGTTTATATAGAAATGTGATTCTAAAGCTTTTTTCTAACTTAGTATTTTACCTGGTATTCTTGATATAAATGGAAGGAAGGAAGAAATAAAATGATGGGAGAAGGAAGGAAGAGAGAGCAAGAAGGAAGGACGAGGAGAAAGAAGAGAAAGGAAGGGAGAGATAAAACAAGAAAACGAATGGTTAGTTGCAAAGAAGAACTTTTCATTGGGGCAGTCTGAGTCCTAGGCTTTGGAGAATTCCTGGGAGACATTTTAGCATCTAATTCTTCAAGTAGCTCATTAGGGTGATGAAAAGCCCATGACGGAGGGGCAGTGCCATGTTTGAAGAGCCAGGGGTTCCTGTTATCCTGAATTATTAAGTAGTCAATATTCAGTGGGTCATTGCCTGCCCGCCTGTCTTCAGCAGGTGGTGCCCCCTGCCTCTCTCTGGAAAGCAGCTGCTTACTCCCAGGCTCCCAAGAGCCTCCAGCAGCCATTTGTTTCGATTTAAGACAGACACTGTCATTATTTTGTGCAGAGCTTCACAGCAATACTTCCTACTAAATCCTTGAACCATCTGAGTAGCACCAGACAGGCTTCTGGCTTCATTAATAATGCATCCATGCTTATCAATAGGTTTAGACAACCTGTACTTAGAAGCTTCTTCAGAAGGAGTGGGTGGGTTTTTTCACACCAGTTAGCTTCATTCTGTCAGTTCCTCAGTGTTGACATTATATCCAACTGTGTTCTGAAAACCAGAGGTGCTAAAATTGTGTCTGGGCTATTCTCGCTTGCTTTGGAGTGTTTCTTGATGGAGTTAAGTCATGGTGGTTGGCCTTCCCCACTTTCTGCCCTTCCTTTCAAGTGTTCTCTAAAGGAAAAAATATTTCCGATCACTTCACTTTAAACCTTATTACAGGACGGCTCCTCATATTCGATCAATTTGGGCTGTTCTTGTTGGCACCCTGCTCTGATCTTGGTATAGTTCGGTACAGTGCAGTCAGACTGAACTCTATGACACGTATCCTGTGCATGGAAAGTTACGCAACTATTCACTCACAGTCACAAAGAAGCAATGCACCTTCGAGATCTTGGGATTTGAATAAATATCCATTAGAAGGGCTACTGCAAAGTTCAATCTACTGGTTTGTCTGCAACCTGTTTGTACCTTGCTAAAAAGCAATGCCTAAAGTAATGAAGGCACTCTGAAATCCCATAGGGCACCAAAGACAGAAAGTAAAACGTTATTTTTTTCAATGCTGGAGTGTGGAATATATCAATGTAGCAATTTCTTTTCAAAATGATCATTTTTAAGATTTCCTTTCTGAAGCTCGTGTATCATTGCTGCTTACCAAAATATATAGCTATCCAAGTGAAATTAATAGGGCTGGTATAATAGTCTCGTTGTTAATGGAGAAACTGTACAGAAGGAAGCTTAAGGATTTTTTTCTGGAGGCATACACATAGAAGTACAACATACATAATATAACACACACACACGTATACGCATATCTCTGCATGGAGGTAATGTGAATGTAGAATTCAAATTGTATCAATTTATTAAAAATTCTTTGCTATGTTGTATTTTTCCTCCTAAGAAATTAGACGTTTGGTAGGCACAATAACATCTACCCAAAGATGTCCATGTCCCATCCCCAGAACCTGAGAATATGTTGTGTTATGTGGCAAGGGGAAATTAAGATTGTAAATGAAACGAAGTTGATAATCAGATGACTTGAGATGGAGAGCTTATTCTGGATTATCCATGTGAGCCAATGTAATCACAAGGGTCTGTAAATGGGGAATAGGGAGGCAGAAGAATCAAAACCAGAAAGATGATGTTAAGAGCAGACTTGACCAGCCATTGCTGGCTTTGAAAGATGGAATGGGGCCACTAGCCAAGGAATTCAGGCAGCCCCCGAAAGCTGGAAAAGGCAAGAAAACTGCTTCCCCCCTAGATCTCTGCTTATACCTTAACTTCAGCCCCATGAGATCCATTTCAGACTCCTGGTTTCCACAACTATAAGATGGAAATCTTGTGGGGGTTTTTTAAGCCACTAAGTTTGTGGTAATTCATTACAGCAACAACAGAAATCTAATATAAAGCAGTTTCTAGAAAAAGCATGAAAATCGTAAATACTAAAATAAACAAGCTTGAGGTGAACACCGACAATCAAAATAACCACCTAAGAAATAGCCACTCCCCTACACCATTTGTTAAGAACAATTTAGCACTATTTATCAAAAACAATAAAATTTTTTCCATATTTCTTGATGAAGAAATTGTACTTCTTGGGATTTTCTTGTAGTGAAATAGATGCAATTTCACATGTAAATGCAAGCACACACATTTTTTGAAGTATTATTTGAAATAGTAAACAATTAGAAACAACCAAAATATGCAGCAGAATAGAATTGATTAAAGTAAATATGGTATATGTGCACATTACGCAGCCAATGAAAATAATGCCCTGGGGAACATCTAATGACACAGAAAGTTCTTACAATGTATTATATAAAGAAAGGTTTATGAACTAGTATGATTTCATTTATATAGAATATACACATATACATTTAACTGTATTTGTAAGAATAAAGTAAAAGATTGGGAAATACTAACAGTGATCATTTCTGGATATAATGATTACTTTTTTCTTTTTCAAAACTTTCCAAAATGAAAGTGTACTATTTTCATACTCAGAAAAAGCCTATGACAAACTCTATTTTAAAAATTGCCTTGTAGAAATGCCTCTCCCTAGTTCAAGATAGGAGAGATTGAGACCATTTCCCTTCCTAGGGACTCATATCATTTGCTTGAAAATGAATGACTGTTAAGTTATTCAAAGTAGTGAGAATTCTTAGCTGAAAGTATTGTATATGTGCAGAGAAGTGAACTGAAATGGGTAGCATGCCATCAACCACTGACAGCCCAGATTTAACCCAAAATAGGAAAGATGCCTGAGGGTTGTTTGTTCATGAGAAGGCAGGATATTTGGAAGCCAATGAGTAGGTCACAGAAGAATTGCTCTTTTGGAACTGTCTGATCTTCCTTTTTCAGGTTTTGTGAAGTATCAATGTGAACCAGCCTGACAGAACTCATCAGACAGAGGAAAGAGATTTTCTGACTTAATTGAATGCTTTCCCTTGCCTTAGAAATCTCTGACGCCTTTGTTAATTGATTTGTGATTTCGTAGCAGACAATATATCTCTGGCTCACAGAAACACAAGGGAATAAGGCTTTTGTTTATTTTAAGCTATCTAATACATTAATATGTTTTTGGGAAGGATTTTAGAATACATATAATATTCTAAATATACATATATAGTTTTTCAAAAGTTTTGGTTGATCCACAGCAAAATCTTTGGAATTTAAACTTCCAAAGACATTGAAATAAATTTACAGTTTATAGAGTACAGCAAGTCTTTTAAAAATGGTATTTCAATGTTGCCATGGTAGAATTGATTAGTAAATTAGGTTCGCTCCTTACAATTTTAGTCAAGTTTAAAAGAAAATTTTAGTAATACCTTGCTCCTTTTTTCAATGGGGAACTGAACTTAGGAATTTAACACTATTTAAAAATTGAAATTTTAGTTCTGTCTATATGATTTTTCACAAATTAGCATCAATTTATTCTCCCAATTTTACCTCTTTTTTCCTGATAGAAATACACGTCCTCCTCTGACAGAGGAATCTCCCTGGAATACATGCTCTTTGTTAATATTTGTGTAGCAGAATGAATATATATTACCAGATGCAAACAAGAGCTCCCATGTTTGTTTAGGAAAATTCCATAATGGATGGTGGCCTTGAGGAAGGAGGTTAGGTTTGACTTAATCCAAGAGAATGGCCTGGAAGAGAGAGCAGTAAACCAACAAACCATTGGATTGTTCCATTCACAAATTTAATGAGGATTGGGGATGAGCGTAAGATGGAGAGAAAGGAGAAGAAAAGAAAACCAAAAAAGAGAGACTGGCCTAAGCAGCATGTTGGGAAGCTGGATCTGTCTGAGGCATGACTGGAGAGAGATTGACAGGAGTTTGGGTGCTCAAAAAGACTATGAGAAGCAGGACATCCTAAGAACCAAATGAAAGGCATTTGCCCGCTTCAATATAACCTGTCTCTTGTGGCTCTAACCCTTCAGCAAGTCTGCTCTACGCCAAGGCTGGTATTGGCATTTTGATCAGTAGAGGAGTGAGGGTGTTGTTCACCATGGGACAGAATGGAACAACTGAGACACCTAGATGATCCAGGAACTTGGCACCAGAGGAGACGTGATAATCCCAACCTTCCTCACCCACTCCAAACCCACCCCACAAGAGATTTTCAGGGAGGCCGAGTCTCCCACTGTAGGTAAGATGGAGGTTTGAGCCAATTATTCTTGAATCACAAAGCCTGAATGACCTGTGCTAATATCTGCCTTGCATATAGTTTTATAGGGTCACAGAGTTCTCTGATAATCTCTGCAAAACTTATGTGGATTTGGGGATTTCTATTAAGATTTTTGTTAAGTGCCTATTATATGCCTAAAATAATCAGAATCATTTCCTCACTGGGGACTTGTGATCTCATGGGAGGAGATAAGCCATGAATACATGAAATTAGAAGCAAACCACAACTCATCATGTATATGTAAATGCATACATCAGAATTTTTAAATTAATATAGCAAAGCCAAAAATTATGCCATGCAATTAAAATGGGTGAGTAAAGAAGTCAACAATAAAAAGTATAGTAAACTCTATTCCTATTGCCACCGCTCATTATCTCTCGTTAGACTACAGTAAAAAAGCCTCTTGGCTCTCTGTCTTCAGTGCTCTCATCACTAAAATGTATTCTTTACCTTGCTACTAAATTAATCATAATGAGGTAGAGTCCTGTCTGGCACAATGCCTGGCACAGGATAGGATCTGAAGAAATGCTTGTTAAATGAACAAATCAATCAGCAATTCTTTTCCATCCTACACAGAAATTTCAGTGTCTCATTATTTTCTATTTATCTTTCTATCACTATATCTCATTATATCTCATTATTGCTTATTATGCTTCTATGTTCCAGCACTGCTCTCATTCTTATATCTTACTCCATGCTCTTCCTTCACTTGGTGTGCCGTTTCCTCCATTTCAGAAGTTTGCCTTATCCATCTTTGAGGTCTTTTTCAAGTATCAACAGCTCTTTCTCTCCAAACACCCAAGCAAGAAATAACTCTTCCTCCCATCTTTCATACAAATTTATCTTCACCTTTCTATAGCACTAGTTACTGTTTACTTGATATTAAAGTCATTTGTTCCCACACTGGCTACCACTTGTATAGTTTAAAGGTCAGGGTACTTTGATGCAGACAATAGAATCCACTCCAGCGAGGTTACACAGAATGAGATTCATTAAAGGTCATTATATAGTTTGTAGAATTACTGGGAGGTCCCAGGAATCAAGCTTAGATCACTCACATCTAGGAACAATGCAGTGAAAAGAACTGTTTGACTACGCAAAGGGAATTATTTGCATTGAAATTGTATTTCTACTGCCTCCCCTCGGTTCACAGTACCTAGAACCCTAAAGATAAGCAAAGAATCTAAAGTCTCAGATGCCTTGGGAAAACCAAATGTTCCACCACAACGTTCAATCTTCCCACACATGACCCCTGGCTCATGTTGCTCATTTCCATTTTCAGAGTCTTATGTAGGTGCATTTGTTTAGTGAAATCTAGTGCCCATGTGGAATTCTAGCCACGAGGGAATCTGAGAAATATTATTCTAGGTGTCCATCCTCTATAATACAGAAAGGCATAATAGAAGTGGGTCAGAAAGGATTGATCCAATCTGCAACATCTACCATATTTACTAGGCATACTGAGAGCATAACTCATGCCTGTCCATCTTTGTAGTTCTCATTTGCCCATAGGCAGTGCTCAATATCTATGTGTCAAACAAATGAATGAATGTGAGTGAATGTATATTACATGCACAGTATGCAAAATAAGGGCAAAGGAGAGTTAAGAAAGGGGAACTAGTGTCAGTAAAAACCTTGATGTTTCCTTTTAAGAATTCTTTCATTTAAATGACCAAACTACCACCCTTTAAAATAAGTTACTTAGTTTACCAAAAACTATGAAGAAGAAGCAAGTGCCAGAGAAAGGGGGTCCTCACCAACAACTGCCTCCTTTTTCTTTCACCACTGATGAAAAATTGCTTGGATGTCCTTGCACTGCAAGGAATAGCAATTTCTTCATTTTGCCTCCAAAAAAAAAGATGTGTTTTTTCAGAAAGTTTATAGACCGCGAATTAAACCTTAAACAACTAATGATACATATATCTCATTGGTTCATAAGTCACTAAAGTAGCTTTTCTTATTTCTTCTATTCAAAATTTATCTAAAAGAACCTTATCAAGTACCAATTTAACTTCATTCACCGCATAGGAACACAGATTTTGATGACATTCTTAACAGGTTACTCTCCAAGAAAAATCCAAATAATGGGTGTTTTGTATTAGTGTTTAGTTAGACATAAACGATTGATTATTAAAAATTAACAGTGTTAAACAACATTTAGATAACTCACTTCACTAATATAGCCATGAAGACCATCACTCACCAAGGCAAAGTATTTCACGTATTCATAATATTGGCCATTGAGTATTGCCCTTCCCAACTGCATGGCTGCCAACAAGCTTTAGTCTCTTCTGCCTTCCCCAATGTGTTAGTGACAGATCATCACTCAAATGTCAGGATTATTAAGGGATTCAAAAGCAGCTTCTGGGATGACATATAATGGAAATAGTGGTGGATAAAAAGTTCTCAATTTAATGAACAGAAATAAAATATTTCAAGAAATCTAATAACACTCTTTTGCTTAGTGAAATATTGCTTTGTTAGAGAAGAAAGAGGTAAGGTAGCTGTTTTTCTAGGCTCTGTGGTATTTCTCTATAGTAAAAAAGATTCTGGAAGAAAGGAAGCTGGCTTTATATCTGCTTGGACAAACATGCTATTTTCCAAAATCACTTAAGACTCTATAACGTATTGTTTTCATAATTTTCCCATAACTCTGATTAGTTATTTGAACTAACTATCAACAGAAACCAATAGTCATGGAGGCAATGAAATGGAACTTCGGTTCTAAAGAAAATAGAAGCAGTAATGTAAGATAACATTACATAACACACTTCATCTAAGGAGCCCTATGTCATTTGAAATTAAAAATACACCCATTATGGAGCCAGCCCAGTGGTGTAGCAGTTAAGTTCATGTGCTCCGCTTCAGCCCAGGGTTTGCAGGTTTGGACCCCAGGCCAAGACCTAGCACCGCTTGCCAAGCCACACTGTGGCAGCATTCCACATAAAATAGAGGAAGATTGGCACAGATGTTAGCTCAGCGACCATCTTCCTCAAGAAAAAAGAGGAAGATTGGTTAAGGATGTTAGCTCAGAGCCAATCTTCCTCAAAAAAAAGGAATACATCCGTTATAAAGGACCAACTTTCTCCTTATGTGCCATGGGTTCTTGTATAGTCTGTTTTGGTTTTGGTTTTGGTTTGGTTTTGTCAAAAAGCTAGTGTCTGGGATATGGTACACAGGTACACACACGCTGCGAATATTTAAGATTGTTTTTAAATGTCCATTTGGAGCTATGGAGTTGGACAACTATTGGCTTCTGTTAAGTGACACAAGACCAGAGTCAGAAGGGCAAGTTGCTTCCCAATTTTCTGATGTATATATGGAAGGCTGCCTTGTGGAGGAAGAGAGCAAAGACAGAAGATGGAGAGTTTCCCTAGAGCGGGTCAAAATGGGCAGTAGCAAAATGTGGAACTCAAAGCTTACCCGGCTCCTTTGTGCCCAGTCAAGGGAAAGATCTCCCCACTATCTCTAAACTCCTCAATTAAATGTGTGCACTTTTGCAGAGGAGAACGTAATTCTCCACTAAATGTAATGTTCAACGACTTCACACTTTTCTCTTTCCGTGAATCATCTTCAGTGGTGGTTGTGTACAGTTAAGAAAAAAGAATCCAATAACATAAAACTATTTTAATAATTTTTAAAGGAAGCTTAAATGATACGCACTCGATGAGGGTCGATGAAAATGGCACTAGTGTCGAAGGGCAACAGGTTGCTAATAAATACAATAGTTTAGGAAAGTGCTGTTTCTGTCATGGAAAAACCATATTCTGGGAAAACTAATACTACTGTAATTCATTTTTGAAAGCTATTGAGACTTCTCGGATGAAGAATGTAGTTATTAAAGGCAAAAGTACACAATATGTTGTAATGAAATGCTTGTGCTACACACTTCATTAAATGTTTTGTGGGCCTCTGGGGAAATTCTCTCTCTCACACAAGAAATAATGTTTATACATGGTGGTATCACTAGAGAGGGTGCATAGAGCAATGTTCAAAAGAAGAACTTGCTACAACTTCAGTGTGTTCAATTGAAAACATCAAAATGAGACGTGAAAAAATATGTGTAATACTGATGTAAGAGCACACACAATTTTGCTGTGACATTTGCTATCCTTATATTTAATGGAAATGCCATTTTTTCTTTGCTTAATTTTAAAATAAAAAATTTTGAATTTTGTTTGAAGAATGGGGTGATGGAGAAAAACTGATGGTTTGAATTTGTGGGATTAACTGAAAAAGCACCAGATTCCAAATTCTGCTGCCAAATATAGCTAATAACATATTTAGGGCTCTGAGATTCAGAAGGTTGGTAGTTTTGGGTCTGTTGGCTATGTTAACATGGTATTTTGAAAGTAAAATAGTGGTGATATTGCAAAGAAATTCACAAAAAATAAAATTCTTCGGGAGGTGAGAAAGTCCACCTATGGAAAAGATAGAAAAAATATAATGAATAACTTTATAAAGTCTCATTAGCAAAGTGTCTTTAAACGAGAGAAGTAAAATGATATCAAGAAAAGAAAACTATGGGGGGGCCAGCCCTGTGGCATAGTGGTTAAGTGTACATCCTCTGCTTCAGCGGGCTGGGGTTCACAGGTTCAGATTCCAGGCGCTCATCTATACGCCTCTCATCAAGCCATGCTGTAGTGACATCCCACATACAAAATGGAGAAAGATTGGCACAGATGTTAGCTCAGGGACAATCTTCCTCACCAAAAAAAAGAGAAAATAAAACTGTAGAAGTTCTTCCTATAAACATCTTGTTTTGTTCATTGCACAGAATTCATCCTCTCAGCAGTCCTTCCTTAAGAAGGACTTGTCTGTTTGTCTGATCTAAATGAATATGTTGATGCAATGTCTTTAAGGAAAACAGAACAAGGAAATATAAAAGGGAATCACATTCAAAAACAAAATCAGGAGGGAAATACTGAAGGCAATGGGCTTGTGTTCTATAGATCACCAGGTAAAAAGTACTAACACCAAGATTCTGTTTAAAACACTATCTGAGATGCTCAAGGAAGCATTCCCTTGCCTCAAAAACATTTTTTCCCCTTAAGAAGTGTGTTAACCTTAATGGCTTTCCCTAGAGATAGAATGTCAATTAGCTGCTTTACTACCACGACTCTAGTCACGTAAGAAAATGGTGACTCTCCCAAGATTCTTGTTCCAAGCCATATCTTCGTGTGAACATCTAAGTTGAATTTAATAATCTTTTAAATTTTCAGGCTCCTGTGTAATAGTAAGATGCCAGTTATATGAAATGTACAACTTGAACCTGGAAGAACATAGCACTTGGGTTTCCTTCTTATTAATAAAAATATATATTACATAACTGGACTCATTTACTGAATAATCACAGATGTTATTAAAACGTAAAGCTATACTGTACAGTTGGGCTGAGAGAGGATGACACCAAAATGTAACAAAACTCTCAGTCTCTATAGTCATTTTTATCTGCTGCATTACACTATATTAAGCATTATGACAATGTAATTATATTTTATATTACACTACATTAAGCATTATAATAATAAGTTATGAAAAACTAAAAAATATAAGCCTTTGAAGAATTCACATTCTGAGGATTACTAGTTGTACAGTATCAAATAGTATGTTCCTAATTGAGGTTTCCAAAATAATTGACTACTTCAATAATATTTATATGGGCCGTTTCATGGTTCTCTTGAAATACACATAAGCATCATTTCTGGGGATATTCAGAATAAAACACAAATGATGCATAAATATCCAATTAAAACTTCAGAAGTCTAAAAGAGCTAAGAAAATGACAAGATTTCAAACAGTTTATTCTCTTGTCTGCAACTTGTATTTCAGTTCTTTAGGTAATTTCAATATTTTTATGCTTATTTAAAAGGTATATAAGGTCTGATTTCAGATTACCTAAAGTATCCAAATAAAAGTCAAAACTTATCTAAGAGGACTATTTAAAAAATAAGCTTCATCACAAGAAAAAGATTTTTGATAACTATGTAAGGCGATGGATGTTAACTAAACTTATTGTGATAGTGATTTCACAGTCTACATCTATATCAAATCATTATGTCGTACACCTAAAACTAATCAATGTTACATGTTAATTATACCTCATTAAAACTGGAAAAAATAATAATTCTATTATAAGCATGTCCCTCAGCTTATGAGCTATTCAAGCTGCCCTACAGTGCCAGTGCTGGCCCTCTTTAGGACATTACTCTTGTCATCATTTGCCTTTCAAGCAGTTTCTTTCTTTCAGTTCATTTGAATATTAAGCCTAGAGAGACCCTGATGTTAGGTAACTGGACTTTTTGATGTATGCATCAATCAGAGACCAGCCAGGAAAACAGAAATCACTCTAGGTGTTTCCAGTGGAGAATTTAATACAAGTCATTGGTTATGTAGGTGATGGAAAGAAGCCAAAGCGGGTGGTGAGACAACTTCGAGATTGGCAAGAGCAGCAAGCTGTAACCACCGTTGGGGATAAAGGGATAGAGGGAGGAGATAGTACTGCCAGACCACAGAAGCTGGGGCCATTGAGCAAGAACTATAACACAGCAGAGGCCACCCAACAGGAACTGGGGTTATGGAGGCAGAGGTTGTCCAGTTGAAGCCATGGAGGAGATGCAAACTGTTGCTAAAGATGCTGCATGTTAAGAATGAAGAAATACCCCAGATTTTCCCCTTTTCTTACCCTCAACCACTGTCTTTCATTGTCCATGGCAACCAGGAAGCCAGAAGGGAGGAAATTTGAGAAATGTAGTTCTTGACAATAAGAACAGAGAATAAGGATGATTAGGGCAGGGAACAGATCTGAGAGCACAAATGGTAAGAATGTTTTCAAACCACCCCAGTAACTAAACTGCCTATAGCAAATACCATGGTTCACGTCATCACTTTTTACCTGATATCTGCCAAAAACTCATATAGAGTCCTTTTTGTCCTTAGTTTTGCCTCCTCTCAATTCCTCCAAACTTTGGCCAGAATAGTTTTTCTAAGGGGAAAACCTGATACAGAGCACCCTCTGGTTCTGCCTTCTTCAGTGGTCCCCATGGTCAACAGACTAATATCTAAACTCTCTTAGATTACATCCTTGACCCTACTTATCTCTTCGTCTTCAATTATATAGATTTACCTCTAGCAAAACTGAACTACTTGTAATTTCCAGAACATTCCATGCTCTCTCATGCCTTCCAGTATTTGTCTCCTGGAGAAACAACTACTTACACTGTGTGAGGTAACGGTTATGAGCATGGGCTCTAGAGTCAGACTGCCTTGGTTTGAACCCAGGCATCAATGCTTACTAGCCATACGGACTTGGTCGGGTTGCCTAAATTTTCTGTGATTTAGTTTCCTCATCTGTAAACTGAGGATGATAATAGAACTACTCACAAGGTTGGCTGAAAGATAAAAGGAGAGTTTATATATGTAAACCACTTATAATAGTGGCTGACACTTAGTAAGTATCGCATATATATATGTTATTATGATTGTTGTTATTTTATTATTCTTTAAGACTCAAGTACTACCACTTCCGTAAATGCCTCTCTTAGAAAGAGCTAAGCGCTCCTTTTCTTAATCTTCCTCTAGACCTTTCGTACATCTCTAACCATGTCGCGGTTTGTATGTATGTTGATCTCCAACAGCAGAAGATAGACAGTTTGAGAGCAGAGCCTCAGTCCTGCCATCCTTGTACCACCAGGTCTCACGCACAGCCTGACCAAGTAGATGTTCATAAAGACGAGCATCTTTCACACACAAGAATTTCTAAACAATATCATCTGAATAGAACAGGGTAAGAATAAACTTAAATTTAATGAAAATAATGTCGGGATCTTCAGATGATAGAAACACTGGAATCTGTCTTTATGATTCTTCAGAAAAAATTAAATATTCCTTTATAGTAAGTTTTGCTTCTAAAACCATTTCTGTGCTCATATCACAATCCTCCATTTTCTTCTATGTTCTTTTGAACACCACCTTCTCTGTGAACTTCTCTTTGATCCATGTGGCCAAAAGATGGTCATCCTGTTACCTCTAGTTGCTCGAGTAGTTCTTTGTCAGCACCTCTTGTGATACGTCACTTCACATACCCAGCACTAAGCCAACTCTAAAACATTAAATCCATATTCCTCACTCTGACCGCAGATTCCTAACACACCAGACTTATCAATGCCCTCCCACTGTAACACTCTGACTTCATTGAAATTCCAGCTTTGACCTCTTCCCTTTTCTCTCAATCGATCATCCCTCCCCCTCCTGCCACACTTTCTTTCTTCCTCTTTTTTCTCACTGCAGAGGCCCAACAAGGCTCTCAGAATAAACTGCAAGCTACTTTCCACCCTTTCAACAGCTATCATGTGAGGGTCACTAAAATGATGTATCGTATTGAATATATTGGGACTTTTTATCCAACGTTGTGCACTAAGCCTCCTCTCAGAAGATGCTTTCATGTTCCTTAAAAATCCTCGTTGTTGAGTGATGATCTGTCACTAACTGTGTGAAGACAGATGGTGTTAAAGGAATGTGTCAACCCCTTTAGGGTGTATTTGGGATGTATTGGGATGGTAGTGTTCAGTGGCCATGTAACGTAAAAAAGAGACTACTCTGCCTTCCTGCTCTCTTCACTATAATAGTCCATCATTTTCTGGCTTTTTCCCTCAATTATCCTGCCTCTTCCACATTCTATGGTAGCCATAATAAAATTCCCAACATCATCCAATTTTAACATCATTTTTCTTCACTTAAAACTAGAGAAAAATCACAAAATATGTTAAGTTGGAATGACTCTAAATTTATGGTTTCCAGTCTTATCTTGACCTTTAATACCAGTTGTAAATTGTTCGTGTGTCTTCAATTAACTTCTTCTCTCTCTTCCCAAAAAAACTATTCCAACTCCCACTGTACCCCCTCAGACTCTGCATTGCACAAACTCAATGTTAGGTTGTTTAATAAATTAATTAATTCAGTGGAATAAAGTCTAGCATTAGTTACCTATATGTTCTCCTATAGCAAACAAGTTGTTCCCAGGAGGCCTTGCATTTTTTTAAATATCTCTTTAGTCAAGCACTAATGCAATGCAAGTCCATGAGGGAGAAAAGTTGCCAGCTGCTGAGCATGTGGAGTGGACCTCTGTTACTTTAGCCTCATCAGTATTCATTTCTCCATCCTCTGAAAGCAGCACACCACATTTTCCTGGGACTGGCTAATCAAATATTTGCATGTTACCACCTATCCTGCATGCTGGACATAGTAACTAGTTTAGGACTAGATAAATGACTTTATCAGTAATAGAGATTCACATGGGAGGGATACTACTGGAAAGGTTAGGAAAAAGAGTATCTTTCTCATTTTCTAGGGTAGCTAAGTGTACAGAACACAAGCCTGGAGCTAGGGGTGGACACTTCTTTCCCATTAAGGGAAAATCAGTGGAATGGAGCCTATATAGAAAAGCAGAATCAAGAGATTTTTAAAAAATTAAATCTGATACCTGATGACATTTTTTGAGCACCTGGATCCAGTCATATCTGAACATCAGGCTTAAGAACAGATAAATTTCCATCTTCTATAAACCAAAGTCAGACTTTGATTATTTATAACCAAAGAATCCCAGCTAATACAGCATCTTTCTCCATTCAAGAGAGTGGAGAGAAGAAATAAAGTCTATGTCCATACGGGGCCCTAAGAGAAACGAAGAGGGATGTGTGATGGGAAGTCATTCAGAAATCTGAGTTGTTTCTTTCAGTCGTTTTTAACCTTTATTTTTTTAATGAAACTAAATAATGTTAGGTTCTTGTTAATCTATTTGCCCAATTTCATGCATCTGCTGAAATATATATAGTAGAATGTTATATCTTCTCCTGACTGCCAGCAAAAATGTATTCCTTCCCAAATGTCCACATCCAGCTTGAATGTCCTCTTTCTCTGACAGTAGTTCTTGCTTTCTGTCAGTATTGCTAAGATTCCTCCGTGTCTGCTTCTAGGCCTGTGTGTGTCCTGGTGAAGTCTTCATTCCTTTCATCTGTTTCCTTTTAAAGCTGTTTTAAGGTTCATTGCTTCTTGAACTATTCAGCCTTGCTGTTCTTCTAGCCCAGTTGAATTCCCCAGTTGGGGCTTCAAGACTCTATTACTGCTGTGCTGTCAACAACATTTTTTTCTTTCACCAACTTTTGGCTAATCCCTGGTCACATTCAG
This sequence comes from Equus caballus, assembly GCF_041296265.1. Lineage (NCBI taxonomy): Eukaryota > Metazoa > Chordata > Mammalia > Perissodactyla > Equidae > Equus > Equus caballus. The sequence goes on along the minus strand of NC_091685.1, from coordinate 91,705,893 downwards.
GGTGCAAAAATGCTGGGAGTGAACAGTTAACCAATCCACAACCCGTGCCAGTAGGACATATGACAGAACCTATTTGGAATCTTTTTTTGTGATGTACTAGCTAATGCAGCTAAACACCGTAGCATCAATCCACCCTCTGGAAGAAACCTAAATAGCAACACAAGAACAGGGTCAAGGATTAACTGATGCTAATAGAAATGTTCACAGTGATAGTCTAGATGAAATAGTGCATCCTAGCTGACGAAGTTCTGCCTATTGTTACAACACTATGGGAAGATATGCTTCCCTGGCAAGGAAAACCCCCTTTCGTTTGTAATGTAGCTTAATAGTTTACATCTTGTCTGCTAGCTGTATTGACTGTGGTAAGAAACACAAACCACAAGAAGAGTCTGTAATGGCAGTGTGAACCACAAAGATGATGTTTACTCTACAGCTAAGCCAATAAGCTCAATGCAGTATTTCATGGCTCTTTATATTTTTCCATATTATATTAGGCTGGTCCTTTCAGCAAGAGTTCTAATGCATTATAACCTATTCGGTGGCCAGCTTTAAAAGCATTTAATAAGAGGAACATGGAGGAAATGTCATCAATGAGCAAGGTTTGCCTTAACGATTCCTTGACGTGTTTATTATTATCTCCTGCTTCCTAGAGATGATTGTTCAGCAGTACTACAAACCAAGCTGAAAAAAACCTGAGACATTTTGGAGCCAAATGTCCTTTATCCCTGCAGGATAATAATACCAGCCTTCCATAATGGGCAGGTTGTGGTTTATTCTGTTTCCTCGAAGGGACCTTCTAGAAGGAATTTTATAGTCATAAGTTTTGTGTGAGCATTAAGCAATCTGTAGTATGTGTAGGAAGAGAAAGCATTTGTCCCAAAAGCTATGACTTCAATTTTCCTTCTTACTTGCTGCCCAGGACTAGGCAGTCTCCATCAGACCCAATGCCTCTTTGGACAAAGCGTTTTAAAAGTTATCTCCAGACCATAATCATTCATAGAACAGGCAACTCAGGCATTCTTGGGGGGAAGTCTAAACTTTATTGTTCACTAAATCACCGAGGCAGAGAAATCTAACCTGAATGGAAGAGTTTCGGAAAAATACTTTCCACTCTCTGAATATGGGCTGGCCTTGTTTTGAGGATATCTGGGGAGCCGATGCTGGTCACCTTCCTCATTTTCACTTGGCCCAATCTTTCCCTTTGGTAAACACACATTTCTACAGACCAAGATATTCTGTTGACTTCTACTGGAAAGATCTACAAGCAAAGGTGAAGCAGAACTATATGGAGCAAATGAAAATAGAACCCATGGGATAACCTGCCACTTTACAGAAGTAAATATGACAAATTTAGACCCACAGGAAGTCGTTTTATGGCAAAGATTTTGTCCTTTCAAAGAAAGGACAAGGCATTTTATTTTTCAAAATGAAACCTTAGATTTGTGAAACTATTACCAGATGCCTGGTGGAAATGATTTTGTCTGTGGGGACCTTCATGGTGCTCTCCCATGAAAAGAAAAATTAACCCTCAATAAATAAAAAAACTTTAAATTCCATGTTGGTAAAATTATTCTTACATTCCAGTTCTCATCAAGGACTAATATATATATAACATTTGAAGTTTTTCCATTAAACCGTTTTTGAATTATGAGTGACAAAAATATAAGTTTGAACAAATTGAAGGAAAAAAAATGAAAAGACAGAACTTTCATGCCCCTTAGCTAGAAAGTATGTTATTTACATCTCTGGGATTTCTCTACACACCCTCCCCTACCTCCATGCAGCTATGGGCAATGCCACTATTTACAAGTTTTAGGTAGAAAAGCTTTTTACTTTAGCATTTACTTTAATTCAACAAATATGCGTACCTACTCAGGGAAAAATTGTGTACCAAGTGCACAAAACATAATTGTGATAAGGCATTTGGATTTCCTTTAAAAAATAGAATGCTTTACATAATGAGAAATGATGCCCATTTAAATTTTAGAAATGTCAAACTTGAAATGTCTGCTATACAAATGAGGAGCAGTGTTTATCAGGCAGCTGGAAATTTGGTCAGTAGTCAGGTGAAACTTGGCATATTGGGGTAGTAGTTTTCTATGTCATATTGATATCACACCTGAAGTAAGTTCACTAACCCATTGAGCAGCAAGCCAATCTCTGACACCAGGTGTAGGGGAAGAAATGAGGAATTTTATTACTGCACAGTGCTGAGCAAGGAGAAAGGGCAGCTAACACTGAAATCCCAAACTCCCCAAAAAGCTAAAAGGAAGGGTTTTTGTTGGGGGTTTTAGGTAGGGGAGGGGAGCATACAGCCTTGCTGGTTGGAGCTTTCCCACCAGACTGTGTTTGGCCTTGAGACTACTTGCAGAGAGGAAGGAGCCCATCACCTTGCTGGTCAGCAGCTTTCCCACCAGCCTGTAGCTCCTTGGTGGAAGGAGGAGGAGGAGATAACAAATCCAGGTAATTATCCTTGGCCATTTGTCTCCAGGGAGGATAGTGGATTCTGGAGCCAGGAAGACAGGGAGTAAGCAGGGAATGAGTGCTTTGGTTTTAACCCCATATATGCTGGGTTTAATGTAGGAGCCAATATCAGGGCCAGTATCAATATGACATAATACAAAATAGGTTTCCAACTAAAAATTAATTTAAATGACCACTAAGAAACTATTATTTTAATCTCTTGTTTAAAATCTCTTCTAGAACGGTAAATATACTCTCCTTTGAAGCATTTCACAATGAATATGTTCAATTCTCCCCACTGCAGGCTGACTAAGTGAAGGGCTCAGGGAATTATATTAACTTTTTTCCTCTTCAGGTATACATCATCATATTTCGACTTCTGTATAGACTACATAGTGCTCACAACCAAAAGGCTAGTTCACATCACCATACAAATGTGTCCCTTTACCCCTCCTCCCACTCCTTCTTCCCCTGTGGTAGCCACCAATCTGTTCTCTTATCTATGTGTTTGTTTGTTGTTATTGTTTCATCTTCCACATATGAGTGAAATCATATGGTATTTGGCTTTTTCCATCTGACTTGTTTCTCTTAGGTTAATACCTCCAAGGTCCATCCATATTGTCAAAAATGGCAAGGTTTCATCTTGTCTTATTGCACACACACTGAGTGTGTGAGTATATATATACATACTCAGTGTGTGTGTGTGTACATATATACACTCAATGTGTATATAGTCATTGTACTCATTGTATATATTCCATTGTATATATTCCATCTTCTTTATCCATTCAGCTGTTGACAGACACTTAGGTTGTTTCCAAGTCTTAGCTATTGTGAATGATGCTGCAATGAATATAGGGGTGCATGTATCTTTCTGAGTTAGTGTTTTCGTGTTCTTTGGATAAATACCCAGAAGTGGAATTTCTAGGGAAATCTATCCAAGACCAGGAGGAGCAATTTGAGCCCAAGAACACACCAGTGCCCAGGAAAGATTAGAGAGGAGAATGGAAAGCTGAGCTACTGCGTTGGTAAGGAAGAATTTTTTAAAGAGTTGATAAGTATCAGAGTTTTTCATGTAAAGAGTGAAAAACTTTTGAAAAAATGAAGAGAAAGGCAGCAAAGTGGGAAACTGGGCGCTAACCCATTTAAACTTTATTGTAATTTCTTTTTACTCTTAAAAATATTTTCCTCTCTGAAATTTAATCAGAAGTCATTTCTTAAAGTTAGGAATTGTGCTGTGGTTCAAATAACTTAAACAGGACTTTGCTACCACCCTACGATGTTAACTGCAAGCCTATATCAAATTTTTGGTGTCTCATTCATTCATTCATCCATTTATTATTTAGGTATTTTTTTCATGCACAATTACTGATATCATTTTTCCTTAGGCAATACCCCTACACAAAATGCCCATTAGGATATAAAACATTTTTCTTAAAGGAAAAACATAGAAGCTAATATCAAACAAAATCCTTTAGAGATCTTTGAATGAATCTGGTTCTGGTATGATCTTTAGCCAGTAAGTTATTTTTTAATTAAATAAATGCCTTAGGAGAAATATTTGTATTTGCTTTAGAGGTTTATGTAAGGGGTGCATTGCTATAAGCTGGGGTTACTGATGCTATTAAACAACATTGTATGTCAAGTGCTCCACGAATGGTCTCACATCAAGCCAGAACTTACAAGAGACAAAATGGGCGCATGTTGTTCCAATAAGGAATGATCAATCATACTGCAGCTTATTTAGCAATAAGAAGTAGTCTACATCACACCAAATATCAAAGTGATTGATTAAAAGCATTTTCACTTCTCATAATTTTGGCATCTTATTGTCTGATTTCCATATAGCTTTGCATTAAGGTCATGGGCTGTAGAGTCAGAGACTTGTGATCTAGTTCCAGTCCCACCATTAATAGCTACATGACTTTGGGCAAGTTACTTCACCTCTCTGACCCTCAGTATCATCATCTGTAAAACAAGGTGTTACAAAATTTACCACCTCAAGAGTTGATGTGAGAATTAAAGGAGATAATGCGTGAAAAGCTTTGAACAGTGTCTGGAGAGTGACAGATAGTCTCTATATAATTCTAATTTTATTGTTAATCTAATTCCTAAACACAGAGTACACAGAAGTTGAAAAAAATTAAAGACAAAAATAATTATGATAAGTAGAATTACAGTCTCTCTGAATGTTTAGGGAGAAAAAACAATCCCTCTCCCTTCCTCCCCTCCACCGTCCTCTTTTTTGAAGAGGCTCTTTCATTCTCTCCCTTTGTATTATGTCAAAGCATTCAACCACTAAGGGCCCTTTTTCCCTCCTGAGAGCATTTGCCAAGTCAGATCCCCAATAGTCTCCGGACCCTTACAGGAGTCATCTAGCCAAGTGAGGCAGCAAAGACTAGACATTCACTATGTCAATTACGATATTTTGGCAATATGATATGTTGGCATCCCTCTTTCATTACACTGTTGGTGACAGGCTGACAGAATGGAGTTCTATGAGAAAAGCATGAAAGCCTGGAGTGCAAATGGATTCAGTCACAACTTCTTGGGATGAAAAGAGTTGTACAAGATGCCTCCCATGGAAGGAAAATACCTCTGCTGGATGTCAATTTGGTTAGCAATGAACACGGTCTGCTAGGGTTCCATACCACCGAGGACCAAAGCAAAATTCTTTCCTGGAACTTACCTTGAAATATACATTTGGTTTCAGCCGAAATTTGTAATAGATACTTAACTTCACACAAGTAAAGGAAAGGCAGATAAAGTTTAGAGTAGATATGATTTTGGACTTTTACATTTTTTAAGTAACATTTGTTAAGCCAATGGATTTTTAGAAACAAAAATAGCATTTGAAAGTATAAAGATTTGACTTGAACTATTTTAAAATAATAAACCAGGAGGCATGTATACTAGTGCTCATTCATGTTTTAGTGAGAAAATGATTATTGTCTCACGAATTGTAGCTTTCTTTTCTGGCCCTAAATAATGCAACCTTAGTGGGAAAACCAGGGCTCTGAGACATATGACAAACAGTTGTAAATATGGCAGTTACATTACTCTACTCCTTATGAGCAGAAGTTTTCATTATAAATATGGATATTAAGAGGTTCATCATTCACATACATGCTCTAATCTGATTCTTGACAACAGAGAAACGAACTCTTGTATATGTGAGTGAAGATATTTTCTCTTCTTTCCTTAAGATTTTTCTAAAGACAGAAAAAAAGCACATTTTTTGAAAGCTTCTTTCTTGAGGACCAAGACACTTTTAGAATATTCCCTGATCTTTCTGTGTAAAGATCAAGACAGGAATGAAATCCCACCCCTGTATAGAATCTGTACCTGGTTTTTAACTGTTCAAGTACTATGTGAATATATTACCATTGTAGGAAATTAAAACAATACAGATTCCCACCAGGCCTTTTTACTGGGGCTCCAATGGGAAAAAACAACTGATTTCTTGCTTGAGGGAAGATTCTGGTTGTAGAGCGTCCTGCATTTCTTTGAAGAGCAGATTGGGCAATTGCTCTATATACAGACTTTTGATAAGATACCTATTTTCTGGTCCACATCTCATTCTTGCCTTCCATTATACCTGATGGTTCAAAGGCCTGAGCCTATCCCAGATTATTTTCCAGAGCAGCAGCTCTCCAGCGCGGTCCCCAAATCAACAACATCAGCATCCTCTGAGAACTTAGGAATGCAAACTCTCAGACTTTACTCCAGATCTACTGAGTCAGAAACTGTGGGGATGATGTCTGGCAATCTGTTTTAGCAAGCACTCTGGGCAATTCTGATGCACGCTGGTATTTGGGAACCACAGGTTTGGAGCAAATTGGCTCCCTTGGAGGACAGATCTGCTCTCTGCACTCAGGCTCTGACTTTCTCTGCCCTGCCACACCAATCACCACTCTTGCATCTGCTCTCAATCTTTCAAATATGGGTTAAAGTCCGTGGTCCCCTAATGACCTCATTGCTGTTCTCTTTACATGTGAGTTCTTATAGCCTTTTTATTTCTTTTCTACCATTTATTGGGGAATCAGGGAAGCAGAATTGACAGACATATACTATTAGGCCACTATCCTTAGCCATAAGTCTCAAATATTTGAATAGGCATTTCTAATCAATGTATATTTGTACTTGGTGCATATTTATCTTTCCTAAACTTGAAATCACTAAAGGTTAGTCCTGGTGTGTGTGTGTGTGTGTGTGTGTGTGTGTAGGGGAGAGTGACTTTTAAAAGAACAAAATTTTTTTTAGTAGTGAACTTTATTTTATTTCATTACCTTCCTCTTTTATCTTTAGCAATCACTTCTTTGCGAGGGCAGGGGGTTAATTTTATTTTTCTAGTTTCTTGAGTTGAAGATATAATTTTATTTTTCATGGTCTAATAAATGCATTTAAGGCTATACATTTTCCACTAAGTACTACTTTGGCTAGTCCTCACAGTTTTTGATAGGTACCTTCATTGTTACTTATTTCTAATGAAATTTGAAACTAATCTAAAATTTAGTTTGATTTCTTTATTAAATAAAAGTTATTTGGAAAGTTTTTCCTTTCTCTTTTTTCTTTAAGAATGTAGGTATTAAAGTAAGTAAGGAGAAGCAGTGGGCTTTGGGAATTTTTTAAATCGTTTTTGTGGTCTAGTGTTTGTTCAGCTTTTATGACTCTTCTCTGTGCACCTGAAAAGATTACATATTGTGCTTTAGAATAAAAAATTCTACATGTATCTGTTAAGCCAAATTTGTTTATTGTGTTATTCAAATTTTCTATACCTTGCATTTTAGGTCTATTTTAGCTATTGAATTCTGAGAGAGTTATATTATTCTTCCATTATCATTACAGACTTATTATATTTCCATAAATTTTTGCTTTCTATATTTTAAACATGTGGTTAAAAATGAAGAAGCCTGTAACTGTCTGTCTTGTACACTTTTTATTATGAATTTAGTATTGTTTATTGTTTTAGTGCTTTTTTATCTTTAACTCCACTTGCTTGATAAAAACTATATTTATTTACATTTCATTAATATTTGCCTGACATATCTTTTTTGTTCTTTTATTGACCATCTCTGGCCATGTCTCACATAGACGGCATATAGCTGGATATTTTTTTAAGGTACTATCTGAAAGACTTTGGCTTTTTATGCAATCATGACATTTATTGAATTAGTAGTATCTTTGGATTTCTTTCTGTTTCTTATTCTATGTTTTCTATTTATTGTCCTTTATTTTGATTTTTTTTATTTCTTGAATTTGTTAATTGATGTAGGGATTTTTTGTTATTTTTTTCTTCTCTTGGTTTGAAAGTTATATGTTTTATTTAAAATTGTCTACTTGCAACTTAAAAAGTTTTAACACTCATTTAAAATGTTTTTCTATAAATCATTAAGATCTTGGCGCATTTGGAGTTTTCTATTCCCACATCCTCCTCTGCCCAACACACCCTAGCCACACCAATAGGCATGTCGTGATTTTTCATTCTATATATTTTTACAATTAACTCTTAGATAACTACACATTTTATTTCTTTGCCTATCATTGTTTATTGTATCATGTCTACTATTCTTTTTGATTTATTTTTCATTTTGTTGAAATACGTCCTGCTCTTTAGGAGTCCTTGCACATCTATTAATTGTAGTTTGATCATGTTTAGAATTTGGAGTTCAAAGTAATTTTATTTCTGAACTTTAATGTGCCTAGATTGTGTTTTTAATTCATTCTGTTTGACTCTGAGTGGGACTGTCAATATAAATATTTATGCTTGAGGATTTATTAATTTTTACAATCATAATATTATTTCCTATATTGTTAATTATGTAACAGAAATTTTTTTGTTTTGTAAATGCCCTAATGAGAATATTATCTTGTCCTGATAAGGATATTAATAAAACTTAAACAGTGCACTTCTGTTTGTTTGGTTAATTTGATTTCCTCAACTGTTAAATGCTTTTGTTTACTTGTTGAAACTGGCACTTTTATTTAAGGTTCTGTGTTGGCCCATCATGAATCCTGTTTCCATTTAGAGTAACCTACTAAAATGCTGTTTTGAATGGGAAAGGAGGAGAAGGAAGGAGATGCCATGTGACAGCAGTTAATTTTTTGGGTGTGAGTGCACCCCCTGTTCTTCCTGGATGCCACAAGATACCTGGGGCACCACCCCAAGTTCACGCATACACACTCTCCATCGTGTCTAGAGGCAGATGATTTCTCTCCATATTATCCTCTTTACCACACTCTTAGCCAGTTAAGGCACATTTTTCTCACTTTAAAGATGGGGAAAACTGAAGCACAATGGGGTGAAGTGATTTGTTCTAGCACATCACTAATCAATGATGGAGCCAAGAACAAAACTTAAATCTCCAGACTCCTGGGTCTATAGCTGTTTCCTGGATCGTGCCAAGAAGATCTCTTACCTGGATCTGATTTAAGTAACTGCCATTAAGTTACCGACCAATTGGAGAAAAGGGTTTTAGAAAGTAAAAGCGTATCGTTGGGGGGAAGAAATAAATTGACGGGTCTCTAAAACAAAAGAAAACAATGTGTATATTTCTGCATAAAATGATATTAGGCCAAAAGAATCACAGCAGAAGACAACATTTTTCAAGGTGAATGTTAATGTCAACGGCCACCAAGTTTAGCTGGGGCGTTCTCTTTTGCTTCTGCTAGTGCTGCTGCTGCACCATCACCACTTACTTTGAGCAAGTTGGGCTTCTGATCTGACCAAGGACATGGCTAAGCTGTGAAAATTCAATAGAATCCTCATAAAGCTGAAACACTGGTGTGAAAGTTGACCCAGTACAAGTAATTGTTCTACAATGCCAGTGTCTTAAAAGGGAACGCTGCACGCCTGCACATGCGTGCTAGAAAGAGAATGCAGCTTGGTCAGACTATCTATGTCATCTCAGAAATTTTAAGAACACCATATCCAAATGGAATTTCAGGCCAAGGGTAAGTAATAGATTAATTCTAAAATGCTGAGCTATTTTAGGGTGATGAGGTCATGAGATGATTTTACTTTAAATGTTCTTTATGATTTTCAAAGTCATATAATGATGCTGTATCAGATAGCTTTTGCAGCATAACAAACTACCCGAAAACTTATCTGTGTAAGCCAAAATAAAGCATTTTTTTCACAGATCTGTGGTTGGCAATTTGGGACACTTTGACCGATTGGATTTGAACTCTTGTGTCTGTAGTAAGACGTCAGGTCAGCAGAGGCAGGCTGACCTTGAAGTGGGGCACCTCAGTCCTTGCCACATGGAGGACTGAATTTACACTGCTGTTATCATGATTTTAGGATGCTTTCTTTGTTGAGGATGAACCATGAATCTTCTCCATGATCTGTTAAAATTAAACCTGTGATTATTCAGCTTAAAAAATTCACTAGAGAAAATAATGTAATGGTTTATTTGAGAAGTCTCAAGTCATTGAGGTATAAGTGTGGAAATTTTTATTTTCCAATAATTTCTATCAGCTGTGCTGCCAACTCCCTTCCCACTAACGATCTCTAAATCTAGTCTCATGGTTTTTCTGTCATCTTCAATTATTCACACTTGGTCTAAACCAACCTCCCGTTAGAGTCACTTCTCCCCTCCTCAGATCTATGAAGGTCACTATACCTTTGGCTCCACAACCTTGCTGTGGTCCTTCCTCCTTGTCCTTTTCCTCTGGTGTTAGTGAGGGGAGGATGGAAGGAGAAGATGCCTCTCCTGACATGCCTGTGCATGGCAAATAGGCTGTCTTCTTCTTTCTTGGCCCAACTACCTTTCCCTTATACGAGCAATTGCACTTCAGTAGTGCAAAACTTGCTATTGCTTTTCTGTGATCAGCTCTGCCAATCAAGCTGCAATCTATGAAGCAGAAGTGGGTAGAAAGAGGTCCCAAGACACTGCTGGCATTGAACCCAACTCTAGGGTATTTCCTTTAGAAATTTGAACACATCTTCAAAAAGTTGAGCTTCACCTGGCCAGCATATCATATCCCAGCCTGCAGTGGTCCCCTGCAAGCTGACAGCCACCCCTCCCTATCTCGTCTATCTACATCCTTTCCCAGCCCATTCTTTGGTTCCAGGAAATACTCAAGAGAGCCAATTCATGCCTGCTCCATCTGGCTTTATCATCCCACCTTCTTTCCTCAGTACTCCTGCCCCCAGAACAACATAGCAAATGTGAAAGCCTTATTACTCAAGAAACATCAAGTAAGGAATGTGTCCACTTCTTGCTAAGACCCACAAACTTTATGAGGAATTCTTTTATCTCCCACTCTCTTTGGCTTCAGAGAAGAAACCAATAAGTGCCTGCATCTCTTTCATTTAGGGAAGAGGAGGTCAGGGCCTTTAAAAGTTGTCTCCTGGTTCTTTTCCAGTCTTCTTTATACAAAGAGTGGATGAGTGAATAGTGGGATGAGAGAGATTGGAAAAAGGTGCTTACCTCTGATACTGCTCAAATGGCACCTTTCAGCAAGTCCTTTGGGGAGGTAACTGGCACCCCAGCCTGAAGTTCTCTGTGAATTTAGAATGCAGAACATATAGTGGCCTTTGCTCTCAGCTGTGAGTTCTAGAAGCTAATACTGGGAAGTTAAAAAAGATTGAACAAGGCATTTTACACTATCTTGATAAGCCTTTAATATAGGTAAACATTTAAAAAGAGTCCCAGGTGTAACTTCACTATCGCTGTGAATGAAAATCTTTTACTTCAACTTCTGTGGCCCATTTTCCTCTCTCCTTTTGCTAGATCACTCTCGTTTCTTTGCAAATCAAAACAATTTATTGTAAGAGTTTAAGAATATCTTTGTAGGTATCGATTAGTTTAAATATCACAGTTCATTCTCTTTCCTTCAGCGCCAAGAAAATTGATGTAATAGCCTGTCTTAAGTTGGTTTCCTCTATTGGTCTGTTATCTGACAAGACACCTTTGGCAAAGTAATGACAAAGGCTCATCAATATGCTGCTTTTCATCTGCCTGACACTGAAATCAATGGACTGCAGAAGAAGTCTGTCTATCCACATTGTCAGAAATGATCACTGTCCTGGACAGAGCATGTTACCTGATTTCTCTAAGCATTCATTCATTCCTGAAAGCTTTCTCTGGGCTGTTACAACAGTGACCCTGCTTAGAGGTCAGAGATGAAGATGCTGTACAATCAGAGGGTACTCAGTAAGTATGGAAAGGGGAGACTCTCTCAGAGTGTGAGATGATATAATGGTCTGCATATCCGGCCCCCGGGAGAAATCACATTCTCCATCTCTGGGACATGTGATCTGCATTTGTGGGCTTGCAAGTCCTAATTTGTCATAAGTGACAGCTGGGATTAGAGGGTTACACCTTGCACCAAGGAAAGAATTTACCCAAGCAAAAGTGGTTGGATTGGCATAATGAGTTTTTAGAAGAAAATTTAAAGTCTTCATCAAAAAGTTTAAAATAATAAAATATAGACATGATTATATAAATATTTTGCTATGATTAACCAATAATAATAATTAAGCAGAAGAAAACAATTTGCCAAATGTATTTTAACATGTTTAAAAAATTTTCAATCATCAGCAAGAATAAGAATTATCACAGAGAACACTGAAGTTCACTAGCAATAGTAAACCATTATAGAATTAGGTTTTCCTGACTTGGAAGCTGCTGGGCTTGTGTTCTTTCTAAAAGAATAATGTCCTGGAACCTACAGCCATCATTTGGAACCCTAACCCAAGGCAGAAGAAAAAGTGAAGATTGTTGATTTCAGAGGTGATATCTGAATTATTCTGATTGGTGAATATCTAAATCATCAGGGCAGTTGCTTATTCTCTGGTGGAAGAGATACAAAAATATCATGCCCTAAAAGCAAGAAATTCTTTCTCCCCAAAACCCAAATTTTGTCTACTTAAAGGGCACTTTCTTTTGTTCTTCATATTAGCCAGTAGTTATACATTCTTTCCCCCCTAAAAAATTGCTCATTCTAAAGTAACAATGTTGACTCTTTTGAGATTTTTTCCCTTGTCCCATCAATGGTGAAATCCTACAAGTGATGACAGTATAGTTAAAATCCTGGGAAGCTGTGAAAGTATGTTAATAAGAAATTCGGAGACAACTGTCAAGAACTCCTCTGAGGAGGTAGGTGGTGTGTACTTCAACGGCACTTACTAATGGGTGACCAAGAAAAACCCAAACCAATATTGATTGCAAAGAGGATGTGTGGATGCTGTAAGGCAATTCCTGCAGGAACACTGATCACAATGTGAGGGGCCAGGGTATATCTTTAGCGATAAATATCCTGTAAGACCCCAGAAAGCATAGTCAAAGCATGGCTAAAAATCCCAGAAGAGGAAGGAAGGAGAAACTGCAGCACATATCAAGTCTAAGGAGAGAGGCAAGACCTCAAATGAGTCAAGTGGTCAGGACTAAGAGGGATTAAAATTAAATCAGGAAAGGGAGTAGAAGGTGTGTGCACTATGAGACTATGAGCAAGGGGTTCACTTCAATGCAACAGTGAAAGGAGAATAAAAATTAGAAGGAATTGCTTTCTATAAATTAAGGAAGTATTAATTTCTCCTTCTAGCTAGTAGGACACTCACTGAGAACTCCAAGATTGTGTAAATTACTCCCAGAAAATAATTTATGTAAGACAAAAACTTTTTGTTGTCACCCTTCTTTTGTCGCCACTTCTTTGCTAACAGACAGGGCTAGCTTCATTGGCAATCCCACAGGACCCCACATTTGGAAGAACTCTGCACTTAGTTTAATTCTCTGTTGTCTCCATCTTGAAATTCTTAATAATTTTCAAACAAGGGGCGCCACATTTTTATTTTGCACTGAGCTCCACAGATCCCCAAATTGCTTCTCCCTCCTCCAAGTGCCCAAGACTTCCCAGAGAGTCTGGGCTCCTCTGCAGCACAGAGTGCTTTTTTTATCCACCTGAGCCATACACTGCAATCTCATTCACTTGCCAGGGAATTGGTTTAGATCTAGGTATAAGATGCCATTCAAACAAATGAGAACCAAGAAGAAGTAAGCTGGGAAATTTCTGGAAAACCTTTCCTCAAACTTAAAAAAGGATGCTGGCGGAATGTTCCTTTTGTTCCTACCTCAGGATATTGATGAGTGATGCTATCAGCATATATTCTGAGTCTGACCACTTCTCCTTCCTCCCACCACTATACCCCAGTCACCTCTCACCTCGTGGTGACTTCAGTAGCCTACTAAGCATACTCCACATTTGCACTCACACTCCCTTACAGTCAACTTTCCATACAGGAGGCAGATTGCAGCCTTTTCAAACATAAATCATGTCATCTACCCACTCAAAATTCTCCAAAAACTTCCTACCTTATGATAAAACTCAAGATTCTAATTATGGCCCATGAGGCCCTGATGATCTGACATTTGCCTACCTCAATGATCTCGTTTCCTCCAATCCTCCCCTGTTCACTCCTTTCCAGCCACTCTGGCCTCCTGGCCGATCCTCAAAAATATCATCCATGCCTCTACCTTGGGGGCTTTGAGGCAACTTGGAAACCTTTCTCCTACAAGTTCCCACGGCATACTCCCTTCCTTCATGGCCTTTCCTCGTGGGCCAAAGAAGACTTCCTGGACACGCATTTATAGAGTAGCAGCCCCTGCACCATTCTGTATTACGAAGCCCAGCTTTATTGTTCTTCACTTTTCAACCATCTGAAATATTAGATATTTATCCCTACCCCTTTTGTTTGGTCTCTGTTCCCATTAGAATGTAACCTGATAAAGGCAGAGAACTTGTCTCTTATCTGATACTATAGCAGGAGATCTGTTTGTTAACTTATGGCCAACTTATTCCACTGGGTCCACATAGTCCCATTATATCCCCAGTCTCTAGAACCTTGGCACTTAATATTCACTAGATAAATAATTATTAAATAAATGAATAAATGTTATGCTTAAGAGCTTCTACAGCCAGCCTGTGATCCTAAAGGATTTTCTTGACATGTGGTGGAAGGCAAAGCAGAAAGAACCCAGATGCACTGTGAAGTCTCTGAGTCTGCAATTCATTAATCAAGCACAGCCCTACCTCCTACTTGTCATGTGCAACAATAAGTTGTTTAAGTCACTTTAATAGGGATTTACTGCTTACACACAGCTAAAATTATCCTAACTGCTTCGTAATTCTAACCTACTAGAAAATTTTGACATTTTAAGTTCTGGAATATATCATCCAAGAACATTTTTTTCTTCCCATTGCTCATACACTCTGGATAAATTTAGCTAAAAGGTTTACGACTTTTAGTACTAACTTCGTAATACTAATCGCATCGCTTACCCACTGTGACTTACTACCATGGGCATTTGAGTTTCCCCCATTTAGATAATGATGCAAAAACAATTTTCTTGTGCAACTAGGCAAAACTGAACTATGAAATTTACAATGAGGAAAAAGAAAACAACAACAACAACAACAACAACAACAAAACCCCCAAAATACCCAAACTTTGCCTTCCAGAATACTTGTCTTCAAATAGTTTTTTTTTTAAAGATTGGTACCTGAACTAACAACGGTTGCCAGTCTTCTTCTCTTTTTTTTCCTGCTTTTTCTCCTCAAATCCCCTCAGTACATAGTTGTATATTTTAGTCGTAGGTCCTTCTAGTTGTGGCATGTGTGATGCCGCCTCAGCATGGCCTAATGAGCAGTGCCATGTCCGTGCCCAGGATCCGAACCGGTGAAACCCTGGGCTGCTGAAGTGGAGTGTGCGAACTTAACCACTCAGCCACGGAGCTGGCTCCTGAAGTATCTTTTTGATAAAAGCATTTGCAACCTCTTAGAAACATTCAAGTGAAAAATGCTTCTGGGAGTTGACTCCATAAAAGAAAAGAATGTGCTACAGAGATCTGCTAAAGTCCAAATCATACACATATTGCATCCTTCGAAAATGTCTCCCATATTCTCAAACATATGGAGCTAATCTCCAAGAATTAAATCTTTCAATTCCAAATATTTCCCTATGAATTCACTGTTAACCAAGTGTGACCATATTCTTACCATTTAGGATTAGTTCTTCATTTATTTATTGAGTGCTCCTTGTATTAGACTTTAAATCTCTGAGGAGTTGTATACGAATAAGACGTAGGTCCTATTCCCAAGGGGCTTAGCTTAGCGAGTAAGACCTCTTGAAAGTCTTCATACTAGTATGCATCATAATAGGTACTAAGACTCTTTTCCCAATCCTGAGGCCTACGGAGTCCATTGCAAACTCCTCATCCACCCTCTGAGGTCTGGACAGTGAACTACAGTCCCAGAATCTGCCAACAGAGAACACCAGTCACCCTGTAATCTATGTGACTGTTTATGTAAAGGGTGCCCCCTAGAGTTGGGCAGTCCCCTGCCTACATGCCCTGGGATAGGTGTCAGTCCGTTGCGACACTACCTAACGTTGCAACCAGAGCTACATCTGGAAGCTTATGGCCAACTCCAGCACCTCAGAATGTGACATTATTTAGAAATAGGGCTGTTGTGGATGTACTTAGTTAAGATAGGGTCATACTGAAGTGGGATGGGCCTCTTTTTCAATATGACTGGTTTCCTTATAAAAAGAACACCATGTGAAGAGACAGAGACACAGGGAGAACACCATGTGGAGGTGAAGGCAGAGATTAGAGTGATACATCTATAAGCCAAATAATGCCAAAGATCACCAGCAAACCACCAGAAGCTGGGAGAGAAACCTGGAACAGATTCTCCTTCACAGCCCTCAAAAGGAAGCAACGCTGCTGATGCCTTGGCCTTCCAGTCTCCAGAACTGTGAGACAATAAATTTTTGTTGTTTAAACCACCTACTTAGCAATATTTGGTTACGCAGGCTTAGCAAACTAATACACCCCACCTGTTCGTCCCATTCTCATAAAAAATTTTTAGCTGTGACCTCTGGAACCCCCATTTTATGTTAAATAAACTTCCCAATATCTTTATTTTCTTCACCAAACAATCTATTTCTGGCACTCTCTTGAGAATGGTAGAACGGTGCTTTGTATGTGGTTATCTCAAGTACTAACCAGGAATTCTTAGCTCCCTGATGCTATTTCCAGGGAGTTCCTTCCCCAATATGTTGTAAAATTCCTTCTTGCTCTGCAAGTGAAGCCATTGGATATCTCCTACGCTCCCACACCCATCACTTTTATCTTCCAACCACTTCCTCATATTCATGAATAAATTTGACACCTGCTTCAAACTTTTCATCTTCATCAAACTTATCGCAAGTTCTGCCATCATCTCAGGTATCTTTGATGGCCACATGAATAAGCCACCAAACTCCTCAGTCCAACAGCTCTTTGCTCTCTTCAAGCCCAGTGGCCACTGTCCTCTACTTCATTCACTGATACTTAGGCACCTTGCCTCACCTGGATCTGCTCTACATCAGAGCCAATAAATTCCAATAGCCCACTCACTAGCCACAACCTTCTATCCTTCATTTTCCTCATAGTCTTTTTCCTGGCAAACTTGTCTCTCTTCTTTTGGCTTCCTAGCGATTTACATTCTCCCAGGTGATTAGACCTTTCCTGGCTTTACTTCCCCACACAGACCAGACCTCTTTGTTGATCATCAACAATGTCTCTTCCATAAAGGCAGAATATAAGCATATAGATGGTTCTGGGGGTATATCAACAAAGGTATGGGGGCAGGGAAGAGAGAAAGAGAAATAGAGGTAAAGACGGAGAAACAAAGAAAGACAGAAAGAAGGAGAGAGAGGGAACTGGTAGAATGCTAATGACTAGGTCAGTTAGGCTCCTCCAATCCTTTTCAATTTATTTCAGAAGGTAATAGTTACTTATCTCTCCTAAAATTTTGGTTATATCACTAATTTGCTTGTAATTTTTCAATTGTTCCCCATCAATTATACAATTGAGTTCAAGTTCTTTAGACTGGCTTCCTGGGCTGGCAATAATTTGATCTTGTCTACCCCTCCAGAATCATTGTCCAGCACTTTCTAACTCTCACATTGATGCTGTGGGGACCTGGAATTGGCCACCCCAGGATATGTCTCTTTGGCATCAGGATTATTTGAGGCTGATTGCTTTTGATAAACTGGGACAGGGAAGGAGGCTCTGAGGAATGGAACTCGCCCTTTGTTAGGACACGTTTACATTTGTAAGGTAAATCTCTATCTGTAAAAGTTGCCTCCCTCTCTGTACCAGGAAGAAGAAAGGAGATGACCTTCTCTCGAAAAACTCTTAATCAATACCAAAGGCAAGGACTTAAAATCTGCATTTTATTGTGCCTGTCTGGTAACCTCCTGTAACTAACTTCCCTCCCCCTCCCAACACTGGCATTTCTTAAGGATTAAGCATCTTTCCTTAGGCTAGGAACTGATTGCCGAGCTCACCTGTGACCGCCCAGCTCCAGACAATCGACTTGCCTCCTGCTACGCCCACCGAGATAGCAGACCACTACCTGCTGTGTCCATCAAGCACTGTGCCGACAGGGCAATCTTGTGACTATTGTGGGAGGGACATTTCAATCACATGTGAAACACCCCGTTTGGGGGTATATAACAACTGTGTGCACCCCACTTCTTCGGTGCCCTTTCTTCCTTCGGGAAGAGAGGCCCCGGGCCATGGTTCCTCATAAAGCTTTGTTTAATTTTCTCTTGCTATTCTGTCTCATGTGAATTTAATTCGTTCTCCAGCCAGACGAACCCCCATTTGGGGAGAGGAAATGTCCTCCTCCCCTACAATGCCATTGGAAGACTTTCTGCTTTTGCGTGTGCTTCTGCCTACAGTTTGTTCTGCCCTTCTTTACGTAATTCCTTAAGGGGGTCCTTCTCACCCTGGTCTTCTGGTGAACTTCTAAGCCTCCTTCAAAACTCACTGAAGACTTGACACCCCTTTCATAGCCTTCAGATTTCTGTGCATAGAATTTATGAATTCTGTCTTTAAGACGCTTGTTCACCTTGTGCACACTTCTACAATTGTGCTGTTTTTTATTTTTATTTTTTTCCCAGTGTATCTTCATGATAGCACTGAGTTTCTCAGCCTGCACCATTGACATTTTGAGCCAGTTAATTCTTTGTTGTGGATGGCTGTCCTGTGTATTGTAGAATGCTTAGCAGCATCCTTGGCCTCTGCTCACTAGATTCCAGGAGCATCTCTCCAAGTTGTAACAACCAAAAACATCTCCAGACATTGCCAAATATCCCCTGGAGGACAAAATCGTCCAGAGTTACAGTGTAAGCCACTCCAGGTTGTCTTTTTCATCTTATTAATCTCAGAAACTAGCAGAGTACCTGGCTCATAACATACACTCAGCCAGTGTTTAATGAATTGATCTGAACCACAGAAAGTATGATACTGCTCCAGCAAAATGCCACAGAAACTCCTAGAGGTGTCAATAGCATTCTTCCAGGTATTTCTAAATAAAGATATTTTCTAGTTAAAAGCAATGTTTCACTATTAGAAAGGACAAAGAAATTCTGGGTCTTCTTTCTAAAAGCAAAGGGCATGTTTGAAAAGGTTGGCTGAGCACTGTGGCCCAAGGCTAGTTTCGACTGTGTAGCTCCTGAAGCCTTGCAGGCTCCCTCGCGCCTGCTTCCTCACCGTCTGGGAGCCCTTTCTGCATGTCCCTGCGCCTCCAGCAGTTTCCTTCTGTAGTGCTCTCCCTCGCACAGCACTGGGGTAGAGTCCCTTGGTAGGCACTTGAAGCTGCTCAGAACCAAACCCTCAGCAAAGGTGAATGGCTCCAGTGGCTGACCGCCAAGTCCATTGTCTGTCTGATTCCTGGGCCAGTGCATTTGGCTCCTGTTTACTGGGCTTTTATCTGCATTTATCTTTTCAACCAAAGGAATTTAAATCACGTCTTTATCTTTTACTACTGAGGCGGCCTAAATTCTTTTTCTATCTTAATGTGACTTCCTAGTCCAGCCCATTTTCTTCTCTAAGAGAGGGTTATAAATATTGTGAGATGGGAAATGGACCACTTCTAGGAAAGCTGTGTGAGCCCAGCTTGGTGCATATGGGAAGGGGTCAGACTTCTCAGCACCATAGGGTAGGACTCAAAGAAGATATTTCATATTTAAAACAAAATGTACCTTATGGCTTTTCTCCCACCTGCCAAACGGCAGACCTTGCATTCTTCTGTTTGCATAGTAAATTATGGAAAAGCAAAGAGACTCTGGAGCACTCAGCATGGTATAACCAAATGGAGAGGTTTTTTTTTTTTTCATAAAACAACTGCACACATTAGAAGAGAAGGTAAATTCCTTCACCAGCAGCTGATGGACCTTTGTGACAGAGCAAAGCTATCTTCGCCCGATTGTGTTTGCCTTTTGCTTTCTCTGCCTTGGGCTTTGTGAAAGTATGAAGCATCGATTTGGGGCTCTTATGTTTAAAACTATTATGGCAGACATTGTAGGCTGGCTATCCCAGTTTCCGTCTCCTTCGTCCTGCCTCTAACTTACAAGCTGGCAAAACAGAATACTCACTTTCCCAGCTTCTCTTGAAGCTTGCCTGGATGTGTCACTTGTTTTTGCCCAATAGGACATAAGAAGAATTTTGCTGGGAGATTCTGGGAAAGTATTTGCCTTCCTGATATAAAAGACGAATGTTTCTTGTGCTGCCCTCCTTCCCCTCCCTCCTGCTTGAATGTGGACATGTTCCTGGAGCTGCAATCGCCATACCGAGACTGTGAAGCATCTCTTCTGTCAGTAGGAGGCTCTACCATTCCGCTACATGAGAAAAATAGACCTGTTTCTCTAAATCTTGTAGACAACTTTTCGGTTGTTTGCTGCCAAGAGCATTTATAAGGAAAATAGTTGTGTTTATATTCTTATCAAGTCACTATGAATGTTTGTTATACTCCTTCCCTCTTCCCTAGGCACTCTCACCAGAAATCCATCAGGATACAGGGTGGTTAGTCCAAAATCTACCTGGCATCAAGTATTAATCTAAGGCAACAATGATGTTACAAGTTAATTCCAGAAGACATGTTGAAAATCTAGGTCATAGTCTTCGGATGCCTGGCTTTGTTATAGCTAATGTTCCCTGAGTGCTCATTATGTACTAAGGCCTCTTCAGGTGCTGCTTTAAATGAATTAACTCAGTGCTCATAAGAACCCAAGGAGGTAGGTACCAAGATCACATTCATTTAAAGATGAGGCAACGAAGACACAGAGTAACTAACTCACTGAAGGTTACCCAGCTAATAAGTAGCAGAATATTGTTATCTATATGGCTCAGATTTTCTGAACCTGTAGAGTACATGCCCTGAAGAGTATGTGCCTTGAGGAAAAAAAAAAACATGGCCATTCTAGATGTGTTAGATGAATTTCCATCTGCATCTTTGAGAGAATATCAGTTACTACCCTGTAAGATGAAACCAGCTCTAAAGGGAAAGGTGATTCTGCCTGCATCACTCAGAGAAAAAGCCCATTTAAATGAAATAATATTAAATACTAATATGAATAAAAATAATGATAACCAATAAATTGTATTATGGACTTATCATGTGTCAGGCACTTTGCTAAGCATTTTTATGGACCATTTTACTTATTCCTCAAAACGATACAGAGGAAGGGAGGCAGAGACTCTGCTGCCAGCCCCAAAGACACAGCTTCCCCTTCCACCCTACTGTCTTTGCCCCAATATTTTTTCCTCTGCTTACCACCTCCTTAAGAAGAGCTCAGAGAAGTGGATTCCCTCCCCAGCCCCAGGGGAGCAGCCATGATTGTGTCTCTGTCACTGATCCCCTTTGCCAGCTGTTGATTCGAGGTAGGCATATTTTGCCTTGAGAACCTGTAAACTGGGAGAAATGAGAGGTAATCTAGGGATTTCTGGGAAAGATTTCCCTCACTGGTCAGGAGAAGCACCAGGAGGAAATGACCACATTGTGCCAGTTACCGAAGCAGTCATCTTGGGACCATAAGTTGAGAAG
This sequence comes from Equus caballus, assembly GCF_041296265.1. Taxonomy (NCBI): domain Eukaryota; kingdom Metazoa; phylum Chordata; class Mammalia; order Perissodactyla; family Equidae; genus Equus; species Equus caballus. Next base: position 91,684,548 of record NC_091685.1, on the reverse strand, counting down.
CCTAAGCTCACAGCCAATTTGCTAAGCACAATAGAGGAAAAAAGAGAGAAAGAAGCTGGGTCCCCAATGACAGTACTAACTGCTGAGTTTACTCTAAAACTGCCTTCCCTCTGGATTTCTTGTTCTGTGAAATAACAGATCCTTCCCTTTGTAAAATATGCTAAGTCGGTTCTATTATCATCCCCATTTTAGAGCTGATGGAGTGTGGAAACTGGGATTCAAACTTAGGCAGTCTGTTTGCAGAGCACAAGGTATTTGCTTAAACAGCAAAACAAAATACCATCACCACCAGCACTTCCTAAACCTCCCACCTTCCTCGTGCTAGCTACAAAAAATTCACTTTTTTAAAAACCCCAGTAAGAAATGCTCACAAGTGAATTTCTGAGCAACCGTCCTGTTATTTACCAAGTTATATTCAGATTAGCAGTCCACAAAATGACTTTAGAAAAAGCTTGCCTTCTCCTAACTAGAATGTGAGACGTATTGATGGAATGCTTATTAGAGAAGACAATGGCATTCCTAAGAAGTAACTAGCATAAAAGTGTGAAGGGGAATCTGGTAGATTTTCCGAGCCAATCTCCCACAACATCCTTCCCTTGTGCCCCTCAGATCTTTTGAACTTGTTACTTGCCTTTCCCCAAACACGGGACTCTTGCATCTGGGTGCCTTGCTCAGTCCTTCCTTTTGGCATGAGGTTCTCCCCACAGCTTGCCAGTCTAAACCTCATCCCTTCTGTGGGGCCCAGTTTTAGCACCCCCACCTCTCAGGTCCCCTGTCACACTTGGTTTCCCTTTCCATTATGTTCTGATAGCATTTTATCTGTCATATGTTGACATTTATCTTATTACCCTCCTTGATATTATTTTTATTTATATATATATAAATCTATGCCTATCTTTCTTGCTCAGACTATAAATGGAATGAAGATAAAACCTATGTTTTATTCATAACTTTAATTTCCAATGTCTACCAAGGGTTATCTACTAAGGGGTTTACAAAACCTCTCTACAAAGAGGGATTTGAACTTTTTTGAAAATCAACTTCATGAAGCCTAGAGCATTAACAGAATATCTTTATGAACAAATACACAGCCTATTCTTTCCAAAATGAAGTCATTCACTCTTTTCTAATTAACATTTTTAAATTGTTACATTTTTGTTTTAACTTTAGAGATACCAAAAGAGAGTAATTTTATGAAATATTACCCTACGTAAAATTAGATTTTCCCAGTATATATGTTTCCTTTTTTACCCTTTCCATCCCTCTCATCCCTCCAATCAGTGAGGCAGAGAGAGGACACAGGTACTGGGTGAGGAATAGAAAAAAAAGTCCCTTAAGTGCTATACTAGGGTAGGTGGCAGAAATCAACTCTCTCATGACAGTAAGTCTCTGACAGCACACAGAGGTTGAGAGTACTCAACTGTCAAGGAAACTCATTCAAGGAGCAGGGGCCATAATTTCAAACCTGGACAGATAAAGCTTTTTAGCCTAATAAAGTAGGCTATATAAGAGAAAGACCCAGATCATTGCAGTTAATGTGAGCCACGCCTCAAAGTAAGAAGAGCATAGCAACTGATGATAGCTAGAGCCAATTTGACCGTAGAAAGCAACTTTTCTTAAAACAATGACATATCAGCCTGGTCACCTTATAAGACACATTAAATTCCCTTATGTTTTCACACCCCACAGCATTTCTCTGTTTGTGCATAGCATTTCTCCTGGAGTCGGTGTCCTATTGCTTTCATATACCTCTGCTGCTGTGGCTTATTCCTATTTGCATTGTTGAATGGCTTAAATAGAAAACTAGAGAGCAATAGGGAGGAAACCAACATTCATAAACTTAAATACCTTCTGTGAGTCAGAGGTGTGCTATGCATTCCTCATGTAGTCCCCAGCACAATCTCATGATGTGAGTGTCATTGGCTCCATTTTATGGATGAGATTGTTGGACCTGGGAGTTCACGTGCTTTCACCAGCCATGAATCATATGCTGGAAGCACCAGGGCTTCCTGGTAGAGGAGGCAGAGATCCAGTCACAAATGGATGTACATTGAGTGTTCATTTGCTGAGCACAGTGATGTTGTATTCAAATGGCTGAGAACTTTACAGCCCTGCATTTGCTACTTGAAAAAGTCTGAAGAAAGTAGTTCTTACCACATGTGCACTCCTTATAGCAAAACCAATAAGTGGCCAATGCTAAAAAATTTTAACTGAAGTCAACAAACAAATGTAACTGGGGTGGATACCATTGGCCTTAGGATTTTGAGCAAACTCAAAGATGCAAATGGCGAGCCTTTGGTCAATATTTACCCTTGTTAATAATGACTCCTAAAGGATGATACTGATCAATTACAAGGGTGACCAGGTAGAACAGAAGGGATCCAGAGGAGGCCTTCAAGGCCTACCTACAAACTGGACAAACTTGGGGAGCCTAAAGTAAATCCATCACTTAAGAATAACCTATGGAGAAGGTCATTATTTCTGTAAGGGGGTGGGGTGGGGAGAGTATAATTTTTCATTTACTAGAGATCTCTGAGGTGGGAAATAGGCAAAAAAGGTAAAAGTAAAGTGTAAGTGATCCATCTAAAAGCCTTTGACAATACCGAGAGCAAATGAATCATGATGGAGTCGGAGGAGGGCTCCTGGGGCTTAGAGTAGCTAGAACTGGTGTGTTCAATCACTAAGTCGATGGCTAAGGAAATCAGGGACTCAGAATTGTAAAGTATGAAGAGATCTTGAAAATTACCTAATTCAACCCCTAATCTTATAAATGTGGAAACTACAGTCAGAGATGGTTTTAGAACACCAGATTCTTGCCACCCAGGCCAGTGCTCTTTTACCACAGTATGATATTCTACAATACATCCGTTATAATCAGTTATGAAATATATATAACACAATATACTGTATCCTGACTCTCCAAAAATGGTTGTAGATTAGAACAAAAATTACCTCAATCTTCCCCAGAGCCAGATCGGAGCTGCCTTCAACATGTAAATATTTATGCATTATGAATACCAGAATGAGATTATTCTAAGGAAACTCTAGAGCAGGTTTTAACATCATCAAAAACTGTACAGAAAATATGCCAGAAGACAGAATCTTAATCTTTAAATAAAATATTGGTCTCTCTGCAATGGAACTACAATGTACAATTTTATTTATTCTTGCTCAAGAAAAAATAATAAACCCAGAGAATTTTGGAGACCATGTAGAAAGTAAACACCAGCGCAGTTATTCTCCTAATTCCCAATTCCTCAGATGAAGAGGGGGACACCTGTGGATCGAGTGAGCTAAGGACAAATAAAAGGAAGTATTACTTTACTCAGAAAATAATAGCTGTGTGGAGCTCATTACCACAAAAGAGGAATAGGCAAGGAATATAAATGGATTCATAAAGGTTTTGACCAAATTTATGTCAGAGCCATAAATGGCTACTGAGGGTACACCTAACCTTTAAGGTTAATGTCAGCGAGGAAAACTATGTCCTTTTCTGGCAATTCCCTTGAGGCCTCTGTTGTCCAGACAATATTGGGTTGGATGGAACACCAGGCTTGCGCAGCAGAGAAGTTCCTAAGTTCCTTTTAACAAATGGGTAGCTGGGCCAGAAGAACATTCATCTCTTCAATAGAAGCGTAAATGGATAATGTTCCATCTTAAATAGGAAGTTTAATGAAATGCTGCTGTTATTTATGTAATCAGAGTTAAACAAGAGGAAAGATTTCACTGTTGGGAATCACAAGGAAGCCAAGTTTCAAACCAGGCCATACCACTGAGCAGGCCCTGGTGCAAGTTATTTGCCTTTCTGTGCTTAGCTTTCTAAAACATAAAATGGAGAGAATCCCATCTGTGTTACAGGCATTTTGCAGAGACTTATATAAGAAAACACTTTGTAAACTGAAAAACAACAAGATTTATACCATTATTAATATAGCAATAGCCAAGCTGAAGCAAATCTCAGTCATTTGGGGAGATGATTTGTGAGACAGATGACGACAGAGCAATCCTTGCGTCATTTTCCCGGAGAGAATCGATAAGAATATTCAAAAAGTACTCAAGACATAAGTCAAATGCAAACTCCTTAAGACAGAGTTTCTTCCTCCTCTAAATTTCAAGAAAACTCTAGTCATGTCTCAATTAGAGTATTCATACTATTATTTATCTGCTGAATCATCTCCTTCATTTAACTGTGAGTTCCTTTGAGACAGAGACCTTGTCTTACTCATCTCTGCATCCCTAATATTTACCATAGTTACTGGTATGCAGTTGGCAATCAATAGGTGATGAGTAAATTACTTAATGTGTGACTGATATTGTTATCTTGACTTCACAATAGTGGGAAAAAGAAATGACTCAACTATAAAATGCAATAAATGGGTAGTAGGTGAGGTACAAAATCATGACTGATCCTCAGCCTTCCTAATTTCTAGAATCCTGTCTCTAACTCCAATTATTTGGAAATAATAGCATCTTGGTTCTATTTACATGAAAAATAAAAAGCAAGACATGAATCATAGGGTAGCAAAATCTTTATTAAGTGCACATACTTGAAGTCCATAAATTACATTCCTAAAAACAGAGTTTGTTTTCTTCAAAATAAGATGAATATAAATTTTGACTGTAGCATCAAATTTTAGATAAGTACAAGACTGCAGCAAGTCTGATCACCACCATCATCTTCTTCAAAGAGAAAACCTCCAGCCTGGTTATCTGCAGAATTCAATAAAGGGATCAAAATCAACATGAAAATGCAGACCTCACATTCAATTCATGACATGAACCAACAGCTGTAGATATTTAGATCATTTTAAATGTCTAGGAAATTTTCTTCTCCCCCTCATAATTTAGGAGTGTAGACAGGAAATTAAATAAATATGTATGCCTACAATATATAAAAATAATTACATACTATGATCAAGTGGTATTTATACCACGTATGCAAGGCTGGTTCAACATTCAAATATCAGTTAATGTAATCCATCACATCAATAGGCTAAACATAAAAAGCCACAAGATCATATCAATAAATGCAGGAAATGCATTTGACAAAATCCAACACCCATTCATGATAAAAAACTCTCAGTAAATTAGGAATAGAGGGGAACTCCCTCAACTTGATAAAGAACATCTACAAAATACCTATAGCTAACATCATACTTAATGGTAAGAAATTTGAAGCTTTCCCTCAAAAATCAGGAACAAGGCAAGCATGTCCCCTCTCACCACTCCTTTTCAACATTGTACTGGAAGTCCTAGCTAATGCAATAAGACAAGACAAGACAAGAAAAGGTATACAGATTGGGAAAGAAGAAATAAAACTATCTTTGTTCACTGATGACATGATCATCTATGTGGAAAATCTGAAAGAATCAACAAAAAAAATTTCCCAAAACTAATAAGCAATTAGAGGAAAGATTCAGAATACAAAGTTAATATATGAAAGTCAATTGCTTTCCAATATACCAGCGATGAGCAAGTGAAATTTGAAATTAAAAACAAAATACCATTATATTACCACCCCCCAAAAATGAGATACCTAGGTATAAAGCTAACAAAATATGAATAAAATCTATACAAGGAAAACTATAAAACTCTGATGACTGACATCGATGAAGAATTAAATAAATGGAGAGATATTCTATGTTCATGGACAGGAGGACACAATATGTCAGTGCTTCCCAACTTGATCTATAGATTCAATGCAATCCCAGTCAAAATCCCGGCAAGTTATTTCTTGAATATCAACAAGTTATTTCTTGGTGGATATCAACAAACTGATTCTAAATTTATATGTAGAAGACCCAGAAAAGCAAACAGAATACTGAAGAAGAACAAAGTTGAAGGACTGACAATACCTGATGTCAAGAATTACTAGAGGGGCCAGCCCAGTGGCGCAACCGTTAAGTTCGCACATTCCGCTTCTCCGTGGCCCAGGGTTCACCGGTTCAGATCCTGGTTGTGTACATGGCATCACTTGGCACGCCATGCTGTGGTAGGCATCCCACATATAAAGTAGAGGAAGATGGGCACGGATGTTAGCTCAGGGCCAGTCTTCCTCAGCAAAAAGAGGAAGACTGGCAGTAGTTAGCTCAGGGCTAATCTTCCTCAAAAAAAAGTTACTATAAATCTACAATAATCAAAACAATGTGGTATTGGTGAAAGAATAGACAAATAGATCAATGGAACAGAATAGAGAGCCCAGAAACAGAACCCCATAAATAAAGTCAACTGATCTTTGACAAAGGAGCGAAGGTAATACAATGGGTCAAAGATAGTCTTTTCAACCAACAGTGATGGAACAACTAAACATCCACATACAAAAAGACGAATTGATGCAGACCTACACCCTTCACAAAAATTAGCTTAAAATGGATCATAGACCTAAATGTAAAATGTAAAACTATAAAATTTCTAGAAGATAACATCAGAGAAAACCTAGATGACCCTGGGTGCGGCAACAACTTTTTAGATACAACCCCAAAGTTACGACCTATGACAGAAATAATTGATAAGCTGAACTTCGTTAAAATTAAAACCTTCTGCTCTGTGAAAGAAAATGTCAATAGAATGAAAAGACGAGCCACAGACTTGGCAAAAATATTTGCAAAAGACACATCTGATAATGGACTATTATTCAAAATATATCAAGAACTCTTAAAATTCAACAATAAGAAAACAAACAACTGGATTAAAAAATGGGCCAAAGACCTGAACAGACATCTCAGGAAAAAAGAGATATAGAGAGAAAATAAGCATATGAAAAGATGCTCCACATCATACCTCATCAGGGAAATGCAAATTAAAACAACAATGAGATACTGCTACACACCTGTTAGAGTGATCAAAAATCCGGAACACTGACAACAGCAAATGCTGCTGAGCATGTGGAGGAACAGGAACTCTCATTCATTGCTGATGGGAATGCAAAATGGTACAGCCACTTTGGAAGATAGCTTTGCAGTTTCTTAGAAAACTAAGCATACTCTTATCATTCGATCCAGCAATCACATTCTTCGGTATTTACACAAAGGAGTTGAAAACTTATGTCCACACAAAAACCTACACACAGATATTTATAGCTGTCTTATTCATAATTGCCAAACCTTGGGAGCAACCAAGATGTCCTTTTGTAGGTGAATGGATAAATAAACTGTGATGCATCAGACAACGGAATATCATTCAGTGGTAAAAAGAAATGAGCTATCAAGCCATGAGAAGACCTGGAAGAAACTTAAACACATATTACTAAGTGAATGAAGCCAATCTGAAAAGGCTACATACTGTAAGATTCCAACATTCTGGAATAGGCAAAACTATGGAGACAGTAAAAGGATCCATGGTTGCCAGGGGTTGGAGGTCAGGGAGTAGGGAGGGATGAATAGGCAGACCGCAGAGGATTTTTAGGGCAGTGAAACTTTTCTGTATGATACTATAACAATGGATATGTGTCATTACCCATTTGTCCAAATCCATGGAATATACAGCACCGAGAGTGAAACATAATGCAAACTATGGATTTTGGATGATTATGATGTGTCAAAGTAGGTTCATCGATTATAACAAATGTATCACTCTGGTGGGGGATGTTGATAACAAGGGAGGCTGTGCATGTGTGGGGCAGATATGGGAAATCTCTGAACCTTCCTCTCAACTTTGCTGTGATCCTAAAATTGCTCTAAAAAAAGTCTTAAATAAATAAGCATGTATAGATGTATGTGTGTGTGTGTGTGTGTGAGTGTAACCCTTTTCTCACTTAACAACAGTTGAAAGGATGAGAATGAAATGGGTCAATAAGCCACTGGACACCAGCATTTTCTTCAGTGTCCCCAGGGGCTAGCCCAGCTCTACCACTGCCTTTGTGAGAGTAATTTCAGGCCAGTTTTACCCAGCATAGTCCGTTCAGTAGTTGTAGGTCTTGCAAAGCTGACCCTCTGCTCCTCTCAATTATGAAACGCTATCTGCTAATATGACAGTCTTTCTTGTCTAAGGGCCTGTAAGGAATGTTTATTTCACTCTATGCTTCCTTAGCTTACCTATAGCCAGACTGACTTTGCCACCCTCAGATTTCAACTTTTTTATTCCCCAAGCCCAAATTTACATTGGTAGCTAATAATATCATGGTTATTCTGACCAAGGGAGCATATATATATATCTCCCGCCTCTCTGCATGATGAACGCATCATACATGAACCTCATTGTCATTATTTCCTGCTGTCGATCTCATATTGGAATAGGCGACATTGCTCTACTTTGTCATGGTGAAAAGTTTATCCTGCAAATTTTCAGTTTCTTAGGTCTTCCGTGAATGGCTCTGCTTATCTCATGTGTGCTTCTAGGCATCTCCAGGGCTCTGCATTTAACTCCATACTTCTAAAAGCATCTGTACAGAGATAATATTAATGTTATTGCAACAGACAGGCAGAGCCTCATTTCTCTCTGCTTTGACTGAAAATGCCTGTTCGTAGTGAAAATGTGCAGACATTGGCATTTTTGTGTGAGGTCTGAATGCGTGTGGGTCCAGCCATTGGTAGCAGGAAGAAATAAGACACAACTGCCAGATGGTTTGGTTTAAAAGAAATACCAGTCAAAATTGACTGGTAATCCACAACCATTATAATTATTTTCCCAAAAGACCCTCTTTTTCTGAAGCTGGAAAAAACTCCTGAATTCACTCTCAGTTCTGAGACGGGTTGCTTGGAAGAGTAAGTAACTTAAAAATCACTTATATCCCAAAATAGCTACTTACCCTAGACATGTTGGGTGTTTAAATTCTGGGTACAGCTGCTGACCATATTTAAACTTTTTGAAGATCTGATTTAGAATTCTCATTAGGAAGGTAGAAAGATGATTGGATTTGAAGTTAAGTTTCAGTCTCTATTACTAGTTGGTTCTCCTTAATGCATTCCTAAGCCTCAGTTTACACCTCTGTATAATGGAGATGACAAAATCTGCTCCAGCTAGGTCATGGTTGCAGAGTTGTTTAAAGACCTAGTGATAAAAATGTATGGAATGAACTCTATAAAGTATCCTATGGATGGAATCTAAGTTGTTCTTATAATAGGAAGGGAAGTTCTTGGAAAACTAACAACTTAAGGGAAACTATTAACGGCCCTGGTGGAATTTGCAGCCAAGTTGCAACTTGCTTAGATCAGCCAAGTTGCAACTTTCATTTTGTTTGTTAGCTCAATTCTCCTTATGTTTTCTCATTTTTATCCCCCAACAACTCAACCCTAAGCAGAGTTGTCTCATAATAATAAATAATAACGTTAATAAAAAATCCAGTGCAAAACAATGGCAACTATTATAGATTTTCACCGTGCACATTAGCCACAAGAATTTCAATAGAAAAATAATTAGTTCATTGCCATCACATTACTTTAAGTAACAGCGATGTTTATGCTGAGACAATACTGATTCTTCGCCTTGCACTCCCACTCAGTGTTTCCATGCGGGTCTAAGTGATCCTGGGCCTGCCTAATGAGGTTGCCACCTTCCCACCAGGCTCCTTCTACTTACTGCTGGGTCTGCGATCTCTAAGCTCTCTGAGGTCAGTGATGTCTTCTCTCCAGCTGACTTTGGGATGCCCTGGACCAGCTTAGTTGCTGGAAACTTGCTGTCTGAGTGAGTGAGGCTGGCATGCCTCTTCTCCTTAAAGGCCCACATACGAAGGCACTGCTGATAGACGGCGACAGAGGAGGTCAAATCCTGCATCTGATCGTGACTAAACTTAACATCCCCAAATTCCTGTGTATGACTTTTTCCTAAGATATAACCAAGGAGTAAATAAAATGGAATGTCATGTGCGCTAAACAATGCTGCTCTCAGGGAGAGCTGTCGCTAACAGCCTCTACATCACACACTAAGGAAGAGCAGTGCTCAGGACCATTACGAAGACAGAGAGGGAGCAAGTACCTCGCAGAGGTCTAAGGATTACTATAGATAGCACTAAAAATATTTTTAAATCTTTATTTCTAGGCTACTATTCCATCTCAAACAGAAGTTCACGTTTTAACAGAAGATTGCTATACCACGAAGTGAAACTACAAGTCTATACTCTTGAACTGTGTTCGTTATTAGGTACTATTGACTATGGATGGATAATTATTGATTACAACTTTTAAAATAACCGTGATATTGAGTAGCAATGAACATTAAATTATGAGGTTATAATATAAAATAAATTAGGCTCTGAGCACATAAGAATTTCAATTAAAAACATACAGTAAGAGGGGCTGGCCCCGTGGCCGAGTGGTTAAGTTCGCGCGCTCCGCTGCAGGCGGCCCAGTGTTTCGTTGGTTCAAATCCTGGGCGCGGACATAGCACTGCTCATCAGACCACGCTGAGGCAGCGTCCCACATGCCACAACTAGAAGGACCCACAACGAAATATACAACTATGTACCGGGGGGCTTTGGGGAGAAAAAGGAGAAAAATAAAATCTTAAAAAAAAAAAAAATACAGTAAGAGATACTGTTCCAAAACTGTATTTCTTCAGTCTTTCTTTCACCACTCATATTCAGTGCTACAAAACCCAGGAATAATTGGAGAAAGATGTTCAGTATTGAAATCACAAGAATTGGAGTCAAAATATATAGGTCCATTCCAAATTGCATGATTTGCTAGTCCCGTGACATGGGACAAATCTCTTTGCTTTCTTAGATTCAGCCTACTGGTCTATATGTTGAACCTCCTGTTGTGGGTTTGAAAAACGTTGACAATAAAGAGCATAAATTTTTGTTAACTCAAGTTCCCATTCTGTTTGTAAAACATTGCTTGCTAGGAATGGATTAAATCAGAAAATTGGTTTGTTATTTTGGTTATTTTGTTCTTCGTGAAGACTGAGCTGTTCATCAGTACTTTTATTTCAATGATTATTATTGATTATTATATTTTTGATTATTATTTGAGGGCATTCATAACCCCAGACTATGAGATTTTTGTAACAAAATTACCCACCAAAACAATAAGGCACTCTCTTCAGTGTGTGTTATTTTCTCACTAAACTTTCTTAGGCATTTTACAAAAGTAACTTCAGACATGCTTTCATTTTGAGGACAGCCTGTGACACTAGTAATAAAAAAGCAAAATTTTAAATATAGACTTGGAGTGATGGGTTGGCTCCCTGCTCGTGTGTTCAGACTCTGGAAGCACACAGAACTTGGGCAACTAAGCGAGTAGCTTTCCAAGGCAATTGCTAAGCCGAGATATCTGGAGCAACCAGCAGTCTAATGTGAAATTCTTTTCATCTTCCCTCCACACTCCTGTGAAAACCAGGAGGATTTCTGAGAGGCACAGAGATTCTCAATCGTTGCAACGAGGCAGCTTTCTAGTTTGGCTCATGAGAGGAAGGGCAATTTCATGTTAAACATACACACAAGATGACAGGGCAGGAAGAGCGCTGATAGCCCGAAATACATATGCAAACCCTCCCTTGGAAGCTGGCGTTTCACTATCTTGTACAAAGTTAATGGAAACCAAGGAACTACCATTCCAGAATCATCGCCCCCTTTAATCCTTAATAACCAAATAAAAATGGGCAGCCTGTATTCAGGAGCAGCTCTAGCAAGCAGCTCTCCAGGAAACAAGGCTCCCTACAGACTTTCCCTTGATCTTAAAGCTTAACTTGAAACATTTATATGCACGAAGCACCTGGCCAGGAGATGTGAGAGGGCCCTTTTTTTCACCTTGGCTCTATTTCTTTCTTTAATAATAAATTCCCAGCTTTCTTTCTTCCCTTCCTGGAAATTGATTCCATTCTAAATAATGTTTTTGTTCTTTCTTAATAGTTTAAGAAAAGCAAGACAAACTTGAAAACCCCCCATTAACACCCATCAGGGTCCCTGCCTGCCGATCATATCATTGATGCTTTAGAAAAGACGAAGCAGAAGTCAGTGTAGGTTAATTCCAATCAGCCTGAGGACTTCTTTTGTTCGAATTCAAAGGGCTCTGGTTAACCTATTATGCAATTTAATATCAGCTGGCTACACAAGTCTTCCTCTTGCACACACCTTGCTGGGTAAAGAAGTGATGAGCCCCATAAACTGTTCGGACTGCGCCAGCTTAAATACACAAGTGTGTCTGAATTATGGACAATGTTTAACAAGGAGGAAAACTGGAGTTTGTCCTAAAATGGTGAAGCCATTGGGGTCACATCCTCAACAAGGATACAATGGGTTTAATGGTGAAAACATGCACAGAGTCCACTATATGGCCTTTCTCCCAAATCAGGTCAAACCCAGGACAGAAACCTTACAGCTATTTAGAAATGGATATATTTAAAGAAAGGCGTACTAGTTCGTAGGTGTCCTGTCCTTGCTGTCTCCCATCTTTCCTTCCTTTCTTCCTCTCCATCTTCATTACACGAAATATGTTTGAGGAGATTTACCAAAAGACACGTGATATGAAAGGATATAATAAATAGTTGAAATTGAAGCAAAAGGGTAAACAGGTGAAAAAAATGTCAAAGGAAATATTCTGAAATGTATAAATGCAAAGCATTTACTCCTGTATGGTGGCTAGAAGGTGGAAGGTGGACATTTGGCTCTACGGATGCTACAACCCTAGTCCAGTAACTTCATGGCTCATGGGGACACCCAATTCATCTCCATGCCTCCAGCGTCGCCCCCCTCTAATCTCGTTCTCCATGCCTGAGTGACACCTCTCCAAAGCAAATCCGATCAGATCTTATTCCTGCTTACAGCACATTGATGGCTCCCCCGTCTTTAGGATAGAGTCGGAATTCCTCCCTGTAGCCTGCAAGGCCTTCGTGACCGCTCCCTGCTCAACCTCATCCCTGGCCATCTGGTCCCTCTGCCACTCTGCCCCCCAGGCACGCCGAACCTCCGTCCACAACTTGGACACGCCCTTCCCCACACAGCTTTGCCAGCAAGGCTCTTCTGCCTCTCCACTGGGTGAACTCACACGAATCTTCCTCCAGTTCTGTGTTTATCTCCAGTTCAGATGCTCCTGAAACACACTCCCACCCGTCCTCCCTCCTCGTGGCTTCTGTCATGCTTTACATTTATTACATTTTATTATATTTATTACATTTTATTATATTTATTACATTTTAATAGCCTGTTTGTGCTGTTTGATAACACAGCCTTTGAAAATAGGAACTGGGTTTATGTTGCTCCATATTTTATTCCCAGTATTTAGCATCTAGAGTGCCTGACTTATTATTGCTTACCTGTGTGTTATCGTTTGTTGAATGAATAAATAACCATCTATTAAGCATTTACCATGGGCCACGAAAGATGCCAAATGTTTTACCTTCATTACCTTTGTGAAAAAAATCTGTTCTTCACAGGAAAGTCATGAAGTAGATTATCATCATTTTCATTTTACAGATGAGGAAACTGAGACTTCCAGTGCCTAAGTGTGGGGGCTAAGCTACCATCCCAGGCCTTTCTGATTCTCAGATCTTAGCTCTAATGACACCCCATACTTCCTTTCTAATGACAAATGTTACTTCCTAATATCCTAAGCAAAAAAGGAACAACGTTCAGCTACAAGATTCACAGCATCTGAAAAGACACGCACCAGCTGTTGGGGAGAAACGTGGCTTTTCTCAGATTCTGAAACTTAAAAAATTTCTTCCCCTGGGTCATGTCAAAGCATCCCCCAGCGGCCGGATTTTGTGGATGGCTGTCTGGGAGTCTCTGCCGTGAGGAGAACAGCAGGTTTTATGCAGCCTCTTCCTAGAATGGCCCTCAAGACAAGCCAGTGGCACCACACAAAAGCATAATTCACCAAAGTCCATTCTCCGCCAGGCAAAATACACAGTTCTCTGGTCATCTAGCTGAAACCAAGGGGTGTTTAATAGACCAAAATCAAATCCAGCAAACGTTCATGTTGTCACTTCAAGACCATTGTCCCCTTGAGAAGAGTGAGGAAGAGGAGAGTTGGTGGGAAAGAGGGGCAAGGACTATGACCCATGTGACCTAGAAGAGTAATGGTGGGCGTTCAGCATGATCTTGCTGAGGGGTCTCTGAAAAGACACTGACATCTGGGCCCGGCTTCCTCCTCTGTGACCTGGAGACCCCAGTGTCCTGAGGATCCTTTCTGCTCCAATGTTCCCTGGATTGTCAATGGCTGCTTTCCTCAGGGGGTGCCATTTTCTGTGGTTTTGTTTAGGAGTTAAAACCCTGCTCCCTGTCTGAAAGTTTGGGTTTGTTTGGGTCTTGGTCATCAAAACTGAGAAAGAATTAGCCAAGCAATTCTGGCTACTCCCTCTTACTATTTGCTGCCACAGAGGTGAAAAGCCCTTGGCTGCAGACAATAACACACACACACACACACACACACACTCACACGTCTTCTTTTTTGTTGGGTGCAACTGTCCACTTCAGGACCTAGTGCCATTTGCACATTTGCCTCTTAAGTTGGCCTGAAGAGTTTTCTCTGAAACAACTACACTTTTGCCAGTTATTGCAGTCTCCATCTGTGCTTCCCTATCTTGGAAGAATTTCTCCTTAAAACTCCACTATGGTTATTTTACTCCACCTCATCTACAGCATTGCGCATGGAAATCTTAGACCTTGGGAATTCAGAAGTCTGTCTAAAGGAGAGCAAATTTTCTCTTTAGTCACAACATTGTAACATTTCAACAAAATCAGTTACATATGTTAGACACTCCCTTTTACAGCCATGCACTGATGCATCTGTTTTGAAAAATATACACTTCTTGTCTTACAGATGTTTGCAGTTACTTCCCAACCTTTAAGTTACGCTCATGAAATGACTCTGAAGTAGGTAAACAATGTAACTTCTTTGAACAAAAAACTCCCGTTGCCCCATGAAATCGTGAAGAAAAAATACACACAAAAATCTAAAAATACGAGGATAAAAGGAGAGAGGCTGGAAGCTTTAGACTATTTCTAACCTACTTGTTTGTTTTTAAGGAATCTGTAAGTAAATGATTCTGATTCCATCAACTGAGAGAAAATAAAGCTGCCTGTTTATAGGACATGCAATTTTATTCTTTCTACTAGTCAACCATGAAATTTAGAATTCTACAATGGTAGGTTTATACTACAGTTCCATGTGTGGCTTTCAGTATTTTATCCTGAGTTTCTTTTAATTCAACATTTACTAGCTATATTTAACATCACCTTATTTTTAGTTAATTACTTGATAAATAAGGGAAATGGTGAAAAGTTCAAAACAATTCAGAAGACAACATTGAACCAGTTGAGGAATAAGTTCAAACTTCAGAAGCAAAACGACAAACCCATAAAACAAAAGGAATTTGATATATTTGTTTTGGCAAAGAAAAGGGATATTCTATATTTTTCCGGTAAGATAAAAGTCATCACCTTAAATTTACGCAGGGAAGATTAGGTTAGACTTCTAGAGAAACTGGTCTTAAATGTTGTGAGAAGTAGAACGGTAGTCTACGGAGGAATTAAAGACTGGAGTAGATGCTCATCTTGGAGGACGGAGGAGACAGATATCCAAAATGGAGTGCACCTCCAAGAAGAAGGGTGGAATGCGGGTCATGATTTCTGAAGATCAGTTCCTTCCAGCCCTAAGGACCGGCAATTTGTCTACCATTTAGTAAACAGCCTTTACTCAGTGGGAGTGGCCTAGTGCTTTAAAAGAATGTGCACATCTCTCCTGGTCCTCGCTCATCAGTGTATACAGACCTCGAGAATATCTGGTGCTGTCTTAATGCCAAATGCCCTCACTTAAGTGGCACAGCCCGTGTTCTGTTAGAGGCAGGGTAGGAGAGGCACCATTTCTCTTTAGCAACCAGCTTTAAAAACAAAAAAAATTGCCCAAGCTCATCCCAAACTTTTCAATAGCTTGTCAAAATAAGGGACAGTGGCAGCATACAACATAACAAAATGCAAACACCAAACCCAGTCCTTTCGAGAAAACGCCTTGGCATTCCCTACGTGGTTCAATCACGCTGCTCATTAAACAAGTCATTTTAATACTCACTGTCAGCCCAGTCTTCCAGGTGCCAGGATTTCCTTTTGAAGAGAGAAGGGACTCTGTGGGCCAGCTTTGCAGAAAGGTAAACATTGGGAAACCAGGACAGGGTTTTCTTGTGGTTAAGATCTGGCATCTTCGAAATTTAGAGACCCTCCTCCCCTCTTTTTTTTGGTTTAAAATATTTTTGAAATTTATTTTATTTTAATTTTTCAGTTTGCACAGGCATGAGTTGCTGTGAAACATACCTCAAGTGTCTTTTAAAAATTAAAACAGAGTTGATTTGTAGTGTCAGTGATTCCTGCTAATCAAAATCACTGACAATTCTTCAGGAAGGAAGAGGGACGGTTTAGCTCTCTCACTAGAGAGCATTGCTTCATTTTTCTGTTTTGATCTAAATCTGAATGTTTTCCTGCAGATAATTCTCTTGCATTTTTTAAAGGACAGAAACAAGGAATAAAATTCTCAGAAAATAAATGTTTATTTGGACACACAGATTCCTATGCCCGGCCCCAGACAAATGAGTGGTGCTCCAGGTCCCTCTGCTGGCCCAGCTCAGTGGGAGCTTCTCCCATAAGTACCGGTTCAGAGACTTCTGCCTCTAAATTAAAACTTCCAAAACAGAATGTTCTGTTTATTCTTTTCCTACAGCCAAGAGCCATCAGTGGAATGCAGGGAGTGGCAAGTGTGGACACCATTTATGACAAGAAAAACAAGCGGCTGCCCGATGAGGATTTCTCTGAGTTGTGTCTCTGACTCTGAAGCCAATGCATATTTCAAGTCGTGTCCCGTTTTCTGACTGTGTTTTTTGCAATTGTCTTTTAAAACTTAGAAATGACTTTTATGAATTAGAAAATCTATAGGAATCTTCTTGTCTTTAAATTCAAATATTTCTTAAAAAACCAGAGAAACAAAAGAAAAGACACAGAAATTTAACAAAATAGTAAATTTCCCAGAATCTCACCTGCTATCAAGAAGTCATATAAGTATAGTTTTGTGATCAGCAGATTGATTCTTTTAAACTGGAGGATCATGTTATGACATTCTGGTGTTCTTTTTCTTTGAAAATACAATTATTCTATGTTTAAAAAGTATCCGGGCCAGATTGGTGGTGCAGCGGTTAAGAGTGCATGTTCAGCTTCGGCAGCCCGGGGGTCACCAGCTCGGATCCTGGGTGCAGACATGGCATCACATGGCAAGCCATGCTGTGGTAGGTGTCCCACATATAAAGTAGAGGAAGATGGGCATAGATGTTAGCTCAGAGCCGGTCTTCCTCAGAAAAAAGAGGAGGATTGGCAGATGTTAGCTCAGGGCTAATCTTCCTGGGGGGAGGAGGGGAGTATCTGTAGTTAAATGATAAACACATTCAAGAAAACACTCATTCTTTTTAAATTGTCATTATGAGGGCCTTCATATACACCCATGAATTAACGTCAGAAAAGGGTGGTATTATTTTCTGATGCTAATTGCTAGGTTTGTGTGTGTGTGTGTGTGTGTGTGAGGAAGATTGTCACTGAGCTAACGTCTGTGGCAATCTTCCTCTATTTTTTTGTATGGAGAATGCCTCCACAGCATGGCTTGATGAGCAGTGCATAGTCCACATCTGGGATCCGAACCCGCAAACCCCGGGCCACCAAAGCAGAGCCTGCAAACTTAACCACTATGCCACCAGGCCAGCCCCTCACCATGATATTTTTAATTACAAAAAAAGAAAAGATAAAATTAGATAAAGAATCCCACAACTAGAAGGACCTGCAACTAAGATATACAACTATGTACAGGGGGGTTTGGGAAGATAAAGCAGAAAAAAAAAATGAGATAAAGAAAATAATCATGAGTTCAGTTGATTCAAAAGAGTCAGGGCAAATAATGTTTGAACAGTGATTAATTGGTCTAAAGCTATCACGTTAAAGCAAAAAGCAAATAAGATTCCAGAGAAAATCATGACAGAGAGAGAGAGAGACAGAGACACACAAATAAAGAGAGACAGAGAGAGGAGAGAAAATGAGAGATGACAAAGAAAATGAGCACTTCATATAGCTGATGGGACCCTCAATTTTCCAAAAGTGATAATTGATTTTTAAAGATGATTTTTAAAGATATACATCCTAATAGTTAATAGACTAACAATAGAGGGATATCATTATGGAATATCTGAAACCATTTATGTAGAAATCCACCACCTACAGCTTCAGAATCTTCCATCAAGAGAAACTCACAGGAGAGGCAACACTATCAGCAGGCTATCTTTCTCATCAATGCTGGCCCGTGTGTAGGTCTGATAACCTTTGTTTTAGACACATAGGTTGAATAAATATTTCGATTACTAGACCTCTACTATGTTTACAGTGATTTTAACTTTTTCATAATGGAGATGCCTGAGTATTTTTAGTTGAGACTTTTTCCTCTAACAAAAGCATATATGGCAATTTAAAATGAGTTAAAATTCATTGTATTTTGAGGATTCTGTGGCTGGAGAAATTAAGAACACTAGGTTTACTTCCAAACTTATGGATAATCAAAAGCATGCAGAGGTGCTTCTAAAGAGTGAGACCCCAGCCCCCCCCCCCCCCCATGCCACACGTCAGATCTACTGAATCAGAATCTTGAGGAGAGGTCCCTGGAATCTTATTTGTTTATTTAATATTATGCCTCTGGGTTGGGAAACCACTGCTCCAGGATGTTGCAAAATAAAGAGAGACGTTAAAGGATTTGAATAAAACACTCACCCAACATCTGGGCAGTTCCCAGCAAGCACAAAGACCAGGGGACCTGAGGCCACGCTATGGTCTACAAGTGCCAGGCACAAATGTCTGTTCTCCATATGCAGATACACATGTGGTTTAGTACACTTTCAAGGTAGGTAAATCACAAATTCATAATTTAATATGTTCTACCGTATTCTCATTATACAGAGTGATGCATTTAAATTACCAGTCTTTGTTTCTCAATTTTTAAAATTTGGTTGCTGGGAAAATAAATCCATCCATGTGTATTGTAGCCGGAGCTGTAACATAAAAGAACAATGTTGCCACCTAGTGGTCAATTGGAGACATTAAAGAATCAGAAGGACTCGTGAAATGACAAGTAGAAGGAAATGAACTCTAAGGAAAGAAGATAAATAAATTTCAATAGAGAAGACTTCTATTATTGAAAGAGTTCCTCTAAAGTACAGGTTACGACCACCAGGCCCTCTGAACCCTCATGTCAGCTTCTAGTCCTAGAATCACAAGTCACGGTCAGTTGACAGCAGAGTTGTGTTTCATTTAGCTTTTTAAAAAATAACATTGTAAATTTGCTTGCGTATTTTTGTAGGTTCACAGGTGAAATTTAACATGAGGAATCTCTCAAACCATCAGTGACACCATCCTTCACAACTGTAGCAGGCCTATTGGTTTCCTCCAATCACTCAGACTGCCTGAATCAATAAGATCTTTTTTTCTTTTCCTTAGTGAGGAAGAGTGGCCTTGAGCTAACATCTGTGACAGTCTCCTTCTGTTTTGTATGTGGGACGCTGCCATGGCATGGCTTGACAAGTGGTGTGTAGGTCCATGCCCGGGATCCGAACCTGCAATCCCCAGGCCGCAGAAGCAGAGCACACAAACTTAACCACTGTGCCACTGGCCAGGCTCCCATAAGTTCTTCAAAAGGGAGATTCTACAGCCATTCTCCCCTCTGACATCTTAGGCGAGGCGACACTCCTTCTAGAGATATTTCCTCTAGAAGCCTTCCTCGACTGAACCTTCCCGTGTTGGAAGCATTCCATGGTGCAAAGGAGCTGACCTCCAAGTCATTTGCATGAGGGAGACTTTCACCTCCTCACATGTGTGTACACTCGTCCAGAGAAGTTAGTGCACATATGCTCAGAAAGGGCATCAAAGAAAAGGCAGTCTTAGGTCTTTTAATTTAAATATTTGGTTTGGTCTAAGTGATCTCAATTAGGTCATATTTCTTAAGTTTAATGTTACTCTAACTTAATTTTTTGATTTCTGAGAGTTACAAGATGAGTTTGAGAGCAGCCATGGTACATGTGTTCAAAGGTGAAGGGCATCACACTGTCTTTCAAGGAGCTGTAAGCTAGTCTGTCTTGCACATGGAAACGGGGTCCCCTAAGAGAGGATGGACAGGACTCTCCTGCAGGAGAGCTCCTGAATGAGCTGCTTAGAGGGAGATCTGGCTCACTTCTGATGTGACCTGTTCCTTGCTCTTCTCACTGAATGGAACACACTTCCATCTTTACCTGAATCAAAGGCATTCTTACTCAAGATGCCCTTCTTCTTGATTGATTGAGGCATCTGTATTTGTTATCCAGGCCCTTAAAAATGAAAAGGTGCCTGACCCAGTGGGCATGGGACAGTGCTCCCTGTTCCGACATGTGCACACAAAGGAAGCCCTGCCCAGAGAGAGTGCACAGGTCACTCCGAGAAAGGCAGCAGAGAACGCCAGGTTAACAGCAGTCTTCTGGATGATACCGCAAACTCTCGGCTGATGAGGCCTTCGATACAGAGTTTATGGAGTAATTACTTGAAAGAAAGAGAAAGAAAGGGTTTACTATATGTCAGATGTTATTCTTTGCTCTTTAGATAAATTAACTCATTTAATCCTTAAAACAACCTAGGAGATAGGTACTTGTATTACTCCCATTTTGCAGATGAGAAATTTAAGGCATAGAAGAGTTGAGCCACTTGTCCAAGGCTATTCGGCAGGCAATCACAGGAATGTCATTTGCTTCCAGGCAGTCTGTCTCCAGAATCCATGCTTTTAATTCCTGTATGCAACTGCCTTGCTCTATGGAACTTCAGCCCTTTTCAAAGAATTAGAACTCAACAAAGCACAAGTAAGATTATATGGAACACAATAAATTTTCCTGGATTAAAGGCTCTGTGGGATCTGCAGTCCCTCTGGCTCCTCATCAAGAACGCTAGTCCTCGTCAGACAGTCCCGTACTGGATAAGTCATAAAAGAGATTAGGCTGTGTCTGGGCCAAGACTCACAGCCAGCACATGATGTAGGTGATCAAAAATCATTCTATTCCAAATTTTCGAAACTGCATTTTAAAATTACTTTCTTGCATCGATTTATCATACTTCCTTTGTGTCATTCTTGAAATTATAACATTGCAGCAGAAGGAAAAATATAGGCTTCTTCGGGCTTTTGATAGTTTGGCCATCAAATATAGATAGATACACACATACATGTTTATTCTCTAAATGATATTGAGCACCTACTCTGCAAGGTGTTTACTTGATGCTGTTGGGGATGGGAAGATAAATGACAAGTCATTGCAACCAAGATGCTCACAGCCAGTAAAAAAAAAAAAAAACACATGTAAAAATAACTGTGATAGTACAATGACATAAGTGATTCTTTCTAAATGAGAGGCACAGAGCCATGGTGCCTGTGAATCCTGTAATTCTCTGTGGACCAGAACTAGTCTACAGCTTGACCACAATGGATAAACAGCATTTCTGGAACACATGATTCACTGATTCTTAAAAAGCACGCTAGATCTTAGTTTAAAATTCTCTAAGCAACTGCAGAATGGTAGAGAGGCACAAAGGATGCAGCCAGAGGATAGAATCATGTGCAGGAGACAAGACCAAGATGAAGCATCCAAGAAGAGGAACCGAAATGTGCTCATTAGCTCTACCATTAAGCCATGGCTCTGACATCATTCCAGTAACAGGAGGAGTTTACAGAATATTCAGAAGATGGCCACAATTTCTTCTAACTTCATTCTCATCTATAGTACCTTATAAAAATTGTCTAGAGTGCCCCTTAGTTTTTCACCCACTCATGAAGAAATTACTGCATGTTTCCCCTCTCCAGAGCAGTTATTGAACACTGTTAGCCACCCAGCCCCTCTCTCCGTCTTACATGCTGCCTCCACCTACTCCCTGTCCCACCATTGAGGGTCTTCTCTCACTTTCTAACTGCTATTTGCTTCTATGCCAGTTAGGGTCCCATAAAGATACTCAGGTTAGGTTAGGTTAAAGCACTCGGGGGACTTCACAAAGCACACATTCTCGTAGGGCTTAAAATAAAGGCAAAACTATGGTGCACCAAGAGAAAGAGAGCGCACATAAGCATTGGGAGTCTGAGCGATTTCCAGGCGAAAGGCTCCAGGATTCTTCTTCTTTGCTTAAGGAGTTGCTTGGTCTCCAGATTAAACCACTGAAATTTGTGCTATGAATCTTGGTTTCCCAAGACCTCCAGGCAGAAGTTCCCAGTAGTCTTTTATTCCCCCGGTCAGGTTAACCAAGCCAGGCTAATTGGTTACACCAGGTGAAAGCCGTCAGCGAACAATCTAGCCCTGGGTTTCACCAGGGGAGTTTCAGACTGTAAACAGTGCGTCATAAATCATTAGTTAGCTGGTTAGTTAGCCCACTGACCTTAAATTGGCCGGGAGTCAAAGCCAGACATCCAGCCATCTGTGGAAATAAGCATAGAGCTGCTCCAGTCCAGCTGTAAAATAACTCTACAACACAGGTGCTTTGCAAGCGAAAGAAACTGATTCTGATGAACCTAAGAAAGGGGAATGGACTTGGAGTGGTCTCACAAGGAAGGCGAGGGAACTGCTCTTGAGAACAGGCACGTAACAAGGTAGTTCTTAATGTCACGGTAGTTAACAGGAATGACAAGGTGCTGCCAGCACCTGATGAAGTTCCAACTGAGTTTTCAGTCCCTTTGTTTGTCTATTCAAAATTCACATTGACGGTGAAGGGACTAAACCTGGGTCTAAGACAATAGCATAAATTCGTTCTTTACGAAAATACTGTTCTTTTCTGCTTCCCTCTTCCTGCAGCCTACCCTCCATCTGTCAGCAGCAGCACACATCTATTGTCATTTTAGAAAAATTTATATCCTAGCTGACATGAAAAAGAAAACAAAAAAAAAATAGCTGGTGGTTTAAAAATAGTTTTCCTTATTAGAAAACTTATATATGCCCATTATAGAAAATTTGGAAAGTAAAGAAAATTATAAGGACAACAATTAAAACCCATAACCTCACCACATAGAGGTAGAGTCCTATAAACATTTCGTTATATTTCCTTCTAGGTTTTATGTTATTGTATTTCTGTCTGTGCATTTGTATAGTAATATAAACATTGATCTGTGCCTATATTGTCTCATAATTTAGACCTTTTAGTCTATTTAGGGTGTGGGGGATTTTTTGCCTCCTTTTTTAACTTTGTTTTACAGTGAACATTTTATAGTCACTACATTTTATTTAGATTTAAAATTTTTCCCCATGTATAGATATTTTTAAGAAATGTGTAATTTTAGTAGCTTTTAAAGAACCGTATACAATAACTGTAGCTAAAAAACTGTGGAGGGAAAAATCAACGCCATGACCTAAGGTAACCCTGGAAGAGGGTGCCCGTCAGTGGGAGCGGTTGGAAGTCAGCCCTGGAGCTGGCTAGGATGAGGCCAAGAGGGCAAGAGCCAGAAGAAATCAAATGATTTAGCAAGAGGGGGAAAAAATTCTCCCAGAGTCTAGGAACTGCCCAGCCTGTCCCTTCTGAGAAAGAAAACACTATTAATAACAGAACGCTAGGTTCTGGCATCAATTTAACTTGTATCTTAGTCCTCCCCCACTTTCTTGCCTCCACCCCCCACTCCACCCAGAACTGCTATATTTTCTGGTATCTCCATACCCTTCCCAGACCAGCTACAAGTCCACTTAGACCTGTGGGAGCTCAGCTGGGGCCACTGTGACACACAGACTTGTGGAGGCGTCTCTTGAGGGAGGAACCAATGAGGGAGCTTCAAGGATGTGACTTGCCATTATAATGAGCACGACCTTCTCCTCTCAGATCCCTGTTGAGGCCTGTGACTCCTCCAGAAATGAACATGTGAAAACTGCAGAACATGAGCATTTGATTTTTTTTTTTTTGGCTATAGTAAAATGATAACAGTGGGAATACTTTTTGCTTCCTGTCATTTTGTACCTCTCTTAGTTTTTAGTGCTGCTTGACCCCTGACTCATTGATATTTGAGATGGATAAATCACAGAACATTTTCTTGAAAAGTTTGAAGAAATAAAATTGTGAAATTTGACTTTTAAAAAAGTGTCCCATATAAACTTTATCAAATAAGCAAATATTATTTGATCATCACAAAAAGGGGAAAACATTCTAAGATTTTTACAAGATTCAAGCTCAACTTGACTGAAAGTTATATTTAAGAATTGACACAGTATATTCCTACAAAAATTCCATGGTCTCTTAATTTTCCAGTGGAAATTATGAAGCTACTTTTGTTTGTTAACAAGATAAGTTCTAGGCCCAAACATGAATTAGACTTGATATTGTAAATCAAGCAACTATGATATGTGAGTCAAAGGCATCTCCCACCAAAGCAGCACCACAAATGTGCAATGTCTAGATCCTGGGGGTAAACTCCTGGTTAATAATAGCATAGAAGGATCACGAATTTATTCACACTATAATCATGTGAAAAAAATATAGATTTCACTTCCCCCTATTACTGAGTCTCTCTCTCTCATAGGCCTCCACCTGCTGGATAATGAGAGAAAAATACCTTCATCAACTTAGTCTAGCACAAAACTTAAAATACCCCTTAAGTAAATGCTCCAAGTCTTTAGGTCTAGTTCAGTTTCTCAGATGTCATCCTAGATCATCTCTGGTTTTATCAGCAAGGAGTGTGGCTTATATCATCATATGGCGGCAGAGGAGACAGGTGGTCCATGGAACCAGGCAACATTGTCTGGATCCTCACAGACCCCTTAGATACAGCGACTTGTTCAGGCTGGATTTAAACACTGGCTTATCATGAGTTCATCTCTTGGCTTCCTGCCAGCATCTGCTGTTGAAAGGCTGCAGTTTTTCCAGGCTTCATGTTTGGGATTCTGTGGAGCTCCCTCACATTCTAGGCTCCAATTTGCCTTGCACAAGTGCTGCAGGCCCATCAGAGTCTCTGCCTCATCTCCCACCTGCCCTTGGCCACTCTGCTCTGGGGTCATCTTCTCATCTTTGTCCCGCTGCAGCTCCATGGCCTATTCACTGGCTCCCCTTGGAGGCCAGTGGGGCTTTCTGAGCCCCATTCACACCCCAGAAGAGCCAAGGGGACGGCTACAGATTGAGTGTTTGTGTCCCACCCCCAAAATCATTTTCTGAAATCTTCACTCCCAAGGTGACGATGTTAGGAGGTGGGGGCCTTTAGGAGGTGATTAGTCCATTAAGATGGAGCCTTCATGAGTGAGATTAGTGCCCTTATACGAAAGGGTCCAGCCTGACCATGAATGAGCATCAGTGAGGAAGCAAGTTCTCACCAGATACCAGATCTGCTGGCACCATGATCTTGGACTTCCCATCCTCCAGAACTGTGAGAAATAAATATTGTTTATAAGCCACTCAATTCATGGTATTTTTATTATAGCAGCCTAAACAGCTACAGCAGGGACCTGGAAAAGATAAGCCTGATCTTCCTGCCCAGCCCTGCCCTACACTGAATCTCCTCGGTTGTGCCATACCCCTCCCCACCCGCAGTGTTGACGTTGTTGGTCCATATGAAAACTCCTTGCAGAGTTCCAAAGTGGGCAAATGATTCTCGTCCTTAAACCTCATACCTCTCCTCCCTCAGCACCTAATCTGAAAGAGGAAAAATGAGGACATACGTGTCTCACGGAGCCTCTCTCATTTCCCCTCCTTCTAACAATCTCCTGGTAAGAGGAGGGTTGGGCCAGGATTCCCTTATGAAAACTCCACAAACTGGCCAGCCAGTCCTGCCTCTTGAAATTTTAGAGAAGCTTGGTTATTAGAAATTCCTCAGTCTTACTCCCCATAGCCTGGATTTCAAAACCTTTGGTTTGCCAAAGAAGTTAAGAAAATCAGCCTTGAGATTCAAGCCTCTCTAGCCAATGGTTCTTGATGAAGGTAGCACCACCTGCTAGGGGGCATTTGGGAAAGTTGTGGTGTTATTTTTGGCTGTTACAAAAGTTGGGGAGCTGGAGGTTCTTGGCAGTTAGTCGATGGGGGCCAAAGATGATCAACATCTTGTAATCAAGGAGGCAGTCCCATAATGAAAAACCATTCTAGCCAAAGTTTTTCTAGGTGAAAAATCTGTTTATAATTGTTTGAGCTTAAAACCCAGTTCTCACAAAGTATTTCTGCATGGTTTAAATATAAACCATATATTTAGTTTAAATAAATCAGTATAAAATTGCCAGTCATGCAACCAACAAATAAGTGAGGGAAGATCACTCTTCCCCATGTTTAAAATATTACCAAGAGGTTTTCACTGTTTCAAAAAGTCACTGTGAGCAGTACTCCTTGTTGCATCCAAGTCAAACTGCCGTCAGTCTGCATGGTGAGCTGTCATACTCAGGCTGATCACAGAGGCACAAGCATTCAACAAGCCACCAGTATTATGCCTTCTGGTGCAGGCGTACCCAAGCATCATATAGAAATGCAAATTACTTCACTTTCAGTCAACTTCCTTCATTTCTCCTTTATATTTCAATTAGAGCACTACACTGATATTTAAAGAATATAGCAGACAGTTAATATTAACTCTAAAATTTCATTTGAAGATAGTAAAGGGAGAATGAAAACTGTTTGTTATATAAAGAGGGTTGGGGTCAGATAAGATGAAGGGCCTCTGTTCTAGGCAGCCCCCATTTCCCCCTCTCCATCATGAGCATTTACTGTGTGCCAGGAACTAAATGTTTTCCATACTTGCTCTCCTTTACTCTTCTCAACCATTCTGTGAGGTAGGCATTACCATCCCCATTCTATAGATGATGGAACTGAACCTTAGAGAATCTAAGTAAACCAATAAGTGGAAAAGCAGGGAACCAAATTCAAGTCCATCTGGCTGCAAGGCCTGGCATCTTAACCATTCCACATATTTAACTAATGTAAAAAAAAATGAAAAAAGATCGCCTTTTGTAAATTTTACTTACTACCATATTTCTATTTACCTAGTTTAATAATCCGTTCATTGAAAATATTTTGGTGAATAAGCACAAAATCATCCAATAACCCACAATAAAAGACTTATAGCCTGGGCCAGCCCTGTGGCCACACTTCGCTTTGGAGGCCCAGGTTCACAGGTTCAGATCCTGGGCGCAGACCTACACGATTCATCAGCCATGATGTGGCACAACCCATATACAAAATAGGGGAAGATTGGCACAGATGTTAGCTCAGGGTGAATCTTCCTCAGCAAAAAAAAAAGAAAGACTTATAGACCATTTTGGTATGGTAAAGCATTTCATTTTCAATATATTAATTGTAAGTATATCAACTTCTCATAATGTATATCTTCTGGGTCATCTAGTAAACTACAATATTGTCCTATCTGTTAACTAAGAATTCAAGAGGATAGAAAGAATTAAAAATTTATATATGTTTATCAGGCAATTAAAAGGAGCAGCAGCCAAGAACGAGAATCTTCTGTTTTAACAAACCCTCTGCGGACTCCTTTATGAACTAATTATGTTACCAACTGCTTCACTTAGCATATCTCTGTGCTATTATAACTTCCTCAATGGTTTGTGTGGGAAAACTACTAATCCTTACAAGGTAAGTTATTAGCTAATAATTTTATAATGCAATATTACTCTAGAGTCTTTCATCTAAGAAACCCAAAGCACTTTAGCAACCTTAGTCCTGTCCCTTAATTATACAAAATGACAATGAGGACATTTCTACCCTCACTGTCACCTGAAAGGAGTCAGCTGGTAGAGCCCCTAAAAAGTACTCACCCAGTTTCAGAGAAGGGTTTTTCTCAGAAGTCGTCTTGCACTAGGTCAACAAAGAAGCTCAGCTGATAAGAAGAAAGACAAGGGCGATAGCTATTTATGGGATGCCTAGGATGGCTATATGCCCATCGCTTTATGTCCATTATTTCATTAAAACCTCATGGCAACCTGTGAGTTAGCTATTATTACCCTCATTGTACAGATGAAAAAAATAAGGGCTCCAAGAGGCTCGAAGTGGCCAAGAGCACCCA
Organism: Equus caballus; assembly: GCF_041296265.1. Classification (NCBI taxonomy): domain Eukaryota; kingdom Metazoa; phylum Chordata; class Mammalia; order Perissodactyla; family Equidae; genus Equus; species Equus caballus. The sequence continues at coordinate 91,656,634 of NC_091685.1, read as the reverse complement.
ACAACCGAGTGTACAAGCTGGGATGTGAGCCCAGCTGGGCTTCATTATGCTGGCTCCTACTCAACTTCACACGTGCGGGCATCTGAGGCTCTTGCAGGAATCCACAGATCTTTAACCCCACCACGGATATCATGTCATAGGAGAGCTTTGAGAGGCTTTGGATTAAACCTCCAGCTAAGTTTTACTTATACCTAGGGTGTCTAATCTCTGGGGAACATTCTCAACTGCCTCTAAGAGATTAGAATTTAGCTGGAATTTGGCCAACCGACATGCCACTTCAGTGATGGGAATGTTTTTTGGGAAATCCAACAGTGACAGGAAAGCTTGAGTACACTCTTTAATAAAACGCAAAGTGACTGAGCAGGAAATTCCCAGAACTGTTGTCCCCACCTTCCAGCATTCTATTTTTGGTGCTGCGGTTAGGTTGTTCTCATGTCCTAGGAGCGTCATATCATTGCCGAGAAACTCTTTCTTCAAAGGCATCTATGACTTCCGTATTCTCATCACCTTCTTAATTTGTTCTGTGATAGAACTTGGCAAAGGTAAATTGAAAATAAAAAGGTCAATATAAAAGCAGCAGCCACTGGGTGTCACTGATTTACCACTTGAATATACCTCATCCCACATTTCTATAGAAGGAGAAAACCTGGCCTTTTTCCAGGAATATTTTGAAACCGCTCATGTTCTTGGGTCCTAGAGATAAACACAGAAGAGTTTAAAATGTGAATCTTGTGACTTTGAGAAGTATAAAGATAATTATTCTTTGGTGTTCTGTTATAAATTATTCATAACTGTAATAATATTCCCATTTTAAAGATGAATACACTGAAGCAGAGCAAGCTAACATCAAGGATGGCAGAAAACATATTCCTGAACTTTATTTTTTAAATCAAGACTCCAATGTTTTATTTTTATTTTAAGACAATTCTGAAAAGCCAGGGACATAGTACCAGCACTTTTTCCTTCTTCCTACCTCCCAATTCTGTATCTAAGAAGAGAACAAAGAAATCACATCAGAACATGTGAGAATTTCAGTATTCAGATTGTGTCCCAAACCCCTAAAACGTGATGTTAGGAGCTATCATTTATCATATGTCTATTCTCAGCCCAGGGCACTCATAGCAGTATCCAATTTAATCCTCACCACAAAACAGTATGTAAGTTATCATTTTCTCCGAATGAAAAAACCTGGGAATCAGAGAGCATAAGTAACTTGCACAACATCACAAAAGAGGCAAGATGAAGACTTTAGACTTAAATCCATAATTTTGGCCCCCAAAGCCATGCTCATTCTGCTGTACCACACTGTGTCTCTATAGAAATGCTGTCTTTACTTTGGACACATTCCTTTCAAAACCATTTGTGCCAAACCTTTAGTTAACCAAATAGTAGGTGATAAAAATATGAAATCCAAGACAATCGTGGTTTTTGTGTTTTAGGATCATTTCCCAGGTAATTCCATTTGCTGAGGGAATCAACTACAGTCTCTCATCCCACAAAGATTAGAAATTTCCCCCCAAACTCCTCAGGGTGACATTCTGGCCTAGGATTTAGTTTTTCCGGATCTTCCGCTGTCTAAGAGGCCGACTCTTATCTCTTTCCATAGTGGATGTGTTCCTGCTCTCATTTTTGGCTTAAAAATACCCATCCATCTGGCGAAATGTAATCCTTATTTAGGCTGAAGAGTGGTGGAGAGCTTTGGATTTATTTGTTTGTCTTCCCAAAAGGTGCAGCAACAGCCCAGCAAATCTATAAACTCGTAAGCTTCCTGATTCTTCCTTGCCAACATGATTTAGCTCAGAGCCGGAGGCTTTCTCTCAGGGAGATAAGATAGTGTGTCTACATTGCCATTAGCTCCTGCCAAGTTCCTGCTCTACAAAGAGGCCATCTGTCTAGCTGGTGGCCTTCTGACTCCTCGCCTTCCTTCCTGCATCACACCTTGATTGTGGAGCTTCCCTTCCTTTAACTCAACGTCTAAACACTACGACTCCTTCTTTGCTTTCCACTTTCTCACTCCAGACGCTTGGGTTTCTTTTCAGGCCGGATTTCGGTGGTAACTCTTCTACTGACCCCATGTAGTCTGGCAAGTGATCTCACTATTTCATATTTTACAAAAGATTCAGTTTCTAAAGTACAACTCCCTATCCCTTTTCATTCTTCACTTTAAGGAAAATGTAGTATTTTTCTTGTCACATTCAGCAAATCTCAGATATCTCAGAGATGAAAGGAATCTCTTTTTCCTCTCCTCTCCCCTTAGTCATTACTTCTTCTCCTGCTCCTTTCAACATGATTTTTTTGGGTAATAACATCAAAATACATGTGGAAAACTTACACAAAACTCAAGCTTCCTCTCTCGGTGACCATTTCCAAAACAGAGATGAAATAAATGTACAATAGATGAAATCGAGTTGAAACTTGGTTCTCTTTTCTTTATTAAAAATAATACTGCAAAATTTTATCTTAAAAACTAGACTTTTTATAGTAAAAAAACCTCCACAAATAATATGTATTTTTTAATATGGGCCTCTCTGCTACCCATAGGAACCCTGTTGTTGGTTGTGGTACAGGTGTGATGATCAGGAAGTGTGGAAAAGGATTTTGACATACTTGTGACATATCACACACTAGATCATCTGTATAAATGCAGAGAAGCATTAAGACTCTTTTTGCCTGAAATTTTAAATAGAAGCATTCCCTATCTTGTTCTGCTTTCAGATCACCGAGCCTTGCCTAAACACCTGTTGGCCCCCTGCCTCCGCCACCACCATCACATAATCTTCACTTAATTAACCTTTGCAAAGCACTGTCCTTACTTCAGACTGAGATACTCTATTCTATTTGTCACTTCATTCCTCCAGCACACATGGACTAAGTGACCACTCTTTTCCAGGCACTGATTTCACAATTTGACTTCTGTATGATGCCTCACCTTCTTCAGCCACTGCTTCCGATAGCGCCACTAGTTAAGGAACTAGTCCAAAGTCACATAACCAAGAATGGGTAGAGAATGGCTTCAAAGCAAAACTGAAGCTCTGAACCAACAAGTGACGCCAGCTCTGAGGTTTAATCACATTTATGCTGGGAGGTTTGTCCTTTCCCATTCCCGTTCTTTCGTTTCTTCATCTAGAAAGTTTTCTGAAATACAAGGTCAATAGAAAATAAAATAGAATACGGGGCTGGCCCCGTGGCCGAGTGGTTAAGTTCGCGCGCTCCGCTGCAGGCGGCCCAGTGTTTCATTGGTTCGAATCCTGGGCGCGGACATGGCACTGCTCATCAAAACCACGCTGAGGCAGCGTCCCACATACCACAACTAGAAGAATCCACAACGAAGAATATACAACTATGTACCGGGGGGCTTTGGGGAGAAAAAGGAAATAATAAAATCTTTAAAAAAAAAAAAAGAAAAGAAAAGAAAAGAAAATGGAATAAAGGACCTAAAGCTAGTGGATATTCTAAAAGATAAGGCGTTAATAGAGATGAAATGGGTGTTTTTTCTTAAACTTAATGAATAGTGCATGAAATCTGGCATGTGGTTATCTCTGTAGTTTGTTCTTCTTTTGCCAATATATTTTAGCCATGGTCGTTGCAAAGATCAGAGTAATTCTCTTATCCGATGAAACGAATTCGAGGACAACGTGTTAGTTTGGAGAGCACGCCTCCTAAAAGCAGGCAGCAGGCCTCATGTGCCATTCCAAGCTCAGGTCAGGATTAGAACAGCAGGGGAAATAACTGAATACTCATGTTGGCAAGGGCTACCATCAAAATTCTCCCACTTTCATGACCCACATTAACAATTTAAAAAGCAAACTTTTTCCAAAGTGGCAGGTGCAATAAGGCATTGTCTGCAATGGAAGAATTCTAAACTCTGCCTACATAAAGAGAGTTAATGAAAATCAGAATATGTACTTTAAAGAACACATCAGGAAAACTTGGCAGAGGTGAAAAGTATTCTCTGTCCCTTATTACAACATTTCTGCCCTCGTCTCATTTTCTGATAATTTGTGATGGAACATTTCCCACTGACAAGTACACTCTGCTCTTGGAGAGCAATTTGTGTCTTCATGATGCTGTAAATGTGATGGTGGAATCAAGATGTTCAGTCTATGGGCGATTCCTATCAGAATATAACCCTGCTAGGTCTCTCCAGCACAGACGCCTCACTGTCTCGTCCAGGTGTCATGAATAGGCCACACAAGCGAGACAGGAGAAGACCACCACCGGGGAATTCCCACCACCTGGGTCTCCTCTGCTTGCCTCCCTATCACTGTCAAAGAGTTTGAGCAGTTCAACTAATCCATCCGCATCCGACCAGGGCTCCTCTCCCAGTCGCTTCGGTTCAGGGAGCAGAAAAGTTGCAGAGCTTCTTGGTCCTTGTTGAGGGCTGCTGATCCTTAAAATACCATATTCTGATAAGAACATAGCCTTGTATAGCATCTCCAGCTGACTTGCCTCCATTCTTCCTGACTCGAGCTTGCCCAGCTAGTCAGAAATGCCTTGACAACTGCTGTTTGAACAAGGCCTTTTTCTCTCCACAAAGCATGAAGCTTAAAGAAATTGATTATAACTTCATTAGCTAGGAGAATCACATAGAAGTATTGTCAACCAGGAAATCTCATAAGGCCTAACACAATGGTGAGACTAACTTGATGCTGCCAATTCAATTGGCTGCTAAAATATACTTGAGTAACTATGCCCAGAACACCAAAGAAATGTGTAAGATAAATGATTTCTTTTAAATGCTCTCAAACAAACAAGCAAAACCCCCTTTGTTAAATGTCTTCAAACATTAGATTTTCTGTTTAAACACACTATTCAAAACATTATCCCTGTGTTATAACATAGAAAGAGAGCAGGAGCTGAGACCGGCCATCTGGAGGACATGGAGCTTGCAGGTGGCCTGCTGAAGGGACAGGAAGAATCTCCAGATTTGGCTTTAGGTTTTTATTCTCCCCTCCTCTAGTACCCTAGTGTAGGTACACACGATGCCTTCCCTGAAGTAGAACAAAGAAGGAAAGGAGAAGAGAAGGGAGAGAGAGAGGGACACAACTTTTCCTTCCTCATGGCAGTTTTTCTTTATTCTCGTTGAGAGAAGAACAAGCTGGAAAGATGCATTATGATAGGGAAATTGCTAATTGAGCAATTGGAGTCATCAGAGAACTCCCACTCTGTTGCCACGAACACAGAGCTCCGGCAGCCTGCAAGGATGCTTGACACCGAATTGTCCTGAAGTGAGTGAAGGATAAGCCTAAAGAAGTCTGGCCCGCAAAAGGATTCAGGATGCTTTTAAGGAACCCCCTCATCAAGTTCTAGGAATAAAACCAAGCTAAATTAAGCTTAATTCAAGATGAGAAATCATTCCTTAGACCTGGTTTTCTTTTAAAAACATACTCTCTTGAGCTCATTTTTAAAGCTAAGATGAGCCTTATAATATTAATATTGTTCAGCTTCAACCAAACCCTGCCAGAGTGTATGTGTGTAGCAATACCATTTTCCTATTTAGAATGCTGGATCTTATTTACAAATCTATATATTTTAGGAACTAAAACTTTTGTAGGTTAAATCCACAATCATAAACATTTAAAATGATGTTAAAGTTCAAATCTAGTCACCCACTACCTGAACACGTTGTCCCAATTGCTGTACTTTGATAAATATAGTTCTGATACTTGCTCAGTATTCTGGGTTTGTTTATTTCTCTCATGACAATATTCAATTCAACAGCAGTGATCCTGTAAGAGTTCTTGTGGCCAAGATTAAACAATGTATTCTAGTCCTTTCATAAGAAAACTGATGTAAAAATAAATAGAATGTCTGCCAATTAAAATAATATAAAGCATCAGACCAAGTTAAAATCATTTATTGATGGTAATTATGATGAAAACAAAAGGATAGGTCACAGCAGAAGAAAAACAAGGAGGCTCTGATGCAAAATTTTCAAATTTTTTTTTCTGGTTAGGTGAAAAATATTTTGTGTACAAATAGCCTTGTTTAACAACTAATTTTGTGTTTCTTTTTAAAAAAAGATGAATTATCTTTTTAAAAATGTTCCACAGATGTGCAGTCACTCCCAGATGTAGGTAGAACTCAATATTTGTGGTTTAGAAATTACTGTCTCAGAAAGAGGGTGATCTAGCCACTAGAGAGATTGAGTTCTTAAAATGGCTGGCTTAACTACTGTTGTCCAGATGTATTTTTGTCTTCCTCCATCTCTATTGTGAATCGTTTAAAACAGCATGCTCTACAGTTTGAATATGGCCCACATTTTAAATTAAATTCACCAAATTTACTCAATGTGCTCAATGTACCAATTTTCATTGAATAGAAGTATTTCTATAAATTCATAATATCACTGAAAGGCAGTATGAAGCTAAGCACAAGAATGGTTCTAAAAACTCGTTTTATCCCAGAAGTAATTAATCTTGGTACCAAAATCTCACACAAATATTTATTTGCAAAGAATTCTAAGCACGTCTCTAGAAAACCACATATATAAACAAACTACATGAGCTGTTTAAAAAGACTCTCCACCAAATTGGTGGTTCTTTCATGTTGTTTTAATTACTTTTGCAGAAATGCATTGTGTGTGAAAGACCTACATGATTTTTGACTGGATAGGGATGTTTCATTTTTAAAAAGTAAAAATGTCTTACAGTATTACCACAGTTTATTGAGACCAGTTCTTCCAAAAGCTAAGCTACCTTCTACAGGGACAAATTTTCTAGAAAAAGAAATCGAGCAAATGGAGGAAAGAGGAGGTTGAGATCATAGGATCTAAAATATAGATGTTCACTTCTCCCCTCTCTGAATTACTGGGAAAATTTTCAGGTCAAACAGTAATTTATGGGCCCTCCTAGAGGTCTTTGATTTCATGATACTGGCTTGTAAGTCTCTCAATTTGCTCCAAGGCAATTCTAAGCATATTTAGGAATAGGTCCTGTGTGTTTGAGACCACCCATGTCACTTTACTTGGCTCCATCCTAATCTTCATTTGTTCAGTGACCTTGTAGAAATTATAACAGCCATATATCTAACCAACACATCTACCCACACCCAACCAATTTATATATAAATATAAATCTGTGCTTTTGTTCATACATTAGACTTAATCTGCTGTTTGTTGACAATGTTGTCTTGTGATGTCATACAGATTGATGTCTCCACTAACGAGAGTGAATATTTCTTTGATAATTATCTGGGGAAGAGAAAAGTCCTTAGACTGAAAACTGGGCCTTGAAAGACAAACTTGAGATTTATTCATTCTTTCATTCAGTGAATATTTATTGAGTGCTTACTACACACCCAGCAGTGTTCTCCAGCCTGAACCACTGCCCAAAGTAGAAACTACAGAGGGAGGCAAATTTTACTTTTAACCTCTTAGGGTTCTTTTGGCTGGGCCTGAGAATTAAATTGACATAAGATATATCAAAAGGAGAAAAGCATACAAATACATTTAATACAAGTTTTACATGACACAGGAGCCTTCCTAAATAATGAAGACTCAAAGAAATGGCAAAACCTATTGCTTTTTTGTATTAGCTTGACCAAAAAGAGGCAATTGTGGAAAAGTGATTCAACTATGGGGGGAGGCTAAAGGAAAATAAGAATTATTTTACCAAGGTCTGTTTGTATAGAATCCTTGTGGTCTCAACTTCTCGTCCTTGATGATAAGAATGTTACTTTCCTTCTGGTATATGTACAACATCTCTCATATAGGAATTTTATGTCCCATTTTTAAGAAAAAGAAGGAAGGTCAGTGTTTTTCATGTATTTGCTGTTTTTCGAGAGCCTTTAACTCAAAATAGTCAATATTCCAGAGAGGCATATTTTGGAGTGGTGTGTTCTGAACTCCTTCAAGATCATAAAGCCACAACACTCTCAGCGTTTCCATTTGGATGCCAAAAAGGCATCTCCAGAAATGTCAACAACATGGTGGAGTGAACTGTTTCCTTTATCTCTCCTCCTTTGAACTACAACGAAATGGACATTCATTGACCAATGGAGGAATCCCACACAGCTGTATATCTGAAGGTGGATTGATAGCCCTTAGGGAAGTGGGAGAGATAGGTGAGAACCCCCTGGTCTTCCCTGGTGGCTCTGTGCATGCGTGTGAACATTTTCCTGCCTGGTGAGAGTGCCCATAGTACCACTGTGCCCCAAAAGTGGGAACACGCCCTGAGGCAAATGTAGGAAGAGGCAGTGGCAGCCCTTAACCCACTTGTGATCACTTTCTTGGCAGTGGGGGAACACATGGTACCCCATGAGGCTCCAAGGAGTGGTCCTGGCTCAGTCCCTGTGAGGAGGCCCCACCCACCAAGCACAGAGGCTGACAGGACCACAAGAAGAGCTAGCAGCAGGCCCATACACCAGGGTGAGTGCATTCCTGGCATGTGTAAGCACCCATAGAACCACTGCCCCATGGAAATGAAAACACACCTTGGAGAGACTGAAAGAAGAGGCAACAGCAGCCATTAGCCCACTCGTCATCACTGTCTTGATGGTGGGAGAGCCTACCACACCACTGCAGCTCCAAGGAGTGGCCCAGGCTTGAACCCCATGAGGAAGCCCTGCCCACCGAGTAGAGTCTACACACATGTCTGAAAGTTCTCCAGGCTAAGCAAGCACCCATAGTACTCCCACAACTTTCAGTAGATGAGATGGGATCAGAAACTCAGCTCCTGCTTCTCCCTAGCTGAGCAGGTGGAAGCTATGACCTAATACTACCACAAATGCACTGACAAAAGATTAATTTATCAAACACCATGGGAAACTACAGTAACAATTCAGAACAGAAGGATAATGACAATTCTCCGGAAACCAACCCTGAAAGCATAGAAATTTACAATCTAAATGACAGAGAATTCAAATAGCCATCATAAAGAAACTCAACAAGTTACAAGAAAACTCAGAAAGACACTTCAACGAGCTCAGGGATAAAATTAAGGATAAGAAGAAATACTTTACCAAACAGATTGAAACTATTAAAAAAATCAAGCAGAAATTCTACATGTGAAGAAAACAATAAATGAAATAAAAAATAATCTAGAATCCTTAAAAAATAGAGTTGATATTATGGAGAAAAGAATTAATGAGTTAGAAGATAGAAATATAGAAATGGTACAGGTGGAGGAGGAGAGAGAACTAAGATTTTTTAAAATGAAGGAATTCTTTGAGAAATATCCAGCTCAATTAGGAAAAGCAAGATAAAGATTATAGGTATTCAAGAGGGAGAAGGGAGGGGCAAAGGAGCAGAGAACTTGTTCAAAGAAATAATATCTGAGAAACTCCCAAACCTGGGGAAGGTACCAGATTTACAAATACATGGAACTAATAGAATGCCTAATTACATCAATGCTAAAAGACCTTTTCCAAGGCATATAATAGTAAAACTGGCAAAAGTCAATGACAAAGAAAAAATATTAAGGGCAGCAAGGCAGAAGAAAATAACCTACAAAGGATCCCTTATCAGGGTTTCAGTGGATTTCTTGGTAGAAAGCTTACAGCTAGGAGAGAATGAAATATGTTCAAAATACTGAAAAACAAAAACTTTCACCCAAGAATACTCTATACAGCTAAACTTTCCTTCAAATATGATGGAGAAATAAAACCTCTCCCAGATAAATAAAAGCTGAGGGAGTACATTGCCACTAGACCTCCCCTACAAGAAATGATTAAAGATGCCCCTGCACCAGAAACAAAAAGGCAAAGGTCTGCAAAGCTTTGAGCAAAGAGATAAATAGAGAAAATCAGAAAACCTCAGCTCTCTATCACAACAGGGAAGCAAATATCCAATTATAACTTAAAAGATAAAGGGAAGAAAAACATCAAAAGTAACTATAAACATTTCAACTTAGTCACAGACTCACAACACAAAACAGAATAATTTGTAACAACAATAACTCAGAAGGGAAAGAGGAAAGAGACGGAACATGCTTAGGCTAATGGAGATAAGAGGTTATCTGAAAATGGACTATTTCAGCCAGAAGACCTTTTATACAAACCTCATGTAACCGCTAAACAAAAAATCAGAGAAGAGCCACAATTCACAAAAAAAGAGAAAACCTCCACAGAAAACCACCAAAATAAAATGGCAGTAAGAAATTTAAAGGAAGACAAACAATGAAAATATAGAGCAAACAGAAAACAAGAGATAAAATGGCAGTATTAAGCTTTCATATATCAATAATCACTCTAAATGTAAATGGATTGAATTCTCCAGTCAAAAGACACAGATTAATTGGATGGATTAAAAGATAAAACCCAACAATGTGCTGCCTCCAGGAAACATATCTCAACTCCAAAGACAAATACAGGCTCAGAGTGAAGGGATGGAAGATGATACTCCAAGTTAATGGCAAACAAAAAAAAGCAGATGTTGCCATACTTATATCAGACAAAACAGAGTTCGATTTAAAAAAGGCAATGAGAGACAAAGAGGAGCAGTATATAATGATAACAGGGACATTCCACCAAGAGGACATACCACTTATGAATATCTATGCACCTAACACAGGAGCACCAAAGTACATAAAGCAACTATTAACAGACCTGAAGGGAGAAATTAACAGCAACACAATAATAATAAGGGACCTCAAAAACAGCAGAATACCCATTCTTCTCAAGTGCACAGGGAACTTTCTAAAAGATAGACCAGATGTTGGGAAACAAGGCAAGCCTCAATAAATTTAAGAAGATTGAAATCATTACAAGCATCCTTTCCAACCATAATGCTATGAAACTAGACATCAACTACAGGAAAAAAACCAGGAAAATCAGAAATATAGAGAGACTAAACAACATGCTACTGAACAACCATTGGATCAATGAAGAAATAAAAGGAGAAATTAATACCTGGAGACAAACGAGAATGAAAATACCACATACCAACTCTTATGGGATGCAGCAAAAGTGGTTATAAGAGGGAAATTCATAGTAATACAGGCCCACTTCAACAAACAAGAAAAATCTCAAATAGGTAATCTTAAACTGCACCAACAGACCTAGAAAAAGAAGAACAAACAAAGCCCAAAGTCAGAAGAAGGAGGGAAATAATAAAAATTAGAGCAGAAATAAATGGAAGAGAGACAAAAAACAGCAGCAAAGATTGATGAAACTAAGAGCTGGTTCTTTGAGAAGATAAACAAAATTGACAAACTCTTAGCCAGATTCACCAAGAAAATAAGAGAGAAATCTCAAATAAAATTAGAAATGAAAAAGGAGAAATTACAATGGATACCACAGAAATACAAAGGATTATAAGAGAATACTATGAAAAACTAGATGCCCACAAATTAACCTAGAAGAAATGGACACATTCTTAGACTCATACAACTTCCCAAAACTGAATCAAGAAGAAAGAAAGACTCTGAATAGACCAATCACAAGTAAAGAGATTGAAACAGTAATCGAAAACCTCCCAGGGGTCAGCCCAGTGGTGCAGTGGTTAAGTTCACCTGCTCCACTTCAGCAGCACGGGGTTCATGCGTTCAGATCCTGGATGCAGAACCTGCACACCATTCATCAAGCCATGCTGTGGTGGCATCCCACATGCAAAATTAGGAATACTGGCACAGACGTTAGCTCAGTGACAATCTTCCTCAAGCAGAAAGAGGAACATTGACAACAGATGTTAGCTCAGGGTCAATCTTCCTCACACATAAAAAAGCATGTAGCCGAAAGTAAAATCAGAAGGCTCAGAATTACTGATGGGGCCCCTTCTACTTACATTATAGGAAGCAAATTTGTCATCCTAAATACCTGATGGCCTTACTCCTCATCCTCTTTCAAAAAAAAACCTCCCCAAAAAAACGAAAGTCCAGGACCAGATAGCTTCTCTGGAGTATTCTATCAAATGTTAAAGAGGATTTAATACCTATCCTTCTCAAACTATTGCAAAAAATCGAAGACGATGGGATGCTTCATAACTCATTCTATGAGGCCAACATTACTCTGATACCAAAACCAGACAAGGGCAACACAAAGATGGAAAACTATAGGCCAATATCACTGATGAACATAGATGCAAAAATCCTCAACAAAATACTAGCAAACCAAATACAGCAATACATTAAAAGGATCATACACCACAATCAGGTGACATTTATAACAGGGATGCAAGGATGTTTCAACATCTGCAAATTAGTCAATGTGATACACTACATTAACAAAATGAGAAATATGAATCACACGATCATCTCAACAGATGCAGAGAAAGCATTTGACAAGATCCAATATCCATTTATGATAAAAACTGTCAATAAAATGGGTATAGAAGGAAAGGACCTCAAGATAATAAAGGCCATATATGACAAACGCACAGCCAACATTACACTCAATGGGGAAAAAACTGAACACCATCCCTCTGAGAACAGGAACAAGACAAGTGTGCCCACTCTGACCACTCTTATTCAACATACTACTCAAGGTTTTGGCCAAGCAATTAGGCAAAAAACAGAAATAAAATGAATCCAAATTGGAAAGAAATGAAACTTTCACTGTTTGCAGATGATATGATTCTATACATAGAAAACCCTAAAGAATCCATTCAGAAAACTCTTAGAAATAATAAACAACTATAGCAAAGTTGCAGGGTACAAAATCAACTTATAAAAATAAGTTGCATTTCTACACACTAAGAACAAGCTAGCAGAAAGAGAGGTCAAGAATACAATCCCTTTTATAATCACAATGCAAAGAATAAAATATCTAGGAATAAACTTAATCAAAGAGGTGAAAGACCTATACACTGAAAACTATAAGACGCTTTTGAAAGACATTGAAGAAGACATAAAGAAATGGAAAGATATTCCATGCTCATGGGTTGAAAGAATAAACACAGTTAAAATGTCCATACTACCAAAAGCAATCTACAGTTTCAATGCAATCCCAATCAGAATCCCAACGACATTCTTCACGGAAATAGAACAAAGAATATTGAAATTTATATGAAACAACAAAACACCTCGAATAGCTAAAGCAATCCTGAGAAGAAAAAACAAAGCTGGAGGCTTCACAATATCTAGCTTCAAAATATACTGCAAAGCTATAGCAATCAAAACAGCATGGTACTGACACAAAAACAGACACACAGATCAATGGAAGGGAATTGAATGCCCAGAAATAAAACCACACATGTATGGACAGTTAATCTTTAACAAAGGAGCAAAGAACATGCAATGGAGAAAGGAAAGTCTCTTCAGTAAACGGTGTTGGAAAAACTGGACGGCCACGTGCAAAAGAATGAAAGTGGACCATTGTCTTACACCATACACAAAAAATAACTAAAAATAGATTAAAGACTTGACTGCAATACCTGAAACCATAAAACTCCTAGAAAATAATATAGGCAGTACACTCTTTGACACTAGTCTTAGCAGCATCTTTTCAAATACCATGTCTATTAAGGCAAAGGAAACAAAAGAAAAAATAAACAAATAGGACTACATCAGAATAAAAAGCTTCTGCAAGGCAAAGGAAACCAGGAACAAAATGAAAAGACAACTCACCAACTCAGAGAAAATATTTGCAAATCATATATTCATCAAGGGGTTAATTTCCAAAATATATAAAGAACTCATACAACTCAACAACAAAAAACAACAAACCCAATCAAAAAATGAGAAGAGGATATGAACAGACATTTTTCCAAAGAAGATATACAAGTGGCAAACAGACACACGAAAAGATGTTCAGCATCACTAATTATTAGGGAAATGAAAATCAAAACTGCAATGAGATATCACCTTACACTGGACAGATTGGCTATAATTAGCAAGACAAAAAACAACAAATGTTGGAGACGATGTAGAGAAAAGGGAACCCTCATGCACCGCTGGTGAGAATGCAAACTGGTGCAGCCACTTTGGAAAACAGTATGAAGATTTCTCAAAATATTCAAAATAGAAATACCATACAATCCAGCTATCACACTGCTAAGTATTTATCCAAAGAACTTGAAATTATGATCCAAAGAGATGTATGCACCCCTATGTTCATTTCAGCATTACTCACAATAGCCAAAACATGAAGGCAACCCAAGTGCCCTTCTACGGATGAATGGATAAAGAAGATGTGGTATATATATACAATGGAATACCACTCAGCCATAAAAAAGATAAAATGGTCCCATTTGCAACAACATGGATGGTCCTTGAGGGTGTGATGTTAAGCAAAATAAGCCAGACAAAAACAAATACTGCATGATTTCACTCACATGTGGAAGATAAACAAACACATTGATAAGAAGAACAGATTAGTGGTTACCAGAGGGAAAGTGCCTGGGGGGTGGGCAAAAGGGATAAAGGGGCATATATCTACAGTGACGGGCAAAAATTAGACTACTAGTGGTGAGCACAATGAAGTCTATTCAGAAATTGACAAATAATAATATACACCAGAAATTACACAATATTATTAAACCATTATGACCTCAATAAAATTACTGAAAAAATAAATAAATAAAGATAAGAGGCATCTCCAATTCAATGTGTCCATAACTAAAAGCCTCACATTCTGACTCCCTAACATGCACCACTCAGTGCTCCCCCATGTCAACTGGTGGCAATTCTGTTTCCAGTTGCTCAAACCAAAAGACCTGATTCCTCCCATTCCATATTCAAACCGTTAGGAAATCCTGTGGTCTCTACCTTCAAAATATATCCAGAGTCTGACCCCTTTCTACCACCTCCATCACTATCACCCTGGTAGGATCCACAGTTGTGGAGACCGGAATATCGCAACACCTTTCACACCAGTTCCTCAGCTTTCACCTTACTTCCTTATAGTCTATTCTCAGCACAGCAACCCAAATGATTCTGGTAAGATTTAAGTTCAAATGATGCCACACCTCTACTCGAAACCCTCTAATGACTGCATTTCACTAAAGAAAAGACAAAGTCCTTACTATGGCCTCTAAGACTCCCATGACCGCTTGCTCCCCGTTACCTGTCTGACCTCATCCCATGTCTTCTCCTAGCTCACTCTCCTTCAGCCACACTGGCCTCTGCACTCTTCCTTTAATTAGCTAGGTGTGATACCAACTTAAGCTTTAGGTGCTGGTTCTTTCCTCTGCCTGGAAAATGCCCCCCACCCGCCCACCCTTTAGTCACATGGCTGAATCTCATACCTCTTTCAAATCTTGTCTCAAATTTCACCTTTTCTATGAGGCCTCCCCAAACTATTGTAAATACAGCCCACCCCACACACAAACTCCCTGCTGGCATTTCCAGTCTCCCTTAACCTGCTCTATTTTGCCTATGGCACTTATTTCAATCTAATCAAACTTATTTATTACATTTTGTTATTGTCTGTTTGTTGCTGAATGACAGTGTTTTGTTTTGTTTTTGTCTCTTTGGTGTCCTGATGTATCCCAAGCATCTGGCATAGGATAGGTGCTCAACGAACAATTGTTCAGTGAAGGAACGTGAGCAAACAGATGCGTTCTGCCGTCAAGAAGCTTCCAGTTAATGGGAGTGGTAACTCTTGTCTCTCTAGGCTTCCTTTTGTGGTCAGGACCTCGATGAGCCCAGATGGGCCTGAGGGCATCAGAGGACACCTCCAGGTGAAGGAGGAAGGATGGCCTCTGTCACATGTAGCTAAACTGGAGCTGCTGGGCCACAACGTGAAAAGAAATGAGTTGTTCCTTTTTATGCTCCCAGCCTTAGTGAAGTATATTTGACCAACAAAATTGTAGTGTATTTAAAGTGTATAGCATGATGATTTCATAGATGTACACATTGTGAAAGAGTCCTTCCGTCGAGTTAATTAACAAACCATCACCTCAGCCTCACATATTTACCTTTCTTTTTTTTTTTTTTTTTTTTTTTGGTGAGAACACTTAAGTTCTACTCTCTTAACAAATTTCCTTTATAAAGTATAGTATTATCAACTATAGTCACTACGTTACACATGAGATCCTCAGATATAACTGAACATCTGTACCTTTCAACAGCCTCTCCCTGTTCCTCCACCCCCACCAGCTCCTGGCAATCACCATCCTACTCTCTGTTTCTATGAATTCAACTTTTTTTCCAGATTCCACATATAACTGCAGTATTTGTCTTTCTTTGTCTGGTTTACTTTACTCACCGTAATGCTCTCAAGGTCCACATATGTTGTCACAAATGGCAGAATTCCTTTCTTTCTATGGCTGAATTATATATATATATATACATAAATTGAAATATATTTATGTATGTATACTCACAAACCACATTTCTCTCCATTAGAGAATCATTGGATTAATAAGCACTGATTGTGGACATTAGGTTGTTCCTATATCTTGGCTATTGTGATAAATGCTGTAATGAACACAAGAGTGCAGACATCTCTTGAAGATGATTATTTTATTTCCTTTGGATATATACCCAGAAGTGGGGTTGCTGGATCATGGTAGTTCTATTTTTAATTATTTGAGGAACCTCCAGACTATTTTCCACAGCGGCCACACCAATTCACACTCCCATCAACAGTGCACACAGCTTCCCTTTGCTCCACATCTTCTACAGCACTTGTTATTTCTTATCTTTTCGACAATAGCCATTCTAACATGTAACATGTAAGGTAATATCTCACTGTAATTTTGATTTGCATTTTCCTGATGGTTAGTGATGTTGAGCACCTTTTCATGTTCTTCTTGGCCATTTGTATGTCTTCTTTGGAAAAATATCTATTCAGGTCTTTGCCTGAATTCAGGAGCCTCCTATGTTGCCATCTTGTGATGTCTCCAGGAGTTAGTCCTTATAATGCAAATCACGTAGTTTTGTGTTCCTGTTTCTATTTTCCTTCAGATATTCATAAGTTGTTAATAAAATTTTATTAAAATATTCCTGCTTGCATTTAGCTGTGCTCTTAAGGTTTATCAGAAGTTAGCTGCCCTCATTTGAGGCCAGTTCCAATGAGGAGGCAGCACTTTGGGAGGTCAGCTTGGTTGTGAGTAGTCATAAGGCAAGAGGACTCTCTAGGGGACAGGGTCAGGTCAGAGGGCAGCAGCCTCATCCTCACTCCTGTGGCAGTCTCTCTCTGAGCCCACTCTTGGGAATGGATCAGATTTTCCTCAGGTCGCTGCTTTCTCTATGGCCTTCATGCTGCATGCTACTGGCAGTGACACCCATCTCCATCCGCTTTAACCCAGGGAGAGTGCACCTCCTATTGAAATGGGGAGCCAACTTCCTTTAACTATACTCACTTAGTTGTCTGTTTGCAATAGTTAGATAACGCATTGCTAAAACCCACTCTATAGATAACACCTGTGCTGCTTGGGTCATCATGGTAATGGGTGCTTAAGTTGTTTTTAGTCAACTCCTTGTCCAGTTCAGGCTGAAAAGACCACTGACTCATCAACTGGATCTGCATGAATGCCTGATAGGTTATCTCTTGACATCAGGGGGCCAAAAACTCCACTCTCAGGTCATGCTAACACCATCATTTTGTGAACACAGATCCTATGAAGAACCATGAAGCTTAACTACACTTGCACAGATCATCGATTACATCATTTCTCCTTACTTCCGATCATCTATTCCCACACTTGAGAGTACTCTGTCCCTCTATGCCATAAATATCCCTAATCCTAATTTTCCAGGAGGCAGATGTGAGACTTGTTCTCCTGTCTCCTCACTTGGCTGCCTTGTGAATAAACCCTTTCTCTGATGCAAACTCATCATCTCGGTGATTGGCATACTGTGCAACGGGCAAAATGAGCCTGGTTCATTAACACTATAGTGTCTCTTATTCATTCCATCCCCAAACTTGTCAGAACTTCTACTTTCTCAGGCAAAGCGGGCTCAATGAGTCATTAGGAGGTATAATCAGTGCTTACTAATCCAATAATTCTCTAATGTAGAGCTACTCAGTGATGTGAACTCTCTCAGGCAGTTCAGGAGAGATCTGTTGAGTTAAGAGAACCTTCCAGGGCCCCCAGACCAGGCCTCATAGATAACTAATGCCTTCACCAACTCATCCAGTCCCCTTCTCTATGGTTGCCCTCCTCAGGGAGTTCACATTTGGTGCTTGGTATGACAGGGAATATGAACAGTCTGAGAAATTCTAGAGGAAAGAAAAACTAGTTAATCTAATTGTTTCCTGATGATAAGAAATTTTAGTAGAAGTAGAATTAATTGTTTAAAATTATAACAATGCCATTTAATAAAACATTCACATTCTGAAGAAATAGTGATCCTTCTCTGTGCCCAAATAAGGTACTCAATTAAAGAAACTGTCTCAATTATCTTATATCCTCTCCAGAAGCTAGCACAGTGCCTGGCCAAATAGATGCTCGATAAATGGAAACAACCCAACAGCAAGTCAGCCACCAAAGTCAAAATACAGAGCTCACATTTTCTCCTTTCTCTCCTTTACACCCAACTATAGATACATGTCACAGCTATGTCTTTAGTCCCCGAAACAAACACACCATTTTTTCCTAATTAACTAACAGGGTCCATGGCATTGCACTATAATGCATGGTTGACACATTTTATTTCCTAGGAGCCAAATTTAACAGCTTTTGCAATTTTCCTTTGATTTCCAAATTTGAGCTTCCTTGAAAATTAATTCAATTATGGTTTACTGTAGAACTGCACTTAGTGGAGTCATGGACAGCAAACCCCAAACTCTCCATTCAGATTTAAATCATCTCAACTTGTTGTTTCATGTTGCCCTCAGGTCTTAAACTTATGCCTTCCAATGAGGTCTTGAAAGGAAGTCACTGATCTGACTGGCCATCAGTCCAAACTCCTACCAGCTAAGGCATATAGAACACAGACTTCCTGATTTATTTTATTTTTAAGTTATTTCAGTAGGGTTTCAGGATTTTTTAATCATTTTTGTGCCATGGACCTTCTCAACAGTTTGGCGAAATCAATGGATACATGCACAAAATAAAATACGTAGAATTATGAAGGAAATAAATTATTATTATTTATAATTTTCCATAGGACAATATGGAATTTTCTATTCTCTGAAATTTAAATCTACGAATAGAGGTCTTAATTATTCATATTATTTACTATTGTAAAGTACCACCTCTAATATACCTAGATTGACTTGGAATTTAACATAGAATTAATAATTTAACTATTTAAATTACAATCTATAAAAAAGCTATTAGTATTTACATCTAAATAAATAAATTAAGCAATCTTGGTGTCAGCGCCTCCTGGCTGACCACCTGAGTACCATACCTGATTTACCACATATTGACTCTCCCTACCAATATGATTTAGACCCTTAAACTTTTCCAAATTCCTCCCAAGTCAAATTACTTTTAATTCACTGGGAAATTCTTGAGGATTTCTAGGTATCGTTGAAATAGGATGCTCTGATACCTGTATAAATGGCTTTCTTCCATCACCTGCAATTTTATATAATTTATTCCTTCTGCATAAATATCTGGAATATATCTATGAATAAATGAACTGTCTGTGTTCTTGTTCTCTTCCCAACTAGGTATAACCCATGAAAAGATCCTTCTTGGTCCTTGTTCTCTCAGAGGATGAAGATGCAGCTGTCTGTGACCTGACATAGTTTGGGCCTGGAGTTTGCTCTAGAGACTTCTTATCTCCCTACAATTCACTGAGGTCTTGGAAGCACTATTTGAGTTGGAGATGATGGCCAAAGAGGAAAATGAACTCGATAGCTAATAATGATTATTAAACTAAATACTATTAAAAATAATTATTATTTATTACGATGTATAACTTACTTATAATAAAAATTGCCATTATTATTATGGCTATCATCATTGAGTTCATCTGTTGAGTAAGCATAAATATTTTACTTATAGGACTTGTCCTAATTTTGAATTTTATTGAAAGGTAGGATGTATAGCTCATATGTAGGCTTTTGTGCACACATATGTTATACAGTTTATTCAACAAGTGCTTATTAAATGCCTATTCGGTATGAGACACTATAGAAACTACTATTGATCTGTTAAGTTTGCCTTTTTGCCTTAGGAACTCTGGAAACCCCCTGAATTTAAAATGTTAAAATTATATTGATGTGTGCTACCCCAACTAAGCTTCTGACATTTTCCATCTCTAATTCTATTCAAGTGCAAAATTTCCAGCAATGAACAGTGGCTACTTTCAATTGGCTTTCAATACGTTGCAACGACACTTTCAAAACTCAATCACCAAGATCTCTCCCTTAGAAAATTGTACAAGGAATGAAAAATGCCAGGTCAAGGGCAAAATCATTCAGCAATTTAAAAGTAAAAGCAGAAATTTTCTGGAGAAAGTAATCTTTTACCTTAAGCTCTTGTTTTCCTTTTGAAGAGAGAAGTATGTGTCGTTAATTTTTTATGAAAGGTCATTTCCATTTTGTTTTACAAATAAAACAAGTGATAATTAAGCCTAGAAGTCAAGGGTTTTACCAAAAAGGATATGATGAGGCCGGTCCCAATTAGCAATTTATTTGCTTGATATCACAGCTTAAAAATGTGAGAAACAGAAAATACCCAAGTGAATCACACATTCCAAGGCCATTTCACAGTATCTTTGATCACAGAGATAAAGCTAATCCACTCCCCTTCCCTCAAGACAAGTGCATTAACAAGATAGACCTTTGCAGAGTAAAGATGAGTCGTATCTCATCAAACCAAAGCCAGTATTGATACCGGCTCCACACAAGCCTGACCTATGGGAAGCCATATTGTAGAAAAGAAACCCTATTGTTACTTTGAATGACCTCTGATTAACCAACCCAAACATGCTCTGTAAATTTTATGGCCTCTCCCAGCTGCTATAAGTTGATAACTTTCTTCTTTTGAGTTCCTTACGAATGTCATGAACCCAGGCAGAAAGTCTATGCTGATAGCCATCATCAATGACAACTGAAAGATCAGGGTATGGGACATTTCTCCGGTCTCTGATGCATATCCAGTGGAACAGCAGACTATTGAGAATAAGACCAGGTATCTGCCCCAACCTGAAGATCAGATGGAGGCCCCACTGGGATTAGGTCTATTTTTCAGGGACTGTTAAAACTTGGGTTTGTCTGTACTTCTTATCCTTCTGGTCTGAAACTTGATTATAAAATGTACCTTTAGATGTTGTTCCAAAACTGTTGAGCAAGTTACAAAATTCTAATAATGCAAAATGTCAACCTGAAGCCAGGAATAAAAGAATATTTCCAAATGAGTGCTAAACAATTTCATTCCTCTAACCCAGATCTACGCCCCAGTTCAGCAGGAAGTAGCTAGATCAGTCCTCACCCCAAATCCCTCAAGAATAAGAAATGACCAAGGAATAGGGGGATTGAAACAGGCAAACAGCTAGCCATTGATGATTAAGTACCTAGGAACTAAAGTTTTTTTTCCTTTTTGCAATTACTGATTATAGCTTTTAGCTGTTTAACCCACCCATTGTTAACTGTGCTGTTTAGGCAATATGCTGTCTGACTCACACTAGATTCCTATAGATAACAGCTCCCTGGAGCCTGGGTCACCATGGTAATGGGTGTGTGAGCTGTTTTTCAGGAATTAGAACCCGTCGTCCACTTCAGGCTGGTTGAGACCAACCACCCATCGACTGGGCCTGCGCAGATGTCCAATAATCAAAATTTTGACATCAAGGGGCTAAAAACTCCACACTCAGATCATGCTAATGTCGCCATTTTCTGAGCATGCGTCCTGTGAAGAGCCATGAAGTCTGACTACAATTGCACAGATCATCAGTTACCTCACCTCTCCTTATCTCCAATCACCTCTCTCCACATTTCAGACCACCTTGCCCCCCTATCCCATAAATATCCCTGAGTCCCTATTTTCGGGAAGCTGATTTGAAACTCATGCTCTCGCTTCCTCCCGTGGCTGCCTTGTGATTAAACCCTCTCTCTGCTGCAATCTCGTCATCTCAGTGTTTGGCTTTCCGGGCAGCAGGCAAAAACAAACCTGGTACAGTAACAGTATCTTACTTCCTGGAAAGACAACTGAACCAAACAGCTATCTGTTGGTTGGAATGACTTTAAATTATTTTAGAAAACGTCAAAGAATAAATTACATCTTCCTTCTTGCATTTATTTTTCCAGTTCCTTTTAAAAACAAAATGTTCATTTGGGGCCATGACAGCTAAAATAAAAATGTCTTTGGCACAAACTCAGCTTTCTACCCCGCAGGCAAAATATAAAACTGTTGTTAAATTGGAGTGGACCAGAAAACGGATGATAAAACTTGTCCATGAAACTTCTGCTAATAACAAACATTTGTCCCATGACATGACTGTAAGTAATAATGCGTGAGAGGGATGGATGTGTCACTGCCCTAGAACACGGGGTCTTGCTGCCTGGAAGGCAGTAGGGCCAACTTCACCTAGTCCTTCGGTCGTGGCTTCTCACGAAACTATTAAGGTTAAAAATGCCCTTTTGAAACTAGGAAATATTTGGGAAGAGAATTCTCTGGTGTTTTGGTCTCAGTTGGTCTTCCTTTAAAGTTTTAGAGGCAGCTTGGGTTGTTGTGTTATTTAATGTGAGCAAGCACAGAGTTCAGCTTCTGTTTTCTGCTTTGGCAGCCTTTCTGTTTCCTAAGAGTTATGCCATTTATGCATTTTGCGTCCATCTCTCTTTCACTCAATAGTCAGAAAGAGATAGGAAGTGACTTTGAAAGAGGCAAATAGGTGGGAGCTGAAGGGAACGTGTTGATAGCTATCACACTGTCAAAAGGCACTCGTCTTTCCTTTTTTCTGTCTCTGTTTTACCACATTTTATTGAACTTAAGACATCACTTGGGGCTGGCCCCGGAGCCGAGTGGTTATGTCCTTGCGTTCTGCTTAGGCAGCCCAGGGTTTTCTCAGTTAGGATCCTGGGCGCAGACATGGCACCGCTTGTCAGGCCATGCTGAGGCAGCGTCCCATATAGCACAACCAGAGTGGCCTACAACAGGGATATACAACTATGTACTGGGGGGCTTTGGGGAGAAGAAGAAGAAGAAAAAGAAAGAAGACATGATTGATTGTGAGATTCACCATTTTATGTACCAATGTGAAAAAAATATGTACACTTCCAGTCAATCTATGATATAACACCTTAATGATAGTCCTGCTGGAATCTTGGGTGGGCCACCCAGCCTTCCTTGCCCGGAAACTTCTTTTATCTATTAAAATTTTTTGGCATTTTCTCTTGCCTTCTATTGCACTGCTCGGCCTGTAATAGGCATTCTTTGGCACTTATCTCAGTAACAAAATGTAACAAAGGCTCATAGACCTGGAGGATTTGCCCTTCTTAGATCTCCTAAAGCACTTGGTTGCTCTTTCCAAGAAAAAGAGGAATTGTAGTCGTCTCTCCAACAAAGAACATTTGCTTCATTAGCATCAGATTCTTGGCCAGCTGCTGTCTTTCTGCATACACAGTCACTTTTCATGTCAAGACTGAATAATGGGATTCTCGTTAAAGACTTTTGAAACGGCAGTTACAGTCTATGTGCACCTTTCCCAACACTGCACATGAACTCAATCAACATGACAGCACAAACAGTTATGACCAAGTTTGCAGGCAGTGGCCACTTCCCCATGACTACTGCCTGGCTGACAGCAATTCTACAATGTCTCTCAATTTCAGAGATGCCAAAATATGAGAAAACTGTCCATTTTAGTATTAGCAGAACACAATATTATCCATTCACACACTGTAGAGGGGTGGCAAACTCAAATGTTGATAGGGCCAATTAAATTATAGACATTAAGTCCAGCTCTATTTAAGAAACATGTGCCCTCTAGGTCAAATATTTCCTGCCTCACTTTTAATAGAGATGTGAATACAAAGAAATATTGTAGGGGCCAGCCTGGTGGTGCAGCGGTTAAGTTCGCGCGATCAACTTCGGCGGCCTGGGGTTCTCCGGTTTGGATCCCGGGTGCGGACATGGCACTGCTTGGCAAGCCATGCTGAGGTAGGCATCCCACATATAAAGCAGAGGAAGATGGGCATGGATGTTAGCTCAGGGCCAGTCTTCCTCAGCAAAAAGAGGAGGATTGACAGCATATGTTAGCTCAGGGCTAATCTTCCTCAAAAAAAAGAAAAGAAAAGAAAAGAAAAGAAATATTGTACTCTATAAAGAAAGCACCAGGCTACGCAACTAGGAAATGTAGCAAACTGAAGAACTCATGTCCCATCTAAAGGGGACAGGTGCCACACAGCTCAGGTCAAATGTTACCTTATCAGAAATCCTTAAGACTTTGAACACGTTATTGCCCAATCTACTGGTTTTTAAAGAGAAACTGGGAATCTGAACTTTTATGTGAAATCTCTTAATTTTTAAATTTTGGCAACTAATTCAAAAATTTCAAAACGCACCATACAAAGTGATCTGTGTGCCACATTGCTATATAGGTCACCAATTTGTGGTCTATGCAAGATACACCTAACATAGATCAAAGACGTTGTATACACGGCCATCTGTCCTGTAGGTAGATTTAATGAAAAAAACTGTCAGCGTCACTGGAAAGCTGATCCTATCATGGTAACATCTTTGCCCGTGAAGCATCAGGCATATGAGGTGCCAGAAGAAATAATGAACCAGAAAGTCTTTTCAGTTAGTTCATTTTGAGTATTTTTCTTACAATTGTCTACGTGTAATAGGACCAACTCACAAGAAGGATTTTAAGGCTTGGAACTGGGAACAAGCAGTTTTTCAGAAAGCAAAAGTTGATTGTTTTTTTTGGCCCCAAATCTCTCTTTAAGAATGAGCATTACGGCTCTGCGTCCCAGTCTTGCTTGGTGCCCCTTGAACCGCGGTCCCTCACTGAACCCGCGGACGTGCTGTCCCGGAGCCTCCCAGCTCCTTGGGGCTGTGTGAGGGGAAAGCCCAGGCGTGCGGATCCAGAGGAGCTGGAAGTGGCTGACTACTTGGGAATGCCCCTTGCCTTGTCCCTACTTCCTAGGCCTAGAAAAAATAGTGCTTTCTTTTTTTGGAGAAGAGAGTTAGGAGAATAAAGAGTAGGGACTCTAACATGGCTTAGCCCAATGCATTTATCTCTGATTTAACGAATGGGAGTCGGCCAAGACGCTGAATCCTGAATAAACCTGCTCTCATAATGGAACTCAAGGTATGAGATCCTCCATGGAGACTTGATTTCCTGGGACTCAATTTTCCCATCTGTTACATGAATGAGCAAACAGATTAAACACGTGTTTTTCAATCTGTGTTCCAAGAAATTTTAGGGACTCAGATGTTGTGCTTAAGGAGAGGGATCTGGTTTTATATGATTTGCATTTGGTCCTAAAGGGAAGGCTTTCATTTATTGGGGAAATATTACACCTAAACAAAACAACAATAAAAACCCCGCAGTATTGGAACAACGCTGGCTAGGTGATCTAAGCCATCTGCCACGAGGCCTCTCTGGCTCTAACACTTTGATTATAAAACTTCCCCAACTTGCACATGCATTTCAGTACTGTCCTCACCAAGTAAAATGCAGAGACATTTTCAGATTAAATCATAACTCCAGCTATTACCCAAAATATGAGTAGATGTGAAAATTCTGATAAGGCTGAGTGTGCAAAAGTACAAATGGCTTTGATTTTTCTCTTCGAAATCAAGCTTTCTTTTTTCAGATTTTGCAAGAGATGACAGCAAACCACAGGAGTCTGGGAAAAGCACTCACACTAGGAAAACGGAGACCCTGAGTCCATCCACCGTGGACCACACACCCCCTGATTGAGCTCGCCCACACAAGCGAGGGCGAGAACTGAGGACGTTTTCAGCATGTAAAGGCTTCAGACCATTTTCTTCTGGAAATGCAGGAAATTGAAGTTAAAATAAACTCCACTATGCAGACCAGGCATAAATCTAACTACTCCTTAAACACACTGAGTGATTTCCCACCCTTTTCTGCCTGTGCCTGGACGGCCCTCCAGCCTGTTCGTCTGCACCTCTCTAAATCATGTCACACACAGGCTGAACGGTGATTCCATTTCCAGTCTCTGCATTCTTCCCCTCCTCCCAGGCCCGTAGCGCCTCTTATCTTTTATAAGTACCTTCTACAAATGGGTAGCTTTGTGAACTCCATTTGGACCTACACGTGTATGACTTTTACCCACATACTCCTGAATTTAGGGACCACAATTGTTCTTTTGTACCCCCCACGGTTTCTCATACATACGTAAGTAGGTAATCAATACATCAGTCGAACGATTAGAAATATTAATTGAATAACTTTGTATCTCTGGGGGAGAACAGTACTACTGTATGAGAAATGATCATACCGGGTTCAAAAGCACTTTGAGAAAAAAAATGAAAATGGCCTAATTGTTCATATAATGGTATGAGACTATGTTGTATCATAAAAAAGATGTTTATAACACAGCAGGGAGTGAAGAAAGGAAGATGTTGTGTAATGCTATACATTCAATGATATATTTAAAGAAAAATATTAAAAAAGAAAAGAAGATATTTCACAATAATGTTTAGGATTATTGGATTCATAGTAGTATTTTTCTCTATTTTTTCAAAACCTTGATAATGAGGCTTATATTACTTTTATAATGAAAAAAATAATAAGAAACATGGTTTCTATGCGAAAGGAATATCAGTGGGACTTTGTTACAACATGAATTTGAGGTCCACGTAATTGCCATTTTTTAGAAGAAATCATTTTCTTCTTTAAAATGTTCCTTTGTGGTAGTTCACAGAATAAAAGTTGATAGCCCCTTCTGTGGGTTTCATCACAGGTCTTTCTTTTAATAAATTCCATGCCGCGGAGAACAGTGTTGTACCAACACACCTGTGTCTCACGACCGAAGAAAATTTCGTAAGCAAACTGAACCAATTTGTTTCCTGGTATGTATTTATCCCCATTAAGAGCCCAGCAAGTGAAGAAACATGGTAATTATCCTGGAAGTCTCTAAATGCTTTCATGTTTTAATCCATAGGCTGGATTAAGTCCTGAAAGAGCCGATCTAGTAAAAGAAACAAAGTCTACTAGTTAACTGAGGAAAAACCCCAGAACATTTGTCCTCTGGCAAGTGACTGACCTAGATCTGAATGACAAGCTACTAGACAGTGTTTCCAGGGATGGAGGGTCATGTCTTCTCCCAACCCAGCTTTAAAGATGTGTGTGTATTTTTAAGAAAGTTTACTATCCCCAAGACAGCAAAAGAAAGTGGAATATTTTCCCTTTTTTTTCAGAAGGACTTGGGTACTTCAGAAAACCTACCTAAAGGAATGTGTCTAAAATAACACATTCCCCCTCCATATTTCTACAACTTGAAATACACACGAATCATTCCAAACTCCTTTTCTTGCCTCAATTCTGTTACTGCCTAAGTCACCCCCAAAATGCCCAATTTATCAATATAAAATTCCAGTTGAATCTCTCCTTCAGCTATTGCTTTTTGACACAGTCTCATGCAATTAGATATATTCACAACTGTGCTGTGGTATTCCTGAAAACGCTTGTATCTTCCTGGTTAAAAGAATAGCCTTTTCCAAACCCCTCCCCTTTCTCCTACTTTTTCCTGCCTAGGATGCAGATGTGAGAGTCAGAGTCACAGCAGCTATACTGCAAGTCTGAGGGAATAGCCAAGAGAAATGAAGAAATCTTGGTTCTAGCATTGTTACGGTGCTGAAATAAAACCAGAAATCACCTACCTTCACAGTTTTCTTATTATTTATTTAAGTCAAGATGATTGGATTTTTCTCTGGGTAACAGGATTCTTCTCTCTTACAACCCATTTATTGCCAAGCTCAGTGACTGCGGTCTGTTCCTTCACTGGCTTTCCTCTTTTATCTCGTTCTCTCTCTATTATTCTTAGTGCCACATGCAAAAATATGCTCATTTTGCTGACATATATGTTCTACTAAACCAGCGTTTACTAGTTTATGTGATCAGAATATGTGTTTGATGATGTACTCCACCAAAAAAAGAGGATGGGGGCATAGAATAGGGAGATTTTGTGATCAAATCTATTTGGAGAACATTAGATTCTCTGTTCTCCTTCTAGAGCTTTGCAATACACATAAAACTATTGCAGACTTTGAAGAGGACAAATATAAAGAAATTGGAATAAGATTCAAATGTTTCCCAAACTTATTGACCACTGAACTGATCTTTCCAGCAACCCTACCTACTTACTGTCCACCTCTCAGAATTAGAGCTGTCAGGCCACATGTGGGAAATACTGCACTACATTCATCCATAATTATTTTAATAATCATCGTTTAATATTTTCTTATTTGTAAATGACATATGTTGAGACTAATTTTAGAGAAACTCCCAGGAAATTCAAATCAACAGATATGTTGACACAAACCAAACAAAGGCAAGTAGCAGTGAAATTCGTGCTTGCTTCTGGCTAGTTACAATTTCCCATTTTCTTTGGCTCGAAGATGCTGCCCCAGACACTGAGAGTGATGGTAACCTGCATGTGCATTTGTGGAAGGAGACAACTCTTTGCAGACTCAATGCTTGAGACATGATAGCTTAATTAGTCTTTGCTGCTTCTCTCTGTAAGGACAGTTGCTATGATTCTGTGAAAGGAACAATTCTTGCTAATGTATGACATATTTGGTTTGTCACATGTTCTTAAGATCCTTCTTTACCTCTAATACCGAACTTGTTTTCCCTTGGGGGATGGTCTATTCTTTCATCAGAGGCATTTGACATACCTCCAAGAACTCCAGATTGTAACACTACCCCCAGCATCCTCCTGCAAATTACTCTGTGCCATGAGCCCCACTGGAGCCATCCGGGTATGGGTTTTTTTTCTCCTTTGCTCTCTTCACATCGTCTCAACTTTTGAGCCAGAATAATTTAAGTACTAAAGTCTTGTCGAGTTTTGCAACCATGAACAGCCTTAGAAAGTCTAGGCGTTTTGCCAGAAATCTAAACTTTGTTGAACTATGTTAAAAGGTTAAACATTTCACAGAGTTTGGGTTCCCCCACCCCCACTGCACTCCCAGACTCTGCCTTGTTCTTAAATGTCTATTTTATCAAGAAATGGAATAACTAATAATGTGCTGGATAGAACATTTTCAACCATCACGCTGTCACCATAGTAGTGCTAAACAAATGTTAACCACACTTCTCTCCTTAATCAAAAAGAGCTGAGGACATAGAGCCAATTTAGTCTCTTTTAAGATGAAAGGCTAGACGCTTTCCATAAAATATAACTTTTAAGATGAAGCTCTTTAATTGCTTGTAATAATTTCTATGTTAACAAAAAAGCTTGGCTACAGTGAATGTCAACACACAAAAATAAATCACAACTTCCCCCGTCTGGAGGGAACAAAATACCGGTCCCCAGGCCCCTAGTTTTGAAAGCCCCCTTGTGGTTTTCCCCTGGAACACTGGATGTCTGTTTACTCTTGGTCAGGGTGCTTCCGAGATTCTCAAGCCTACAATCAACTGGGATGTTGAAGGGAAAGGAAGTAAAAAATCTGGGAATCATCCTTGAATCACCCAGTTCCCTACACCCCATCTGAGAGTAAGCACTGTTGGCATTTCTGTTACAATGTTTCCCAAGTTCATGTATTCTCTGCACCCCTACCACCACCACCCTACACCCAGCACCACCTTTTGGCCTG
Source organism: Equus caballus (assembly GCF_041296265.1). Classification (NCBI taxonomy): domain Eukaryota; kingdom Metazoa; phylum Chordata; class Mammalia; order Perissodactyla; family Equidae; genus Equus; species Equus caballus. The sequence goes on along the minus strand of NC_091685.1, from coordinate 91,627,122 downwards.
GACTCCCATGGTGGTCCCCTAGCTGGCCTCCCTTGTTTCTCTCTGCCTCCATTCTCCCCAAAGCCACCAGGCCGTCAGGTCTCCACAGCCTTAGAATCAAAACACAATCTTCTTATCCTGCTTTGTGAGGCCCTTCTTAAAACCTCTTCTCATCTTAAACCACCTCCTCCTTTGCCATCATGCTCCTGACACTCAGAGGCCTTCTTTCTTTCCTGCAAACACACTGCCTTTATATCTGCCTTAGGCTCATTGAGGGACATGCCCTCCCCCATCTTTGTACGGCTGGCTCCTCCCTGTCATTAGTTCTCAGCTTCAGTATTGCCTGTCTGCCTAGGAGTGCCTTCCCCAATCGGGCAATCTAAAAACCCTCCCCCCTAAACCCTCAGGTCTTCTCTATCAGATCCTCTTTTTAAGTAGCTACACAGCATTTTGTCTATCTGACATTTTCTCCATCTATCAATCATCTATCTGTCTTCTGATTCCATTCAGTGGTCATGAACAGGAATTTACTAGTTTACTGCTGTATCTCCAGCAGCTATAGTAGTGCTTGGAAGACAGGAAGAACAAAACTTAATACGTACTGAATGAGCAGGACAAGAACTGAAAACCAGGTGCTTACCCCAGCCTATGTGGCCCAGCCATGGGAAGATGGAACAAGACCAACTAGCAGGTATTTTGGATAAGAGCGTGTCAGGGGTTGGACATCCTGATAAATGTCTTGGGGTGTGATATGAGCCTTTACAAACTAAACCAGAGAAAATACAGACAGACATAAACAGAGAAAGCTATGTCTGTCTTCACTTGTGGGGAAATGACCTTCTCTAGGCGGCTGTCTGTGTCTTTGACGTGTTCAGTGTAGTTTAAGCTACTGTTTTCCAAAGCAATCTCCTGAGAAGAAATTTCCTTAAGCAGAGAATAAGTAAATTTTGCTTAATGTTTTAAAGTAAATTACTGGGGTTTTCTGCTAGATAGTCATGACTTTATAAGGAGTTTACGAATACTGTTAAGTAAAGTGACACAGTGCCCTCACTTCTCAGCAAACAGCCAACTTAGATGACTCATATACATAGGGTGAAAATTACATCTGCAATCAAACATTGGAGCCAAAGTTGGTCGCTGGAAAAGTGCTTAACAAATCTCTGGCTTCTATGTCGGGTTTCATGTGGAGCCAGGATTAACAAGGGAAAGCATGACCAGAATGGAATGTGAGGTTTGAGCACTGCGGAGAAGATGTCCCCGGGGCTGTGACCTGCTTGTGGTCAGCAGCCCTGGGAGCTGGGCTTGTTTCAGTCTTAGGCAGTTTGGCTCTCATGACCAGTCAATGGGATAGGAAGACAAGGGGAAAGAAGCCCGGGGAGCAAACACACCAACATATGTTTTGTGAAGAGAAAAGGTAAAGATCATGGTAAGGTTCCTTCTGGGAGAATGCAGATAATGGCAAATTTATTGATAAGGGAAAAAGCAAGGAAGTCAACTGGTCCCAATTTCATAAACAACAGAGCCTATAGGAGACACTGTTTTTCTGAGCTTTATGCTTCCATGTAGGCAGACAAAGTAGAATCTGAATCTGCTAATATTAATACCCAGCAAAGAGCTTCTCATAAAGGTATTGTACTACCATTGACCATATAGAAATGTGCAAAAGTACAAGGTGATAATAATGATAAGCATCTAGCTATTCCCAAAGTCTCACAAAAGGAAAATCATTTTCCTTTCCAATATGATAAGGAAAACAATTTTAATTCCTGTTGAAGAATAACATGAAAAGAAAAATTATAGACCTGGATTGAAGAGGACATTACTCTTTTTCGTTTGTTTATTTAACAAGTATTTATTGGGCAATACTTTGTGCTAGGTACTGCACCAGGCACTGTGGATGTAAAGGTAGATTTCAGGGAAAAGTGGACTATAGTAACCCAAATACAAGTAGACAATGACTGGAGCAGTGGTGTCAGGTCAAGGGAGGGACTGTTTGGTAAGACGGGAGAAATATGAGCATGTTAAGACCCTAAATCCCTTCCGAAAAGATTAAGTACTTCTTTTTCTTTCCAGTTATCACTCCACGCAGTTCAGTGAATGCTGCTAAAGTAGAACTAATTTTATCCCTTTTTTGAAGAGGTGTTTTAATTCCTAAAGACAAGGAAAGAAACTTCTATGTAGGACTTTAAAATAGTCTCTAAGCAACGTCTTCTCCCAATTCTCCATCCTCATTGTCTCCACAACATCCCACCCAAAATGAGATGGTTTCCCTTAATTACCATTACTATCATAATAAATAGGAAGCCCCTGCCCACCAACTTTGATGCATTTTAGCTGCATTTGAATCATTCAGTTTCCTGAACATGTGTTAAATTTTTTTTTAACTTGAAAATCTTTCTTAACTTTAAAATTTCTTGGGGCTGGCCCAGCAACATGATGGTTAAGTTTGCATGCTCTGCTTTGGTGGCATGGGGTTCACAGGTTCGGATCCTGAGCATGGACCTAGCACCACTTGTCAAGCCATGCTGTGGCAGCATCCCACATAAAATGGAGGAAGATTGGCACAGATATTAGCTCAGGACCAATCTTCCTTACAAAAAGTAAGAGGGAAAGAAAGGAGGAAAGAACAAAAGGAAGGAATAAGGAAAGAAGGAAAGAAAAAAAGGAAGAAAGGAAGGAAAGGAAAGAAAGAAAGAAAGAAAGAAAGAAAGAAACAGAAAATTTCTTTGCCAGTACTATATAATGTTTTTGACAAGGATCCACTCATTCGTTCAACAAATGTTTACTGACTGCATCCACAAAGTGCAAGGTACTGACCCAGGCAATAGGATGAGAGAGACAAGCAAGGCACAACTGATGTTACCCTGAGGCCTTGACATCCCACTGATTACAAGTGAACAGGGAACCCCAAGAGTGTGTTAAAGACCAGACAGAGGATCAGCTCTAAGAACTATGGGGGCACATTACTGAACAAAGTCTTGGGGTGTCAGGAAAATTTTTCAAGGGAAACATCAAAACTGAAATATAAATAACAAGAATTTATCCAAGTAAAGAACATAGGGAAGAATGCTCTAATCAGAACTAGACGTATTTTCAAAATCCCAGAGATGAGAGATATATTCCAGAAATTACAAGTATGTGACCATGTATATAGATGAAGGGCTGAGGAGGGGAGGGGGCTGGAGGTGTGATGAGGGGGTAGAAGATGTGGACAGTGCTCAGGTTTCTAAGGAGAGAAGCGAGACAGAAGTTGTAAAGGATCTCATAAGCCAAACTAAGTATTTTGAATTTTATCCCGAGGGCAATGGGAGCCTTTGGAGGTTTTTAAGCAGGGGATGCACAAAAATAGACTTCTGTTTCAGAACACTAACACTGACTACAGACTAAAAAATAGATCTTAGGAAAACATGGATTATAGTAGGCCACAGATATGTTGAAGGTGGTCAGAACAGTGGTGTCACAGGCCAAGGGAGAGACTTTTTGGCAGGAAGGGAGAAAACCAAGCATGTTAAACATTGCTGTTAACAAATCCACATAAAAGATTGGAGATACAGAAGAGAGGGGACAGTCAGTAAAGCAGTCCCTGAGGACATAAGAAGGGATGTGATCCAGGGTGCAGAGTGAGGAAGCAGCATTGGAGGAGAGACACATCTTCCATTGGAACAGGAGGAAAGAGGAAATGGCTGATGTGGATGACAGCCAAGTTTTCAATTTGGTGGCAGGAATTGAGGAAACTCTCTCTTCCTTCTGTTTTCTCTAAGACATACTGGAAAGACTGGTTGCTAAGAGTGATAGGAGAGAAGGTAGGGTAAGGAGTTTGAGAAGAGTATGGAAAACCAAATAGCCACATTGGATGACTGAGTACATGAAAAAGTGTCTCTGGTTAATGTTGGGTGTTTGGTTGAGATCAAAACTACACATTTCTAGTGGCATGAGTCTGGTCAATTGTGTGAATGCTCCAGCAGAGCTCAATAGTCCAGGTGTAGGTGTCTAGAGAGCAGACGTTTAGAATGACTTAGCTTTAAAGTATTGCCAGGCCAGGTATGGAGGAAGAACAAAAGGGCAAAAGAGTGAGGATACTCACAAAAGTATGGCCCAAAGGGATAAAGCATGGAAGCAAAGCTGGAGAGGAATAAAATTGGGATGGAGAAGATTGATGGATATAACAAAAAAGGCAAGAAACTAAATATATCTATGACATAGAAAGTCACCTATAGTGGGGGACATCATTTATGAACCATTGAAGGAGGTTGATGTGGAGGAGTGGTATAAGTGATTTTAAATTTTCAGAGATGGAGAGTGATTCTAGGAGAGGACAAGATTCAGTTGTCAACATGAGGGTGAGCAGCTAAAGAGGCCATGGAGGAGAAGGTCACTGGAGTTGAGATTGTTATGGAACTGAGAGCCAAGGTGTTGGTGGGTCATCTACACAGACGTGCAAGTGGGAGTGCCAGAACTCAGGGTGGAGAGAAAGACCACAAGTAGCTGCTAATGTCTTGAATAAATAAGGGCAAAATTACATTGGAAGTAAGGTCAGTGAAGAGCGATAAAAGACGACACAGTCAGATGGCCTGAGCCCCGAAGGGGCAGTTGTTTTTATGTGAGGATAGATGAGTAGTAGTTTGGAAAAAGCCAAAGAGCGGCATGCTGAGTTCACTTCCTACCCTGAGGAAAGTGAAGTGTGGACAAATAACCTGACTCTATCTGAGAGAGCTTCAGGGGAAGCGATTTCCTCAGGAGCAGCCAGCATCTGAGCCTGGGGGGGATGTAATCAACAGAGATGGGTTGAGGATGTAATGATGTTGGTTAACTACAGAGGAGGGTTCCACGAATCACAGATGAAAGTCTGAGATGGTGGGGAATAGTTTGAAGTTGACTCAAGGAGCAGTGCCTGAGAAAAGAAATAACTAGAGAGTCTTATGTTTTGAGTGTTGATCAGGGACATCAGAGATGTGAGGCATGGTGGGTTCAGCTGGCCTTGGGTTCCAAAAAATTAATGACAGTTTTCTTCTTGGAATTGGAGACACTTTAAGCTGCTCAGAAGCTTTGGTTACAGACTGGATTCAGTTTTGATTACTAGAGAGCCCAGTCAAAGTGAGTCGACTAGACAAAGGATTATTTGATCCCCAAGCCTCACCTGTTAGGAAGGGCAGGAGTCGTGGGGCGGCAGCTGTCAGTTAGGGTCTGGACTTCTGACCAAGTGCTAATTTCTGAAGGATGGAGAAACTCTCTCCTCCTTGGACTGTCTCAGTGTCTCTAAGAGCCAAGACTACAGAAAGGCTGGCTCTTGTAAAGAGGCTCCTCGGCTCCTCAACTCCTTGTGGAGAAGGTTTCCGACAAGAATGTAGTTCCTAGAAGAATCAAGAGAGCTGAGGAACAGCTGCCGCCTCTGGTGGCTGGAGGATTCTGATCTGTCTTCAATTTTTAGAAAATCCTATGTATTTCTCTAAATGATCACAAACTTACAGGAAAATTGGATGGTCACAGCACATTTTATTTGTTTCTTAACCATTTGAGAGTAAGTTGCTGAATGGATGCCTCCCAACCCATAGATTCTTTAGTGTGTATTTCCTACAAACAAGAACCTTCTCCTATATAATCACAATACATCCGTCAAATCAAGAAATTAACAGTGTTCCTACCACCTAATTCTCAGACTCCATTTAAGTTTTGCACAGTTGCACAGCAATATCCTTTATAACAAAAAATTCAGTCCAGAATCACACATTCGGTTGTCATGTCCCTTAGTCCCCCTCAGTCTGGAACAGATTCTCAGTCTTTCCCTGAGTGTCCTGACGCTTCAGAAAAGTACAGTCCAGTTACTTTGTAGTATGTCCCTTAGTTTGGTTTCATTTAATATTTCCTCTTGATTAGATTCAGATTTTGCATTTCTGGCAAGAATAATTCAGAAGTGACAACATGTTCTACTCACTTAATTCTTTCAGATGGCGAGTGATTTTTATTTGCCCATCACTGATGATGTTTACTTTGCTCTCTTGGGTGAAATGATGTCTGCAAGGCTTCTCCAATGTAAAGTTCCTCCTTTCCCCTTAGAAATGAATAATTATTTTGTAGGGAGATACTTTGAAACTATGTAAATGTCCTGATCTTGTCCAAATTTTCAATTTCTTCATAAATTTATTTATATCTAAGTGGATTTCCAATTTTATTTAATGAGTTTTAATCCATTACCATCATTATTTTTATGCTCAAATTGTCCCAAGCTTGGCCAGAGAGCCCATTCAAGCTGGCTTCTGTTTCCTTTTGACATGTCCCCAACATCTTTTTAGCACTTCCTTCCTTTTTTGGCACAAGATGTCCTGACTTGTATTTTCCCTGCCCCATCCCTGGAATTTGTGGTTTCTTCAAGGAGCCTTGGCTCCTTTGCATGGAAAATCATATTTAAAAGTCAAGATCTGGGGCTGGCCCTGTTGGTCGAGTGGTTAAGTTTGCACCCTTCACTTCAGCAGACCAGGGTTTCACCAGCTTGGGTCCCGGGCCAGGATGTGGCACAGCTCATCAAGCCATGCTGAGGTGGTGTCCCACATAGCACAACCAGAAGGATCTACAACTAGAATATACACCTATGTCCTGGAGGCTTTGGGGAGAAGAAGAAGAAGAAGAAAAAAGAAGAAGATTGGCAACAGATATTAGCTCAGGTGCCAATCTTTAAAAATAAAAGTCACGATCTGAGTCCTGAATGTGCTCATTGTTATTGGGGTGTCACTGCTCTAAGCCCCTCTCAGTAGAAAGAGCTAAGAAATATATGTATGTAGATACATATCCAAATCACTTCCATATGCATATGTTTACGCCTTTAATTATTGCTACATCTATCCATCTACCTATTTATCTACCTATTTATCTAGATATGTATCACAGACCATGAGTTCACATGGATACTTCTAAGTCCAATCCAACACAGCAGTGTTTATTCTAGTTTCATCCCTTTTTTTATTTGTAACTCTCTTCTCCAAAAGTGAGAAAGTTGTCTCCGTTATATTTATTTAATTGATCAATCCCATTGGATGTAACCTGCCTTGAGTCTTGCTCTGTGTGGCTACCTTTTTTCTGTCACAGCTCTGATTCTGCATTCTGAGCTGCGCATCCACGTGGACAGCCCCTCACCCCACTGGGACTCTCACACCTCATATCACCTCTCTGTGGGGATGCCCTCCTCATCTTACTTGGGCTCTGATATCCCTCACCATGTCTCCCTTCTCCATCCCACTTGGTCTCCCACACCCCACACCAGGCCACTCCCAACATGGACACCTTCTTCTCCCTGCTTGAGTTCTGCCACCCTGCACCAGGCGAGTGCTCCTCGGAGATGCTCTTCTTATCCTGCTTGGGCTCCAACTCCTCCCACTGGGCCACCCCTCCACGTGGACTCTTGTCTTACCCTGCTCAAGATCTGACACTCTATGCCAGCTTCCCCTTCTTCCTCTGCATTGGATGCCCTCCTTACTCTAATGGGCTCTGACTCCACACCCAAGCCACCCCTTCCGTTTGCAGGGATGCCCTCTTCACTCTAATGGGCTCTGACTCCACACCCAAGCCACCCCTTCCGTTTGCAGGGATGCCCTCTTCACCCTGCTAGGGCTCTGACACCCAATGCCCTACTGTGGACTATCTTCACCCTGTGGGAGCTCTTGGCCACTGCCACCCCTCCTGACACTCACATATCTAGGATGCCTGCTTTGTTCTTCCCCACCTAATAGATTTAGGAACGAATTTTTCAGAGAAGGAAGAGAACGGCTCTGAAATACTTTTAACATAGACAAGAAAGGGCTTCAACATGTCTACAAACTCATGATTTATCATTTATTTAATCTTAATGTTTATAACTGTTTAGTCTGTATCACTATTACAAATAACCGATTTAGCTGAGATGAATAAAATTCAGTGAGCTCATGGGTATCTCATAAGATATAAAACTAGTCTTTTCAATAATTCTGAGGAGAGATTAATTTTATCTGATATCCATCTTCCAGGAGCAGATAGACTGGGCCACCCACAGTGTCTTTGCCATCTTGAAAAAGACTTTAGTCTGAAAACGTTTTGGGAATTGCAGGTCTATAGCAACCACTTCATCATTAATAACAAACATGCAAGGTTCTAGCTTCGCACTTTGTAAGCACCATGGTTTTAAAGAAAGCCTGGCTTCAGTCACGACAGAACCAGCTCTTTGGACTACATTTACCGTCTGGCAAATGCCATTTTTTTCAATTCTCTTAATTTTTTACACACTTTATTAGGTATTGATGTAACCTAAGAATACGAAGGGCATTTTTATGATTTTTAACTCGATCAGAAAATCGATTCACAAAACGTTAACTTTAAAGAAGAACTCCTTCTTTTCATTGTATTCACCATCAGATTTTGTTTAGAAATTTGATGTGTATGTGTGTGTATCAGCACTTTGCCTTCAAGTTTTCTCTATATAGTTTTATTTCAGTACACTTTATGTTAAACCCCTGATTAGTGTTTCGTGTTTGTAGAAATGTATTTATTCTTGTTATTTAAAAACATTCACTATTTAGTCACAGATGCACTACCAGTTTCTATATTTTACCTTTTCTTTATGTTATCATGAACGTGTCTAAATAATAACCAGTTAAAAAGTAAAACTGTTCATTTGGTTATTTACTTTTGTGTAGCTCAAAAAAGAATGAGTAGGGCATTACTGAATTTAATTTTTTCCGTCGAAGTTTTTCTTTTCTTTTTTAAAATATAGGTGTAGTCATTTCTTAAAACTAACATAATTTCTAGCCCTATTTTCATATGAAGCTCACTATAAAACAAGCTGCTTTGAAATTCAACAGTCACAAAACTTGAATGTCATTTTCCTTCTAGAATAGAGAAAGGGTAATTTCTCTTCCCAAATGAGAATGGAAAAAAAATTCATTATTTTTCTCTGATATTAACCTATGTGGGTATCATAGGCTTTTCCTTTTTCCAAGGATGCTGAATTTGCATTAATTTTAGCAGCATGTTTTGCTGTATTTATTTTTCAGTAATTTTAGCAGCACGTATTTATTTTCAGAAGTCCATTATTTAAAAAAAATATATGACAATACACCAAACTTAACAATTTTGCAATATAATGTACAATAAAGATTTCAATAAAGGCTACAATACTGTAGGAGCTTCATAATTTGTTAGTTTTACTAATGAGTTCACCTTTAAATGATGTAGTTGCTTGTACAAAGGATGCTGATTCTGTGTCGATCAATTTCCAAACTTGTTAAAAATTCTTTTGATCCTTTTTTTATCTTACCATTTTTTTCTTCTGATCTTGAAACAACACATTATTTTTCTATTCATAAATATGTGAGATTCAGGAGTAATTTTTTCTTTTCTGCTTGAATTACAAAATGAAAATGAATGTGTGCTCTTCCCTGAGTGTGTGGTTTATGAATTAATAAAGTTACAGTTCCTGGTCTTGTCAGTATTCTTAACTCTGCCAGCATATTTCAAGGCCACCAATCTCAGGCACCCCCTGATGTCATGTGGGTACCAGGAATAAACAGCAAATCTCATAAGGGTCTGGCTGTTAAGCACCACTTCAGGTATAAGGAGAAATGCAAACTTTTCGCGATATAGTTTTTCATTCCACTGAAGCTTTTCCTTTGGCTAACTCATAAAAATTTATATTTTCACTTAGAATGCTATAACACTTTTACCAATCTAATCACTGAATATATATTTGTTTTTAAGGAATTGCCCTGAAATTCTGCCTTTCATTTACAATGCAAAATGTGCAAACACTTTCACATCCTAAAATAGAATGAAATTCAACTATGTATACAGTTTTTATAATAAAAGGCTTATGTAGGTTGCGACAGCCTATGAAAAGGTATAATTTAAAATATATGCTATCTGATTTTTAAGTCTTGAAATGTTTTGCCATATTTGGTATAAAGCAGATGAAATATAGTATTGTTACCAAAAGAATATCTATTATATATCCTCCTACTTCCTTTGAAACGTTTTTTCCTAAATCAAATGAATAAATTTCCATTGGGGAAAAATGTCTCTCCTCTACAATTAAGGTCTTGAGTAGATCAACACTTGCCATTTGGTGTGGTGGACTGGACTTTCCCCCTCAATGTTACTCTAAGTTGTGTAAGGTTTGCAGAGGAAGTATGCTATCTAGGAGCTGGAACCAATTTTTAAATTTGCATAAAACACGGGTCCAGTCAGTTGAACTGCTGACTTAACTGCACCGTTTAAAGATAGAGTAAAGCTCTGCACAAATGGAGAAAGGTTGAGTTATGCCAATGAGAATCATTTAGTCAGCTGCTTGACACTTATTGGACGTGATAATCAACATGCAGAATAGGCAGTAAACTCTGCTGTATGGTATGACTTTTAAATCCATAGAGTATGCAAGAAATTCTCTCAGACCACTTTCAGCTCAGAGATATGTTAAACCAAAGATGTGTGACTCTGAGGCAGCCCCGGGGAGGACCGAGGGAAAGGGCCAGCTGTGCTCCTCAGCAGTGACCCTGCTTATGGGACAAAGAAATAGTGCCTGTAAGAAAGAAGCCAGCCTGGGAAGATTTGATCAGAGTTGAGACGAAAGGAGGAAAGAAGGGAGAAGAAAGAAGTTATAAAAGGCAGGAAGGGATTAAATTGCAAGAGTGAACATTGACAATATATCGGAGGAGAAAAAGGTATTGACCAGTTGTCAAAAAGCTACATCTATGGGGACGCGATGTGCGGCTAGGGAATGGGGTCAGGGAGGATCTCTTACTTATGCTAAGAATAGCCCAATATGGCACCCAAATTAGAAAACTGACTCCATTAGCCTTAGGTATTATTTTACAGTCTAAATTAAATTTGACAAACAACAACAAATAAGTAAACTAATAATTTTGGCCCAACCTTCATATTAATTTTATACTCTCCAGGCATCTATATGCGTGGACCCACAGTTAGAGGATCCCAAAACTCACAGCCTTATTGGACTCTCCTGACAAACCATGTTCTCAGGAACTTCCTAATTAACCATGCCTATTTAGAATGAATTAACCTTTGCCCAGGCCCAGCTTGTGAACTTGCCCTATACAGATATAGGTTATATATATACATATATATACGCCATATATATATGTAGGTTTTGTATATATATATATAAAACCTATATATGTAGGTTATATAACCTATATATGTATATATATATATATATTTAGGTTATATATATATTTGTGTGCAGGTTAAGATCATCTCTTGTGCAATTACATTCCAATGCTATTTACGTATGTTATGTGAGTACAGCTAATAATCAAAAATAATATGATTTAAATATCTCCCAGCATGACGAAACAGTAGCGTCGAGGGTAAGTTGGGCATTCTACTAATAGCAGAAATTATGAGATAGAGAAAGTTGTCATTTTAGACTGAGAAGAATATAGATAGAGGTTATAGGGAGCGCTCGGTAAGGAGATAAACCTATAGAATGTGCAGTGGGGAAGAAAAGCTTTCTTATTTAGCAAATATTTTCTGTTTCTAGATTATTTTTGCCAGCCTTTTGCAAAGGATGTTTCAGGAATAATGGTTCCAACAATGCTCCGGTAAAGAAAAAAAATAAAAAAGTTTCATGGTGAAATGAGTGTGAGAATGTGGCATATTAAACCTCCCTTTTGGAGATTCCTAATTTCTGTGAGCAAAATAAAGGTTAAGTAATGTTGTATAGATTTTGAAAACCTGTTTAAAATAGTTTTATTTGTCTGACCCTAATAACTTCCTGTACTTAACCTAATAACTTCCTGTAATGACACTACTGTTCTGCAATGTACAATTTTTTAAAACTGACGTATTTTTCCATTCATCTGCTTATCCATTCTGGTGGAGTAAAATCCTCTCAGCCATTACTTTTCTTCTTCAAAATATTTTTGCTTTTCTTCATCTGTTTAGTTTTCTAAATTAATGTTACAGTTTTTTTCAAATTAAAACAACACAGTTTTTAATTAGCATTCGTTATTAGTTTAACAGGGAAGAACTCATATGTTTATTTTAATTAATCTCTTTGAGAATTAATTTTGAGAACTCTTTGAGAACGGATTATATCTTCATTTGTTCAAGTCACTATTTATGGAAAGGAAAAGTACTCAGTAAATGTTGAAAGTTTTCTTTATATAGGATTTATCTTATTTTGTTGTTAATGTTGTATTGTTAGTGAGCTCTTTAGTCTCAGCAAATAGGGTATTTAGGTACTTGGTAGAAAACTCTATTGGTATTTGTTCCCACATTTCTTGTATACTAGCCAGTTATCTGAGCTATTGCAATTTTTTTTGGATGATTTCCTTTGGTTTTCTAGATTAATTTATATCATCTGAAAATAATAATTTTGTGCTTCTATTAGCTTTTTTATTGAAAGACCTCTTGTTTCTGCTTCGTATCTTGTATTGGTCTGCAATATAGATGTTAGGGGTAATAACAGACATCCTTATCCCATTTTTGATGTTAAAGGGAATGGCTAAATTTTTCACCATTAAATAAAATGTTGGCAGTTGATTTGAGGTGAGGACTAATTATCTTGTTAAAGAATTATTCTTCCAGTCCTATTTCACAGATAGCTTTATATAGAAACAGAAACATTTTATCATGGGCTTTTAAAATCTTTCTCAATGTTCGTATGGTTTATCATTATTAACCTTTTGAAATTACATATTAATTATGTTAATAGATATCCTAATAAATAAATTGCCTTTACATTCCTGGATAACACTAGTTAATTATGTTGGAATTTTTTTAAATATCCCAAGGAATATGATTTACTATTACTGTTTAAGATTTTTTTGCACATACATTCCTAACAATTGTTCTGAGATTTTCTTTTTTTTTAAGGATTGGCACCTGGGCTAACAACTGTTGCCAATCTTTTTTTTTTTTTTTCCCTGCTTTATTTCCCAAACGCCCCCCCACCTCCCCCCCCGCCCCACCACCCCTGGTACATAGTTGTATATCTTAGTTGCAGGTCCTTCCAGTTGTGGGATGTGGGACGCCACCTCAACGTGGCCTGACGAGTGGTGCCGTGTCGGCGCCCAGGATCCGAACACTGGGCTGCCGCAGTGGAGCGTGCAAACTTAACCACTCAGCCATGGAGCCGGCCCCTGTTCTGAGATTTTCTTTGGCTGAGGAGAAGGGAGAATATGGAAAAGATCTTTTCCAGATATTTATAGTAAGGATGTTGTCCATCATTTTATATGCTCCAAAATGATTTATTATTTTAATACATAAGAATATGAGCTCCTTAAAGATTCCCACAAATTAACCACAAAAACATGCAACCTAGAAATCTACAAGAAATTTTTTGATAAGTTAAAAAATTTATTCTATAATTATTGACCTGTTGAGGCTTCTTTTAAAATTTTATGTTTAAAATTTCTTTTTATGTGTTGATTTTGGTAAAATTTAACTCCCCATTAAAACGAATTTGTCTATTTTCTTGCATTTGTCAAAAAGAAGAATGCAAAGCAGGTCTTGTTGAAAAAGGAAGGGTTGGAGTCAAGTAAATTTGGGAAACATTGGACTGAATAAAATTTAATAGGTCTGCTTACTGCAGAACTTCTCAGAATTCTCTAAGAGAGTCCTTTGAATCTCTCAGTGAGAGAGACATACAGTAAGCAGGCAGCGATTCCCAAACCTAGGTACTAGGGAACTATTTTGCCCTGAGCATCCTGCAGATGGAAGACACTTTGAGGAGTGCCAATTTTTAGCATACCCATCATAGGGAAACAAATAGATACAGACATACAGGTAATTATAGAGTCATTTTTGAAACATTGCTATAATTTGCCTAGGAGTTTTAGCAATATTTTTAAATTAATCATAATTTGTCTGGATTGAAACTTTTCTTACAGTTTCAGAAAGCACTGTGGCTTCCTCGTTCTCCACGCTTGCCAGTTATATAATGGTCACCTCTAATCAGTCAACAGATTTTCTTGAGGGTTCAACATACACAGAGTTATTTCGGCTTTGACCTCGTACCCTGGTCCAGATTTTCCCTTAGGCACTACTTGAATATTCTCTTTTTAGAAAGGGTTAGTAGTCCTGTTGGCTACCATTTAGGAAAGAAATTCTGAGTGAAGACTCACTAAAATAAACTACAACAGATGAGAGTTGAGGATTATTAAAAAGACATGGCCTAAATGAGGGAAAACGTAGACACATTTCCTATACAAAACTACAGCGCCCATGACACACAGGACCTTTCTTAGCTGAGGACTTTGACCCGCTTAACCAATGATACACTGAAGGCAAAAGCTGAATTATTATCATTTTTGGAAGACTGGGACTGGGCCCACTGGCAGACACACACAGACTCACACACACACATTTACACAGATATGCACACACACCCCTAAACTTTATTTAGCCAACACAAGTTAAAGACACACGAAAGGAGAAAAGGTAAACTTTACCTCTTTCCTAATTTTGCCCAAATTCAGCCTAAATAAATCTGATTTTTTACAAAGTCACACTCCCCTATCCATGGAGTTCAGTAAGATCCACCTTAATGTTGAACTGTGAGTACCGTTTATTTAATCTGCTCGCATACTCATGATCGCCAGCTACAAAAGGTCATTTGCTCAACGTGTTTGAGTAGCTTTCCTGCAGCACAGTTTCTTTAGAACTAATCAGCTGAGTCACATAGGGCCCAGAATGAGGAGCCTCCTACTATTCAGAGGAAAGAATAATAATCAAAATTTAAATATCCTCACATAGTTTTGTTACTTGTCAAGAAAAATGGGCTCCAACTTTGTATCATTCTTAGTGTGCTCATATAGCCAAGATTTCTGAAATAACAATTACAGATTAAAGCACTGAGACCAAAACATGCAAGATAAGCTCACCAGCCTGAGAGTCTCTTGTGATCCACACATTCAAAGCAGGAACTGTTTTTGGCATCTGAGAAAAGACCCATCCATGCCACTGCCCAGGTCTTGGAGCTGATGTTTGTGGTTCTAGATTCTCCAGCCATTCTAGAACTTGACCATTCAGGCAGGGAGAACAGAGGCCATAGCAGCACAGCAGGTGCTGAGAGGGGAAAGTGCACCATATGAGGAGCTCTGCTGTTCTGCTTCAGTAGACACGGTCCTCATTATCCCTGACCCCACTTTCAAACGAGGAGGAAAAGCCTCATGGTCTGGAGGAACCCAGTCCTTACATTTCCCTTGGCAAAAACAAAATAAAACAAAAAAAGACAAGGGGAAGGAGGGAAGGAGGAGGGCAAAAAGGTCAATTAGGCACATGTGTGTGGTGTTGGTGGATTGTAATTAGTCTTTGGGTGGTGAACATGATATAGTCAACACAGAAATCGAAAGATGATGTACACCTGAAATTTATATAATGTTATAAACCCATGCTATGGCAATAAAAAATAAATTAAAAAAGAAAAAAAGATCCACATTTGTCATTTTTGTGGTTTCAGCCAAGGCAATTTCCTATGACCTCTCCACACCATGAAGTGCAATTGATGAATTGTCTAAGTGACCCTGACTGCACAACTGTGCTGGCGGGAGTAACGATTCCAGCCTACCCAAACAGTCTGAAAGAGGAAGATGTCTGGGAAACAGTTGTCACCCCCTCGTGTTAGGAAAGGGCCAGGAAGAGTAGACAGTCAGAGGTATTCCTTGGGGTACCATGACCTACCTTTGAAATTAGTTCTACAAGCAAAACACTTGTGTGATGCATTTTAAGAGACAGAGTGGCTTACATTTAATAGGCATGGGGGACTGGAATTGGCCACTCCAAGATACGTCTTTTTGGCATGAGGATTATTTTGGGCTGGTTACTTTTAAAAACTTCAGACATGAGAGAAACTCTGAAAAGCAGAATTTACTTTCCCTTTGTTAAGAGATATTTACATTTGTAAAGGAAATCTCCATCTGTAAAGGCGTCTCCCTCTCTGTACCAGGAAGAAGGGGGGATGACCTTATCAATGCAGAAGGCAAGGACTTAAATCTGCATAATAACCTGACTCTTGTTTACTGCTCTTTTCTGGTAAGCTCCCATAACTGACTCCCCCATCCCCAACATCCTCCTTTGTCTTAACTGAGGATGGTATTTAAGCTGAGAACTTCTGCCATTTTGATGAGTTACTCAGTTTTTCTGGGTCTCTCCTATGTATACATGTTATAAAGCTTTGTTTAATTTTCTCCTGTTATTCTGTCTCATGTGAATTTAATTCATTGTCCAGCCAGAAGGGCCCAGAGTGGGTAGAGGAAATGTCTTCCTCCCCTACATAGGCAAATAGCAAAATGAAGCAGTTTGTGTAGAAATTAGACCTGCCCAGCCCAAATCAAGTCTACCTATTATATATACTAGGCCCATGCTAATTGTATGCTTTGCGGGGAGAGGGGGACAAGATAAAAAACACCTAGCTCTGTAAACTGTCAGCTCTGTTAGCTCTACGATCTAGAAGAGTTACCTGAACAGTGTTATACCCCCAGCACCTAGAATAGTTCCTAAACAGTATGATATTCCCATTATCTAGAACGGTATATGGCACACAGTAAGCATCAAGTAAGTACTTGCTAAATCAATGAAATAATCTTAGTTACTGCCTCACGGCCACTCACAAAGGAGCAGCTTTATGTCATGCTTGAGACCAGGAGTTGCAGATTTTAGTTCCTAAACAGAAACAGAGCTCTACTCGGCTCTCTTGCCCACCAGGGGGGAGATTTGTGTCATCAAAGAGGAGAAGCTGCATTACTAATACCTTCTTTGCCTCATCCATCATCATGAAACTCCACAAGCCAAGCCCCATGAAGCACATCTCCTACCTGCCCTGCCCCCGCATTCCTTTCCTTCTCTGAGGGGTTCTTGGAGCAGCAGCCCCTGAGTCTCAGAGCTCAGAGCAGCCACTGGCTGTCACTGTCAGAGGTGCTCCTGGCTACTCTGGAGGCAGGCATGGAGTGGAGCTGGGTTACTGGGGAGTCAGGGCTCCCTGGGCCTGTCACTCAGGAAGAATGATCTGGGCTCAGTGACAGCCTCCTGACCCTAGGGGATAAACCACCTCTGAGGGTGCACCAGATCAGAGGGAGCAAGGCATGCTCCTCACGCTTCTCCTCCCATCCCTATTGTACCCTTGCCTGGAATGTCCACGTGTTCCTGCTGTGGCTATTGTTTCCTTTTGCTTGCCACACAGGACTCATTGGATGGGGAGGGGAGTTTGGGAGTGAATTCAATTAGGCAAAAGGCAAGCAGGAAGGAGAAGAGAGTGAAACCACTTTCCAGATGTGCAATTAATTCCTAGCAAGAAAAAAATTACTGATGGTGATGTTTTGTTTGATTCAGTGAATTAAAAAGATTGGAGCTAGAATAAAGTGTAAGTAAAGAAGAAATTTCTCCTTTAAATCAATTCTTGGTTGCTCAGAATACCCAGGATAAATTACAGTATGAAAGAAATGATGCTGACCATATGTTGTCAAAATGTGTATATATTTCTGATTTGTTTTAAATAAATTATATACTAGTAAAATTCATTATTAGCATTGAATATCTTCCAATTGTCTTAACTGATTTTAACTAAGCTGTTCTATATGTCTGGGCTGTGAGTGTTTTAAGGCATGGCCCATGGGCATTTTACTATTCCATATGCAGATTTTATAACTTTAAATTTACATTGTGTTGTAAGAGACAGGCTTTGCAGTCAGGTGACCTGGGTTCAAAGTCTCACTCAGCCACTGACTGTGTCATCTTGGGCAACCTTCCTGTAGCTTTTTTCATCTGTAAAATTGGGGATAATAATAGAACCTACCTCATGGGATTATTGTGAACATTACACGAAGAGATTACATGCAAAGACCGTGCCTGGAGAGTCACACACAGTAAATATTAGCTATTTACTTTTGCTAATTAATTCTGCTCAACTGATAAGAAAACCAAGGACCATTTCAAATCAACTATAGTGTCCAAATACTTAAAATGGGATATTATTGTGCTCTTTATATATTTTGGGATTTTCTGAACTTTTTTGCAATGAGCAAACAAATAAAAATTGATCTATAACTATAATATGTAAATAGAATAAATTCATCCAAATAACAGAAATCATTAGTAAGCTTTTAAAAAATGAATCAGGCTTTAAAAGTTTGGTATTGGAGAGTTGGAGAGATGCATTCATATGTAGAGCCTGTTTCAGCAGGAAGGCATTAATCCTGTTCATTTGAAGTAAAGGTCAATAGTGAAAATAGTGAGGAGGGTTGAATGAATTCGCTAAGAACATCTCATTACTAATTGTCCTTTTCCGGACTGCAGATGATAACATAGACACTAGCACCTCCTTAGGGTTGAGACCAAAGAAGAATGTGTCATCCATCTAGAAATTATAGAACCTTCATTTTTAATGTCAACTGCCTCAAATTCTATATTTTTGTGTAAACCACACAAGTAGCTAGGATTAAGTAAATCCTTTCACTTTTCAACTAGTTTTTATGCACAAATATATACAAACACACAATATCAAATTATTAACTATGAGTTATGCCCTGTCGATTCATTCAGTCACTTTAAAAACTGTGATTTTTATAAAAGCAAAATAATTAAAATTTAATATAAACATTTATTCTCAAGCATAAGCAAAGCGGAGTCATTCCTATATCATTTCAAACAATTAAAAACATAAAAATACCCCATGGGTATTCTCACAAACTCTTTGTGACTTCTCAAGTCCTGCTTTCTTCATTCACATTATTCTCTTTTAATTACATGATAATAATGACATCTGAAAATCATTTTTGAGACTTTTAGTTTACTTTTTTTAAAAAAGTAAATCTTGGAAGGTAAAAAGGTTGAAAATATTTGACTAGGAGGTAAAGTACATCTCCATTTAAAGATGTTTTGAAGACAAAAAATAAAGTTTTACTCCCTCTGATATTCTCTTTTGCTAAGACTTAGCAATTCATTTTTCCTCTGAAATCTCTACATATATCATCAAACGGTGGTGGTCATGGTAGTTGTGGTTGGTGGTTTTAAGAAAATATTTTTTTGGACACCACAATTTTTGTAATGTTTATTTAAAGCTCTATATTATGAGGGACTGAGTTAAAGATAATTCCTTTATGAGGAAGACAGCAAGCTTATCTTGACATAAGGAACAACCATCACAACAAATACAAAAGATCTTTAAAAGCCAATCAGCCCTACACCAGTTCAGCTACTGCTGGAGGATACGTTTGCCATCCCGTTTCAGACGAACCGTCTGACCTATAGCTGCAGCTCACAGCCACCAGGGGTCAGACTTTTACATCTGTCCCTAATAGACACTAAACTTGAGTCTGAGACCACGGTGTCTCTTTTCCCAACACTCCATTTTCTTCTTCCATTTAGCTTTCTCACCACCAAATATAATATAAGGAGATTATATATAAATATAAGAAACACATATGTTACTTTCCCAAGTGGAAACAACCTCAGGAGAAAAAGAGAAGGAAATGGTGGAAATTAAGAAGACTTCTTCTAAGGGGAGAGCTCTGGTACTAAG
Source organism: Equus caballus (assembly GCF_041296265.1). Taxonomy (NCBI): domain Eukaryota; kingdom Metazoa; phylum Chordata; class Mammalia; order Perissodactyla; family Equidae; genus Equus; species Equus caballus. The sequence continues at coordinate 91,607,645 of NC_091685.1, read as the reverse complement.
AAGGAAGGACAAGAACCCAACAGGCTACAAATCATTTTGAAAAGACAAGGAGAACACAAAAAATCTATATGAGCGATCTGGTGATCACAATTGTTTTCAGAATGGTAGTGGCGGTGGTGATGGTGGCACCGTGGTAGCCAGCATCTATTGAATGCACTGTTCTAAACACTTTACATATTATTATAACCTCATTTTAAGGTTGAGAAAACCAGGCACAGAGGATTTTCTAATAGTTATCAGGAGCCTGGAAAATGTTGCTATCTTTTGCAATATAATCTCACATTTGAGAATTTGGACAAAGAATTCAAATGGAGGGAAGCCAACAGCTTCCCACTGTTGACATGAAGATATCATATTAATCCCAGGGTTATTTATAACAGAATTTGGAAACAACCAAACTGTCTAATAAAAGAAGAATAACAAAATAAAATAGTAAATATTTTGTAGTCCTTACAATTGTAATTATGAAGGTTAGAAGCAAGGAAAAAAAAGTTAGGTGAAAAGAAAAAAGCAATTGAGGAAGTTGTACCTGTGCCATAAATAAAACTCTGTAAAATATGCACATTTATGGAAAAGAATAAAGAAATATGACAGAAAAACAATGTACGTGTTACGGTGTAGGATTGTATATAGACATTTTTAAAGTAAAAATCCTGGAAAACATTTTTAAAATATTGCCAAAGGATACAATGTGAAAAATTTTCCTCAAGGGACCTTCGAGCATAAGCAAACTCAATTTATTTCGCATAGTTGGCGATCTCCCCAGGGTAGTCCACCAGTCATGTCCAGGCCTTTCTACTAACCATGTCCAGGTTGGCCAACTACATCCCTCAAAGCACCCACAAGATTCAGCAATAATAGTTACTGTTTTTAGTAATAGTAATAATAACACACCAAAAGTGTATAGAGCTTTATGGTTTTGAAAAATGTTTTTGCTTAGCTTATTTCAAGCCCAATTCCTTATGAACAAACATTAGATTCCTGTGATGATCTCGGCAGAATGATATCCCAGGAGAGAGCACTGAGAGAAATTCAGATGGGTATGGGTGCGCTTTGGACAATATAGAAGCAACTTGTATAATAAACAGGGCACAGCCACACCTAGCATTCCAACAAACCCCATGGTACCTCAACGCCACAAAGGTGTAACACACCAGAAATGTGAACCATCCCATAGGTGCATTCTTACAAAGGACAGAAGGCTTTCTCAAGAAATAATGGATTATCTCTTTCTCTCTGAATTCCTTTCCTTACCCTACTTCCTTCCCAAACAACTGCTCTTTGTGGTTTCTAAATCTCTTTATCATCGCAATCTCCCCAGACCAACTGAATAAGTGCAGTGTCTGAAAAATTGTATTTTCCAAAATGACCCCCAGCTTTTAAAAGTCAAAGCAATATCTTTTTTAGAGAGAAAAGCCAAAGGGGTAGAAAACTGTACCCAACTTTTAAAATTTTACCCTTTAGCTCAGGCATAGATAGGTCCTTCACTGGACAGGAGTATTCTTTTTAAAGAATCACCTACCAATTAGGAAATGAGAAGCCTGCATACTCCACACAACCTCCAGGTGTTGGTGAAAACCCACAGTTGCTCTTCTTCATACCTCCCCACACACTGTCCACATTGGACACACGCAAATCAAAGAGAGTCTAAAATGCCTCTTTACCTCATTATGGGAGAGAATAAATCCAGAAATGCAGTAATAGCACTACCATCAGAGAGAGGCAGAAAATGCAGCAATAGATATTCCCATGTGCTCACTACAGCAGGCAGCTGGTTTTGTTCAGAGCAGATTTCGAAGAGCAGATAACTCTAGCAAAAGAGTGATAAAAACTCTGAGCTTAAAAGAAGTACAGGCCAAACCCTTATAAAGAGAGGTGCAAAAGTTCTCAACAAAATACTAGCAAACCAAATTCAGCAGCACATTAAAAGGATCATACATCATGATCAAGTAGGATTTATCCCTGGGATGCAAGGATGTTTCAACATATGCAAAGCAAGTAACATGGAAACTACATTAATAGACTGAAAGAGAAAAATCATATAATCCTCTCAATAGATGCAGAAAAAGAATTTGGAAAAATTCAACATCCTCTCATGATAAAGAATCATAACAAATTGGGTATAAAAGGAAATACCTCAACACAATAAAGGCCATAAATGACAAACCATGGCTAACATCATACTCAATGGTTAAAGGTTGAAGCTTTTTCTCTAAGATCAGGAACAAGACAAGGATGTCCACTCTCACTACTCCTATTTAAAGTACTAGTACAGAAAGTCCACAATAATCGGGGGGGGGGGGGGGGATGGAAGAAGAAATAAAAGGCATCTAAATTAGAAAGGAAGAAGTAAAATTGTCTTGGTGTACAGATGATATGATTTTATATATAGAAAAATCCTAAAGATTGCACCAAAAATCTGTCAGAATCAATAAATGAATTCCGTAAAGTTGCACGATACAAAATCAACTTACAGAAATCAGTTGCATTTCTATACAATAACAACAAACTATCTGAAAAAGAAAGCAACTCCATTTACGATAGCAACAAAAACAGCAAAATATCTAGGAACACATTTAACCAAGGAGGTGAAAGATCTGTACACTGCAAACTATAACAATCTGAGAAAGAAATTGAAGAAGACACAAATAAATGGAAAGATCCATGTTCATTAATTTAACATTAATTAATGTTAAAATGTCTGTACTACTCAAAGCCATCTATAGATTCAAAGCAATCCCTATTAAAGTTCCAATGGCATTTTTCACACAAACAGGAAAAACAATCTTAAAATTTGTATGGAACCACATTAGACCCAAAGCAGTCTTGAGAAGGAAGTGCAAAGCTGGAGGCATTACACTTTCTGGTTTCAAACTATATTACAAAGCAATAATAATCAAAGTATGGTATTGGCATAAAAAAAGATATACAGACCAATGGAATAGACTCTAGAGCCCAGAAATAAACCCTCATACATGCAATCAACTAGCATTTGACAAAGGGGCCAAGAATACTCAATGAAGAAAAGATAATATCATCAATAAATGGTGCTGGAAAAACTGGATAGCCACATGAAAAAAAGAATGAAATTGGACGCTTCTCTTATACCACTCACAAAAATTAACTCGAAACGGTTAAAGACTTAAACATAAGACTTGAAATGATAAAACCCTTAGAAGAAAACACAAGGGAAAACCTCCTTGTACATTAGTCTTGGCAACAATTTTTTGGATATGACACCAAAAGTACAAGCAACAAAACAAAAATCAACAAGTAGGACTACATCAAACTAAAAAGCTTCTGCACAGAAAAAGTAATCAACAAAATGAAAAGGCAACCTATGGAATGGGAGAAGTATTTACAAGGCATATATCTGATGAGAGGCTAATATCCAAGATATATAAGGAACTCGGCCAAAAACCAATAAAACGCAATTAAAAAATGGGCAGAGGAACTAAATAGACATTTTTGCAAAGAAGACATACAAATGGCCAACAGGTACCTGAAAAGATGCTCAACATCACTAATTATCAGGGAAACGAGAATCAAAACCACAGTGAGATATCACCTTACACCTGTTAGAAGGGCTATTTTCAAAAAGACAAGAGAGAACAAGTGTTGGAGAGGATGTGGAGAAAAAGGAACCCTGTGCACTGTTGGTGGAAATGTAAATTAGTACAGTCACTGTGGAAAACAGTTTCAAGGTTCCTCAAAAAATTAAAAATAGAATTCTCATATGATTCAGCAATTCCACTTCTGGGTATACATCCAAAGGAAATGAAAGCAGGATCTTGAAGAAATGTCTGCACCCCTATGTTATTACAGCATTATTCACAATAGCCAAGATACGGAAACATCTTAAGTGTTCAGCAGCAAATGGATGGATAACAAAGATACAGTATATAAATATACAATAGAATATTATTCAGCTATGAGAAAGAAGGAAATCCTGTTATTTGTGACAGCATAAATGGATCTTGAAGGCATTATGCTAAGTGAAATAAGTCAGAGAGAAAAACAAGTACTGTATCACCTCACTTATATGTGGAATCTAAAAAAGCTGAATTCATAGACACAGATGGTAGAATGGTGGTTGCCAGGGGCTGAGGGGTAGGGGAAATGGGGAATGGTCAAAGGGTGCACACTTCTCATTATAAGAGGAGTGAGTTCTGGGGATCTAATGTAAAGCGTAGCAAGTACAATTAATAATACTGTATTATACATTTGAAAGTTGCTAAAGAGTAGATCTTAAATATTCTCACCACAAAAAAAAAGGTAATTATGTGAGGTGATGGAGGTGTTAACTAACCCTATGTTGTAATCACTTAGCAATACATAAGTGTATCAAATCATCACATTGGCCACCACAAATTTACACAATGTTATGTCAATTATTTCTCAATAAAGCTGGAAAAAAATTTATTTTAAAAAAAAAAGTAATATTATCCACTTACCCACAAGGGTGCTGACATACGAGAACACACTCCAGTACAGACAGCATAGGGCCACAATAGTCTAACACACAGAGAAGGTGGTAAGTGCTGATTCATTTACCCAACAAATATTACCGGGCATATTCTATGTGCCCAACACTGTTCTAGGTACTTGGGATGCATGAGTGAACAAAACAGACACGATGCCTGTCCTTGTGGAGCTTACATTCCAGCAGGAACTTGGACAACACAAACTAGATCGGAATGGAATATATTCTCTCAGCCACGCTCCAGGCCAATTCCACAGGAAGAGAGAATTGGAAGTCTTTTCAAGGCTCCACAGCACGTCTGCACGTTCCTTGTCATGTGTGTGCATGTGGTGTGTGTGTAGATGCTTATATAATTACTATCCCACAGTGTTGATTAATTATCAATCATTCATTTATTTATCCATTTCACAAATATGTGAGTTTCCCTGCCCATGGATAGATTATGAACTTTTCTATCTTTATAAAGTAGTTAGTTAAATTACCCCTTCAGGGATTATGAATATAGACAGCTCAGCTGGGTAGAACCCTCCCGACTATTAAAATCAAGATTCTGGTCCTTAGAACAAAAACCCAAGAGTGCGCTCCTAAAGAATACCTCTTTGTGGAAGTTTGTTTTTTACCAAACTTTTATACTTTTTATTGGAGTTCCTTTTTTTTTGAGGGGATGACACAAGACACTTACAATACCTTGTGCATTAACACATACTCACGTATCTGCTGCATGAGAAAATGTTGCTCTGGGGTTCCCACATGAAAAAAATAATCCAAAATAGGGCTTGTGCCGTTGCCGTTTCTCCTCCCTAATTGGTCAAACACTGTACTCAGCTTGGCAAAACCACTGACTGAAAAGATGACTGTTTTATCCCAAAGTAATGTCATATTGGGACATGAGGTCAAGGTCCTTTGACTCTCAGGTTGTCAGCTTTGATAGGAACAGCTCTTACTCTATGCGGAATTGATTTAGGAACATGAAAATAAAGACACCATCATACAGAGAAAGAAAACAAGCCCAAAGATGTGTTGAAAGACAAAGAGTCCCCAGTCCTAGAGGAATCTATAGTGTTGAGAGTCCTCTCCATTACCTCTGGTGAAAATGCAATCCATTCTGGTTATTTGGGGTACTTATGTTCTATAAAGTCACCATAATCACTGAATTAGTGAATGCTGACCCACTGCTCCTAGGGGAAATACAGGGTTATGTTCCTATGAGCCCCTGATCACATTTTCCTCAACCAAAATACCCTTTGTATTATACAGGCTTGTTAAACAAGCCAATCTCATCAGCATTGAAAACCTGCTCTTCTACATGACCTTTTTCCTGTATAACACTTAGCAGGTGTTTCTTAAATTCTTCCAAATCCTGCTGATCTGCAGAACCTGCCTTGCCTACAAGTCTAACATTTTTCATGCTGTATCACCTTTTGAAACATGTGAGCCAGCCAGCACTAACAAAAAAGAGTTTAACATTTTCCCGACCCTGGGTTATGAAACTGTAAATTTCTTTGGCTTTCAACTTCATAGTGCCACCTACTATGCTCTTATATCAATCATCATCTCATGAGTCCCCAAATTTAGCCACTTTTTCATCATTTCCGTCGCTTCATCACATACTACAGATGTTCCTTTAGCATTTTGTGGAGCACCCTCACATATAGATGAGCGAATTTCCCCTTCCTTTTTCAGGATGTATCATATTGTTGATTCATTTACATTGAACTCACAGCCAACAGCAGTATAACTCATCCCTAAATGAAGCTTATCTAACAAATGTATTTCCTCCACAAGTCACATGGCAGCCTTCCTGTGCATAGGAACACTAGACAGCACTTCCGCACTATGCTTGGGGGCCATTTTAAACAGGACAGTCACCAACAAAAAGCACAAAGATGCAAAAATGTGACACTAAATAGATGGAGGAAGGACATATGTTTATAGTAAGAGAGCTGAAACAGGAAGGCAGAGCATCGCCTTGTCGGACGTCAGCTGGGTATATGTACGCGTAGTGACTCAAAATTTTCACCAGTCTTCCCATATCCACAAATGACCACAAAAGCACCATGAGTATTGATTTGGGGTTTACAGATAAATTTTGTAGCGAGTAGGCTAATTTGCAAATATGGAACTGGCAAATAGTGAGGATTGACTGTACTTTGGAGTGAAGATGTTCTTTCATATTTTAAAAGGAAGTGTTCCATGAACATTTAATACTGTGCACACCTTAAATGTCATTGAAGAAGAGACTGAAATGATGGAAATTAAGGCACCAAATCAACATTTCATCCCCACATGCCCTAGTATCCTTGATGTTAGAAGAACAAAGGAAAACAGATACAAATTGACTCAAATTCTAACTCCAAAACACACCTTCCACCTTCCAGGACCATCAGTTTGCAGAATACTTATATTGGTGAACCAATAATCTGGGTGTTACTCCTGGAAAAGACAGAAAATAGTTTCTAATCATCTACTTGGAGCCTTTTCTAATGCACAGCTGTGTGATCAATTTTAGGCGTGTTAATTTTAGGTCCTAGTTTTTTGAAATCCTTTGCTGGAGGTGTGATAACTTCAAGAAGCAACAGGGTGTTGTAGTTAAGAGGACAATCTTCAAAGTCAGACCAACCTGAGTTCAAGTTCATGGGCCCACCATGTACACTGCATACCCTTGGACAATTCACTTACCTACTTTAAGCACCTTAGTTAAATAGGGGCAGTAATAATGCACTTCACACAGAGTCCATGCAAAGATCAAAGGGGAAACTGTATATAAAGCTCCTAACAACACAATAAACGTTTGAAAGTATTAGTTATTGTCGTCATAGTGAGCAACATCCTGAAGAATCTGGAGAAAGTGAATGTTTCAAATGTTGTTTTCCAAAGTAAAGTCTTTATAACAAAACTAATAAAATGTCCATGAAAATAAAATTTCTATCTATCTAGAAAGAGAGCAAACTTTAAAGTTTCAGCTCCACAGGCAATTTTTGTTAGAAAATAGGGAAATGTGAGATACTGGTATAGTTCTTCCGCCAATGCCATCACTTCTCAACACTCTGAGAAGAAATTTTAAAATATTTTCCATTTCAACTCTGCTCAAGTCTTTCAAATTTGAAACCATAACTGTCCTTACATAACTCTAAATGAATAGACTTTGCCACTTCCAGGTACACAAAAGGTTACATTAAAGGTGTGGTCACATGCTTGTCATGGCTAGAGGAGGAGCAAAAATCCTTCCCAACTCTACCCCAGCTTCCCTTTCTTACAGCTTTAAATCTTCTTATCTGTGGTTCCTCCTACAGCCCCCAAACTTCCTAGGAGAGTCAACAGGTCCCACAACACTCCTCCAACCAGTGTGGAAACGTGATAAACAAATCCGGATTGCAGTAACCAATTGATTCTAAGTCCTTTGGGTATGCAGGTAATTAAACTTAAAATTATACAAAGAAAAATCCTAAATCTTAGTCATCTCAGGTCACCGTAATTATCTGCTGCTTCCTTCTCTGGCTCTCATTTTTACATAAATGTTTGGTGTCTCTTTAAGCACACCACATGGGCAAATGAAACAATTTTTAAAGATTCAAATTATTTGGTTAGTGTTTATGAGACTTAGTGCATTTGAAAAAAATGTGGAAATTTTTAGTCCTTTTTGACTTTTTCTAAACTTTCCTCTTTTTTCTTTTGCTCTTTAAATGTGTCTTTAAATACTTAAAACAAGAAACTAAGTGCCATCCCTCAGCACTACATGCAGAAAGTCAACCACACTCCCTCTCAAAAATGTGTGTTTTCCTTTGAGAAGAAACCTCTGTGTTCTGCAATTAAATATCTGTTGCAATGCTGTATATGCTTAAAATATGATTAACAGTTTTTGAGAAAAAGGCTTTGTCTCTTTTTAGCTCTTTTCAGTGCTTTTAATGTTAAAGTATGTGATACAAGACATCTAGACATTTCCAAGACAAGGACCTCCTAAGCACCACAGTCAGAGGTGTGGTCCTCAACCTTGCAGGCTTAGAAACCTGAGAATTAACACCATCCCAGGTATAGATTCATATTAACCAAGTACACAGAGACTGATGAACCAGAATGCCAACTTACTCACCAACAGTGAACAGAATACCTGTAAACAAGTGAAAATGCTTGAATCATCAATGAGCACTTTCTCTCTCTTTAGGGAAGACACCAGGATGTCAGATGATAGGAAGGAAATTGCCCAGTCAGTGACAAATCTAGCAGAGTGAATGAGGGACGAGTTAGTGGTAGATACGTACTGTGGTTACAGAGACCTGAGTGCCCGTGTCTAAAGGCTGGGAAAGCACCCTCCCAACCCTGCATCCTGACTGCCAATTCTGTCGGTGAGTCTTCTATGTTCTAAGCTAATAGCTTCCTCCTGTTCACCCAGTCTATTTCAAAATATTACAGATTAGATTTTTGCTTATAATATTACAACTTTGTTCTAGACTCCCTATGATTATTCCCAGAACACTTCAGTGAGAGTTCAGGAAAACATGGCTAAAACCATAAAAATAATGCTGTACTAGTTGAGGGCCTGTTTATCCATTCATTCTAGAATATTTATCAATAAGCATTGAATGGACACGTTCCTTGGCACCATACAAGAGCACTGAGCTAGATGTTGTGAGAGTGACCAAAGAAATAGAAGATAGAACGACTTTCCAAAAATAAGAATCAAGGAGGTTCTTAACTATGTGCTAACAGACAGACTTCACAAAAGGGAGAGAACACTGGGAGAACATTCACAGCTAGAAAGCTTTCCTGTAAGGGGTGGGATTTGAGCAAGACCTGGAGTGATGCACAGGATTTCAAAACAGTAACATGCGTAAATCCATGTAGAAGAAAATGAACACATTTACCATAACTTTAGCCAAACAGTCAAAAAATTATCTGATCCTGTTTGAAGAAGGAAAATTCCACTCTCACCGCACAAGATTTAACCACTTGCATCAATTGTCTGTAGGCAGTCCTTCACTATCTACTGCATTTTCTTTGTCAGCCAATTTATAACTTAAGAAAAATTTATGTTTTTAACTTCCATACAATTAATTAAAGGAAATTAATGCTCCCGACTCCATAAAGGAGCATAGCACACCTCGCCCAATGAATCAATAACCCTGACTTAGGGTGCGGAGAGGTACTTATTGGGGTATTTTTTTTGCTCTGTGGAAATCTATTACTGCAATTGGTTTCTCCATTACTGTTGGTTTCTCCGAAAAACGTGGCTTGTCTTCAATCTACATTCTACTAATTAGAAAGCCTTTGGTCATTTGATGAGAGCAGATGCATTCCCATGCACTGCAAATTTAACTCTCCTAAAAAAGCTGTTGAGTATTTATAAAATATTGGCCTTACATTTTATAAGTTCTGGAACCTCCAAAATTTAAGAGAACATAAACATTTTAGCATAGAAAAGGTAATACAGTGGGCCCTCCATATATGCAAGTTTCACATCCACGGATTCAACCAACTGCAGATGGACAGGCCTATAATGGTTGTGTCTGTACTGAACATGCACAGACTTTTTTCTGGTCATTATTCCCTAAACAATACAGTATAACAACTACTTACATAGTATTTGCATTGTATTAGGTATTATAAGTAATCTAGAGATGATTTAAAGTATATGGCAGGATGTGCATGGGTTATGTGCAAATACCACACCATTTTTTATAAGGGACCTGAGCATCTGAGCATCCGCAGATTTTGGTATTGGGGGGTGAGGTGGGGGTGGGGGTGGGGAGCTGGAACCAATCCCCCTTGGATACCATGGGAAGACTATAATTATCTTCCTGTGGTCATAAGGAAACCTCAGGTGACCCATGAGGCCAAGGATACATGGGAATATGGTCAATGTCTCACTATCACGGATGTAGGCCTTGATAGGCTTTCCAGATCTCAGAACAAGTAGTCACCTGCGGCTAGAAGCAAAATCATCATATTTTACTGTATTTAAAACACTCAGGTAGAGCCTTTCATGTAAACATGGTCATACTTTCTTTTTTTCTCCTCCACTCAAGTTCACAAAGGAAAAAGTCCTTTGGGGAAAATTAACAGTTGTTAGAAGTTAAGTTATGCGTAAGGAAAGGTGATCCTAAAATTTTCTCGTCTCGTTCACTGCAACGCTCTTCCTCAAGATGGCCATCAGTCCTTTAAACTGATAGGGATGTCACCCTCAGAGAGCATCTGAGGGGACTTCTTGGTTAATTCCCAGGATAACCCCAGTGGAGACCAACATGTGTTTACTTCATTTTGCTGATGGGGAAAGCAAAATGCACAAAATCCTATTATGCTGTCCCCTTTCTCTAGCCAATGAGTGATAAGAACAGATGCATGTTTTCTAGTTCCCCATCAGGGACCAGTTTTTCAGCCACCAGATCCCACTCAATTATAAGGATACTCAACACTCATAACTTGATGACTCTGATTTCATCTCAACACTGAAGTAACCACATACAGTAATAGCATGTGAGTGCAAAACCACACCTCCAGAACAAAGCATGTTGCAAAAACTAATTGCAATCTTGTAGAGTAAGCAAGCCTTTAAAAACAGTTCTCAAACATCATTATACGCATTAAAATAAAGTTTGGATTAGTCCTACCCATTTTAACAAGTGGCTCCATGCCTCTCCCTCCTAAATGAGTCTACACCAGTGTTTGTTTTGCTTTGGAAGCTATAGAAAAACTAAACAGCTTGCAAAAAAACAGATAAAGTGACAATCTGATCAGAAAAGCAAGAAAGACTCAAAGCCACCCCATCCTTCTCCCCTCACCTTACCTTCTGTTCCCATTACTGATTCTATAGCCTTTCTGGGTCTGCAACTTCACAACCACTAATTTCAGACCAATCCTTTGAGTTGATATATGAAAAACCTGAGACCCACAGACACAAGTTATTTATAAAACAGAGAGAGAAGACAAGGGATCTGGTTCCTAACTCAGTGTTTGATAGCATTGCCCCATCTTGCCTTTACTAGGTTAAGAGATTATGGTCATTCAATTAAGATATAGTCTCCCCAACTTCTGTCCCCTTCTTCTGTACCACGAATAAATAAATGAATAAATAAATAAATAATATGAGATGAATTTCAAATAGCTTACCTTCTGAATTTTTTGTAGGTCCTGGAAACAACACTAAAAGATATTTTCATGGCTATCACAGAGCATTGAATGACTTCATGCACATACCCATAGCTCAAAATCTCATACTGGTGAATTCAGCTTTCTGTCTATTTGTTAATTTTAGTCAAAGGGAAAAATGAACAATGAGTTTAGTCACTGGCAATAGTGATGCTACAGTGAAGTGACTGAAAACACATCCATCAATCATCAAAGAAATATCTGTTGACTATTTCAAAGGTGGTATGTATGTGAAATAACCAAATTTCCGTAATCACGTATTCCAAATAAAATTTAACTGTGAGTCACAAAACCTCTACAAGTACAGCTCAAATCTGACTCCTTATGCAAATAGAAAGTGGCTATTCTACAATATTATTGCACTACCTTAACTTTTTCATTTTCCCGCTAAAAAATATAAAATTTAAAACTTTTCATATAATTTCACATATTGGAAATATGCTATTTTCATATTCATCTTTAAGATGGCCCTTTGAATAGATAAAATGAAAATTAAATTCTACAAAAAAATATATTCAACCAACATTTTACCTGTCCAATAGAGTCCAAATCTCAGTATTAAATATTCTCTATATAACTCTAAATATTATTCAACAGAATTTAGAACTGGTAGATTCAGACCTGAAATATTTGCTTTAAGCATTTTCCTTCTTTCTTTGTTAAAAATAGCATTTCCACATTATAACAAGGGTATATTTTTGTTGCAGAATATTCAGGAAATAGAAAAAAGCATAAAAAGAAAATTTAAAATTTATTATAATACTAACATGGAGAGGTAAATACTGAAAACATTTTGGTACTACATTTTAATAATTTTTGCATCCTATTGCCTCTCCTTCTTTGGTTTTAATGAATATTTTACCGTGTTGTTAGATATTCTTAGAGAATACGATGTTTAATGACTGCCTGATAATCTCCTTCATTATAAACCATTTTATTTCATCAATTCCTAATGTTGAATGTTTAAGCGACTGTCTTTTTTAGAGAGCTGTAACAACCACTAATAGGAATAAGGCCACTGCTACTAATGACACCACCCACCCGCCTTGTGCCAGTCAAGGACAGAGTTACAGCCCGGCATCCTCCCTCAGCCTCAGCAGGTTTAGGAACACAATGAGGTCTGATCAGCTTGGATTTTGATGGAGGTGACCCCTGCAAGGCAGAGCCTATTTTCAAATTCTTTACTGCTGGGCTGCCATCCCTTGCAACAGTTGGTTCCTCTGAAACCCCACACCTGAGGGTTTGTGAGGCCTTACCCATGCATGACTGTCTTGGCCACTATTCATTCCTAATTATTCTTGAGCAATATATCTCGACGAAACCAGTTAGAACAGGACCAATCCAACAACCACTAGATAGAATGACTGCCCTACTTTGGCACAGCAGACACCTTTTATTTTGTTTTCAAGACCATATATGTACTGATTAAAAGCAGGAATGCCTGTTCAGGCCCTGTGAATGGAGGTGATGAATGGTATGTCTGAACAGCTTGGTCCCTGGCTTGGTGTCACTGAAATGCCACACTCCTCACTGAAGTCTGTTGATAAGCCTGACAGTGCTGAGCAACTTTTATCAGCAGACTTTATATCGGGGGACCCAAGCTTAAAGTTAGCACATGGGGTGTTCTGTCAGCACAGAAGGCTTACACTATTAGTAGATCTAAATCGAGTCTAGATTGTGGAGCCAAACAAAAATCTAGGTCATTAAGCGCATAAAAGAAAATGTTACAATGACTCCAATCTAAATAAAATGCTGTTCTGAGGGAACCAAAGAAATTAATCTTGCAGTCTATTGGTAATAAAGAAATAGTGACTTGTATACTGTTTTACATATGTTAGCTTAGTGCCATTCAGGGCAGCTTATTCTTTAGGCTATTTGAACTAAAGCACATTAGGGAAGGACCTGGGGTATTACCAGGAACCAACTAGGGACTTTTTAACAAAATATCTCTCTGTCTCTAGAGAGTTCATCTCTGGAGAACAACTAAACATTACAATGCCATATGATCTTGAAAATGTAAAACTGTGAAAGAAAATAAGATGCCCAGGGAAATCCTAATTCTTGAGACAAAATTCAAAGAAGTTGTTGACAGAAATTTAAACCCTTGACATTTATCAAACACAATGTAAAGTAGAATAAAATATAGTTTTCATACAATAAAATGGATGCAAAATGAACTGGAAAAAATTCAATAGTTTTCTTTAGGGACCATGAAAAGCCATGATATCTTCCAAATATTCACCAGAGTTCAAGGCTAATGAAAAACATGTGTGAAAAGTATTTGATAAATAGATTTTACTGCTCAGTAAAGGAGAAATATACTAAAATTGCCTTGAGTAGGCTCGATTGTGAGAAGAGAAGCTTTGGACCTATTCCCCAATCCATTTTTTTTTAATATGAGAATCAAAGCTGACTAAATTTAGTTCCTTCACTTATTCTTACCCATCACATGCTGGAAATCCAATGAGAAAGGGATTTTCTGGAAAATGAAACTTTTGGAGAAATTCCTGAAAGCGCAAGAGAAAGCCATGAAACAAGGGAAATCAAGACAATATAACTTGAATAACTACAAATTTAATAATCAATATGTAAATATAATCATGGGAGAATCTTCCTAGGAAAACCATATTAGAAATACTTTCTGCACTTCTAGGAAAAATGGTGACCTGAATACATGTAGGAACTCTCCTATTGAATGTAAGATAGAGAAAAAGCAGCATCAGTGACAGAAAATAAGGAAGACTATCAAGACTATGACAGAAATGTTGAAGACGTGTTACTAGCTATCATGCAAATAGAACACAGTTGAAAAAGATACAGAGGCTGTGGTAGGCAGAGTAATGGCGCTCCCAAAGATGTCCATGTTCTAGTCTCTGGACCTGTGAATATGTTACATTACATGAAAAAGGAGAATTAAATTTGCAGATGGATTAAAGTTGCTAATCAGCTGATCTTTAAATAGTGAGATTACCCAGGTGGGCCCAATGTAATCACAAGGGTCTGTCAAATGGCAGAGGGAGACAGAAAAGGAGTTCAAAGTGATGAAGAGTAAGAAGAGCGTAACCCATCTTTGCTGGCTTTGAAGATGAAGGAAGAGGACCACAAGCCAAGGGATGCAGGAGGCCGGAAAAAGCAGGAAAAGGAGAAGAAATGTTCCTAGGGAAAGGAAGGCAGCCCTGCCAATGCCTGATTTATCCTGGTGAGATGTATGTCACACTTCTGACCTCCAGAACTGTATGACAATACATTTGTGTTGTTTAAGTCATTAAGTTTGCGGTAACTTGTTTTTGTCAGCAATAGAAAACTAAGACAGAGGCCTCTTAAGAAAGTAGTGTAGAAATGGATAGAGAAGAGCCTGAAAACAATAGAAGAGATCCTTTCAAAAGGTCCTGACTTAGAGGGGCAAGGTCTGATAACAAGGCAGGGTCTTGGAGAAGAAGCAGCGCACCACCTGGAAAGCCTCTTCGCCACCAGAATCAGCAGCATTCAAAGCCATTGTGACCAAAGGCCCAACGGCTCACAAAATGAATACATCAAAGAAAGCCAAGAGTGGGGTAAGGATTCTGTAAGATTTGGAGAGTGGACATTTATACCTGAATGCGGATGGTCACCTTACAAAGGAGACTAGGCACAGACATACTACATAGCTGGTGTGGAATGACCCAACAGAAAAACAGATACAGGAAACTCCTCCTCCAAAACAGAAACAAAATGTTCCTCTACTGGGATAGCCCAAAAGCTGCTGCTCACTTACCACACCCCTTCTCTGGCAGCCCAACTACTGAACAAGTAATGTAAATTTATATCAACCAGACACTGTTATATGAAAGGAGATAGCAAGAGATTGCAAGGCACAGCTCCCATACTGTTTATGGGCTTGGATAGCCTGTTCTTCATTCAGGGACAGAGAGAAAAAGATTCTCCTACATAAAAGAGGAAGAAGATATCACCAAGATACAGAAGAAGAGAATACTATTGATAAAGGCATTACACAAAAAGAGAAATGTTGGTCAGAAAGATACCCTATGCTTTCAAAATGCAGAATGTAAAAGAAAATATGAGATGAAGAAACAACAGAGTAAAATGAAAAATGAACTGTTAAATAGCAGTAGATAAAATATTCCTCCAAAGAAACAAAAGTTGTGGGAGACATTAGAATATTCATTATAAGAAAATTAGACCAAATGAATAAGACAGAGGACAGAAAACAGAAATCTAACATAAAAATGATTATTATTTTTAAAGAGTCTAAAACAGATAGACAAAAGTAATTAAGATGTAATCAGATATTTTCCTGAACTGAAAAAGACATTAATGTGCAAAACAAATGGATTTACTATAAATCAGATGATGGTACTGAAGAAAGATGAGCCTTTAGATACATTCCAGAGGAATAAAATTAAATTCCAAGAATAAAGAGAGAAGACAACCAGAATCCAGGGAAGGGGGAAAGAGTTAATCTCAGATTTCTTTTCCTCAACCTTAAAAACCAAATGAGAGTGGGGCAATGTCTACTCTACAGAGTGTTTAGGGGAAAGTTTGGGTATTTTATAATCAGCCAATTTGTATGGTCAGTCATTCATGTACAAAGACATTGAAAGATACATACAACTAGATTAGTCTCACTCATAGAAGTGCTCTGACCTCATGCACTAACCACCCCCCAGCCCGCTCCAGTCATCCTGGCTTCCTTGAAGTCCTTAGAAATAGCAACCTCTCTCCCTCTCTCTCGTATTTAACATGTACAGTTTCAGCTGGTGCAAGGGAATAAGCCTGCCAATACCTTGATCTCAGATTTCTAGCCTCTAGAATTGTGAGAAAATAAATTTCTGTTGTTTGAGCCACCTAAGCTGTGGTATTTTAGTATGGCAGCCTAGCAAACTAATACAAAAGACGACGACAAATGGTTCTGTCGACTGAACCTAAGGGCGCTGCTGCTGAGAGTGTAAGTTGGTACCACTGTTGTGAAGGGCAGTCTGCAACATGGAGCAAAAGGCTTCCTAGTGCTGAAATGCCACTGAGGACATTCATCCTAAGAAGACCACAGGGATATACAGAAAATCTATGCGTAAGGGAGTTCATAGTAGGAAAAAGTATATACATATATTACATATACTATATTAAAGGTTTATATATATATATTATGGGTTTAATACATGTATTAAAGGTTTTATGTGTATATATGTCATCAAATGAGTATATAGATAAATAGTGGTACCATATAATGGCATCCATTAAAATCATGTAATAGAAGAATGTTCAGTAATATGGGAAAACACACGATATATCATTGAGTGAACTATTCAAAGTACACACAATATTTACTAAATGGTCACACTTTTAAAAAAGGTATCTTCATTATTATTGCTTTCTACATAACCAAGCATTTTTATGCTGTATAATAAAATGCTGACAATTATCTCTGGATGATAAAGTTATAGATTTAAATTTTCTTTACTTTTTATATTTTAAAAATTTTCAAAATCAATCATGTATTAATTTCATAAGTGGTTTCTTTAAAGAACCCAGCTGTAAGGGAGACTACAAGGCAGCCCTGTAACCTCTTACTTACTCTTTAGGAAACAGAAAAAGAAAGGAAAACTCCCAGTAACATTGAAACCTAAGCGCCAGAATCTGAGATGATTCTCTACTAACTAGAAGGCCAGTAGAACTGTACTAAAAATCGTAAGCAATGGTCTACCTACGTTTTGGCCACCTGAAAGTCAATAAGGATATCCTTTTTTCAATCTCTCTCTTTCTCTCTCTGTCTGCCTCCTGTTGCAGAACTCAAGGTCCATGCCAAACAGAAAGCTGTTTTCTGTCGCTCTACAAAGGCTTTATACAGCAGGCCACCTCCCTGCCTTATGCTGTAATCACCTCCTCGTTCATATCATAGCAGGAGCTACTGCTCTCAGAAAACACTGGGAAGAAAGTAAGAGGTCAGTGACACATTGCACTAAAGGAAATGTAACTCTCACAAATGTTATAGTTGAACACAGAGACAAAAAAACCCTAGTACTGCGCTGGCCCGTGGCCAAGTGCTTAAGTTCGAGTTCGTGCGCTCCCCGCTTTGGCAGCCCCAGGTTCGGATCCTGGGCACGGACGTGGCACGGCTCATCGAGCCATGCTGAGGTAGTGTGCCACATACACAACCAGAGGTGCTCACAACTAGAATATACAACTAGGTATTGGAGGGCTTTGGGGAGAAGAGAAGAAGAAAAAAAAAGAAGATTGGCAACAGATGTTAGCTCAGGTGCCAATCTTTAAAAAAAAAAAAAAAACCTAGTACTTGTGTTTATAGTTAGTTATACTGTATTGATGCTGTTGTTTTAAGCATTCTTATTTTAAGAAGATCAAAGAGCCTGGAAATGGGAGAAGATCTAACATTAAGAATTATGCACATTTTTCTTCAATTGAAAACAATATAATTTATAAATAATACAAAGTAAGTTATTTTTTAATGTGTAAATTTTTAGAAAAGCTAAGACAGCACAGATGTAAAGTCTTAGCAATGCAAATAAATGGATTCACAAAAGATTTCAAGTGTAAACAGAACATTATGTAAAATATTATGGTAAAAAGATGAGAAATTTATATGAATTTGATTAATTTCTAAGAAAATAGAAATAAACAAAACTAACAAGAAAAATTCAAATGGAATGACTAATAATATATGGCTATCAATCTAGCCATTGTAGAAATTGAGATTAATATTTGGAACATTCTAGAATCACTGTAAACTCCTCAATCTCACTAATCTTCCATTTTCCAGTCAATCACCAAATTCCACTGATTCTACTTTCTAAATCTCTGTCTCACATGTCCTCCCTCCACCCTGCTTTCAACACCACAGCTTTATATCAGGCTCTCATCACCTGCTTCAGCACAGGGAGTTCAGTTCTCGTTTCTCCAACCCCACCACCTAGCAAAGGACCTGGAACCAGAGAGGGAGTTAGAAAATGTTGAAAGTTTGAAAGACCATGATGAAGCTGTCACGAAGCAACCATAAAATTTAGGTTGATTCTGGTAGTCTTCTGGTTTGGTGTCTTGAATTGGAGAATGCATACCTCGCGTGCAATTCTCTAATAGAGATAATGAAGAAGGAGAATAGTGTGTCCATCTGGCTGTGGCTTAAAAAATCTTTAAATCTTAGAGTCTTAAAGAATCTTTACAATGCATGACACAGGAAAGACTGGGTGGAGCATGCTCTAAGGGGCCATCAGGGTCCAAAATGTCTTTTTTTCCCTAGTGAGACTATAAGTACTTCAGGGTCATAGATTTTTTGTTTCTTTCATATCCTCCTTGGTGCCTTACACTGCATAGGTAAAGAATTCCATGCTCCGTTAAATGTGCCTTAAATTATATCCCCTCAGTCCCACTTAAAGTATCACTCCAACAATTTCTCCTCTTTCCAACATCATCACATTTTTGTTCTCTCCCAGGATTATTCCCATCCTCATATTATCACAACATTATTTCTCAAATCTTTAAACACACACACGCATATAGCTTCCCTTACCCCTTTTTCCACTTTCCCACTAGCACCTACTTTGTATCTGTGCTTTAAAACTTCTTGAAAGAGTCATCTCTATTCCTGTTTCCAATTGCTCTCCTTCCATTTCCTCCAAGGCATATCCAGCAGGCATTACCTCCTACTACACCAGAAAATGCTTTCCCTGAGAATACTAAATCCAATGGTAAATCCTCAGTCCCCATCTTACTGAGCGATTGATCAGCAGCATTTGACACAGTTGTTCCCCCTTTTCTCTTGGCTTCCAGGACAACACACTCTCTTGCTTTTCCTTCTGCCTCACTGGATCTTCCTTCTCAATCTCCTTTCTGGTTTCATCTCTTCATTTTGATTCTTAATGGTGGATTGATCCATGACACAGGCATCCCTCCTTTATTTACAGTTACTCTGATGATTTAATCCAATCTTATGGTTTTAAACACATGTTGGAATCCCTACATTTATAACTTCAGCACAGATTTCTCCCTTCAACTCCAGACTTGGACACAAACTTATACACATCTCCACTTGGATTTCTAATAGACATATCAAATTCAACATGTACAGAACTCAATTCCTGATCTTTCTCCTCAAACACTTCATCTGTATCCTTCTTCATCTCAGTTAGGGCAATTTCATCCTTACAGTCATGCAAGCCAAAAAAACTTCTATTCTTTCTTAATTATCTTAATAACACAGCTCATATCCATTGCATCTTCTAATCCTGTTGGCTCTCCTTCCAACACATATCCAGAATCTGATAGCTTACATCATCTCCACAACTCATCCTCCTTCTCTATGCCACCATCATCTTTCACTTAAATCACTGCAACATTTCCTACCAGGTCTCCTTTTCTCTATTCCTGCCCTTCTTCAGTCTACTCTCAAGACAGCATCCAGGGCAATCATCTGTTGCTCAGGATGCTTCATGGCTTCCATTTCACTCAGAATAAAATCCAAACCCTTAAACAACCTCGAGGCCCCTCAGGATCTGCCTACCCACACTGTTCCTCTGACCTCACAGCCTACTACTCTCTCCTTTGCTCACTGCTCACTCATCAGAAATGTGTCACTAGGCCACTGCTCACTTTAAGGGAGACTGGGAAATCAAGCTTTTTAACTGGGCATGTTGCCACCTCAACAAAATAAGGAGGAGAGGAGTGAATATTAGGGAGGCAACCAGGAGTGTCATGCACACATGATTATCTTATTCTACAAGTCATGAAACAAAGTCTCAGAGAAGCTAGGTGACTTTCCTAGAAAGTTCATTAGCTTCCCTAGAAAGTAGCTTAGCTGGAAAATGGTAAACTAGGATTTAAATCCAGGTCTGACTCCACATCCCCTTATCTTTCTATTACATCAGGCGACCTCCATCTTTTAGTAGAAAATTACAAGCCTTTGAATGATTCTGAGCAGAAAATGTGTTCTCTCATCCTACCTAGCTCCCAAGAGTTACCTCATAAATGTTCTTGATGATAATTAAGATTTTATTTTTGGCCAATGGCTTCCTGTGCTAAAATGGGATTTTTAAAAACTCATTTTAAGTATTTATATGTTTCTTCTCTCAATAGCCACTGGAGTAAAGTCTAGCAAATATTTGTTTGCATTTTAACAATAACTTTAGGTCAGTTTGTCCCAGGCTGGGTTAGACATTCTATTTCTCTATGGAGCTCCTAAAATTACAGATTCTTGAGTCTTATCTTCAGATTCTGATCTAAGCGGGTTGCGGGGTAGGGGGACTGAGACTGAGCATCAAGAAAAAAATTTCTCTTATCACTTTAAAATGAAGCCAAATTTTAAAATCACAAGTTTAGTTAAATGGCCTTAATAGGTACAAGCTCCTCTTCGGAGATTGCAAGGTCTCCTCACAAACCGATGACTACAAAACTCTCCTGCCTCCTTTCTCCCGTCACTTCCGTCCCTAATCTATATGCCCAAGGGTTAACAAAGTAGGCCACTTCCCTGCCACCACTGTAAGGTTTCATATTTCCATCCTTGCAGTCATGTAGCTGCTTTGAATGCTTGACTCTCCCTACATCCCCTCATCCGACAGCTGAACTATTTTTCCATCAAGACTCATCATACACATCACTGTGCCTGCCCAGAGATCTCCCTTTTGGCCCTCACTGCACTGTTGCAGAGACTGCTAGAGGCCACCAGAGATTGCTGCTCCACTTCCTTGTGAAGATTGCATTGATTTTCTTAGAAGCAGCTGCCAATTTTCCAGCTACCTTTCATCGAGGGAGAGTCATGTAACTGGTTCTAGCCAATGGAATGTGGACATAAGTGACATGTCTAATTTCCAGGAAGAAATCTGAGTATCAGGGGTAGGATCCTCCATGAATTCCTCCCCCCACCTACCAGCTGGGTGACCCCAGGGTGGCCTTAAAAATACAAAATGGTGGAAATACAAGGTAGCAGCAGTCCCAGTGTCCCTGACTCATTGCTTAGAGGAAAGAGAGCCAGGAGAGCTGCTCATTCAGTGCCATTGGGATTGGATTTTATATGAGCTAGAAATAAATTTTCTTTGTATTAAATTACCAGGATTTGGAGTTCTTTTTTACAGTACTTCCCCATATCCTAAAACCAGAACTTTGGCCTCTATTCCATTTAACACCTTCTTTATAGAATGATATTTATTTCTTTACATGTTTGCCTCCCTTACTCATTTGTGGATTACTTGTACCCTGAGCCCCAAGCCCAGCAAAGTAGGCACTTAGTTAAAGTTTTTTGAATTAAACTCAATAAAGAATACTAAAAGATACTGGTAGAGCCAGAGCTGCAGTGCAACTCCACAAGACTCTATCTCCCACCCTGGATCTATGGTGCCCAAGAGTTGTTTTTCCTTTAACTGACACGGTTGTCCTAACTCCACATTCAGGACACCCTGACCTGCCCAACTCTCCCTGCTACCAAAGAACCAAGTTGATTCCTTACCATCTCTATCCTTTGTGTCACACCTATAGCTATCTAAATTTGCCTGCACACCATGCTTTTATGTGCTGGACCAATAAATGCCAACTAGTGAAATTTTACACATTCTTCAATGAATTCCAAGCAACATGAGTCCCTAGCACCCATGAACATGGCATTCTATTAATATTGCAAGTAGCAAACTTACTTTTAGTTCTTTATATGTCCATTTTCTCTATTAGATTCTGTACCCATTAAGGGCAAGAGCCTCTTGTATCTTTGTACTCTTAGCCACCACTTCATGCTTTGCTCAGAACAGATTTAATAAATATGTTTTTCAGTTGAACAGTATGATGCAAGTTAAGAAGTAGAATTTAAGTACAAGATTTTCTGATTGCTCTCTAATAGACTTTTCTATAGGAAGTACCTATAATTGCCTCTAATCAGATTGAATAGCCATTAAGGCATAATTTGTTATTTATTTATATACACAATTGTATCTTTCCAGAAAATACCTAGAGATCATTTTTGATCAGTAAGAGACATTTGATTTCCTAGGCTGTGAAGTGTGTGTGTGTGTGTCTGTGTGTGTGTGTGTGTGTGTGTGTGCATGCATCTCACTATGTATTTAAGAGATGGTGTTGTTTGTGGCTTTCTTTATCATTAAAGAGAGCTGATCTACTGACTACAGCTTTCCCAAGGCCTCAGTGTTAACCGACTTAATAGCCTATTCCAAAAACAATGCCCATTTCTCTGAAAACTACCAATGGAATGAGAAAGAGAGAATAATAGAAAAGTGGAAAAAACATCCTCAGCACATTAAAGGATTAACACAACTTATTCCCATTACGTGCTTGGAAAATTTGTAGCTGTAGGTTTTGGAAGCTATTTATAATAGAACATGTTTTAATAGAACTGCTTATCTTGTTTTACAACCTACGTAGAAACCATGTAACAATTTTAGAACCTATAGGTTGTTTTCAAAGCACATCTTGAATGATATTTACTCTTACTGGAAATACTTAGCTTAGGAATCTTTACTGTATTATCCCAAAATTCTTTGCATTCTAGAAAGGCTGGGAGGTCTTAAGAACTAGGTTTCCTTAGCAAGGGACAAGCTAATTGCCCACTCAATCTAATCATGTTGCCTTTTCATTAAGATTAAATTATTAAAGATGTGAATCTGACATCTTCATCTATAACATCGCATTCCTCCCTAGCTTTCAAACCTCAGTCATTGCTCATTTTTATAGCCAAATTAAGAACACATGTGTCTGACTTCACTCTCAGAAACTGGAACTGTTCTTAACTCTAATCTGCACAACACCCTGGATTTCTTCAAGCCATTCATTAAAACTACACTTGGCTCTCTTTAGTCCTTGATCTCCAAGTTTCAAATAGAGAACTTATGAATTCAGAGCACACATTTAGAATTATTAAAAGAAAAAAATGAGCACCATGTGTATTTGCCAAGTCGTCCTGACTTTGGTTTAGCTGGATCAGTAACCCTCTGTCAGCAAACCAAGCTTATGAAGACTCCAACCTATATTTCCAGGAGAGATCTGGCTGGAGTTTAGGCTATCAAAATGATTGTAGGATCTCCAGCCGGTTATAAAGAAAAATTTGTTGAAAGATAGTGTTTGTGTCACATATGGTATCCTAAAGTCAGAGTTATAGGAAACTTCCTTATTAGGAACAAATCAAAATCCCAAAATTCACAGAGACAGAGAAAGTGCCCAATATAGAAGCTCATTGCCTTAGCAGATATTTAAGACATGTGGGAAACAATGGATATTGTTTAAGCATGACATGGAATCCAACACACAATCAAACGAGCGGCCGAATCAAAACCTGGAGACTTGGGATCTGGTCCTGGCTCTGGGCCTCAGGTTCTGATGGACACATGTGAGGGGCTAACAAGCTTTGTCTCAATTCCTGCCTCTGAAGTTGGCATTCCTGGATCCTCTACTGTATTGACTCTCAAATGCGCCAGCATTAGCAGAATATTTGATGGGGTGGAGGCATGCTAATAATGCATATTCCTAGGACCAACCCCAAATCTACTGGATCAGAATCTTTAGGAATGGAGCCTCTCAATCTCGAGTTTTATAAATACCCCAGATGATTCCTATTCATAGTAAAGAATAAGAACTACCTTGGGCGCCAATCCTAATGTTAGGCAGGAATTACGATTTAGGGGACAAAGCCCAAGACTCTGGGACTCAGCATCAAGTCAGCCTTGTCAATATTCTCACTCTGATTTAGTGCCCCAAGTCTGACAAGTGGTGTTGTCTTTTCATTGAGATATAGTCTCCACCTTGTGTCCCAGTTCAGATAGTTGGGATTTTGTCTTATTCCTTCATGACTCCCTGCCTGCAACCTGCCTAAAACTCTGGTCCCCTTCAAAGGGTCACTTCTGTGTCCCTTTGCCTGGGAGTCTGTGCCTGGACTGTTCTGTGGCTGAAGTCAGGCTCCATGATGACTGGTCTGCCCGCTCTGGCTGGCATATTAAGTTCTCAATACGTGTCTGACAATATTAATAATAATCACGTTTTCTTTCATTAAATGGTAAGTAACTAGCACAAAAGCTAAGGCCCATATGAACCAGTCTCTGAACAAAGTTGCATTCAAAGAAGGACAGTCCAACAATCCAGAGTAATTCACAGATAGTGGTACAGCTACCTAGAAATTACTTCTACCACTACTACCCACTACTACTGCTATTACCTCATCACCATTGTCATGCCAGATCATACAGCAGTCAGTCGCAGAAGCAGACTTAAAATCTGGTTTTCTAACTCACCATGATGACATATTTTCTTCCTTATTGTAGAAACATTAAAACCCAACCTGAGAAAGCATTTAATAAAGACCTTTGGCATCCCATAGGTTACTTGTAATGTGGCCACAAAGTTGCAGATAAGAGTCTACAAAAATGTAAATGGTATAGAGCACAAAAAACGAATTCAATGCCGTGGAATCTTGGGCTCTAATGATGCTTCTTTAGAACATTTTCCAAGTAAAATATAGAACAAATATATACATTGGTTTTTGTTTCATTCTTTATTTCTCTTGGCTCCTGTATGTGCACTGTGAACACACAGAGGACAATCAATCCTTCTGGATTTTGTAGCACAGATTTGAGAGTATAAAAACAGACGGTCCACAAGCTAACCCAACAAAGGTCTAATTTTATGGTGGTATATTTCTGTAAAAGTCAACAAAATGGCAAACCTAATGAGATTTCAGCTCTTTGATTACTGACAGGGCATTGCAAGAGGCCATCTTACCTCTGTCTTCTTCTCCATTTGACATAATGAAATGTTATTAACATATGTTCACATATATAAACATTTCTAAATAGGGGTACGTGGAACAACAGTTTGCAACACTCTCTTTGTCATTCAGGAACCATTCCTCGTGGTCATTTTTTATCACACAAGTAACATATGCTGTTAGTGAGAAAAACTAGAAAAAGAAATACATTAAAATAAGAAAATGAAAATCATCCGTAATCCACAATCTGAAATAACTGTTGGTTACACTTTCTTGTTTATATTTTCTGACTTTTTCTAAGCCAATAAAAATTCATACATAGGTAAATATACACAAAAATGTTTAATCTATTAAGCTATGATCCTTGTTCACATAGAAAATAACATAAATATATGTATTACATATATCATAAATATATTTGTTTTGTAAACATACATATTAAATATATCCATTATATTCTATATCATAGTTTTAAATAGATGCCTGATATTCCATTTTGTCAATGCACCCTAAGTTACTAGTCAATCCATTGTTCATGGATAATTCGGTTGTTTACAATTTTCTTGATGTTACAGATAACTCACTTTTATAAACAGCCTTGTTTGTACACCTTGGTACACTTGCCCAAGTATTTCCTTAGACACAAAAAATTCTAGAAATGGGATTACCAAATCAGAGACTGCATATTTTCAAGGCTTCTTCATATGTACTTTGTAATAAGTACTATGCGTGCATTTGTAATACGTATACGTCAATATTGCCATACCATCTACAGAACCAGTGCACCGGGTTGCATGCCCAGCAGCAGGTATGAGCAATCCTGCCCCACCGCCATTTACAGCTCAGTGAGCCAGTGGCTTGTCTGGCTGGTAACAACTTTCAACAGAAAAAAATCTATGAAGATCCTCTCATATGTGCTACCTTTGTGACGCAAGGAAAGGAGAAAGGCCAACACACAGCTGCTGGACTTCCTGCCCCACTGGCTGGCTAACAGCTGCTGACAACACCCCTGAGAAGTATGATGTCATAAGCTATCAAAGGGAAACATCATCCAAAAATAACAAGCAACTGAGAACTGCTAGGCACTATCAGAGAAAGAAGTTCTAATTTTTAAGTGTATATCTATTTTGCCTTGACAAATGAAACAGAAAAAAGGACTGGCCACATGTGGCAAGTGAGAATACTTTTCCTCTGAGAAAAATTGAAAACAAAAGAGGAAAGAGAATCATTACAGATGTGCAAAATCTGTAATTTCCTGGCCAGTTAAGGTAGAATATTAGAATGCCCAAAGGGCAATAGTTTAAAAAATAAAACTTTCTCCTGTGCCAGGGTAATATTTTCAATCATTTCCTACTCGAAAATTTAAAAACTAAAACCTGAATGTCTCAGGGGCTGTGAGCAAAGGCAGAGCAACAGAACAGACTCAGCTCCTCTTTCTCAGGTTGCTGGTTTTGCGCTGAAGGGAACTACCGCCTGCATGGAACCGGCTGCTCTACCCTCTCCTGGAGCCCGCAAAGCAGAAAGACGAGATCCGGTGAAGTCAGAGCTGCGGATACACGGGACACGTGTACACAGCAGGTGAGGATGAGGGTTGGGAGGAAGCTGAAGTGCGGTACCCACTTGTGGCAAACTGATAAATAAAGTACTGTCTTCTACGTCGTAGGCCGTGAGAGAAGAGTTTCCTAATTATCTTACAAATCGTTTCCTGATGCTTACGATAGGCTTTTCCAATAGTAGTTCATTTAATCTTATGACAAATTATGCCCATTTTCCAATGGGGAAAATGAGGCAAGCAGAGATTAAATATTTTGCCCAAGATAATATAGCTAATAAGTGGAAGAGCTAAGATTCACATCCAGGGAGGCTGGCTCTAAAAGTCCATGCTCTTGGCCACATTGCATGGACTTTTGCCATCTCTTAGGGCACAGTTATAGAGACAGGGGAGGACTAGAGGCCTGAAGAGTAAAGTGCATATCCAAGGGCTGCCTCCTATTAGCAGCTCTAAGCCACCAAAGAGTGTCTGAGTTCTCTAAGCCTCAGGTTTCTAAAATAGGTGAAATCCAGGTGTCAGCTCAGTCCTTATCTCCCTCTCCAACCTGTGACCCGCGCCCACCTGGATGCAGCGCTCAGAACGCCTTTGAGTTCCCCATCCCACCCTGCTTCTACTGGATTTGAATCTGCATTTTTACTCTCTCTCCTAGGCATTTTTATTCACACTGAAGCGTGATAATTATTCCTCTTGAGAATCCTTTGGTATAAAAACATTGGGACAATAAACTTCATTTTTCTGAACATTTTGTAGGGGACATAGAGGAGGGAGAGGAAATACATTGCATGCTGCAGAAAAAAACACTTAAAAATTCTCCATAAATATCGCTACTGATCCCGTAGCTCCACACAGCCAAGTAGGGGAAACCACTTTCAGTGCCATTCCCTTCTTTCAGTTTACAGAATTGATGACAGTCTTTCCTTCTGAATTTTCACCTGGACATCTTTAAGATAAGATCTTTAAGACCTCACTTCTTTCTTGTAACTTGTAAAATAAATAATTTAACAACTATGATGCTCCAGTGAGATGACGGATGTGAAAGTACCTCATAAAAATGAAGTGATACATTAATTGAAGGTATCGTTAATAGTCCCCTGAAAGACGGTAAGCTGAATAACTTAAAACATGGAGTTATCTAAACTTATGATTGACAGGTACACGATGAGTAATTAGAGGGAGCATTTCGACACTGGTGATTGTACACTCTCCCACAAACCATGCCTTAGCAATTACCTCTGAGACCCCATAGAGCTGGTTAGACAAATTTCCAAATGTGACTTTAAGCAACTGTCTCTTGAAAATGCAAACAGCTCCCTCCCTCCCTGTTTGTTATTCAATCCTACTGGTCTTTCTCTTACCATCTTCTTTCTGACTTTACAAAAGTCTCAAACGTATGTCCTATACCCACCGTCTCCATTTTTTCCTCAGCACCTAGTTCTTCCTTCTCGCCTTGAAATCTGGACTCTCTCTCCAACACTACAGTGAAATGACTGCTATAAGTCCACCGAGATCTCCCTGTTGAGAAATGCAGTGGCCACGTCAACTTCCTCATTCTTCTGGCCCTCCTGACCGCACATGACATTTTCAAGGTAACCTAGGGAAGAGTTTCAAGTCAGATGACTCCTATTCAAAGGCAGATGATATGAATCAATTTGTCCAATGGTCTTCTTTTTTTCAATTGTAAAAGGAATATACCTGCTTTGCCAACTCACGTGGCATTGTAACGTGGATGTACAGCTAGTCCTTGGGAAATCCTTCCAATCATACGCTCATATATGAAATAAACTTGATAGAGGCCTTCCCAAATTTGATAGCAATCTCAATAGCTTACATGACATTACCAGGAACAAGTTATAAAGCTGAAACAAATTTTTCTACCTTATAAATAAAAAATAAATTTCTATCAATCATGTTAGTATTCTCTCTGGAAAATATTACAAAAGTACTGTCTTGTGCAGAGGTGATAAAAAAGTATGCAGCCAAGGGGCCAGCCCAGTGGCACAGTGGTTACGTTCAAACGTTCCGCTTCTCAGCAGCCCAGGGTTCGCCAGTTCGGATCCTGGGTGCAGACATGGCACTGCTTGGCACACCATGCTGTGGTAGGCATCCCACATATAAAGTAGAGAAAGATGGGCACGATGTTAGCTCAGGGCCAGGCTTCCTCAGCAAAAAGAGGAGGACTGGCAGAAGTTAGCTCAGGGCTAATCTTCCTCAAAAAAAAAAAAAAGCATGCAGCCAAAAAACATATGGGAAAAGGGAAGTCTGCAGGCCAGGGTATTAATAAAAAACATTATGCTATTTTTCTGAATTTATAAGATGTGTGGTATTGCTCAGAGTTTATTAATTTGTCACTTTGTGTGACTTCTTATTTGTAATAAATATTTACTTTTTATATGCTTTTGTATTTGTAATTTTGTAAAAAAGATTTTAAGGAGAGTGTCCCAAATTGTATGTTTCAGGTCCACCCAAACCTGCATCCTTCTAATCATACACTAGTTCTTCTACCATAGGAACACAGACTATTAACTTCAGCGCTTTTCTGGATGATAAAAATGATGTCATTATTAATATCTTGTTAAATGACAGTAATTCCTCTCATTTCTCCTGTCTTCCTGGACCTCCTACCACTTCTCTATGAGTATATGCACAACTGTGCTACATGCTGAGAAAATGAGACAGACGGATAATACTTCTGCCTCAAGTAGATTCAAGCCTAATGAAGGGAAGAAGATATGCACACTAATAACTATGCAATAACTTGATAACTGCTCTAAAGGAGTTGAGAGCAAAGGGTCCTCAGAACATAGAATGGGGAGAGATTGAGTCCACCTGGGGAATTCAGAAAACACGTCATAATAAAGTAATAGCTAAACTAGGTGTGAAAGAATGAAAGGAAGGACACCTGGCAGAGGAGGGAAAGAGCATTCCCATGGGGAAAATTATAGGTTAATTTATGTAAGCAGGGCATCAAAGTCATTCTAAAGAACACAGTCAGATATGCTGTGCTGGTGTACAAAGTACATAGAAACTAACAAAAACAAACCACTACCAAAGAAGAGAAGAATCTCCAGTCTCTCAGGATAATTAATAAATGATAAGCTTATACATGGCATCCTCTAATATACCAAACATTTATAAAGCTTGAACATTTGCAAGGTCAGTTTCTGGTATCAGAGGGCTGGGCACTGAATTCTCCAACATTGATTAGCTGTGTCACTTGGGACAACTGCATCATTTCTCAAAGCCTCAGTTTTCTCATCTGTGAAATAATCATATAGCACTTACATCAAACATTTGTCATGATGGATTAGACTCATTACGTGCAGCATAAAGTAGTGCTGAGCAAACGTTATCTGTTATCATTAAGTGAGGCTAACATATCCAGGTTCTCCCAACATTAAAGATAGATGGGAATTGCACATCTCTTTGTTACCAGGATAATTAACTTAGGGAAAGTCAGCACCTGTCTGTCAAAACAATCAATCTGAAAGCAGGAAAGTTCTTGCAAATAGCCAGAGCATTCCAAAGAATTCCAGAAATGCTTTCACATTCTCTATCGCATTCCTCTAAGCACACACTAATTTAAACAAATAGCAAAAACACTCCACATCAGAAACGTACACACAGGGGACAAAGGCCAAAAGACAAATCCCAATGAAAAATAACCCTCTTGTGAGGACACAAGCACTTATTGCCGTACGCTCTAAGACATAGTTCAGAATGCTTTCCTGCAGAAGTCAAAGTCCCATCGCTTCTAGGCTCAGTAGGAATGTCTTCAGGCTGTGCTACTTGGCACTCCTTGGAGAGAGTCCTTTTTTAGACAATTGCACCTGAAGCAACTGCTTGATCCTTTCCAGCCTTAATGGAACTGACTACTTGTTTAACGGTAAAATACATGCATTTTTAAAGAGGGACATTAACCTCCCGGATTTAATCAGAGAAAATTATAGAGCAGGGAACTGTGTTATATTTTAGCCCAGTACGCTATTAAATTTGTCACTTTAGAATTAAAACGTAAATATTAAGCCCAAAAGATACTGGGAAGGAACAAATGATGCACATATTTTCTCACAGTAAATCAACCTCTTGGCTTTTGTGACTGGGGATTCTGAAACTGTCAATATTCGCAAGTTGATCCTCCCAAAAAATGTGGCTATAATAACAACAACCCGTGAATATTGGTCAGTTTTGTTTTGTTTGTTGTAGTATTGTGGTACTACAATAGATTCATAATCTAGAATCTGAAATATATAAAAATTTCTCAGGCATGTTAGAATTTCTCCTAAGCACAAAAGAATGAGAATTTATGCTATCAAAAGTGTTATCCATCAGACCTGACACATTGGTGGCCATCATACGAGAATGCATGAACAGGCGACACCTCTGAACTTATTCATGACTTTTTCTAAGCACTAATTTCACCCAAGGTGTTGTGCCAGAAGATCGTAACAACCCTGACCAATAATTTCTTACAAGGCCAACGATGGGGCACGAAAGGAAAAGGGACAAATCACCTCTTGCAGGAGGATTTACATGTGATAAAGATTGTATAGTTTGACTGGAAAGAGGCACCTTTACAGATCTCATTACTTGAGACTAAAATGACAACCAACAGTCATGAGATGACAGGGCACTGAGCAGCTCCACAGCCATCTTATACCGAGAGTTATGACTTTTGAAGACAATAAGCGCTGATGGAGTTAATGGCTTCTTATTACTAAACTGAGTGATTTAGCGGGCCATCTGAGAGCAAGTGAATCCTAGAACATCTCTAGGGAAAAATGCTACACAAGTCGTCAGTTTTGGGGCCCTTCAGAAGATCATTATATGGTGACATTAGATTAAAACTTTACTTAAGGTAGCCTGAGTTTTAGAGAAAAAGTTACATTTAAGAGGAGACCCAGAGAAAATGTAGTAGATAATAGTCGTCGTTAGGTTCCATCCTGCCACACACCGTTATGTTCCCTCCCATGTCCACGTTAAGAAAGAAGTTCCCAAAAAATGTTTTATCGAGGGAACTGTGAAGGGTGTCTAGTATTTCCACATGCGTCTTGTTCTGGGCTACACTTCACCGGTCAAGCTTGAATGAAGTGCAGTATATTTGCCTTAATTTGCAGATGGCCAAGGCTCCTGGCAGCTTGCCTTCATCCTCTCTGCCTGTCCTGGTGTCTCTGTCAGATTTGGGATATAACAACAGTCTGCAGAATTTCATATTTATCTTACTAGAGAAAGTTCTGAAGGTACTAATATTTAAAGCAGTGTTTCCCAACTTTTCCCAAGTCATGGCACTTACAGAAAATGATAGTATTTGTACACTACAATAAAGAGATAAGGCAGTATGTGTCCAGAAATAACTAGCTGGGGGAGGAGAGGGGTTCAGGCATCCTAAGTCATGCCCCACAAGCCTGGAATGCCTGGGTCAGTATCTACACACACCAAGAACCCAGCACAGAATCTGCCAGGGAGATGCTGCCTTCAAGGGTGTGGATGATTCGTGTGTTCCCTTGGAAACATAAGTAAGATTCTAAGGTCCTCATGGTATCATTAGCTTTTATGTGATGAAATAGGGGACCATGAGTCAATATTATTTATTAAGAAGTAACACTCTTGTATTGCTAATTATATTTTATCCATTATTTAAATAATTTTGACCGCTATGAAAACATCTTATAAACAAACCATTCACTGTAGCCTTACTTTCATCTCTTAATTCTCTGAGGACTTGGCATGAATGTAGGTAGGGTGAAATATACTTCCTCGCAGATACTTGCTGTGCACACATATTGCCTTGGACAGATCCCACCCCCTTTGTGTGCCAAGTTCTCCCACATTAAATGCGAACAATTATAACTGTAATGCAAAAGATAGTTATGATTTTTCTAGAAGTTTGAAAAGTCGGTAGCACAGATAAGTTGATGCTCATTAAATATTAGCTCACTTTCTCTCCATAGAAGAGAACTATTATTATCAGCAGTTAAATTCCCATATCTGTTATCTTACTTTACTCTTTTTTTTCTCTTTTTTTCCTGCATTCTGCTGTCCTCTGTCACCAGCCTCTGCCTCCTTGCCTTGTTTTCTATTTGTAGATTGTCTCCTGCCTTCCTCCTTATCATGCTCTTACTGCCTTCTCTCTTAAAACTGAAGCAAGGAGGGAGAAAGGGGGCTTGGATAGGAATGAACAGGTAATGTGGTCATTTAATTCAATTCAACTCACAGCTCTCATAAGTTACTATCCCAATCATTTAAAGTAATAATAAAGAAGAAAAAAATCATCTTTTATCAGGCAATTTCTGTGTTCAAGTCCTGCACTGTTTAATCTCTCAGTTTTCATCAACAGCCACCCTTTGGATCAGTGGCTGTCAACCTTCACACCACTTTGCCATGTCAGAAAAAGCCAACACAAACCCATTAGCAGGAACAGTTCATGCAAGTAGTGAGTCTCATTAAGAGAAAGAGGACCAGATGGTAGGTGTTCAAGTAATATTCACTTATCGTGTTAATGTTTTAAATATCCACCAATACAAGTGCCTGAGGATGCAAAACTGAGCTATGCTATGGATTCACAAATCAGATACAAACCTATTGCTCCAGACCTAAAAAAAAAAATCAAGGTCAACTTAAAATAAACTTAAAAGAAAGATATTAAATATTTACAACTTCTTTCTTTTATATTTTTGTTCCATTATCATGTGTGATAGAGGGGAAACACAGAATGTATTTAAAGTGTGCAAATGTTCTATGAGCTCTCCTAGACTAATCACCAAAAAAAAAAGTTGACAATAAAAGTGTGGTAGAGGCAGCAAGAATCGGCATACCAGTAAAGTTTCCAAAACTGGATGGTTTCTACAAAGAATTTTGAGGCTGGGATACATCTCCAAGCACTTTCCGAAATGCTTACTCTCGTAGTTCAGATACGATGACCTTAGTTGAACAGAGCAGGGAGCATACCATCTTAGCAAGCTTGTAAACAAAAAATGTCAAAATGGTTTGGAAAGGCAATAACACTAACCATCTGAAACTGCCACTGATATAAAGCAGTGTAGAAGTTGGAGAACATATGACTCATTTCATAGTCATCTCAGTAATAGCTTTGTCCAAAAGCACTACTTGTAGCTCTTAAAATAATAATTATCGTTGTTATTCTCCATGATGCCATCACTCACAGGATCCCAGACATGGTAAGTCTTGTGGGGAAAGGGGTTTCTGAAGGAGTTGCCGGGTCCTCAACCATACTAATGAACTTTCAGAGAATTTGCCTATGAGATCTGAGGCACTCTGTAAAGATATAATAGTAATAAGACCCACAAGTCAAGAAGCATAATATTGTCAAAGACTCCAATTTTATTTCCTTTCTGAGAAAAATGAGGTCAGATGGATCTATTGTCATCTTAGAAGGAAAAAGTGTGCATTTCATAAAATTATATTAACTTCTCTATATTAGTATCTATATTAATATTGCTCAATATCTCTAGCTTAGAAATTTCTGATTCATTTATATTTTTATAGTAATAAGATTAAATACGATTCTGAAGAGTATTGTTCTAATAAGACTAGGTTTGTCTGGGGGCAAGATGGCTTAATGTGCAACAATGGGTGATACTATTCACATAGAATTCAATGTGAAAACTGCCCCCTGGAGAGAGGCAGCAAGGTGGCCCTGGATGAAAAGAAAAGAGGCAGAAAGGAGAGGGAAGAAAGAGAGGCAATAAGAATTATTGAAGAAATATCCTTCTAGGCAAATTTTCACTAGCAAAATGTGTGATCATTGGGGGTTGTTAGGAAAGGAAGAAAGTACATTTAAAGTGAAAATCATTGACCCATCAATTTGAAAAGCAAAAGTCCACAATGAAAGGGAGAAAGAAAGAGAGAGAATGGGAAACAGAAGTAGAGAACAGACATCAGAACTTCCTGGTTATCCCTCTAGCTTCCTCAATAAATTAGAATAATAAAAGCTCCCATTATCCTGAATACTCTTCATCAAAGGGCCAACAGAAGACAAATCCCTAACTAAATAACCTTCACCAGAATTATCAGCAAAATGGGCAGGAACTGAAGCAGAGAGTATTGGTTAGAGGAGGAAGAAGGCATTGAGACAAAAACACACTGGCTAGTTTTATGTTGTAAAAAGTAGAAACAGTAAGAGACTTGGAGGAAGGAAGGAGGAAGACAAAAGTAGACAAGTTTTCTGAGGGCAGCAGGATAAGGGAGTCCGTTCTGCACACAACGCATCATATCGTGCCTTTCTGTAGCAAAAGAAAATCATTTGCTTGACCTGCCTGACTTGTTGCTACCATCAATAGTCATCATTACCCTCAGCAGCAGCGGCAGGATAGTTACTCCCTCTGTGTTCCTGTACTGTACTAAACACTGCATAGAGATGATTCTGCTTCATTCTTCAAGCACCTTCGTAAGGGTATAGCATCATCCTGCTATTTTTCCCATTTTTACAGGTGAAGAAATCAAGTCTCAGAAAGTGGGAGGTAATATTTACAACTTTTCGTTGACTGCTTAGAATTGATAAAATGCTACACCCACACATTCAAATTCTTAAAGATTAAAATTAACCTCCATCCTGCCTGATTCAAGTTGATGGAATTCTACGCTCCCTACCTGCATAGCAATTTTAGCATGTAAGCTTTTACAAGATGTTGCATTTTATCTGCTTCATTGACCGTTATTCTGTAATAATTATATTGCAACGCCACTCCATGTCAATGAGCCAGACAATTAACATGCCAACTGTAAATATTTACTTTGAATAAAACTTCATTAATATCCTCAATAACGATAAAACTTCTAGGTGAACATTAGGACAATATTGCAGTTGACTTTAGGAGGCCATCATTTGAATATATGCATCTAATGCTGTAGCCAAATCATTTACTCTTGAGTGACTCAAAGAAACTCCTCATTTTGTTTAAAAATCTACTGGAAAAGTAGACATGTGGTTGGAATTGAGAAAGATTATAACTTATTAGTAACCACACCGATAGACACATTCATACATATTGATTCTTTCTTGCTGGAACAGACACTTAGATTTTGAACAAGTGTATATACCTATTTAAATACTTTTATTTTCCTGTTTAGGAGGTATGCAGCACAAATGATATTTGAGATCCTGATCCCTCTGTACACGAGTTTTTTCTTTGGTGATCTAATGTGCTTGGTCAAATGATAAAGTTGAATTATAGAGCCCCAAATCTCTGTGTCAGAAGGTCAGAAGGTACTTGTTTAAAAAAAAAAAAAGAGCTATTCACAGTTGAAAGCAGTAATATATTCAGATCCACATTGTGGCAAGATTGGATTGATATTCACCAATTCTACTTTCTTTTTCTCAGAAAAAAGGGAAGAATAAATATTCCCATGTCCCCTATAGTTGGATTAGGTACAAGTGACCAGGTTTTGGCCAGTGACATGGAGAGGGAAACAATATGCCATCATTTTCATGCTTGTTTCATAAAATCCAATGCATGAGCATCCATGAAGGCAGCCATGGAGACCATGTGTTGAAGATGGCAGTAGCACAAGCTGAAGGAGAGCAACCTCAACTGCATTGGACAGAGATTTAAGAAAGAAACTAACCCTTATCTCCTAAGCTACTGAGATTCCACAGCTTGTTTACCACATGCCATAATTTAGCCCAACCTGACTAATTGAGAAAGTGGTACTGGCAGTGGGGACTACTGTCATCAAACTTTTAAGATGTGGCAGTGCAGCAGGCAGCAAAGAAGCTGATATCACAGGCTGGAAATGCGGTGATCTAAGTCGTGCAGTGGGAAAACAGGTTGCAAAACTGTTATCAATGATAACTTGATAGACAGACTGTACAACCTACGAAGTCAGAAACTCTAGAGGAAGAGGGTGGAAAACAATCATATCATTAGTGTATCTGGCTAATATAGGTTGCGTTTGGGAAGGCATTACATGAAAGAGATAAGCCCAGGCAAGAATTGGCTGGTTTGGAACACTCCAAAATACTATTTATATCAGGAGTCATACTTCAGTGAACTAACAGTATCTCCAAATTTTCACAGGGTCATTATATCTTTAAACATTAAGGACTGACACTGTCTTCCTTAAATCCAATAGCCAAAGGTCGATAAACCAGACCCATTCATATTGGGTGGTAGAGGGGCAAAGGCTGGGGGTGGAGAGAAAGAAAGGAATTAACACAGCCGTTATCCCAAGCTTTCAGAAAACCCTTTCTGAGTGAATGGGTTAGAAACTGTTTTTGCTCTAGATAATCATATAGTCTCGTTTTTTATAGCATTATGGCCTCTCCTAAATTTCAAAGGAATACTTTTGACAGGTTAGTGAATTTTCACATCTAGAAGGAAAATAAGAAAAACCATTGTCTTATTACTTTCTTCTTAAAGCAGAAAGAATATAAATTCAAACGCAATATTCAAATTCCCTTGAAAAACTAACTATAGATCTGGGGTGGAGGGACTTGGAGAGAATGATCTGGTACTCATTTCAGAGAGCTGAACTTAATTTTCTACTTTGGGAGGCAACACATGATAGTCATTGTTTAGCATCATTCCACTTAGGCCTCAAAAATCTCCATAAAAGGAAACTTATGGGGAATTTATGTGCCTCACATTATGCCAGAGTTCTGAAAAGAGTGAGCTTGGACTTGGTGACCAGTAGAGTTTCCTTCTTGTCCAAAGAGGAATAGCCTTGGTCATCATCTAAATCACATGAAAAGCAATGAGAACCTCGTCAGGAGCAGAGCCAAACAAATCATGGAGGTGCCATTTGGCAATGCTATAAGCTGGGAGGGGGGTGAAAATTGCCATGAGCTGCTCCTGAAGAGGCTACCAAGCCAGAGAAAAACATTGAGTTGACAGAGTAGGAGGCTTACTGAAATAAGAACACAGATTTATGGGCTCTAAAACGGATTCTTCCCCTGACCAGACTGGGACAAGTCACACCTTCATTTAGGACTTCAGTCTCCTCTTCTAAAAATGAGGGAGTTGGGCTTAATCATGGATGGCCAACACAAAAACCTACCAGGATCCAGCAGCTAGTCTATTGGATCGACCCAGGCCGAGTGGGGACCGTGGCTACGTGAAGAATGCGTGCCCTTCCAAGGGGCAGCTGCTATTCAACTCCAGCTGATTAATGGTATGTAGGAATACAGGCCCAGTGCTGCCAAATCTCCAATTTTTTAAGAGACACTAGAAATCAGGGATTTTTATGGAAAATTTTCCATTTCTAAGTGTTCACACCTAATTCGACTTTTTAAGCAATCTATTGCCGTGGTGTGGTACAGCTTGGTGACTACATTTGTCCCCCATACAGTCAGAACACTACCTCTGAATTAAGTAATTTCTAAGTCTCCTTCTATCTTTGAAGATAAATTTAAACTAATTGCTCAATAAATGACATTTTATTTTCTCTATCTATAATCCACTTTCTCTTATTTTCAAAATGTTTGGGAATGAACTCCCATACACTCTGCTTGCGCCCTCAAGATTTGGCTGCCTCCCTACCTCCACTGAAGCTGTGCCCCTGATGTTATCCACGATCTCCTACAAACTCGAAAGGCAGTTGCCTCGCCTTCATTCTTCACCAATTTGTAGCAACTCAAGCTGTTAACAGCACCTCTTCTTGAAAGCCAGCCTTTTGTGTTTTTTCACGTGTTTCTAATCACCTTGTCCCAGATTCTTTTGCTGCCTCCTTTTTTCCTTCCGTTTGCTAAATGTGGGTGTTCCCGGAGACTCAGTACCAGCCCTCTATTATTCTCTTCAAGTTCTCATCCTAAGAGCTCACCTGTAACTTCAGCTTCAAACATCACTAGATTCAATCACACACAAACGCCTCTCCCGAGGAGCTCCCACTCTCCATTTCCAATGGCTGTTTGAACATTTCTACTTGAACTGTATTGCTCATTCCTCAAGTTTAACATGTTTCAAAATTATTATTTTCTCCAAAATGTCTTCCTTATGTTCCTCTTGCTATTAAAGATCTCCCACCATTCCTCCGGTTACTCTGAGTTAAAATCTTCGTTATCTTTGACTCCCTGGACTCACTGCCACATTCAATCATCCATTCACCATATTGGGAACACTCTCCTCTATCTTTTCTTTTTTTTAAAGATTTTATTTTTTTCCTTTTTCTCCCCTAAAGCCCCCCAGTACATAGTTGTATATTCTTCATTGTGGGTCCTTCTAGTTGTGGCATGTGGGACGTTGCCTCAGCGTGGTCTGATGAGCAGTGCCATGCCAGCGCCCAGGATTCGAACCAACGAAACACTGGGCCGCCTGCAGCGGAGCACGCGAACTTAACCTCTCAGCCACAAGGCCAGCCCCTACTCGCCTCTATCGTTTTAAGGAAGGTTCTAACACTTACTCATTCGGTGTTAAATACACCACTTGCATTCTTCTGCTTCCTCACTCCAATCCGTATTAGGCACTGCCGCCACATTATCACTTGCATCATGTCATATCCTCGCTTCCATTGCCCAGTTGGATAAATCCCAACTTCCTGCATCCGGCATTCAGAGTTCACTGTTTTGCACTTAACCATCTTCCCCATCCTCTCAATACCAGTCTAATCACTTTTCCCCAAAGACTATATTTTGTTTGTGCTTAGAATGTCTTCCTCTGTAATTTCTACTTGTCCAAATCCTACCCATTCTTCAAAGCCCAGCTCAATTTACATCTTCTTCAAAAAGCTTTTTAAATTACCTAAGCCAAAGTATCCAAACTCAAAGAAATGTTTTCAGCTCTGCTTCATTAGCACATGAAGAAGGACTCTCAGACATTAGCTGCTAAAAGCTTTGCAGTCTTGCCTTTCACATGTGGGTCTAAAATTAAGTAGGTGTGTGGTATGAAATAGGGACCCAATGTATTCCTTTTTTGCACGGATACATAATTTTTCCTAGCGCTACTGACGTCTATCCTTTCCCTACTGTTATAAATTAAGGCATCACATATGTCAGAGTTGGTTTTTAGGCCGGCAAGTCTACCTTATTGGACTATTTATCAGTTCTTCCACCAATTTCATACTGGTTCAGTTAACATAGGTTTATACTAAGCCTTGATATCCAGAGATCATCCTATTCTAGGCACTTCCATATAAATTTCCATACAGACTTTTGTGTCAACTTTTCAAGTACTCATCTCTCCACCTCCTTCCAAAAAAAACAACTCATTTTTTGGGATTTTCCATTGTTATCTCTTTGAATTTTGGATCAACTTACCTCTTACTTTATTTTTCTCTTTTTTTTTTCTGTCTGACTAGGCATTATTCTGCATGCTTTAGGTTTAATTTTCTGTTCTTTCTAGTTTCTGAAGAAAATTTTGAGCATTGATATAAACTCCTTGTTTTTAATGTAAGAACTTAATGCTATAAATTTCCTTTTATTCATTTCCTTTTATTAATTTATATACTTAGGTACATCCCCAATTGTTGATATGTCATATTTTCTTATTCATTCTATTCCAGATATTTTCTGATTTCCCTTGTGATTTCCTCTTTGACCCCTGGCTTATTTAGAAGTATGTTGTTTCATCACATATTTTGTAATTTTCCAGATATCTTTCTATTATTGATTTCTAGTATAATCCTTGAGCGGTCAGAGAACATACTTTATAAGATTTGAATTCTTCAAAACTTCAGATTTGTTTTACGGCCCAGAATATGGTCTACTTTAATGAACGTTAAATGCCAATTAAATTGGTTAATAGTGTTTATATCTCCTATATTCTTACTTATTTTCTCACTACTTGATTCATTGATTACTAAGAGAGAAGTATTGACGTCTCCAGCGGTAATTATGGCTTTTTCTATTCCTATCAGTTTTGCTTCATGTATTTTGAAGTCTTGCTGTGCTTTAAATACGCATTTAAAATTATTATGTCTTCTTCATGAATTGACATCTTTATCAATACGTAATGTCCCCCTTAATCCTGGGTATTTCTTGGGTGAAGTTTATTTTGTCTGATTTTAGTGTAGCTACTCCACTCTCTTTTGATTTGGGTTTTTATGGTATATCTTTTCCCATCTTTTTACTTTTAAAAGATCTATGTCTTTATATTAAAGGAGTTTATTTTAGACAGTATACAGCTGCGTTTTGTATTATTATCTAATAGAATTTGTCTTATCTGACAATCTCTGCCTTTTAATCAGCGTATTTAGATAATTTTTAAGATAATTATTGATATAGTGAGTTTAAATCTACCACTTTTCTAGTTGTTTTCTCTCTCCTGGATGTCCGTTTTTCCCTTTTCTTCAACCATTTAGATTAACTGTGCATTTGTTATTATTTAATTTTTTTCTCCACAGTTGGCTTATTAGCCATACCCCCTTCTTAAAATTTAGTGGTTGCTCTAAAGGTGACACTGTCCATCTTTAACTTGTCCTAGTCTGCTTTAAAATAATGTTTTTACTTCACATATTGTATAAGAACCTTACAACAATATATTTCCAGTTCCTCCCTCCTATAATTTGTATTTTGGTTTTCTTGCATTTTATTTTTACATATATTATAAACCTACAGTATATTTTCACTATTTTTACTTTAAACTGTCAATTTTCTTTTAGAGTGATTAAAAACATGTAAAAGTGTATCTTTTATTTACCTTTATTTTTAACATTATTGGCACTCTTTTTTTTTTTGAAATCTAAGTTTCTTTTTTTTTTTTTAAGGATTGGCAGCTGGGCTAACAACTGTTGCCAATCTTTTTTATTTTTTTTCTACTTTATCTCCCCAAACCCCCCCTATACACAGCTGTATATCCTAGTTGCAGGTCCTTCCACTTGTGAGATGTGGGATGCCGCCTCAACGTGGCCTGACGAGCAGTGCCATGTCCGCGCCCAGGATCCGAACCCTGGGCCACCACAGCAGAGCGCTCGAACTTAACCACTCAGCCACAGAGCCGGCCCCTAAGTTTCTACCTAATATCATACTCCTTCTACAGGAAGAACTTTCTTTAATATTTCCTATAGGGCAGCTCTACTGGCAATGAATTCTCTCATATTTTGGTTTGAAACTTTTGTACAAAAAAAAAATCTTTAGCCTTCATTTTTCAAAAGCTATTTTCACTGGCATAAAATTCTGAGTTGATGGTTTTTTTCTTTCAGTACTTTAAAGACGTCACTCCATTGCCTTCTGGCTTTCATAGTTTCTAACAAGAAGCCTACTATAATTTTTTTTTGTTTATTTGAACTTGTAAAATATCTTCATCTCTGGCTGTCTTCATGATTCTCTCTTTATCTTTGATTACTACAGTATTTCAAAATTTCTTTTTATTTGACTTTTTTTATTGTTTTATGGAAGGAGTGCTTATCCTGCTTGCAGTTCTCTGAGCTTCTTGGATTTATGGTTTGACATCTTTCATGGTTTTTGGAGAGTTCTCAAGCTTTATTTCTCCAAATATTTCTTTTGCCTTTATTCTCTGCTAGGACTCTAACACACATATTTTAAACCATTTAATACTGTCTCACAACTTTTGGATGTTCCTTTTTTGTTGTTTATTTTAAGCACTCATTTTTTTCCACGTTGTATTTCAGTTTGCATAATTTCTATTTTCAGTTTGGATAACTTCTATAATTTTTCTTGATTTATCTTCAAGTTCACTCATTCTTTCCTCAGCTATATCAAGCCTATTGATAAATTTGTCAAAGGAACTCTTCAATTCTAATTTCCGTTGTTTAATTGTTTATAACAATTGTACAATTTTTAATTGTTTATAATCTGTTCTTATAGTTTCATCTTTCTTCTTAAGTTTTCCATCTATACATGCACATGGTGCACCTTTCCCAGTAGATCTTTTAACATAATTGTTATAATTATTTAAAGTTCTTGCCAGATTGTTCTAACATCTTGGAATTGTTCCAACATCGCTGCATCTTGATTTTTTGATTCCCTTATCCCTTGACAATGGGTTGTATTTTCTTGCTTGTTTGATTATCTTGTGATTTTTTTTTAAATGAATGTCTGTCATTATAGGTAGGACAATACAGGTTGAGGTAACGCATATTTATGCCCCTCCTCTGTTAGGCATTTGCATGAGAGGTTGAGTTAATCTAGTCAAAAAATGAACTGTGTCTGGGTTCACTTCAGTGCACCACAGGCCTCAAATTCCTCTAGTAGGGGGCTGCAATTGCCTTGTGCTTAGTTTAGGACTAGAGCACCAGGCAATTTTTCTCAGTGTCCGTGCTTCACCCTCAGCTTTCAGCCATTGCTACATACCTATCCCACAGAGGAAGCCTCTCTCCACACTCTTGCCGCACGCCCCGCTGTAGACTGCTATTGCTTGATACTCAGTGCTAGGCATGGGGAAGAGATTTCTCTTTTCCTAGTTCAGCCTTGGTC
The DNA here is from genome assembly GCF_041296265.1 of Equus caballus. NCBI lineage: Eukaryota > Metazoa > Chordata > Mammalia > Perissodactyla > Equidae > Equus > Equus caballus. The sequence continues at coordinate 91,564,444 of NC_091685.1, read as the reverse complement.
TTAGGCAGGCCCTGTGTTCCTGGAACTTGAAGTGGAGCTTTTTCATTAGTTCTGCCTACCTTCCCATGACAGTCAAACTCTGCATTGTGTCTGTGGCTTATCTGGGCCTGAAGTTTCCTGCCTTCCCCTGTGGTATCTGACCACTGTTTGGTAGCACTATGGGATACAGAACCCAGGCTGCTTTCCTGTTCTCCCACAGCAGAGGAGTTTTTTCTTTCTACTCTTTTCCTAGCCAAAATGGTTCTTGTGCCCTGTGAATAACAGTGTTTGCTGCTTGTCTTCAGTGGGTTAAGGTTTTTTATTCATAGAAGAGAAAGGACCAGGAAAGGAAAGGCTTTGAGTTTTCCCCTGAAGTTCCATATTGCCTCCTGCATGCCTGTGCTCCAAGGAGGAGTGGTCTCTGCAGTCTCCTGTCCTTTCCTCATGAGCATCCAGCACAGGCGAACAGAAAAATTCTTGCTAGTGAGTGAGAACCCATTCATTTCAAGCTGGCATACCAATTACCCTCAGCCTTGATTAATTGGTTAAAATTTTAGCTGAAGTATTCCAACTTGTCTCTTCCTTATATGGCACTTGTCTCTTCCTCTAGAAGTTGAGACAGTTCATATTCCATAGACTTGTCACTCTTTGGAATTTAGGTTACTGCGTGACCTCAGCTCTCTAGTGGGCTCAAGAAAAGTTATGCTTTTAGAGTGTTTATGACTTTTTCTCCTTGTTAAGGTGGGTGGGAGTGGTATTCTTTCCAGCATTTTATATCCTGGGTGAAAGTAGAAACTGCTAAGTTACTTTTATTTTTAATACCTGGCACTTGTTTAGTTCTTCAGGCCATGACAGACTATAGATAACTTTGCATTTAAGATTCTCAGGTATCCTGCACCATTACACAGAAAAAGTAATTCTTGTCACAACATTTAAGTTCAGATGTTCATAATCCAAGAACTTGCTTTCCTAATGACCCCTTAAAAATAATAATAATGCTTCCTAACAATCAGAATGTTTATCAAGAAAGAACATAGAACGCATTTCCATTGAAAGTAACTCTACCTTATCATAATACTAACTAATACACAAGAGATACAATATTCAGTAAAATGTGGCTTAGCCTAAACAAAGACAGCATATAAAATATAATTTTACAAGGACCTTGGCTTAAGTTAGTCTCATCAATAAGATAGTCCCATCATATGTAACCTGAGGGTTCACAATAACATGATTTCAAGTCAGATTTGTTTAGTTTGTCCTTCTCGAAAGTAGGACAAGACCAGTTTGTTTTCAAGGTTCCACCAGAGTTGTGAGTTTCCTACTTATAGACTTCCTTATATTTAAAAATATAATACTGGGGCTGGCCTGGTGGGGTAGTGGTTGGGTTAGCACACTCTACTTCAGCAGCCCAGGGTTCGTGGGTTCGGATCCCAGGCGTGGACCTACACACTGCTCATCAAGCCATGCTGTGGCAGAATCCCACATGCAAAATGGAGGAAGATTAGCACAGATGTTAGCTCAGTGACAATCTTCCTCAAGCAAAAAGAGGAAGATTGGCAACAGATGTTAGCTCAGGGCCAATCTTTCTCACCAAAAAAATATATATCTATAATACTATTCATAAATATTTGTGATAGCTATTATTCTCCATTCTTCTCTGTACATCCAAAGGCTTAGATAACAAATAGCACCTAGCCACATTTTAGTTTTATTTGTTCAACAAAAATATACTGAGTACCTACTATAAGCTATGTGTTAGGGATAAAATGTTGAAAAGTTGTTGTCCATATCTTCAAGAAATTTACAATTTCTGTGAGACATATGTTAAGATGATACAATGTGATCACTCCTAACAAGGAGGCATAGTCAATAGGAACAATAGAGCAATAGAAACATGGAGTAATAAAAGATAGGAAAGAATAAGGATTAACGTGGTAAATCTACCAATCCTAATGACTATGGTCAAAGCACATTAAAATTAGTGATTAACATGAATGAACTATTAAAGGAGTGGAAAATAGAGGCCAAGGCACAAAACACAATATAAATGTATCAAACTAACAATATTACTCCACTGAGTTACAAATGACAACTACACTTTAAAACAGAGACAGTAATTGGTAAATGTGTAACAGTGGAAATAATCATAGGGGATTATAAGAAGTCAAAAAGAAATAAATCCAGGATTTATTTAGAACACTAAACAAATCCAAAAATCCCTTGACTTTAAAAGCAGTGTAAATCTCGAGTGACTAGAAGTTGGAAACCTTTGAAAAAACTGGAAAAAAAAAATCATCTGACTAAAGCATGTTCTGCAGAGAAGCACCACAAAGGAAATAAGAGACCTGTACTTTTATGAGCCAAGCCAAATTAGCTGTGCTGTTCTCTCCATAGTCAACAAGCGAATTCCTGAGGGGCTACAAGAAAGCGTACACTATATGAACTAGAAAAGTATTTTCACCTTAAATTGCAAACCAAATCTGTCCTGAAGTGACATTTAATTTCTTTTCATTTGCCATAATTACAAAGACAAAAGCTCCTAGTGTTGCTTTGGAATAGATTCCAGATAAATTAAATCTTTTACTATTTTGTCTTTATCTCTAAGTTTTAACCATCCATTATAAAAACATTGCATCTTAACAATGAATTTAAAATATGTGTTTCCTTTTGTTTATAATTTCCCCTCCAAGACAATATCTATAACACAAAGTTCCCAGAAGTAGAGAGCTTTATTAAAATGTAGCCAATAGAAGCCAAAATGGAAGGCTTCACTAAAATTCCTATCAGATGTAGAGTTTTCATGCTCTCTCTTCACGAAAAGCAAGGGCCCAGGGACTCCCCTGATCATGACTTTCAAACAAACAAATGAGCACCTTCTGTCATCATGGCTCCTCTGGACATGTAGCAGAGAATCAACAGCATCTTCCTGGAGCATGTTTGATCACATCATCATATTTGAAATCTAATGGGGTCAAGTTGAAGTCAAAGGCCTGGTGGTAGGCCAGCAGCCTGATTGAAACCAGTCTAATACTCTTTCATTTGACAAATTATTGAGGACCTACTCTCTGCCAAGCACTCTGATGGATGCTTGGGATACATTAGTGAACAAAACCAAAATACTTACATTTGATGGCTCCTGCATTCTATGATAAGGGAAATGCCCACAAGGGCCATAACCAACTACAAAGTGAAAGGGACTCAATAATAATAATAGGTAACAAGTATTAGGTACTGATTACACACTGAGTCCTCTTCTTCTTAGAGCTTTACATGTATCAATGATGGGTAAATTCTATTAGGATCCTGATGCACTTTGCAGAATGTTTAAACATAGAATTTAGCCCTGTAGCAGTATCAGGCTGGGCCTACAACTTAGTCATGATAATCAGCAATCCAGCACCAAAGAACTGCAGAGATGAGAGCCTTCAGTTTTAAAAAACAAAATACAATATCCTAGTTTTGCTTTTGGCTTGCTCAGCACGTGGATTTCCCTCTGATTTTACTTTAACAATTAAAAGTAACCTAATTCTGGCAACTAGAAATGCAAATCAAGAAATTCTTGGGACATAGGAAGCATCTTGTAGCACTAAGGGAGAATAATACTGGATGTGCAGAAGAAAACTTCAGCTCATGAACTGAAGGCATATTGCTCTGTAATAACAAGATCATATGATATGGTAACCATGAGAAAACAAAATTACACAAGAGAAACCTCCTGAATAAATATTTTGCATCTCAGCCAAAATTCAACAAAAAAGAATTTCAACTCATTTCAGAAGTTTGCTGTGGAGGCTTGAGTCTTCGCCAAGAGTCCTGCCTGTGACTTTGTAGCCATCAAGAGGGTCTGGCAGAGTACCTGGCACATACAGTACAGAAGAGCAGCCTCTTGACAAATCTGGTTGAACTGAGCTGAACTTTCAAATTAAGAAAGACTCTGTGGGTCTCTCGTGTCCACATGTCTCATAGTGAGTAAGAAAACTTCTACTTCTCATTCCTGATTGTCTAGGAAGATAAATTCAGACAACTTGGAGGAAAAGTCTTGTTATTTGTGAGTTTCGTACTTTGTGCATAAAGGTGTAACATCATCACTAGGTGAAGGAGACATTGTGTCCTGCGCGAAGAGTCTACTCTAAGCCAGGGATCTTAGAGGATTAACTTGTCTGGTCTCAAATTTTTACAGACTATGAACATCGTAAACTAATTTGGATTACTGGGATCTGTCCCCAGACTCAAAATAAACTGAAAACTTCCTTTCCTCGGAATAGGGCTGAACCAAAAGAAAGTTTTAAATGCTGCAGAGTTTGGAAATAGGACACTGATCTTTTTCATCCAATAGATTAGATACCCCTAAATCTATGACTGGATCGTCCAGGTTGACCACAGAATTTAGGACGTTAATCAGTCCTCTGAAACCCTGCCTTCAGCAGCAGCCCTTCCATTTCCTCAACTCCAGCTAAGTTTCAGTTCAGAGTCAACTAATTGTTTTTCTCTTTCTTTCAGTCAGACTTCACGTGCTTTGAAGACAGTCTAAGAAATAGTCTAAGGATGGGATTTGTAGTTTGTTTCCAATGAAATAAAACCTATTTATTCTTTCTTACTGGTTTAGCTTATAAATGGTTTTCAAAAGTTGTTAGATGTACATAAATGTTAATTAATCTAATTGGTTAGTAAAATAATACTGACTCAGCTCACATCAGCTTTGCCACCACCTCTGCCTCTTGCTTCTCATATAATAGAGAAAATAGAGCTAGCAGTATATATGATCCAAACATTCTCCCCTACAACACAGATGCTAAAAGAGAAAATAAATATTGATGCTAAAATGTAGAAAAGGGGGTATTACATTTTTTCATAAGAACCATATGATTTGTTTTTCGATACTGTTTAATTTCATGGTTGAAACTAGCATTGAAATACACCAACATGTTTTCCATTTTAAAATAAAAAATTTTGACCTGAGTTCTGTTAGATGGCTGCCTTGAAGTAGCTGAATTATTGAAAATAGCCTTAACGTAGTCTTCCATGAAGTATGCATGACTTTACAAGTTTGAATACATTTATTTATAAGTTAACATTTTAAAAGTTTGTGTGCATGGAATATTTACCTCTAAATATTTATGTGTGTATTTTCCCATTAAGTCAGGAGATAGTCAGGAATGAAGAACTCAATACAGTGTATTCTCAATACAGTAGACATATTCAAATCTCAAATTTAAAAAAAAAAGGGATTAACCAAATATCCTAATCCTTGTGTTTTTTTAACCATTTTGTTGACATATGATTGACTTTTAAAAAGCTGTACGTATTTAATTTATACAGCTTCATGAGTTTGGAGGTAAGTATACGCCCATGAACTATGACCACAATCTATGCCATAAACTTACCCATCATCCCCAAAAGTTTCTTCCCACCCTCTTTATTTATTAATAATACTATTTCATGTGATAAGAACACAACATAAGATCTCCCCTCTTAGCAAATGTTTAAGTATATAATATAGTATTGTTAATTATAGGCTGTACGCTATACAGTAGATTTCTATTTCTTTGCTGTATTTAGCGGTCTTTTGTTTTTAGATCATCCCTTCCAATTAAAGGAAACTTCCAATATTAAGTACTTTATGAACCATACCAGAATTTATAGCCAACATACAGAGGAAAGCAGAGTGAAAAGTGGAGGCATCTTTTCATTCTTTGCAAGGCTTAATTTAGGCAAATTCCCAGTTCTTGTGTGTAATTATTTAGGCTTCTTGGAAATGTGCCTTCAATGGGATTAGGGGGAGAGGTTCCAGTTCCACTCTCTTTACAAAAAGAAAAAATGCTCTCATAGTTATTGGATTTGAAAGATATCAGGGAAGAAGCAGTTTGAAAAAAGGAGGACTTTTCATGCGCGTTTGTTCCAAGTGAAAAGTGAATATGATAAATCTGGTCGGAAGGATAAAATGGTTCCCGTCCACAGCCCTGACAATTGGTGCCATCAGGGATCAACTTCCAGATTTTCTGTTGGATTATCTGCGAGCTTTTGACTTAGAAAATATATTTTCCTTAAGAGCTGGTAGATATTCCTTAAGAAACATGATCTTTTGATGTTTTATTCTACCATTTTCTGGTTTAATAAATGAAGGGAGAAGCCCAACACAGTAAAACAAGGCCAAGGTAGACTTCGTGGAAACACAGAAAAAGGCAAGATGCAAAATTCCCAAAGGAAACCTTTGATGAGGCACACCATGCATTTCCCATATCTGCAACTTGTGTTTATTCTGCGACATAAATAAATACATCTGGTCAGCGTGATGGTGAGATCTTTGACTTTCATGTGTCCTGAAGTTTTTTTCTCTACTTTTAATCTTAAAATCATGGGAATACAGCTAGTTTCGTTTTAAATTATAATTCGCTTGCAATAAATCCCACACTTGGGAATCTGAGCTGAAGAGTTTATCATGTTCACAGCAAAGTACCGAATTCTTCTCTTCCTCTTTCCAATTTTCAAAGACACAGACATATTAAAGAGTTTCTCTTAAAAGGAAAAAAGTCTATATGAAAAGTTTTTATTTAAATTAACATAAAAATAACATACCATAAGCATAATGCCTGATGTATTATCATTTTTATATATTCACTCCATTGTTTTTATAAGTACACATTTTTAGCATTGTTATAATTATCAAATACATAGAATATTGTACACTCTTTTTCCCACATAACATTGATATTTTTCACATATACAATTTTTATTAGAAGCATAATATTCTACTAATTGACTTAAGCATTTTCTCATTTTGGACATATGTATTACCTTAAAATGTTTAACTTTAAACTTCTTTATGTATTTTCTGGACACTTTTCAGATCTAGTAATGTGATTCCGGGGCGACTTGCAGTAAAAATGTGTAAACATCTTCTGGATCTATTACTCTGATCCCTCTATCTACGTAAGTTTTTCTGTATTCTCTCAGACAATTAGTTTCATGGAATGTCAGTAGATGGTACACACCTCACACTAGCTCTGCCCAATATCCCGGGAATGTTTAAAATAAAGGACAAGCTCTCACACCAAAAAGTGATGATAAGAAATGTAAGCAACAGAAAAGATTAAACAGCATATGTTACATAAAGAAGTGTGGATTGTGCACAAACTTGAAGACAAGATGGCATTAGCCTAGAAAACCCAGTCACATCCCCCCATGTGACTCCTTAAGGTCAGTGCCATTTTGGTCCTGGCCTCAGTAGAACTCCTAGAATGTGCTGACTCTGGAAGGGTTTTCATCAGGGTGTGTTTTCACTCCTTGCCTTGGATCTCCGGACCCTGAATTCCAGATTTGAGCTGAAAAATCTTTACCACAGAATTAGTCCCTCCCAGTTTCTGTCTGCCAATATCCCAGGTGCTTGCAGCAACATCTGCTATGGTCGCTGCCTTCTGCAAATAGTTAGGTCATGCTGTCAACATAGGCCAAAAGTGAGAGGAAAAGTTTTAATTCAATGGAGGTTGGCATTTTTTTCCTCTCTCTTTTCTCTGGCTTTTTCCAGTGTTTACCAGAAGGATATTTCTTGATTCCACTGGGCTCCCTTTTTCCCACTGAATCATCAAAAGCTCTTCCTGCCCACTCAGTTCTCCTAACCTACACTTTTTAAACAGTGCATTCTTCCACCGCAGTAGAGTTACAATGGATACAAAACTGCTAATATGTTTTCCAAAAGAGATGCTCCAATTTGCACTGTCACCAGAAATGAGTGAAATTTTGTTTCACAACACTCGGTAACATTGACTTCTCTGAATTTTTCCTTATTTTAGTTTAACCTCAATAAATATTGCTAAGCATCTAAGATAGCCTCAGAATTCCTTCTGAAAATATACAGCAGCAATAATAAAATCTATGAATTATAGAGTGTCAATTATATGGCTGGCACTTCACATGCACTGTTTCGTTTATCCTTAAGCAACCCCAAACTATGAGTATTATTCATCCCTTTCAACCTATAAAAGTGAGGATCCAAAAGAGTAACTTGTCCACATCTGTAGCCTCAGTGGGAAGTGTGGGCATGATTGAAACCTACGTCTCTTTGAACTTAGCTACCTCAAGCTATCTATGCCATGCTAGCTCAAAGCTATAGGGCCATCAACGAGTGCATTTTCTATTCCTCATTCCTTTTCAGAATTACCTACTCACTATCACATTGTTCAAACAAAATCTCAAGGGCATAAATAACGAATTAAACTCTAGTTAACTAAACTCAACTACACTATTTTTCTAACCACAAATCTAAACCTCACTTGTTCTTTCAAAGGCAGCCAGCAAATTAAGTTACCTTGATATTATTCCAGGACTATGATGGATTCTTTGTTTGTTTCTGGCATCACTTAAGTGATTAATCTATTTGTTTAGTTCACTTGAAGTTTTTGTAAAATCCACAAGTTACAAATGTTAAACTAAATTCCAACCTTTTAGGACTCACAAAATGTTATTTGGGGAAAACATGACTTCTTGGGGTCAAATGGAGAGAGGAATTGTACGCTGTTCAACGTTTTTATGATACATGATCCTAATTTTTTCTGGATATCAAATCACTTATAAATGCTATTTTAATGATATCAGCTTAAATAAATTAGTGCTCATGTGCCACGCGGTAAAAATGTCTCCATGTCTGCACCTTCCTAGGCACATCTAGTTATAAAAAATTGGCTCAACCTCAAAGAGTGGGAGACCATGATGGCTGCAGTTTTAATTTGCAAAGGACTGGAACAGGCAGAGATTAAAATTCATCTTGAAGATAAAAACTGGAACAGACTCTGATAATTAGACCCATGTACTGGCTTCTAAAACCCATATCCACCTACACATAGAAAGTTTTAACTTTACTCTGTAAAAACATATATAGCCTCTATGAAAATGTTTGGAAATGATTTCAATGAGTTTAACTAAATTCGTAATAGTTGTAGTAGGATGGGTTTCTTTCCTCACATCCCAATGTCTCCGAAATAATGCATCGTGTATGAAATTTTACTCTATTTTTTAAGTCTTAGTTAACCTTCAAGGTTTTGCTCAAAGATCATCAGCTTCTTGAAAGTCCTTCTTTCTGCCTTTCTAATCCTTCACTGCCCCTTGCTTCACATTCTAGTAGAAATTATCTCTCCTTTCTCTGAATTCCCAAAACTTGTGAATATAACTCTTTTATAATAATTTATCACATTCTACCTAACATTAAAGTTATTTATGTATACTCTCACCTGCTGGGCCAGACTACAACTGTGTTGTACCCATGCCCAATGGGAGTCTACATAATTAAAATAATATGGTTAAAGTAAGATATGTTACTAATTTGAAAATTCAGAAATTTTTCAAAATTATAGTTTTTACTTAATATCGGAGGCTGGGACCAAATATATCCTGGTGCTTTCCAGACTCATAGTTCCACTTGACTTTTGCTCCCTATACAAAAATTTTAAACTATTATGATTTTATCAATTCTTTTCTCCTTGCTCTTTAAAAACCTTGCATCAAAAGTAATAATGAGGAACAGAGAAATGCATACCAACTCTATTCCTTTTTTACATTTGATTTTCTATAACAACACTAAAATTAGGTTTTACAGAGGGGAGAAAGATTGATTCACGCTGGCCAAAGTTATTTCCCTGAGGAACATAGGCTTCTTTCCATTAGGTGATCAGATGCAGGAAGAAGGGGACGAGCGATTCTTTACTCCAGAGATTTAGTTGAAACAGCAAGGCATGACCCAGAGCAAATGAGCAATTAAAACCCCAATGTGTAGTTCCTCCCCATTGCCCAGCAGCCAGCCATGGTTGAGCTTCCGTCCGTTAACGGAAGCCTGACTATTGATGCCATTGTCTAGGAAGCTATTGTTATTGTTCCCCAGGAGACAATGCCCTTGAACTTGCTTTTTGTTCTGTTTAATTGCTTAAAACTCCATAACTTTTCATAATCTATAAAAACACAGTGGCATCATTTGAAACCTCATTCTTTAAAATGTCTTTCAGGAAAAAGCAAAAAACTGTTGCATTCTTTTCTTTTTCATATCAAAAAGAGTTCAGGACAAAATCATCACCTTATTTAATAATAAAAACATCAACAAAAAGGATTTTTTTTAACTCAAAGCTATATAGTATGGACTAAATATACTCTTGGTATTTGCTATATACCAGGGTTGATTCTCTTAGTAGAACACTCACTATATAAAGATTATTTCCACTTCCAACGCCAAGATATACATGTTCGTTCTGTTCTCTCATTCTTTGTGACTTTTTCAAGGGTCAAATTGGATAGAAAGAATTCAAAGAAAGCAAGGCTAGAATGTATTTATTTAACTGTTCCAGGATTTTACTAGACTCTTTTTCACCCTTCCTTCCAGCTAGATTAGATTGTGAACGTATAATTAATCATTAGTTTGAAAAAATTTAGCAATAAAATAATTCTGTTTGAGTACTTTCCTGTCCAGAGAAAAATAGGCAGAAGTCACTTAAGAGCATACAGTTTAAACCAAATAATTGCTAATTCATCATAAGAAAACATCTACATATTTTTTTATTATCAGGTAATATTTTTCCTATTAAGTAAATTGATATTTAATCAATCATTACTTCAATTAAGTATACTCATTCTTTACTTAAAATAGGTGGTAAAGAATGGATCCATGACTGTTTGCCTAGGTTTAAGAGAAAGGAAGAGAGGAGAAAAAAAGAGGAAGAGAGGGAAGAAGGGAATGAAATAAAAGGAAAAGCAAGTAATATTTATTAAACGTGTAAGTGTTAACAAGCAAGAAAATCAAGGTACCCATCTTGAATACCTTGGAGAAACAAAAAGCTTCACCACTATAAATTATTAAAAGAATGAAATAAATGCATGAATAAAGAAAAGTTTGTGAATCCTTTTGCAGATCAATGTTAAATTAGTTCAGGGAGGGTCTTGACACCTTCCTGATTGAATGGTGTAAAGAAAAAGTTGAAGCCACTCAACTACTGGTGGTGGTGGTGGTGGTGGTTTTTTCCAAGTGTGTTGACAAATTTATCTGTTTAGCTAAAATTTTCAACTGCCAAGAAAGTATTCAATCTAAGACCTTGTGTTAGATTTGTTATTTTGTTGTGTCTTTTCAGCATGTCCACTGCACTTCTAATAATAGAATCCTACTTTCCTTTGGAGAGCCCATTTCTTGTGATTCAGGTGGGATAAACCTGCCTATGGCCACTTGGTAATCCTATAACTCACAGCTGACCAATCAGAATGTTCCATCCCTATCCCAACCACAAAGATTGGATGAGAACACGATGTAATGAAAACCAGTCAGGATATGTGATCAGGCTTGACATGGTCTTCTTGTGAGCGAGTCTTTCTTCCTTTTAATCAAAATTCAAAAGAATATATTCTTGGGGCTTCCTTTCCTACCACATTGAGAACATGCCTGCCTGAGAAATAAACCAATAGGAAAATAAGGCAAAGGGATAGAGAAACTAAGCCCTAAGAACATTACTTGAAACCCTGAACCTACCTGTATCTGAAATTGATCCATCCTTGGATGGATGACTACAGATTCCAAAAAATTCCCCTTATTTTGCTTAAGGCAATTTGAGTTGGAGTTCCTCACTTGCGACCAATAGATTACTAGCTAATAAAAGTGTGTTGTTATTTTCTGAGTCACTGTAAGCTATTGCGCAGTATCTCTTTTTACTTTTAGGCAACTATCAGATAATATGAAGCAAGACAAAATGAAATGGTCAGAATCATTAAGGATAACTCAATTTTCTTTTCAACAATACTTTTGAGAGCCTGAAAAGAAAACCAATGCTCAATTTAATTCAACTATACTATCAAGGTAACTATCGTTTTCTACATAAACATTCGTTAAGTTCAAGTAAATTCTTTCTATATCATGCAACTTTAGAATAAAAAAAAGGAACTTAGAGTGCCTCTTCCCATCCTCATTTTAGACATAGGGAACCTGAAGTCTGACAATATTAAGTGAATTGTCCGAAATCATAGAGCTAGTTAGTGACAACGTTGGAATGAAAACAAGGTCTGCATTGATAATTTACCAAAAATTATAAAATTATACCTATTATAGTATGCACTTTATTCTGAGATGAAGTAACTAGAGAACTTACTAGAATATTATCATTTAAAAAAATTGGAAATTAGCTTAGTAAAGCGCCTAAGTGACTCTGCTTGTTTATCCTTTGGGGTATCCATTAATCCTTCTGAAATGAGGATGTACTAAATGAGCCAAAATTCCATTAAACACACACGATGATAAATGACCTGAAATGATCTCTTCATAATGCTTTTGTGTTTTCTTTATAAATAACTACCAGAAAAGGGTAAAAATAATGATATTCTAACAGGAACTGGTAAATTCTATTAGATATGAAGGCTGAATTATACTCTGAGTGAAAAAGCGCTGATTTAAAAAAATGGTTTTCTTTTGGATAAGGATGGCTCATCTTTCTTCCTCTGAGTTGATAGGCCATATCCAATAATAACTAAATCCAGGAACCAGGAACCCAACAATATACTTACAGAATTCTAACAATCAAACAGCATTTTTGACCAAGTTATTAGATATTCTTTGGTTGGATCAGGAAATTTTTTCCTGTATATCCTTATTCCATATTTTTAAAAGTGGAGAACTCCTATTACTACTTCAATAAACATAATTACTGTAAAATGCTTAATATTCCATATTTTTAAAAGTGGAGAACTCCTATTACTACTTCAATAAACATAATTACTGTAAAATGCTTAATATTCATGTGCGTTTTTAAACCAACTCTAACTTCAGCCAAGAAATCCTACTAAACCAAAAGCGAACTAAGTATTTTCTTTCGGAATTGTTACATAGTTACGTAGAGGAAATTTGTAGCCCTAGAAAGTAAACAAACAAAGAAATGTGGTACACCCAAACTGGCCACAAGCAAATGAAGAAAGTCAATGGGATAGAAAGAATTTTAAAAGCTAAATTAATATTCATTTAAAAGCCTCTTCTCCTGCAATTTTTTTAACTATTTTATTTTAAAATAGCTATTATTGATTAATATTTTGTCACAATCTATTTCTAGTAGGGTAAACTAATTCAAAATGAGTTATTACTTTTGCTTCATACTGGCAAAAAGTAAATGCAATTTCCTAATAAAATGTTATAATAAACTTTAAACATACTTCAAATAGCTAGACTTTGAAGAAGGAATAAAACAGTGAACATCATGCCCGTAGAATTATAATAACTAACCACAATCACACCGGTTTTCTCTATCAGTGAGGTATTTGCTGCTATAACGATTAATCAGCCTTTGTAAAATCGCTAGATTGGGCTCTTTGCAATAGTTTCTCTTCCTTAAAGTCTGACCAGAACACTCCTAGCAGACAGGCAGATGAGAATGCTATCCTCCGAAGTCGGCCTGGGTTCCCATATCTGATATCCCAGCTTTGCTGCCTCCCTCCCTACTGGCGAGCTAATGAATCATCTCCTCTCTCTACTTCCTATCCGGCCTCTTTGCCTCTAACTCCCAGGAAGTTTACAAATACTATTCATAACTTCAAAATACACAAGCAGACTTCCCTCACTTTTAAACCACCAACTCTCTCTTCACAGAAGGCTAAAATCATTTAATCCACCGACTGTTCAACTCACCGGGGTGATCAAGGAAAGCTGGTAAGCAGCTATTTCAATGTGCTCCGTGTACAGGTCCTTCTCACTGGTTAGTACCATTTATGTTCGTGTACAAAACCACAAGCAGGATATAACCCTGGTGCTTTTCACACGGTGCCTCCTAGGACCCTGCCTCGAGGACAGTTGTCCTGCCTCATTCCTGCTCAGAATCTTGTTGCTGCAGCCTTCCACGGTGCGGTAGACATTGGGGAGCTCAGGGTCAGCCAGACTTTGGACAACTGCTGATTGTTACACAGGGCCCTGAACTGCAAGAAACAAAGATAGTCCAAAGGGGAGATTTTTACAAAAAATTTTAAAGAGACCACAGGCTTTTCTCTCATTGGCAAAATGCTATTATAAATCAGAGAGGTGAAATCTGAAGGCTTGCTGCGTCCAGTGACTCCACTTTAATGTCAACATACTGTTTTGCTACTGCCCCTCTTTTTTTTTTTTCTAAGAGTAAATTTTCCCATACACTGTAGTTTTAAAGTGCAAATAAATACAAGACCCAGTCCCTGTTTGGATTCAGTGTTTTCAGTTGGAACCAGTGCCTTACAGATTATGACATGCAGCACACAGAAAATGAGATTAGAAAAGGTGCTGTGGCTATGGGGTTGTCCCCGGGCTGTAGAAGGCAAGGAACACCCTTCATTATTCTTCCTCTCAGACTGAGGAAGCTCGTGATAGCTATGTGTCACCTCTAATGTCATCTTCTCCCTCTCAGGCTTTGTCTCCCTGTCTCCCTCTTCCCTTCACTGTCTTTCCCCCACTACCCCTCCTCCTCTCTCTCCTTGGCTCCCAGGACCAAAGAAAGGCAGAAGAGCCTAAGAGTGGATCCACCATGCCCTAGTGAATTAATAACCATGCCCAGCCCCTATGCAATCCAGAAAGGACTTTTTGATTCCAGCGTGTTAGGAATCATTAAAAGATATACATTAAAAGTCAAAGATTTTGGTTTTTATTTTTGCTGTGAAATCTGTTAAAATATTTACTTTTTAAAAAGAGGGAGTTCAACGTTGTTGCATAACTCAGTGTTAATGCCAGCTAATTTTTTAAAGTACACTAAGAAAATTTACAATGGAAAAAGAAAAAGAAATCACTGTTTCTATGCAATACATAATGGTAGGGCAGAGGACTGTCGATACAGATGTGGTACAGCAGAATGTCTGAGTTCTTTGTTTTTTTTCCTATTACTGAGAGGAAAAAAACCAAATTATGTTGTTTGAAATTATAACCAAATCTCCTAAATTAAAGTTAGGTTTTATCTAAATAACCATGTAACAGCTTTCTCATGACCAAGTTAAATAACATATTTTCCTTTATAATCATGTTTATTCCAGTTCTTGATATTCAGAACACAGATATATTAGGAAAAAAACGAAAATAAAACAGGGCTTAAAGTAATTTCACAAATTCATTCAATTCCCCCTTAGAAGCTGAGCAGAGATTCTCAGTTTAGCTTCATAGTCACTGCTCATCCTACATATACAGACTCCCCTACCTGGATGGAAAGGTAACATATACGAGGTCTGTATTTCCAGTAAACAAAAGACGCTCTGCCTCACAGCGTGGTATTCACTGAGATGGGGGCTCTTCGGGCAATGCGGCTTGACAAAAGTATTCA
Source organism: Equus caballus (assembly GCF_041296265.1). Taxonomy (NCBI): domain Eukaryota; kingdom Metazoa; phylum Chordata; class Mammalia; order Perissodactyla; family Equidae; genus Equus; species Equus caballus. Next base: position 91,549,187 of record NC_091685.1, on the reverse strand, counting down.
GCAAATAATATTCTTCGTCAAACGTTGCTTTCACTTTCTTTCTAAAGCTCTCGTTTTACATTGTTTATTGAATTTGGGTGACAGAAAGTTATGTAAAATAAGGAAGAAATTCTGATAAAGATAAGCCAACCAGAAAATGAAGAGCTCAGGCAAGTAGTCACACACACACACACACACCCATATACATACACAAGGCACAGCTGTGCACTCTGGACATTCTTTTGCTCATTGTTTACTATATGAGCGGGTAATATAGTAAAGAAATGTGTTCAAATGGTCAATGTCTAATTGAAGTTATTTTATTCGTCAGCTAAGTAAACGTAGAATCATCAAAAAACAAACATTCTGTTTGTAAAAATAGACTTACTGATTACAATGGTAGGATTAATTCTTTACATAATTTAATATAAAGCCCCACCAATTTTATTCCCAACTTTTAAAAAACTGACAACACATCAAAGTGTATTTAGACTGCTTGCTGATTAGCTGATGTAAAAGAGAAAAATAGGGGCAAATTTTTCCTTCCAAGACATTTGTTAACCTGATTTTGAAGCCCAAGGAAGTGGAGGGGAAGATTCTAGGTGATTCTAAAATGTAAACCAGCATTCATTCATTCATCAGTCAAAATTTAGGTGGAAAAGCCTTTACTGAAGGAAAATGGACAGGCGCCCCACAATCCAGCAATCCTTCTTCTGAGTATATAGCCTCACAGGTCCACAAAGAAAGGTATCTAGGGATGGTCACAGAAGCATTGTTTATGGTTGCATGGAGAAGGAAACAGCATCCATCTCCAGGGAATGGGAAAATAGCAAATGTGCACATGATGGAGCACAAAATCAGAGGCAGAGCTCATGAGTCAGACATATATTTAGCAACAGAAAATACCTCAAAAACATAACACATATTTTTTAAAAGTAAGAAATTGAATGAAATTTAGAGCATAATATCATTTATATCAATTTTAAAACATACTCAAAACAATACCATATATTTTCAAGAGTCTACTTAAACTTTTTTACATATATATAATTTTCTACATTATATATAATTTTTATGTACGTATATAAATTTTATGTATGTATGTAGGTACACACACTTATATATGATAAGAATTACAAGAGCATACCTTAATTATATTAAAGCAGATGTCTATGGGGCAAGAGAATGGGAGTGGAGATTGGGGACCACATAGAAGAACAAAATTAAACAAAAGAAAAGCTCATGTCAACCCATCTATGACATAGTGGGCTGCGAATGAGGACCGTGATTGACTCAACTCTGCACACATGACAAAAAAAAAAAAAGTATAGAGGACTTTGGAGCCATAGTTATTGACAACAGGATAAAGCAACATACCCAAACAGCCAGCCATATCTAAAAATAAAATTTAACTGAAGGTAAAGAAAATGATCTTGTAAAAGACATAGCGAAAAATTATAGGTTGGCGATATCCTTAAACTATAAAATTTACAGTTAAGCGCAATTTAGAACTCTTAAAAATCTTACACTGAAATTTTTGATTTGTAAAATCTATTCATGGGTCTGATTACATTTAAACCCATGAAAAAAAGGAAATCACAGCAGGGAAAGACCATCTGAACGGTTCCTGCAGAGACAGGGCTCACAGGGTACATCTGTATCTACCTTACGGAATCAGGGCCATCACTGAGATGGCCACCACCACCCAGAACAGGCATGAGTTACATGAGGCAGCAGTTTCATCACTTTGCTACATGTTGAGTAGCTGAGAAGAAAAGCCATTATACATATATATGAAATTTTGCCTCAGTGATCTAGCTGTTTGAGGTGAAATAGTGGGATTTGTCTGAAGACTCTGTCATGTCCCTGATTCACTTTATATGGACCAGACATAGTTACATTGCACATTGTCTAATAAGAGTTTGCAAAATTCTATGAGAGGTGAACCATCTTGTTAAAGACAACTAATCAAAGCCACTCTGAGTGATCCACAATAGTTATCCAACCAAATGCTAATATGAAAACTAAACAGTCTTATGACATGTATCTCTCTAGTATCTTTGAAAATACTTCACTGCTGTTTCAATTTCCAATGAAAACATGCAGATAGTGATTATATAATTATAAACTGATATACAATTTTACTTAGATAACAGGAGTAAAATGTATTGACCTATGTCTTCACTGCTAAGGGAGTTAAGTTAAATATATAAAAATGCCTAATACCAGTTTGTTTTTTCAGCAAATATATCTTGGGAACATCATCCCCTTTTAAATGCAGTTTCTCTACTCATCTTACCATTACTTATAGCATTGGTTTCATGAGAATTTCTTGGGAAGTTACTGAAACCACACAAACATCAATAATTATAAGTGAAGCTAATTCTTGTAAGATAAGGATAATAATAAATTAGTTGAGGGATAATCCAAGTCCGTCAACCGTATCATCATCTCAATATTATAAAATATTGCTAAACAGAGAATTTTTACCAAAGAGAGTTATACATAAAAAGTCATAGAAATAACCCAAATGAGAGTTGACCAACAAATTAATACCCCCAAAACTCTCTCTCTAAGGTAGTTATTGAAAGCTACACAACAAAAAAGAATATACAGCAAACGCACCAACTAAAACGTTTCAAAGACAATAAACTGCAAAATCTGTGATTCTAGGAAATGAAAGCTAAGTTTCGGTAACCATTCACTGACCACACACACTCAAAAAAGTAGCAACACTCCAGGGTATTCATCTCATCATCTCAAACAGACAGTTTGTTTGACAAGAATTATGAATCAAATCACCATATTCATAAGTGGCCGTAAAGCCATTTTTTATGCCTTTCCACTATGTAGATAAAATGACAGTTAAGTGAATTAAGAAATTTGCTTCCTATTGTCTAATATTTCTGTTAGAAGATTGTCCATAAATGGTGAGGAAGAAAAATCTAGACGATGCATTCCATATTACCTATTTTTTAAGACTACAAAATTGTGCACAGACCAAGCAAGTCCTCAGATAGTTAAATGGTCACACCAGAGAGCTTATCTGAAATTTCTACGATAAATGGCCACCTTAAAAGTTTGAAAAAATACTGAGAAGTACTGAAAAAAAATTTGTTGGGTTTTTTTTTTCCTTTCCCCTTTGCAACAGAATGAGGGAATGAAGCATTTTTCTTGGACACTGAGTATAATTATAGCTAATCATCTCCTCCTCCTTGGAGCAACATTCGTTGACGTTCCTTCATTTTAGGGTGGCTGGCTGACACAATTCAAATATAATTACTCTTCTTGCATGATAAACTCCAGCACCGTGAGCAAATACAGTATGTCTCATTGTCAAGTATGGCTAGACAGCAGCAGTGTAATATAGACCTTTCAAGCCCTGGTGTAGCCCCCTGCCTTTGAAATCTGTGCAAGATGACAAAACTGACTTTCATTTCCCTTGGACTTTCTCAAGGAATCCTTATTAAGAAAAAAAAAAAAGCCTAAAACCCATAAATTTAATCTACTGCCTGCCAATCACAATAGTTTCTGCTGTCAGACACTCATGATACATAACCACAAAATTTAAATGTTATTGTTTCATACAAGAAGGAAACGTTGCTCATGACTACCCCAAACAGTCATGTGACAATTCACTGCAGTTCCTTTGTTTGCCTCTTCACCGCCGAACAATAGCAAAAGCAGGAAACCAGTAACCGATGGGCCAAATGTGGAAGGAGCTACACAATAATAAATGCTATCGAGCATTTTTCCTGACTATCCCGTAAGAGACAATTGTGTGATGACAGAAAGTTTGTTTCTTAACATGTATTTCATTTCAGATTAATAATGACACTTGCTTATTTCATTCTCAAATGACTTCTCATTTTTAAAAATCAAACAAAATTGGATGATCATTAGATAGAAATTTTGCCAACTTTTGTAAAAGAATTAGTAATGAAAGGAAAAATGACACCACATAGTCATGAATCTTGAGTTTGGGGAAGAAACAAAAGCTTGAAACTTAAAAATGAAACTTTTTGACATGGCCTACCAACCCCAAAGAGCTATGTTTTCATTAACGTGGTCAACTATATGGCTTTCTCTCACACGTGCTGATTAGTAGCTTTAAGAAAAACATATTTCTGTGGATGGAGACAAATACAAATTGACATGTTGTCTCTTATTGAATTATAGTGAAAAATCAAATGTACTTTTTACCTACAATTTTCTAGGACACTATTCCACCATGGGTCTTCTAATTCTAGACGTGTTTTTTTCTAAGTGTACGCAAACTCACTTTCTCGGAGTGTGTAGCCTTGTGGATGGAACTACACATCCCATCACTGTCTATGTGTTTACCTTAGGCTGCTATGGGGACAATTATAGGTAGTTGGCTTTTTTGTTCCTTGACTTCTTAAAACTATATAAAGTAACCCTCAACTGTTTTAATTAGCAGTAGAGAGATTTAGCAGGTGAAGAATCAGATTCAGATGATAGGGTTCTTTTGTTTCGTGACTGGGGGAATAATTTGGCTTAGCACATCCCCTGGCCTCATTCCTCCATCATGGGAAACAGTGAAATCTAAATCCAGTTATATAAAATTGAAAACAAAACCTTTGTTTGCTCTACACACATGAGCAAACGCTCGGCAATTTTTGCTTCCAAAATAGGCAGAATTCTACTGCACAATTCTGTTGGAGAAAGGATCCACTCTAGTCACTCAGAAATGATCAGATATATGTGGCTAGCAGCAATTAAAGGAAACCCATATATATGAAATAAAATGGAACCCTTGACCACTGCATTTGCAACAGCAGACTGGTTTGTTATAAGAGAATGCTGCCTCTAATAAATGTATATGTGGTCAAAACAAACAAAAAGCACCCTTGAGGGACTTGGGCTTCAGGTGTTTATCAAAAACCTTGAAAACTCTGTTGCAGATCACGTCCTCCAATCTACACAAAGAGAGATCACCCATCTCCTTATAAAATAAGGACATTTTCTTAGGGAAAATCTGATGGTTTACAAAGGGGTTTTTAGTTTTCCATGGCACACTATTCCAGCAACCATCAACGCAGTCACACCAAAATACCTTGCTAGCTTTCTTCTTTTGTTATGGACAAAGCTTGCACTGAACCCTTTTCAAACGCAGCCCCATTTTCAACTCAACCTTTTCCTTTCCCTAGAAAACAGGACTCTACCACGCTGGAAACCATCAGATCCAGTATTATGATTCAGGACTTTCACCTGATCCATAATATTTGTCTCTTGAAGGCATTTATACCTAGACTTCTTTGGGTATGCTGCTCAAATGTGGAAGTCATTTAGAAATCAAAACCAAATAAATACACAAATCCGCCCTGAGGATTACAAAACACACTTGCTTTAACATTCTTCTTTAAAGTTTAGCAAAAGGAAGTGGAAAGAGACATGAATTTGCAATCTAACTCCTTCTCTGTTCTTCATTATCATGACACACTCAGCATCCCTCTGCTGCCCATGTAGCTTAGTCCCAAACCCTAAGAAGCCAGACTTCACTTGACTGACCTACTGCCCATAAAAAGTCTAAAATTCAGCAGTTTGAACTAAATAGAACTGGTTATATAAACGCAGCCCAAGCCCAAAAATAAAATAAAAACAAAACAAACAAGAACAGGTGACTGAGAGATTTGCATTTGGTTTGCTATGTCGCTTCTACTCAAAGGCTGAAAATTCTTCGCCTTGCGTATTTAAATATGCATCAGCTCAGAAGAAGTTACAGAATGTTTCCATCAGCAGAAGATGTGGCACTCAGCGAAAGCATCAGGAAAATAAAAACTACAGACAAAATAGGGTGTATTTGCATATTTCACTTGAAATTAGGCTGTGTCGCAGCATATTGGAAACTCATATGCATTGGATGTCAGCTGAGTTACTTTTCTTTCCCCCCAAGGTGACATTGGTGCTTGTCTTACCAAATATGATGCAACTGACAAGTGTTTTCATGTAAGGAAGATATATGCCTCCCATCACCTTGTCAAGCTGAGTGAAGGCAAACTCCAGCACATCCTTTCACAAGTGATTAGGTGGTCGGAGTCATTAAAAGTCATAAAGTTAGACTGCAGCAGTGTGCCCTGCATACATATGAACTCATCCAAAGCCGTCCTCCTTGAAGCAGGTGATAGCTCTCAACTTTGCCTCTGACCGAGTCATAAATTCTTGGCTGAGTTTTCTTTCTCTTAGCATACCTTTGAAATTATACTGAACAGTAAATGCCGTTTTGGCTAGTCTCATTGTCTCCTGCTTTCCCAGCCAAACCTCTAACAACTGGAGGTCCAAACATCTGATTTTGGTTCACGAACACAAAATAAACAACCAGATTGTCATTACATATTCTTCCAGAGCCCTTTTTAAATCTTCAAAGTACTTTAAAAACTCTTGTTAATCAGCCCATTTTAAAATTTTCTAAAAAGGCAGCAAGAAAAAGAGTGGTACTGTTTAACTATTTCACAAAATGAGGAAATTAAGGCACAAAGAGTTGAAGTGACATTGCCAAGAGTCTGGACCATTATGGCTAATCAGGAGCTCGGAACAAAGTCTGAATTCTTATGTTATCAGCTTCTATAATATTTCCACTTTCAGCCTTATCATTTCCCAGTAAATAAATCTGATTTTCTATAAGTCTGACCTTAAAAGTACCACAGACAATATGAATTTAAAAATTTTTAAATGTATTTTGACTCAGAAATTCCACTTCTAAGAATCTGTCCTAAAGAATTAGTAAAGTGTATGAGCAAACATGTATGTACAAGATGTTCAATACATCATTATTTATAATAATTAACAACTGCAAACAACTTAAATGTCCAAAAACAGGAGATTCTTAAGATTCCTTGATTAAATATTATAAATCCAAATTATATTTCTGAAGAATTTTTTAATGCTAAGAGAAATAATCATGATGCAATGTTTACGCAAAAAACAGGATTCTTAAGAATCTCAATTATGCTAAATATAAAAATGTGCAGAGAAAAAAGGACTAGGAAAAGTACAACAGAATGCTAACGATATTTAGATGGGTTTTTTATGTTTAGAGATTTGCAGGCAATTCTAATTTTCTTTTTTAAAGTCTGTATAAATTTTCCAAATGTTCTACAATGAGTATTATTTGCTTTTAAAGTTACAAAAAGAAAATAAAACACTAAAGTTCCTAAGTGGATGTCTAAGAAAAATTGCCAACATTCCATAGATCTCTCGCAAATCATCTTAACATAGACTACTCAATATTAAGCAATCTAAATGCTTTCTAAAATGTATCACAGCGATGTAGCACTCAGTGCCTGCCATGAGTGTATGAACTTTGTCTCATTTTAGGTCTAACACAGTGGCTAATGCATTTTTTTAAGACATGGTAACTGAATGGATATCGATGGGCCAGAACGCCTTTTCCCAGAATAATTTCATTTCCTTATGCTGTTCATCCAGCATAGATTGTGTGCAATCATAAGTGAATAGAGTGGTGAGGAAAATAATAGTAGTTGCAAGACTTTAATTTCAAACTCTCCAACTTTAATAAAACAATTTTGGGGTTTGAGCACTGTAGCAATTAAGAGCTACTCTTGGGCTAATCAGATAGACACAAATCAACTCATTTCAGCCTTCATAAACATCATTAAAAGTTTTTAGCATCAGGCATTTAAAAGATAAAAAGCCAAAATGGGATCATGTGCCCTTGTGTCATCTCTTACATTGCATTTTCCATTGTTCTGGGCCAACAACAAAACATAAAAAGGCCCACGCTATTGGCTATGCTAATATGATAAAAACAGAAATGTTTATGTGCCTACCAAGAAGAACATACATGCATAAGAACGGAATTCTTTCTACCAAACGTATTGATTTAGTTTTCAAGTCCATCGTCGTCATCGTTATATGGAGTAGACAGTTGTTGAAGTAATTTCTTGCTTAGTACTCTACACTTGAAATGTTTTAAATATGCAAGCATATCAAGCACATGACTGAAAAATTTTTAGATGAGACTAAGTTAGAGGAAAAGAAGGCTAAAGGGAAAAAATGTCTGAGTCCTTTGTGCCAGGTCGACAGCTCTTCTCTTCTGAGCTGTCCTAGGGAAGAAACCTGCTGGTAGCTACACTTACCCACGAGGAAGCCATTTTTATATTCTACCCACACGTATTCTGCTTTTACATTATCTTTTAGAAGAGATAAAGAACCAGAAGCCATTCAGAAATTTTGCTGCTGGTCCTCATGTAATCTAAAGACTTAAGCAATCTCTACAAAAACAACTTATTAAAAAAATAATTTGTTACTAACACAAAGAATGTGCCTTACTTCTTACTAATAAAAGTTATGTTAAAATCCAACCCTTAAGAAGGTCCTATGAATCTTCTTTCTCTCTCCCTATTCATTCACTTTGAATCACGGGGTTAATAAATCATGAAATCAACAGAAGCTGAGCTTCAGGAATAAAAAAAGGAAAAGAAATAAAATTCTTAGCTTACCAAAAAAGATTAATAATAAATCCCTGAAAAATTCAACTTAATATACTTAACGGTTCTGGTTAAGAACAATTAGAACAACAATTTTTCCTTATTTTAATTTTTATACTGTTTTTCTCATTTAAAAACCAATAAATACTCAAGGCAGAAAAACTTGTAAAACAACAAAAAATGTAATGAAAGAAATAAATTTTTCCCACATACTACCAAAAAATAACTATCATTAGAAGTCAGTTGTTCCTTTTAGCCTTTTGTGTATAAATAGGACTTAAAATACATAAATGTATTTCATCTTATATATGTGCCATAATTCATCTAATTACTCTCAATTATTGGACACATGGAGGATATCTAATGTTTCATTGTTATTAACTCTGACATGAAAAACTTAGGAATATAAATCTTTCTGCATATTTGTGATTTTTTTTCTCTTTAGAGGAAATTCAAAACAGTGAAATTATGGAGTTCAAAGAATATAAGCTTTTTAAGGCTTTTAAAATATATTGCTGAATGGCCCTCCATAAATTTTGTCCCAATTTATGCTCCCAAGAGCAATGTTTGTGAAATGTCTTTCAAGATAGTCCTGCTAGTCTTCTCTTTGTCTTAAAACAATAGGTTAGCTATGGGAAAAGATATAATAAAAGATGAAATAGCATTCCATCTGTCTAGAAATTATTTATGGCTTCTCATACACTCAAAGAGAGTGTATATGTTTATAGTGAGGGCAATATTCACCCCACATGACTGCATCATACAAGACAGAAAAATATCACTGGCCACATACAGACACTTAGATTTCTGTCTGAAAGAAGCACAAGGAAAGGCACTTTGAATTTATTGCATCACTGGTCTTTTGAGTTTTAATACATTTTTTTAAAGATTTTATTTTTCCTTTTTCTCCCAAAGCCCCCCTGGTATGTAGTTGTGTATTTTCAGTTGTAGGTCCTTCTAGTTTTGGCATGCGGGATGCCGCCTCAGCATGGCTTGACGAGAGGTGCCATGTCCGTGCCCAGGATTCCGAACCGGTGAAACCCTGGGCTGCAGAAGCAGAGCGTGCAAACTTAACCACTCAGCCACGGGGCCAGCCCCTGGTCTTTCGAGTTTTAAAACCCTATCATTTGCACAATTCTGAATGACTTAAGAGATCTAACAAGGTAGAGGCATTAACAAATTCTCTGTTTGTTGCATCCTGCACGTAGAATATACTTCACCAACCTAGAAACGGTAAGATTTAAAGGGATGAAAGGACCCCCACCAGTCAGGTAATATGAGGCACTAATGTCCCTCAGAGTAAGGCTTCTGTGTGTCAAAAACCATCAAAGAATTAGCGGGTGCCAAGATAGTAAGATTTTATTTCTTAGGAGAGGAAATCTGGAGATAATAACAAAGCAATGAAAAGAAGGGAAAGGCAGAGTCCAGGTCACATTAGTGCAACTTCCCAACTTTGCTGAGCCAGGAAGAATAGGCGAGCTTTCCACGGGTGAGGTCCCTAATCCAAAGTATCCCCCAAGTTATGCTCTTGCTCCCAAGACTCGTCGGGAAGGTGTCAGAGTAGAGTCGAGCTGTGGTTACTGAGGAAGAGTGGCAACTGCTGCCGTTGTCACTACTCAGTCTCTCCAGAAGGTTAAACGTTGTCCTCTAGAGCCACAGCATTGACATTATTTCTCTCACTATCTGCATGATCAGTGCTGCCCCTAGGTGACATCTCAGTCACTCTCTAAGTTACAAAGCTAAATGGATGCATGACAGATGGACCCTGCAGTACCTCTGAAGATCAAATACTTGAGGGGATTTCTCATACTTGGTTTTCCTACCCAGAGCATAGATATGTATTGTGCTTACTGAATCAAAAGCATTCAAATGATAAACAAAACATTCAAATTGGTTTTGGGGCCGCTCACCATCAACAGAAATGCTCCAAATGGAAATGCCTAGCTTAGTGATTCACATAATGTAAACACTACACAAGAACTTTTCTAAAACTTCTGGGGGTTGATTAAAACCTTTTAGTTGGATATTTCTAAAAGACTACAAAGAATTACTACACATGTCTTAAATTTATAAAGACCATCGTGGTCTGAAACAGAAAACAATAGAATAGCCTCAGCCCAGGATTCAGGCAATGAGTAATGAGAAGCAAGTACCTCTTTGCACCAGCGTCTGTCTGTCTGAATCTCTTTCTTTTTTTCTCCCTCTTCTCAATCTGCCTGATCCTCTAACTCAAGGCTGATCCTCTTTATCCAGATGTAAATCCAACCATGTCCTGGAGACACCAGACCACCAGCAAAACCATACATGTGGGGAAGCTGTTACCCAAACTCAGTCCAACCCAAATCTTACACAAGACTCAAATTGGGCTTAAAATTGAAGGAAATGTTTGAAGCAGTCTGTGGATGTAGGATTGGCCCTTAATTACAGTCTTTCCAAAGAGGGCAATTTCCTAACAGAACTTTCCCAACACAAAATTCAGCTACATTCCAAGTATATTCTTGGAGGGGACTATCATTCAAATATATTTTATAGAGCACAGTCATTCTTTAGTCCAGCATTTGAGGTTTTTGCTCAGTTTACAAATCCTACCACCCACCGAGGGAATTATCTGTGAGACAGGATGCTTACTGAGTCACTTTTAAAGTGACTTCTGCATCAGAATATTTCACAAAAGCCAATCTCCTTCCAGCCCTTCTTTGATTAAATGCTAAGGGAGTGATCTTAGAAAAATAGAGTTTGTTCTAAACAATAGTGACTCTTGATTGAAATCAGATGTTTAAACCTCAAAGAATAAAGAATAACTCACACCACAATGGTTGTCAATCCTGGGCTCCATTCAAATGTTTCTGCTAATCTGAGAACTTCATTCCATTTTAAGAGTGTGTTGTAGTGACTCTGATAGTTGTACTTAATCACTGTCATTTTGGCAAATTTTCTCCATCTTCAGGCCAGGATTCACTTAGAGGAACCCTACTACTTCATTCTAAAAGCCACCTGTCACCATATTAAGGGGAAATATATTCATTTTCCTACAGCTTTCATTCTAAAGATTCCAAATTTTCTAGTGAAAGATATCTTTAAAGAAAACAAGTAGTTTGTATTCTAAAACATGACTTATACTTATTTCCACTCACAAAAATGCTATTAACTCACTCTTCCTTGAAAAAAAAAAAAACTAAAAACAGTCCCTATTTACTAGGGTTCATACTGACAATAAAGCCCTGTTCAATTCGACTTGTATTGAAGCTATCCTCACATATAGAAATTCATTGAGTTATAGCAGGTAAATAATATAGACTCTATTTTCACAAGCAAAAATTGATTTTCAATGAGTTCTTCAACTGTGTCTGAAAATAAAGTATACTATTTAAAGAGAGTTAGTGAAATTTCAGGAATGTCGTATATTAGTAAACAATTCAGAGCTGTACGTGTAAAGAGGCCATTAATTTATTGACTAAATGAAAAACAGGTTCTCCTAGGATTATTTTCCTCTACAAACTCTAGGGTGATCTTTCCTGAATCCAGAAAAGTGCTAGCAGTTTTGTCTCAAAGTTGCAATTGAGAGTGGAGTCCTACTCCTCAATTCGTGAATCCCGCAAAACTTCCAACATCTGGCTAAGGGGAAGATACTCTGACAATGAACCTACACTGTGCAGATGTTGTGACAAAGGAAAGAGTGAGGGGCCTAAGGGGAATAATGGTGCTGCTGCAGGGCACAATCAACATGGCTCCACCTTCCCTGCTCTCTTTCTCACTTTCCCTTTTCAAATTAAATCTAGCCACACTAGGCCTAAGATGACCTCAGAGGAAGCAATTAGGGCAAGAAACTTCCCTTTGCTTCTTGGAATTTTGATAAACTATGCCCAAAGCAGTTATCAGAGTCAAGAGTCTTTTCCATAACTAGTGATTCTGGAAATTCCTTGTAAGGGAGAGGAAGGCATTGACTCTACAAGTCAGGTCATAATGACCACGGCCATCTTCCTTTTATGACTCTCTCCTATCCCCTCTGTTAATCTCACTGTGGCACTTCATATGCTCTGACAGTCTGTCAGGGAGAACTAACTACACTTAAGGTATGTGAAGGCTCAGTATGCAAAGACACACAGGGAGGCATAGCCTTGGTCCCATTCAGTAAAGCAGCTCAACTAAATTATAATCATTAACAAACTGGCCTCCAATTCTAGGTCCTCTGGTCACATCTTCAGATTCCTCACCTAGGCCCTTCTGTGCATCCCATGTGCATCCCACCACAGAATGTTAAGGACTTGGGCTTGAGTCAAGAGACCAGGATCCAAGTCCCAGCTTCATCGCTTACTTACAAGCTATTGGATTCACCACATCTTTTATGTTCTGTATGCTGATGTTTTGACATCTGGGGCCTTGCTGACTGCGGGGACTGCCTCTCACAAGATTAGCTAATTCCTAGACATAATAAAAGAACTGCACGCTTTTCAAATGCAAACCAACCAATCCAGAGCCCACACCCTTAACCACCTCCTTTATTGGTCTCTCCTACTCCAGGCCACTATCTACCTGTACTAATCACCCCAGGGCCAGGTACCCAGACAACTGGGGACAGCCCACATACTCCAGAGCCCCCTGGAATTATTCAAACTAGCCAATCCTAAACCCACTTTCCCTGTCTCTCCTGTTCCTTCCCAAAGAAACCACAATAAAGACTCTTATCCACAGCTTCCCCCACTCCCTGTCTCCTGACCAAGTCCAGTGCTTCCCCATGTGTCTCCCGCACCTCCCCACCCCGTCCTGGGAGTGGTATGCCCCTTCCTCTTGGGATCTGTGAGTATAACAAACTCTCTTTTCAATGGCAGTCATTCCCTGATCTGTTGGCCTTACCATATCTTACTAATAATAAAACCTGTAATAAAACAGCTGTGTGACCTTGGAAAAAAAACAGAAATTCAGCCTCCATTTCTTTATCACTAATAAGAGGATAATAATATTTCTCACATTGCTCCTGTGAGGATCAATTAAAATAATATACATCATGGTCTTGGTATATAGTAAGTGCTCAATAAATATTCATGCTTCAGGGTGACAGTTAAGGAAAGTAGGGTTTAGAGATAACTCGTTAAAGGCTATATAGTTAGGAAGCTGTAGAATCTAAATGTCATCCAGATATATCTGATTCCAAATCCCTCTCTCTTTTCACATCACACTACCTTCCCCAGTTGAGAGTAAGCTCCCTCCTACTGTACTTTGAACCTCTCTCAGAGTGGTAAACACATAGTGCCTTGGATGACAGTCAGTTGTGTACATCACAAGGACAGCATGTGCTCAATAAATTGTTTGAAAGAAAGAGAGAAGGAACAAGAGACGGGAAGAAGAAGGGAAGGGGAGAGAGAGAGAGAGAGAGAGAGAAAGACAGAGGAAGGAAGGAAGGAAGAATTTTTTCTATCTCAGAAATACAAATTAGAACTATTTCTCTCCTGGTATGTTCCTTTCTTGCTGGGCCCCAAATTTACCTGCAAATAAAGCTAAAATGGCTTTATCTCTAGTTATAAAAATCTCCAATCAGGAACATCACCCAGTTATAGAAATTTCCCTTTATCAGTCTCTATTTTTTTATGGACCCAAAGCTTCTAATCAACAACTTCCCCCAAGCCTCCTCCTCTCCTAATCTCTAACCTTCAAGATGTCTTTTAAATGCCACTCCCTGAGCCACTTAAGGTCAGTTCTAAATTCCCTATGCCTCCAAAAGCTTGTGTATATTCCTTGATTACCACTTCTCTTCCCTCTTTCCTCTCCTCCCCATCTCCTGAGTTACATATCTGTGTTTCCCAACTTCAAGTAGCCCAGAGACACCACGTTAACATTTTACAGCCCTACCATCTTCATAGAATCAAACAGTGATATAAAGCTCTGTTTGATCATTCTTGACCCGAACTGGTAAGAAGTATTCTCAAAGACATCTATAATTTAAAAACGGAATTTTTTTCTTAGCCTTTGACCTTGCAGAAGTTGCAATCTTAAGTGCCTCCAAAGGGAACAGTAAGGTATCCTATAAATGATTGAAAATGATCCGGTGGAGATTGGAAGAGTCTGGAGAGGTCTGAGGTCTCTGGAGGTCTCTGAAAAGCTAGCCAGCCTCGACTGGCTGCTTCATGTCAAGACAGCCCATATAGTCAGATCACCCCCATTTTCAAGGAAAGCTAATAATCTGTATTTTTATGTGAAGAAATTCCCTACGTTTAAAGGTTGCCAACTAATTCAATTTTTCTAAACACTGTATAGGCCAAATGAAAATCATTTTATCTAGTTTTAGTCTGAAGGGCTTCATGGTAAGTCTTTTTTCCTAAGACATTTTAGAAGTATTTTCAAATATATGGGAAGAGACCAGAGCATTTATTCTAAGGAAGACCGGCATGAAAGAAAGTTCATTTTATTGGAAAGTAACGGAATGTTTAAAGCCATAAAATTTTGCAGTCTAGGTAAAGTGAATTATATTAGGTTGGGAAAAAAGGGTTATAAGTGTTAGTTTTTCACCTTTGTAAACATCTCTTACCCATCCACTTCTTTGTCCTCACTGCCACCAGCCTTGTCCAAGCTCCCAGTATATCGCCCTGGAAAGTACCCTTGCCCTCCAAGTGGGAGGCACCACGCACAGTGTCATCTGCTGTATGTTTTACTTTTTAATGGCGAATTTAGACCATATCCATCCTGAGCATAATATAATTAATAAAGTGCATGTGCCCTACTATATTTTCACCCTTTATGCTGACACCAGTTTATTTTAGAACTTTAAGTTGAAGGTTCTAATTCTTTTGGACAAAAAAATAAAAACTTAAAAATCTCTCCAATTTTTTCTCTCGAAATGCATATGTACATACATGCATGCAATAATAGAAAACATAGGGAGTCAACTGGTCAAAATTAAACAAAAGGCCAAAATTCATTTCCAACCACTAAAATCAATTCAGATTGTTTAGAGTCAGATTTAGTATACCGCAATTTCCCGTGATTCATGGTTAAACAATCAAATCTTGGCAGAGACTTTAGGATCATTGCTAAAGTATTGGACCTAGGACTTAATATCTTTTTTTCAATTAGCACTAAAGTAATTCCTAGTTTTTTATTCAATTTGTAGCTCATAAAATCTTGGCCAGCTAATGGAAAAATATGT
The DNA here is from genome assembly GCF_041296265.1 of Equus caballus. Lineage (NCBI taxonomy): Eukaryota > Metazoa > Chordata > Mammalia > Perissodactyla > Equidae > Equus > Equus caballus. The sequence goes on along the minus strand of NC_091685.1, from coordinate 91,533,596 downwards.
TTTTAAATAGATATTTGGTCAAATCATGGTTCCTTTGAATGTAATAGTGTATAAAGTATAATCTCTAAATCTGTTATAGCATCAGAGACAAGGATTTAAACTGGATTAATTCCTGCTAAACCTAAACTTTGCCATATTTTACATTCACGTAAGAAGAATTTTCTAAATTTTAATTCATTTCGACTGCTCAGTCCGGGTTTTTTCTAAACAATGTGGCAAAAGGCAGCAAAATTTTAATATGATAATTTTTAAAAATTTAATTTTAGGGGCCAGCCCTGTGGCCCAGTGGTTAAGTTCGCACACTCTGCTTTGGTGGCCCAGGATTTTGCCGGTTTGGATCCTGGGCGTGGACATGGCACTGCTCATCAGGCCATGCTGAGGCGGCGTCCCACATGCCACAACTAGAAGAACCCGCAACTAGAATATACAACTATGTACTGGGGGGATTTGGGGAGAAAAAGCAATTAAAAATAAAGATTGCCAATAGTTGTTAGCTCAGGTGCCAATCTTTAAAAAAAAATCTAATTTTAATATGATCTTTTTTTACCTCAGGTTATGTTTTTAGCCTCTATTATCCTTGAGAAAATGAATTCTATAAATTAATTAATCAAAGATAAATTTTCTTTTCTGTAGCCTTTGTCTTTCAAAACTAAAAACCTCTAATTTTATTTTGTATGCATATCTGTCTGTCATTGTGATTTCTTAACAAAAGAAACAAGAATTTCAGGAAATAGTTCAGACATTCATTCACTTTATTTTTGAAAACTAAATAAAAATGTTCCATTTTCTTTCAGTTGTCTTCTACACCTTATTGGTCATTATGGGCACAGCACACACTTCGCAAGAACTAAGTTATTCTGAATTCTTAACTTAAAGAATCAGTTGAAAAAAATCTAATCTTATGGAATGTAACATATTGCAAATATTTTCAAATGAAGACCAACTGGAACATGTTATATAGTCTACATGATAAAATCTTTGGAGAGACAATGACAGCAAAAATGGCAGAGTTTGGACCTCAGAAAATTCTCTCCCCCATAAAAGCAATAATAAAAATAGCAAAAATTGTCAGAATCAACCTTTTCAGAACTCTGGATATCAGCAAAAGTTTTTCAGCAATCCACTGAGCATTTATTCAAGAAAAAAAGGCTGAATTTTGGTAAGGAGAAGAAACTTTGAGACATTTTCATTTGTCCTGTTCTGATTCTCCACTCTATAGATTTGGGATAGTTTTAAACACCAAAGGCTACAATCATGGGAAAACCAGTAACCTCAATCATAGCATAAACCAACAGCTTGTAATCATGGTGTAAACCAATAGTCTACAACCACATTGTAAACCAATGGCGTACAATCATATTGTAAACCAACAGCCTGCAATCAGAGGGTAAGCCAAAAGCCCACGATCACAGTGTAAACCAACAGCCTACAATCATGGCATAAACCAACAGCCTGCAATCATGGTATAAACCAACAGCTTGCAATCATGGTGTAAACCAACAGCCTACAATCAGTGTAAACCAACAACTTGCAATCATGGTGCAAACCAATAGCCTAATAGCCATCAGAGGGGATAGAAAGAGGGTGGAGCTCCTTAAAAGTTTACTCCCAAAGCATTATCATTATTTGACCTGTATTATAGTTCCCTGAAAACTCCACACTCAAGGCTATTTTTTATACCTGACTCAGAGCTCACTCCATGCAGAAGCTATTTCCCCAGGAGCACTTGTCAAAAACAATGAGAGGCAATTAACTTCATGGCTGTATGAAGCAGTGGATAACAGTTGGGCAAACAATATGCTAACCAAAATGCTTAAAATAAAAAGTCTAGAGAATGAGATGCCCACAGGGGCACTGAAAATTTCCAACATATTTCTGGGAATCTAGATGTCCACATGATGCATAAGGTTTTCCCCAACACACATACAGGGCCCTTGAGCAAGACAAGGAAACATTGATTCCCGTGGTATAGGAAAATTCTGTCCAATCATTAGCTGACTATAAGATAACCAATTAGAAACTTTAGTGACAAGATATGACAAAGAATACAGACTTTATAGAATTAGTTCAGAGAAGACAATAAGCAAACAAACAACCCTGGGGAAGGACAAGAATCTTATTTCTAGAGTTGCCACATTATATTGTTTAAAATGTCCAATTTTCAGGGCCAGCCCAGTGGCGTACTAGATAAGTTTGCAGGCTTTGCTTTGGCAGCCTGAGGTTGGTCAGTTCAGATCTCAGGTGTGGACCTATGCACCACTCATCATGCCATGCTGTGGCAGCATCCCACATACAAAATAGAGGAAGATTGGCTCAGATGTTAACTCAGTGAGAATCTTCCTCAAGCAAAAAGGGGAAGATTGGCACAGATGTTAGCTCCGGGACAATCTTCCTCACCAAAAAAAAGTAGATAAATAAAAATAAAATATCCAGTTTTCAATAAAAAATTACTAGACATGAAAGGAAACAAGAAAGTACGGCCCATACACAGGAAAAGAAGAAATCGACAAAAAGCTTTCCTGAGGAAGACCAGACATTGGACTTACTGGACAATGACTTTAAAGAAGATATGTTAAATATGTTCAAACAACTAAAGGAAACCATGCCTAGAGAATGAAAGGAAAGTATAAGAATGATAACTCACCAAATACAGAATATTAATGAAGAGATAGAAAACATTTTAAATGCACACAGAGAAAGTCTGGAGTTGAGAATACAATAACTGAAATAAAAATTTTACCAACAGGACTCAGCAGCAAATTTGACAGAGAGAAGAAATAATCAGCAAACTTGAAGATAAGTTGGTCTAGATTACTCAGTATGAGGAAAAGGAAGTAAAAAGAATGAGCAAAAATAAAGAGAGACTCAGAGGCCTATGAAACAATATCAAGTGTACCAACATATGCATATTAGGAGTCCAAGAAGGAGAGAAGAAAAAGAGATAGGAAGAAAAATTATTTTAAAAAATAATGGCAAAAAATCCTCCCAAATTTGATGAAAAACGATAATATACACACATAAGATGCTCAATAAAATCCAAGTAAGGTAAACTCAAAGGATTCTACATCTAGACATATCATAATCAAACTGTTGAAAGGCAAAGAGAGAATCTTGAAAACAGCAGGAGAGAGATGATTCATCACATACTAGTGATCCCAGTAACATTGTCAATTTCTCATCAGGAAACATGGGGACTAGAAGGGGGTGGAAATGACGTATTAAAAGTGCTGGAAGACTGCCAACTAAGAATTCAATACCCAGCAAAACTATCCTTCAAAACTGAAGGAGAAATTAAGGTATTCTCAGATAAACAAAAGTTAAGAAAATCCATCACTTGCAAACCTATCCTACAAGAAATACTAAAGAGAGTCCTTCAGGATGAAATGAAAAACCATTAGAGAGCAACTCAAATCCATGTGAAGAATGAAAAAGCACTGATAAAATTAATTACATAGGTAAATATAAAAGCCAGTTTAAATGCATGTTTTGTTTATAAATCTTTTTTATTATATGATTTAAAATAAAATTATATAAAGCACAAATTATAAATCTATGTTAAAGGACATGCAATGTATAAAGATGGAATTTGTATGACAATAACAGCACAAATGAGGGGGAGAAACAGAAATATATAGGAACAAAGTTGTTGTATATTATTGTAATTAAATTGGTATTGATCCAAACTACATTGTTATAAGCGAAGAAGTTAATTGTAATTCCAAGGGCAATAACTAAAAAACTTTATTTTAAAAAAACGGTAAAATAAATGGCAAGGGAATTAAAATGATACAGTAGAAAATATCTATTCAATACAAAAGGCAGCAAAGGAGGAATAGAGGAACAAAAAGAGTATAAGACATGTAGAAAACAAATAGCAGATGTAAATCCTACCTTAGTCCATACAATGGAATATTATTTGGCCATAAAAAACAATGAAGTACTGATTCAAACTACATCATGGATAAACCTTGAAAACACTATGCTAAGTAAAAGAAGCTAGACTCAAAAGATCCATATTTGATTTCATTTATATGAAATGTCCAGAATAATCAAATCCATAGAGACGGAAGGTAGAAGTGGTACTATGGTCTAAAGGTTTATGTCCCTCTAAAATTCATACATTGAAATCCTAACTCCCAAGGTGGTGGTATTAGGAAGAGGGAAGTGGGGTCTTTGGGAATTGACTAGGTAATAAGGGCAGAGCCTTTATGAAAGGGATTAGTGTGCTTATAAAAGAGACCCCACAGAGCTCCCTAACACCTTCTGCCACGTGAAGATACAACAAGAAGTCTTCGAACCAGATGGGGGCCTTCACCTATCCATGCTGACACCCTGATCTATGACTTCCAGCCTCCAAAACCATGAGAAATAAATGTTTGTCATTTTTAAGCCACCCAGTCTATATTTTATTATTTTATTATAGCAGCCCTAACAGACAAATACAAGCGGGAAGTGACTGCTAACAGGTACACAGTTTCCTTTTGGGGTGATTATATGTTCTGCAATTAGATAGTATTGGTATTATCAGCCCTGATATCGATTTCCCTACATTAGACCCAGTGTGTGTGGGGTTGGACCCAAAGTATTCATTCTCTGCTTGCTCCCTGGCTTCCTAGCTCCACTGTAGGCCTTGGAGACAAATGGCCAAGGATAACCTCCTGGATTTGTTATCTCCCCTTCTTCCTCCTCTCTGCAAGCAGCTACAGGCTGGTGGGAAGCTGCTGATCAGCAAGGTCACAGGCTCCCTCCTCTCTGCAAGTAGTCTCAAGGCCAAACACAGGCTGATGGAAAAGCTCCAACCAGCAAGGCCATATGCTCCCCCTCCCCTACCTAAAACCCCAAATAAAAGCCCTTACTTTTAGCTTTGTGGGGAGTTTGGGATTTCAGTGTTAGCTGCCCTTTCTCCTTGCTCAGTGCTGTGCAATAACAAAATTCCTACTTTCTTCCACTACACCCTGTGTCAGAGATTGACTTGCTGCACAACGGGTGAGCGAACTCACTTCAGGTTTGATTCATTGGTGGTTGAACAACCCTATGAATATAGTGAAAACTGCTGAAAGGGTAAATTTCATGGTGTGTGAATTGCATTTCATTAAAAACAAAATCCTTGGAATTAGGGACCATTTTTTTTATCCCCAGAGCGGCTATCTCAGGATGCAATCAATGAGTGTTGAATAAAAGACAGTTTAAGGGCAACGCTAACAGCAGGTCATGGCCTGTACCAATATAAAAGGAAGAGAGTTGGAAACTCATACTTGATCAGTATTTCTCCAGCTCTTTTTTTTACAGGGTGTTCACTAATTTTAATGACCTCTTTCAATTCTGTAGACAGAAAAGCCTTTTGTGTAGTGATATCAGCCATAAACTTTATTTTCATGTACTCATCACTGTTTTCTTCTTTACTCCATATCCTGTCCTCGGACTGGGTAGAAGAAATGTCCAGGTAGATAACCAATTCCACTCTTTAGCCTCTGATTTCATTAACTGCCTCAACTCCAGTAACTTCCCAACAGCATTCCTCATGAGCCGCCACTCACACATAGGCAAAATCCAGAAACTTGTTTTCACCTACAACTTCCCATGACAGAAATATTAATTGCAAGCATTTCTCGTCCTGACCACAATCTCCTAATTTTCCCGTTCTCTTATTCTGCGCTCTCCCTTTGCTTATTCTCCTACCTCATTAAGGTCATCAGACTTTTATTTCTATATTTTCTCCCATTATATTGATCACTTGCTTAGCCTCAAAAGGATACCACCGTGGACAGAGAGTAGTGAGAAGGTAGGAGGCAGGGGGGCAACGAGGTTTGGAAAGTCAGGCAGGTATCCAATAACACCAGGACTTTTTGGACATGGAAAGGAGTTGGGATTTTATGCTATTGAAAGATTTTATTCTATTGAAATTTTATTAAAGCCATTTTAAACATAAAAATGACCGTCTGGTTTATAATTTTAAAAATCACTCTGGCTCTTATAGAAGGAGAGAGTAAAAAGGGAGCCAGTAAAGAGGAGACTATAGAAATCTCAGTAGGAGATGACAGCACCTGGGACTTAAGTGATGATAGTGAAGACAAAAAGGAATTAATAAAATTAACATGGATCTTCGAGATCGATGGATTTGTTGATGGTTTAGATGTGAAGGTTGAAAGAAAGCTTGTATCACTGATACACCTAGGTTTTTGGCTTGCATAAGTGATTAGTGATGTCATTTACCCATATGGAGAAAATTTAGTAAAGACTGGTTTGGGATGAATAATCAGGAATTCCATTTTGAGATGATTCTGATAAGGTAGCAAAGGCAGTAAAAGCATAGTTTTTATTTTCACCAAAATGCACCCATAAAAAATAGATGAGTCACTAGATGGCAAAACTAAATGGGCAGCATCTAAAACAAAACTAGGTGACAAGCTATCTCACAAACCCCAAAATACTAGTGGATGGGGACATGCCACCCACATTTATAAGACCTAAATGGTATACAACCATGTGTGCTAGGGGAAGCTGGGGAGGCAACGGGACATCTACAAGGTGAGAGAACAGGAAAACCAAAAGAGACAACAGATACACATTGGAAAACATCATGGGACAATTTAAGCAAAACTGTTGAACTGCAAGAGTTTTTCATACTTGCAGATGATTATGCATGGGATCTGAAGGAGAAGAAATAAACCAAGTCTTATGAACACTAAAATCTAACTAGTCATATTTCCCTTTCAAGACAAGGCCCTGCACTGAGGAAAAATAGCTGAGAATAGATTCCAAACCATACAGGACAGAGGTAATTCAAGCAAATTAAAGAGCAGGTCAAGTAAAAGCAGCAGAAAGGAATAGAATCAGATCTCAGATAGTACAAGATTATATTTTTAATACGTCCTGCAAACAACAGATCCACAGCTATCTTCATACATTCCTCCTTTTAAAATTCAGGAAAAATAATCCACACAAATGAGCAACAGAAAGGATTAGGGGCATATGTAGCTATTTTAAGGAAAGAGAGAGTAGACACTGGTACAAAATTCCTATGAAAACACACCAAAATGATATTACCACAAAACAGATGAAAATTAGAATGTAATATTTCAAACTAAATTATAAAAAAGTAAGAGAGTTATGCAGAATGTGAAAAGACAATATAAGTAAGAGAAACTAGAAATGAGATATTGGATTCATTAAAGAAGTAGAAATTATTTCAGGAAAGATGACTAATCTACTTTCTGCCTCTATGGAGTTGCTTAATCTAGATATTTCATATAAATAAAATCATAAAATATATAGTCTTTTATAACTGACTTCTTTCACTTAGTGTAGTGTTGTCAAGGTTCATCCATCTTGTAGCATGCATCAGTCTTTCATTGTTTTTGTTTGTTTGTTTCTGTTTTGTGAGGAAGATCATTGCTGAGCTGACATTTGTGCCATTCTTCCTCTGCTTTATGTGGGATACTGCCACAGCGTGGCTTGATAAGCAGTGCTAGGTCCACGCCCGGAGTTCTGAATCTGCGAACCCCGGGCCACCGAAGACATTTGGATTGTTTCCACTTTTGAGCTATTATGAATAACGCTGCTATAAATATTGATGTACAGGTTTTTGTCTGGACATACTTTTCATTTCCCTTGGGAGTGGAATTGCTGGATCGTATGGTAACTCCATGTTTAACCTTTTGAGGAACTGTCATACTTTTTTTGAAAGTGGCTCCAACATTTTACATTCTCATCAATAACAAATGGGTTTTTAATTTTTCCACGTGCTCCCAACACTTGTTGTTATCTATTTGATTTTGTCCATGCTAATGAATGCAAAGTGGTTCATCTTTCTGGAGCAACTACAGTGGTATTGTATTTTAAATTTCAATGTTTATGTGTTCATTGCTAGTCTATAGAAATAGATTTGATTTTTGTGTATTTATCTTGTATCCTGTGATCTTCTTGAACTCACTCAATAATTCTAGGAGAGGTTTGTGTGTGTGTGTGTGTGAGGAAGATTGGCCCTGAGCTAACAGCTGTTGCCAATCTTTCTCTTTTTGCTTGAGGAAGATTGTCACTGAGCTAACATCTGTGCCAATCTTCCTCTATTTTATGTGAGATGCTGCCACAGCATGGCTTGACGAGAGGTGCTTGGTCTGCACCAGGATCCAAATCTGCAAAATCTTGGCCATGGAAGTGGAGCATGTGAACTTAATCACTATGCCACACAGCCAGCCCCCTAGGAGAGTTTCTTTTTGTCTTTTGTTGTTTTTTGTAGATTCCTTGGGATTTTCTATGTAGACAATTTCATCATTTGCAAGTAGGGACAGTTTTATTTCTTCTTTTCCAATTTGTATGACTTTTATTTCCTTTTATTGCCTTAATTGCACAAGCTAGAAATTCCATTACTATGTTCAATAAGAGTGGTGAAAATGAACATTCTTGCCTTGTTCCTGAATTTGAAGGAAAGCATTCAGCCTTTCACCATATATACAATGCTAGCTGTAGGTGTTTTATAGAGGCTCTTTATCAAGGGGAGGAAGTCCTCCTTCCATTCTTATTTTCTGAGAATGAAAGTCTTTCCCCACCAAAGCCAGTCCAAAAAGACTGGAAGAAGTGACTGGTCCTTCAAATGCTCAGACATCAACAGAAGTCCACTAGAAATATAAAAAAGCAAGGAAACATGACACCACCAAAGGAATACAATTTTCCATTAAATTATCCCAAGGAAATGGGGATCTACAAGTAACTTGAAAAAGAATTCAAAATAATTATTTTCAGGTAGCTCAGAGAGATGCAAGAGAACATGGATAAACAACTGAACAAACTCAGGAAGATATGAACAAAAGGAGAAGTGTAACACAGGAATAGAAGTCATAAAAAAGAACCAAATAGAAGTTACGAAGCTGATGAACAAATTGAATGAAATGAAAAATGCAATAGAGAATGTCTTAGGTAATTCAGACTGCTATAACAAAATACTACAGACTAGGTAGCTTAAAGATAACAGAAATTTATTTCTCACAGTTCTGGAAGCTGAAAGTCCAAATCAGAAGGCCAGTATGGTGAGGTTCTGGTGAAGGCGCTCTTCCTGGTTGCAGACTACTGACTTCACACTGTGTCCTCACATAGTGGAAGGGATGAGCTAGCTCTGGACCCTCTTTTATAAGTGCATTAATCCCATTCATGAGGGCCCCACTCTCATGACCTAATTACCTCCTAAAGGCCCCACTTCCTCATGTCATCATATTGGGCATTTGGATTTCACATATGAATTGGGGAGGAACACAAACATTCAGACCATAGCAGAGAGCTTCAACAGCAGACTTGATTAAGCAGAAAGAGGAAAACATAGGGAATAAGCTCCTTGGCATTGGTCTTGGCAATGATTTCTTGGATATGACACTAAAAGTATAGGCAGCAAAAATCAAAAATAAACAAGTGGGACCACATCAAACTAAAAAGGTTCTGCACAGCAAAGGAAACAATCAGAAGAGTTAAAAGTCAACCTGCAGAATGAGAGAAAACATTTGCAAATCACATATCTGACAAGGGCTTCGTATCCAAAATATATAAGGAACTCATACAACTCAATTGCAAAAAAATAAATAACCCATTTAAAAAAGGGCAAAGGACCTGAATAGACATTTTTCCAAAGAAGACATACAAGTGACCAATAGGTACATTTGAAAATATGCTCAACATCACTAGTCATCACAGAAATGTAAATTAAAACCACAATGAAATATCACCTTACACCTGTTACAATGGCTACTGTCAAAAAGACAAGAGATAAGTGTTGGCAAGGATGTGGAGAAAAGGGAACCCTTTTACACAGTTGATAGGAGTGTAAATTTGTACAACCTTTATGGAAAACAGTGTAGACATTCCTCAAAAAAATTAAAACTAGAACTACCACATGATCCAGCACTCCCATTTCCGGGTATATATTCAAAAGAAATGAAATTAGGATCTCAAGGAGATATTTGCAGCTCCATGTCCACTGCAGCATTATTCACAAAGCCAAGATATGGAGACAGCCTAAGTGTTCATCGATGGATGAACAGATAAAGAAATTGTGAGATTTTATATATATATATATATACACATGCATAGACACAAATAGAATCTTCTTCTTCCTTAGAAAAGAAGGAAATCCTGCAATTTGCAACAATGTGGATGAACTAGAGGACGTTATAATAAGTGAAATAAGCCAGGCACAGAAAGACAAATACTGCATGATATCAGTTATACACAGAATCAAAAAAAGTCAAACTTAGAGAAAAAGATAGTACAATGGTAGCTGCCAGGGGCTCTTGGGGCTATAGCTAATAGTAATGCATTCTATATTCAAAATTTGCTAGGACAGTAGATCTTACCTGTCTTAGAGAAAAGGTTAACTATGTGAGATGATGAGTATGTTAGTTAGCTTGGTTATGGTAATCATTATACAAGCTATACTTATATCAAAACACATCATTGTACACCTTAAATATATACAATTTTTAATTGTCAATCATACTTCAATAAAGCCTGAAAAAAATCGTCTACTTTCTCTCTATTGTTCAGATTGTGTCATTTCTATTTTTCTATCTTTCAGTTCACTGACTCCTCTGTCCCATCCATTCTGCTGTGAGTTCATCCAGTGACCTTTTTATTTTGGCTATTGCATCTTTCAGTTCAAAAATTTCCATTTGATTCTTCTTCCTATCTTATATTTCTTTGCTGAGACATTCTATTTCTTTGTTGAGACTATTTGTTCATTTGTTTCAGGTACGCTTGTAATTGCACATTTTAGCATTTTTATCATAGCTGCTTTAAAATCTTTGTCAAGCAATCTAACATCTCTGTCACCTTGGTGCTGGCATCTATTGATTGTCTTTTTCATTCAGTGTGAGAACTTCCTGGTTCTTGGCATGATGAGTGATTTTATTATGTTATGAGACTGTATATTACTTTCCCTATTATGTTGTGAGACAATATTATTGAACCTTCTGTTTTAGCTGACTTTCTCTAAAGCTGCTCAGAAAGGGAAAGAGAAAGGTGGCACTACCTCATCTTGCTAGGTGGAAGTAGAAGTCTAGGTTCCCGCTTTGCCTTAGTTGACACCTGTTTCTTTTTGGTGGAGGGGGCTCCTCACCTCTGCTTGGTAGAGTGGGAGTTCCTGCTCCCCATGTGGTCTCCACCAAGACCCAGGGCCTTGTTATGAGATCAGCAGGATAAAAGTCCCTCCTTGGCCTTCTCTGACACCACTCTGGTGAGGTCGATGAATTGCCTTGTTATAGCTTCATGAAGGTGAAACTCTAGGCTCCCCACTCAGCCTTTGCTGGCATGGCTGGCAGTGGGGCCACAGCTTTTGTTTGGTGTTTGACTAGAGTAGAGCAGTTAATGTCTAAAAGTTTCCCCTTTTCCTAGACTACCCCTTTCCTGGTCTTCTGGCTACAAATATATTGTTTTTATGGGAATTTGTCTGCATTCATTGGTATTTCTGGGTTGCTGGTTTTTCAGATCCAGGTCTGAGATATATGAGGCAAAAAAGTAAACCCAGGGGCTCACCACCACCGTATCGTTCCTCACGTCCCAAGTTCCCTGGCGAGACTGTCTTCTGCTCTCTATGTTTCAGCAGCTTTTCATCTTTATTTTATACATAAGGTCCAAGGCTTTTAGTTGTACTTAGCAAGAGAAATAGGAAAAAGTACATCTGGAAGTGGAACTTCTTCAACTTATTTTAAGTTTTAGGGTGACATATTTTGTATTCAATGTCTTCGAGAATGTTACTCTGCTCATTTTTCTCTTCTTTTCCTGTAATAACTCGCACAGGACTTAGCCCCAATCCTTTCATCTTGCTCATGTTTAAGCACAGTAAGTCTCCGTGTGCTCCTGTGAGGAGCCTCCTCTTCAGGGAGTGGGGCGCACCAGGACAGCTTTCTCAGCTTCCCGGAGGTGGGGCTAGCAGTTCTATCACGAACAACGAAGAGTTTAAAATATGTCCACACTTCTTTCTGAAATCTGCTTTCCCATCTCTTCTCCCACTCTCCTCTGAATCTTTTTTTCCCCTTTTCCCTTAGTGTCCTTGCCCTAGTGTCAATTTCGATTCTACTTCCTCCAGTTTCTCTTCAGTATGGGGCTTTGTCCTGCAAAACAACTTCAGCAGTTTGGTAGGGCCTAGCCTGACCCAGCACTGTCAGGTCTCCCACAGTCTTCCTGCACAGGTACACCTACTGGGACTTAGAAAGCCCTCGCCCAGTTAGAGCTGCTTTTCCCAGATCGGCTGACAGTTTCCTTCTGCTCCTGAGTGGAGCCCCTTTCTTTGGAAGGTGAGTATTTGTTAGTAATTTCAGGATTCCGTGGGTCGGTTTCCTTCTGCACAGGTTCAACCACAGGGCTGTTTTGCTATATTTTGGACTTTGGGGGCACCTCATCGCCCAGTTTTGTTGAATATGCTGCCCATGGGATTTTGGCCTTCTTATCCTAGTTTCTATGTTTGCTTTCTGGGAGGATTCAGGCAGATTCAAAAACTATGCCACCAATGCCACCTGGCCTTCCTTCAAACTCCTTTAAAGATGTAGTAACTCCTTCCTCTATGGCATCCTGTTTCAAAGTTTCATTTGCCTTCACAATTCTACTGAATCTATTCTTGATCAAATCACCAATAACATCTTTGCAATTAAATTCACTTTCCTGTTCTTTCTCTCATCACTCCAAATAATTTACTCAATTCTTTAGCTAAACAGAGTAGATTTCAAATTCCTTGAGTACACATCAGGCCCTTTGTATATGCTGTTATTTCTGAGTGGACACACTTTCCATTCCCCTCCCTACATGTCTTTGCTCTCAGTTTTCAATACACATTCATCAATCCCTCAAGACTGAGTTGTGTCTCTCATATGCATTTCTTACTCTGTGCTCAAGCTTGCAATAGTTCTTAGAATGGCATATCAAAATTCTGCACTTGTCTCTCAACCCCTGCTATAAATAAGCTCTTTAAGGGCCACAACTATGTTTTGTTCATCTCTATATCCTTAGCCATAATGTAATCCCTAGTACATTCCTTCAATAAATATTGAATGAATTAATGAAAGAAAAAATAGTCCTTTTATGAACCTAGTCTTTTCAATATAAATCTACGTTTGCAAATAATTTTCTTATTTTTATTAAAGGAATGTATTGTTTTATTGAGCTAAAGGTAATCATCTATACTGTAGAGAATTTATAAAAGCAAGAATTAAAATTAAAATCACCTGTGTTATAATCTCAATACTCAAAAATAGCTACTTTTAAAAATTTTAGTCTACATCCTTCCTATCTTTTTTCTGTGTATGTTTATGTGTGTATAATGGAAACAATATTGAAAATATTAAAATGATATATTTTTCATTTCACTTTTAAAGCCTTAAACATGAAGTAGATTAAAATGCATCTTTTACAGATATGAGGCAACATGGTTTGTTAAGAAGTATATAGGCTCTGAAGCCAGAGTGCCTGGGTTCAAATTCTGAGTCTACCACTTTATAAGCTGTGTAAACACAGACTGGTTACATAACTCCTCTGTGCCTCAGTTTGGTAGTAAAATGGAGATAATGATAGTACCCATCTCAGGGGACTGCAATGAGAGCTAAATGAATTAAAATCTTTGATGTGTTTAGAATAGTGTTTTGCACATATTAAATGCTATAAAGTTACTTGTTAAAGGCATAAAATAAATAATTATGATTCTCTGCATGCATCTCATCATAACGTCCTGAAAAATAACATTATGTAGAGAAACTCCCAGCCAGACTGGAAAGGAGAAGGAAAGAAAAAGAAAACACTTCCACTTCTGGGAGAAAGAAAGAGGAAGTCATGAAAGGGACAGAGCAAGGTCATCAAATTCCAGACCTCCACGGGATATGGGGCATGAACTGCAGAGACACTCAAATAAATATCAAAGAACAAGATCAAAGCTAGTGCCCACTCTTCCAAGTGGTACCTGAGGGTCACTCAGTCTCTCCGAAGCCTTGCCCTTCAGCCTGGGACCACATCCAATATGGTGCAACAGCAGTAGTGCAGCACAATCAGAGGGAAGTATATAGAAAAACCTCTCCCACATTGTATGTGGTATGAAGAAAACCCAGATGTTTTTTAATACTCCCACCCAAGGGAGACGACAGGTACCATAAAAGAGACCTCGCATCAGGAAATAGATATTTCTGAGGGCAAGGACTTCAAGGCAGAGGCAAGGACAGAGTTTGCAACCAGCAGTTGCAGATGGCATCATAGACCCAATGACCAGGTAGGATCAAATACCAGCAACAAGTTCAAGAGAAAGAGACCAATGCCAAAGACAAGGAGGATGACGTCTTTCAATAATAGGGTGAAAATGACTTAGAAGACTAGCCATGGGCTCCTGCAAACACACCCAAGCCTCTCTCTCTAGCCAACCTAAAGTCTTACCTACTCAGGTATACTGGGGGCCATGTTAAGGAGAAGAAGGTGGAAGCACAAGAATTGTGACAGGTTGAAGATTGGCCCAAATAAGACTGTTTTAAAACAAAAGAGCCTCTTTTTAACTAGAAGAGAATAAATTACATTTAATTAGACAATTTAAGTAAAACACACACACCCCCTCTTTGAACCCAGCTAGATGAAGAGGCTCAGGAGCAATACGAAAGTAGCTAGAGATCATGAAGAATCTATATTTTCTTTGTTCATTTCAGAAATGACATATAATTATCAACTCTCCCACATAATTTTTTTTAATTTGGGATCACATTTTACATATAATGTGTTCCCTTAAGAATATTTTTTTTTAAACCTTTTCCCCATAGCATTCTTCCAAAGTGGTTTTGATAACAAATAAAATTTCATAAAATAAGCATAATTTATTTCACCAATCTTCTACAATTAGATACTTAAGTTGTATTCAATTTTTAATGCTATAATTAATGATGCAATAATTATTTTAGTTACATCTCTATTTCTTTATAACATGTTTTTCATTGTAGAATTCTTGAATTGAGGGAATACATAGTTTGTAGCTTTTGATACATATTCTCGAGTTGTCCTCTAGATAAAGCTCAAACTCCATAGTTAAAAAAAAATCTATTATGATCTGGTTCTTGCTTCGCTGTGCAGCTTAAATTCTCTCTACCCTCATCCACCCCAAACCGTACACTTTAGCTAGACTCTACACTCTAATACTGTTAGAAGCTTGCACTTGTCTCTCTTCTTACTGGGCCAGTTTCCCTCGTTCCTTCAACTTCTCTTTTGCCTGGGTGAATTCTCCTCTTTGTTCAGGTCTTAGCTGAAACGTCATCTCCTCCTCACCATGCTCAACACCTGCTTGTACCTCACACACAACCGTGTTGAGTCCTTTCCAAATGATCACTTGATTTCCTTAGGAAATTAATAAATCTTCCCAACTGAAGAAATAATCTTATCTGAGTAGTAATATAAATAAAAAATATGTAAATAAAAACAGAATTATATGAGTAGCTACTAAGTGCCAGGCTCTGTTCTAGGCACTAGGAGCACAAGCATAAGAAAGACATAGTCCTGGGGCTAGCCTAGTGGTGTAGTGGTTAAGTTCATGCACTCCAGTTTGGTGGCCCAGGGTTCGCAGATTCAGATTCTGGTCACTGACCTACACACTGCTCATCAAGCCATGCTGTGGCAGCATCCCACAAACAAAATAGAGGACGATTGGCATAGATGTTAGCTCAGCAACAATCTGCCTCAAACAAAAAGAGGAAGATTGACAACAGGTATTAGCTCAGGGCCAATCTTCCTCACCAAAAATAAAAAATAAAATAAATAAAATAAAAAAGACAAAATATTAATTTAAAAAAACTTCCCTGAAAAAAAAGGAAAGAAAGACATGGTCCAGTGACTACAAATGTCTAAAAAACACTTGATTCAAATACAATCTCATTGGAGGTCAAGTAAACACCAATTATGACACAATACCATTTTTCTCCTATAAATCTTGCCAAATTGTTTTAAATGAATGAACTCTTACGATAATGAAAATGTAGGAAAATAGGCACCCTCATACCTAACTGGAGAGAATGCAAATTGTTATAGCTGTATGGAGGGTAATAATTATTTAAAAATCTACTAAAATAATTTTACTGTATATAGTGAAGCAGAAAATACCCTTAAATATACAAAGGTTTTCATGCTAAAATTTTACTGTATCTGTAGATGGCAAAAGATTGAAACCCAAAATGTTAGCAATGGTGTGTTTGGGGTGAGGGGGGGTTACTTTTTTAACTTGAATATTCTCACGTGTTCTAACTTTTCTACAATAAACAGCTATTTTATAATGAGGAAAAAAGTCTTTATAAAAACCATAGTCTCTTAACCTTAATCAGCCTCTTCCAAGTCACATTGTCAATATTTCTTTCTTCAGAAAAATGCTGTTTATCTCTGCCTTTTATTTCTTGACAGCAAACAACGACTTTATGGGGAAGAAGAACCCCTCCACCACGTGTGATTTAATTTTCTCTCTTACTGAAGCTTATGAGTATTTTTGAAAGATTAGATAAATTATGTTTCCTGGTTTATCTTTATTTTCATGTTTATTTGGCCTCTTCAAAGAATTCTAATAGAAATCACTCTGCAGACAAGTCTTAGTTTTTGTTTGAATTTCAGTTGTAATGAGATATTTTTTGATATACATTGATGTTGATCCAACCTCTTAGGAGATTTTGGTGTGGGAGACGTTCTATTATACATTTTTTAATTCATTATGTGAAATGAAACCATCTGTAACCTTTTCAAAGCAAAAACTCAAAGACGCAAAGTCATCTGATAATGAAAGCAATAAAATTGGACATGAAAATACTGGCGGTCAGCATCGTCTAAGAGAACACTAACCAGGAAGATTCATAAACCTTAGTTAGATAGTCTCTCCCCACCACCATTAAGTCATTGTCAAGCAAATGCAATCAGATTTGAGTGGCACTAATAACAAACTGCTGGAAACTGGACCAGATTCTCAAAAACTTTCAAGATTATTCACTTAATAGCTAGAGACTAAAAACACTAGATATAATCAATCTGGGACAACCAGTTACAATCGGTGACTTGAGCCATCTGGCCAAGCTCTCACTTCTTTTAGGTCACCACTTGGCAACTTCATTAGCATTAAGCTCTGAGTTATCATTTGAAATGATGTGGAAAGCAGTATTTCTGTCATGAGCAAGACAAAATAAAGGATAGCTAGAGATATAGATTCCACTCTTGTTACATGCTGTTGCATGTTGAAATTAAGACATGGTGGAGCATTTACATGCTTGACTTAAAGATGACTTGCTACATAAAATATTTAACTAGCCCTATTTTCAGACCTGCTAGTTAAAGAGTTCCCTTCCTCCTAAAAAATATACCACCTTCTGAAGATTTATGCAAATAATTATCATCCAAAGGCAGTAACAATAATTTATTATTAGAAGCTTTCCATAGCTCTTTTGTCTACAGAATTTCAGCAGTGATATAAAGTTTTCTCCTTCAATTTCTCTGGTGTCTTGCTACTCAAAGTTTGGTCGCTACACCAGTAGCAATGGGATCACCTGTAAGCTTGTTAGAAATGCTGAATCTCTTGGTTGGCCTGGTGGCACAGCAGTTAAGTTCACACGCTCAGCTTCGACAGCCTGGAGTTCGCCAGTTGAGATCCCGGGTGCAGACTTACACATCACTTGTCAAGCCATCTTGTGGTAGGCGTCCCTCATATAAAGTGGAGGAAAATGGGCATGGATATCAGCTCAGGGCCAGTCTTCCTCAGCAAAAAGAGGAGGATTGGCCACAGATGTTAGCTCAGGGATAATCTTCCTCAAAAGAAAAAAGGAAATGCAGAATTTCAGGCTTACCCCAGAACTACTAAATATGAATATGCGTTTTAACAACATTGCCAAGTGATTCATATGCACATTAAATTTTTGCAGGTATCAGAATCATCTAGAGTATTTATTAAAACACAATCCCTCATCTCACCCTGAGTTTTTAATTCACTAAGTCTAGAGTGGAATAAAGAATTTGCATTTCTAAAAAGTTCTCCATGATGTTATGCTGATGGCCTGGGGACCACAGTTTGAGAACCACTGCTCTGGACTAGAGGATGCTTTGTGTTGACCCTAGTTTAGAACATATTATGCATATTTCAAGCAAGATAATGAAGGTAGGACTCTAAGTTTAGACACATTCCATTGAATAGCTACTAACTTGATTGATTAAAAATATATTTGACCATATGTCTGTACAAAAACCTACACACATGTTTATAGTAGGCTTATTCATAATTGTCAAAACTTGGAAGTAACCAAAACATCCTTCAGTAAGTGAATGAACAAATAAACTCTGGTACAACCAGACAATGGAATACTACTCAGCCCTAAAAAGAACTGAGCTATCAAGCCATGAAAATACATAGAGGAAACTTGCACATTACGAAGTGAAAGAAGTCAATCTGAAAAAGTTACATACTGTATGATTCCAAATCTATGACATTCTGTAAGTGGTAAAACTATAGAGAAAATAAAAAGATCAGTGGTAGCCAGGGATAGTGGGGAGAGGAAATGAATAGGCAGAGCACAGAGGAGTGTTAGAGCAGTGAAAATACTCTGTATGATACTCTGATGATGAATACATGTCATCATGTTTGTCCAAACCTATAGAATGTACAACACCAAGAGTGAATACTGAGATAAACTACGGACTTTGGGTGATAATGATGTGTCAATGTAGATTCATCCTTGGTAAAAAACAAAACAACACAATGTATCATTCTGGGGAGTGATGTCGATAATAGGGGAGGCTATGCATTTGTGGAGATGGGAGGTACATGGGAAATCTCTGTACCTTCTTCTCAATTTTGCTGTAAACCTAAAACTGCTCTAAAAGAATAAAGTCTCGATAGATAAATAGATGATGATGATCACAGACAGATAGATAGATAGATGATAGAAGTGTTTTCTAGCTACAATGTATATATGTACAATATATATATATTTGACTCATATAATACATACATATGGGAGGGAGGGGCTGCCCAATTCACTAGGATTCTCCCAATCACAGTGGCTGTGCTCCTTGTCCTCTCTCCTGGCAACATGGATGGCTGGAACCAAGGTAGAGATAACATACTCTGTCTTATCTAGTCAAATTCTCCCATCCAAAGAATTTGAGAATCTGAATAAAGACAAGGCCTCTATTTCCTGTGTCTTCCCAGACTCAGTTGTTTAGTACTTCAACGAATCCTGTAAGCTGCCAATATTCCTCCAATAATTTATTTTCCCCCAAGTTTGCAGAATTATCTGAAATGCTTTTATTCATATTTTTTTTTCAAGAACCATTTCTTCCATGAGTTCTTTTTCGGTTTTGTTCTATAATGTCTGAATAAAGGATCCATGAGCAAGTGCCAGAGAGTATAAACAATGAAAACAGCACCTCTTATGCAACCCCAGTGGCCATCATCCTTGTTCTCCATTGTTCATTGTCTGTTGAATAAAGACTGCATACCCTCTGGGGAAAGCCTAGATAGGGATTCTGTTGGTGTTGGTACAATGCCTAGAACTGACGGTCACTGTGGAGCCCAGCTCTCCCACACCTTCCCTTTTGTGGGTAGAGAACAGTCATAAACATGCTCAGATGGGACTCCATGAGAGTGAGGGAAAGCAGTATGGAAATCAGCAGGAAAAAGGGAGGGTGAAACGTACCAGGAGCAGAAAAAAACAACACCTTGCTCCAGCGGTTTGAATGAGGCGCTCCCACCTGGTAGAATATGCCACGATTCCATCTTTGAACTAAGTCTTGGTGCTTGGTAAGGACGTTCACTCTGAGCAGGAACTCAGTGTAAGAGATTGCATCATAGTTGAACTAAAAAAGTGGTAACTGTCTGAGGTGATGGATATGTTAATTAGTTTGTTAGTGGTGATTATTTCACAATGTACATGTACATCAAAACATCAAGTTGGACACCTTAAATATGTACAATTTTTATTTATCAATTATACTTCAATAAAGTGAAAAAAATAACTAAAGTGTTCTATGGGGATCACTAGCCTATATGCAAGATTTCCAAACGCAAAAATAGTCTGATTCACCACCACTAACACTATCACCACCATAAACGATTTCAACGTTTAATCTCTTCAACTTTTCACAGCTTAGTGTCATATGAGTGAACGAGATGTTAAGAAACAGCACTCTCCACACCACTAATTAGCACCACATAGTGTACCATTAACCTCAAATGAAATCCTTTAATTGGCTGTTTCTTCCGCTGAGGCTTAAAAACATTTTGAGCTAGTCAGTGCTGAAACCGACAAACAAATTCATAGAACAATGCATGAGCATGGAGACCACATGGGTTACTAATAAAGATGGGGCAGGAAGAAACGCTATTTGCCTCAGATTTCAAGGTAGTTGTTTCTTCCTTTCCTTTCCTCACACACCTGTAGAATTTTATGGATGAAGAGAATTTGAAGATAAATCATAGCAGGGAGGGTATAAACCCCTAAATTTCTGAATTTCCTCACAACAGACACTGTGACTGAAAGTTGTAGGCCTGATATTCATGAGGCCCCAGAACACCTCTCTTATTCCCCTCAGCTGGAATGGAACTGTGAAAAGCCTTGTCCTCTTGGTCTCCCCCAAAAGGATTTTCCTCAAATACTGGCTGATGGAGTGGCTCCTCCATTTCCAGAAGCTTGAGAATTTCCACCCTTCATCTGGAGGTCCTAATAAAAATATCCTGTGGCAAGTTGCTGCTACCTCCCTATCACACCCAAAGAATTCATGAGGAGGCAAACAGGAGCCTCTGGAGATTGCGATTTGAAGAAGTGTATTGCACTCTACTTTTCTGAAAGGAAGACTTGAGGATAAAGACAAAGCAGTTAAGAAATGAAAGAAAAAGTAACCCACGTGTTAGCTGAGGCCTCTCTGGCCCCTAGAGAATTGGGTATGATTGATTCAAGGCCCCATTCTCATGTTCTATGAAAGCCCTAATCCTTCTCCAAGATAACTGTAAATTCCAGTGAGGGAGGTGTAGGATGTAGGGGACTAACATGTTATGGATCATCTGTGGCTGCAAGCTATGGCTTCTTCAGTTGGCTGATTACTTTGCTATCTCAAACATGCTGTGTCTTCTGAACTGCAGCAACTCTTAGCAGAAATCAGCATCTGTCTTAATTTCCTCACACGGCACATGCACATTCTCTCTCTCTCTGTCACTATCTCGCTGTCTCTCTAACTCTTCTCTCTCTCTCATTCTCTCTCACACACACGCACACCACATCTTGCTAGGAAATGACTGAATTTGGCATATTTTAAGATTTTTCCAGATCTGGAGGAGGAATTTTCAAAGATCTCTGAGGACTCCTCTACCAGTTATCATTAATAGCTGCCTTGATCTCTATTTGACCCTCAGCCTCAGACTGTCTTGCTTATGCCACTTCTCTTCCTCCTCCTCTCTCCTCCTCATTTCCTCTTTCTCAGGAGCAACAACATACTCTTTTTACTGCCTCATGCAAAGCAGTTTAGCCTTTACTGCCTTGACTCCTGTCTTCACTGTGTCCTCAGGATCTCAACTGCTACTCAAGCATAGAACTTCAGCACAGTGGCTCTTAAGTATGGTCTCCAGAACAGCAGCATCAGCACCACCTGAGATCTTGCTGGAAATGAAAATTCTCACACCCCACTCCAGAATTATTGCATCAGAAATGCTGAAGGTGGGCCTAGAAATCTGTTTTAACACACCTACCAGGTGATTCTGATGCAGACTAAAGTTTGAGAACCATTGCTTTATGAATAACAGTTAAGGGACTGGTGGGGGAAAGGTGCCAACAAAAGAGATGGAGAAAGAAAGTTTCTACGGTAGAATACTGCTTTCAATGGCAGTGCCAACAAGTGGCTTGAAGAAAGGGAAGCTTAGCCATCACACCACCACCCCCTAATCTCTTATTACTTTACCAATGTTGCTTCAAGACAAATGTCCCATCTCCCAGTTCCCACTAGATTGCCACACTCCTCCCCCTTGCACCTTTATAAAAAAGTTTGAAGCTGCCAGTGATTGCTTTAATGTCATTGTAGCCATTACATAGGCTGATAACATAAGATTCAAAGATGGTGTATTTATAATCAAAAAATAATTGTTAAAGATAGATACAAAAATAATAATAGGATAGTTAAGCACAAATACTGTGGAAACCAAACAGGATGGTTGACAGTGACTGATTAGTTCTAGCTTTGGTTTATATTACAAATCATAGACTCTCTCTGTGTTTCTTTTGTATAACTAAGTTGGAGCACTGAGCAAATAATATATTCAAAGGAGAGGATGGGAGAATAGAATGGATGTTGTTTAAGAGTACAAACTTACAATGAGTAATGAACAGGCCCTAGAGACCTAATGCACAGTATGGTGAATATAGATAGCAATATTGTGTCGTAATCATCAAATCTGCTGAAAGACTAGAACTTGATTATTACAACAACTAAGAAGAAAAGATAATTATGTAATGTGATAGAAGTGCTAATTATCCCTACAATGGCAATTATATTACAATATATGAATGTACCAAAATTAACATGTTGTACACCTTAAATTTACAAAATTTTATGTGTCAAATATATTTCAATTAAGGGAAAAAAAGGACATGCCAGGTTGGCTTCAAATTCTAACACTGAATCATTATGGATATTGGCCATTGAGTGATTATTTTGTGACATATCACAGCACAAAGGTTTTGGGACGCCTCCATGCATGATCAAGGTCAAGCATTGCAAAAAACCTCACAAAAGGAATCATATAGCCAGCAGCCTCAGGGGAAAAAAAAGGCAAAGAAGTGTGTGGGAGGGGAAGATGGAGAAACTCAGAAAGTCCCACGCCTTGGGTTCTCCTCTACCCCAATTAGACAAAGCAAAACAAACATCCTTCATATTTAGGCAATTCAGTGATCTGTCTCTTGGCCTTAATTAATTGTTTTATGCTCATTATGCTGTTATAATTATAAAAGCAAAGGTAATCTGTAGGATTTTTCAGTCATGGTAAATATAGTCTCCTGATTTTCTAATGTATTTTATATGCCTTCCTAAATATTGATATTTGGATTAGTTATATATTGCTGTATAACAAATTAATGCAAAGTTTAGTGGCTTAAGACAACAAATATTTATTATCTCACAACATTTTGGGGTTCAGGAATCTGGGAGTAACTTGGCTGAGCAATTGTGGCTTAGGTTCTCTCATGACTTTACAGTCAAGATATGAGCCAAAGCCATATTAGAAAGCTTGACTGATGTTGGAGGATTCACTTCCAAGAAGGCTTAACCACATGGGGCTTTTTGCAGGAAGCCTTGGTTCCTGACCATCTGGGCATCTTCATATGGCTGCTCACAAGATGGTAGCTAACTTCCACCAGAGTGAGTATTCCAAGATAGTGGTGCCCTTTCTGACCTCGTTTCTGAATTTGCATATTCTCAATCCCACTTAATTCTTTTTGGTAGAAGTGGGCCAGTAAGTACAGCCCACATTC
The DNA here is from genome assembly GCF_041296265.1 of Equus caballus. Taxonomy (NCBI): domain Eukaryota; kingdom Metazoa; phylum Chordata; class Mammalia; order Perissodactyla; family Equidae; genus Equus; species Equus caballus. Next base: position 91,510,122 of record NC_091685.1, on the reverse strand, counting down.
AATAGGATGGGAATTCGGCTCCACCTCTCGAAGGGAGGAGTATCAAAGAATTTGTGGACCTACTTAAAACCACCACAACACTTTTAAATATGTATTGGATTTTTCTCCATAGCTATTTCACATTCCTTCAAAAGTTTTTTACAAAACTCAACCATAATCAGGAGTAGTGTTTGCACAAATCTACACATGTAATAAAATGGCATAGAGCTATACACATTTGTAAAATGTCAATTTCGTGGGTTTGATATTGTCCTATATATTTAATTAAAATGTGCATGTGACTGCTCTGTACTACCTTTGTGACTTCTTGTGAATCTGTAACTATTATATGTAATATTCTTGAAATGACAAAATTTTAGGAAAAAAGAACAGATTAGTGGTTGCCAGTGATTGGGGAGTGGGGGAGAGTAGGGGTGGAAGGGAGGTGAACTTGGCTAGAAAAATGCAATGTGAGAGATCCTTGTGGTGATATGTTTTCATCTTGACTGCTGTGTAGTAGTGGATACACAAACCTACACATGTGATAATATTACGTAGAACTAAACACACACACATACACAAAGGAGAACAAATAAATCTAAGGATATCAATAGAATTGGTGCATTTTATCAATCTCAGTATCTTACTTGTGATGTTGTTCTATTGCAACATGTGAGCATTGGGGAAATCTAGGTAAACTGTCTTCAGTAATAGAATCTCTCCATGTGAATTTACAATTATCTTAATATAGAAAAGTTTAATTTAAAAATTATATCCTCATAAACCTGTCTTTATAGGCAAATGTAACATCTGTGAAGACATTCTTACTGAAAACTTAACTAAAATACCTCTGCAGCATGTTTGGCTCTCACAATAATGTTATTTAGAAGGTTTCAACAAAGATGCAAAGGGGGAGTATTCGAGTCCCTTTTAGTGGAAAGTATGATTGCCAATGCCTGAAGGAATCGCATGATTACTAAAGATTTAGAACTTCCCAATAATGAAAAGTATTGCTCTAACCTGGATCCCTGGTAGAAAATGCATGATAAGCAAAAGACTGCAAACTAGTAGAAAGTCAAATATATTTTCTTTTAAGGAACTAACATTCACAATAAAATTAGCACAGCTTGCTTCAAACCAGCCTGTGCATTCAAGTGTACATAAGACCTGAACTATCTTAACAGATTCTCCAGGCAGTCATTTTAAGCCAGTTTTGTCTTCAGTCTATACAGGAATATATGTACATATATATATGTCTGTCAGTCATTAAGTCTGTCTGTTTGTCTGTTCTATGATGTAGCTGTGTTCCTATTTCTAGCTCTGCATCAACCAGCTTGACTGTATTATTATTAATTCAGCTTTTTATTCTTGTGGAATTGAACATTAACTCCTCAAGTTTCCTTTGGGAATTTTAAAATTAATGTATTTTCTTTCTGGTAAATGCCAGGTGTTCTAATCCTTTACTTGATATTGACAATATTAGGGAGTTAACAGACATAAGTTGGTTTTTTGCCCATCAACCTGACTGTAATTAATTGCCCTTACAGCTTAGCATTTATAATAAGTAAGGATAAAACAAATTAAATTTACTTTTGTTAAAGTTTAGATAACTCAGATTTATGAAAGCTATTATGTAAAGTTTTTGATATTTCTTATCCAGACTATTATTAGAACTTTTAAGAAATGCTTATTTTTGAATCATGTTTTGCATGTAAAAAAATTATAAAGAAATAAGTTAAATATTGAAATTTATTGTTTTCAGGTGATAAGATTCACAATAATGTTAATTTTCTTTTTTATCAAAAATGTCTTATTTTCCAAATTTGCTACTCCAAGCATATACTACTCTTTAAGTCAGAAAATATATTCTTGAAAACATTGACATATATTTAATTTTGTGTGATGATAGTCATGTAAAAATAATATGCTCAGCAAAACGATTAAAAGGAAAACATCCAAATGCCAACAGTGATTCTTTTCTGTTGAGCTTTTGATGATGTTGTCTTCTATTTTTCCAATTTCTCACATTTTGCATCATGCATCATTTCTTAATTTTGTAATGAAAGGTAGTATAAAACATATTTATACCACCCCCTCAATGCTTTATTCTTCTCAGATACCAGATTAGCCATAGTCGCCCTTTATGAAATCTCAGCTCTTGTTGTCAACAGAAGAATTGACCAGTAGACAGAGATTTACATCTATATTAGTCACTGAGCAAAGAATAAGAAGCAAATAACCAAACCCATAAAGAAGCTTAATAACCACAAAAAAAATCAAATGAAGGATACATTAGTTGACACATGACAATATATGATTTTCCACAGAGATTATTCATAGCATAAATATTTCCTCTTACCTTCTTCCAATACCAATAAAAGTAGCTCAGAGCAAAGTGAAGGACATTGACATGGGGGTGGTTAAAGAGAAAGGCGGATTTTCTAAAAGTAGAGGTTACCACAGAGGCAAGATCAGACAGTGAGTATTTACCTTTCAGACAGTGCAATTTATGTATCAAACTACAAGGGCTCTAATCCCTCAAAGCAATTTTGAAAGCCTCAGCAGCTCCCACATGCCAGATACCCAAATGCAAAATGCAAAACATTATACTTAAGAGGGAAATATAATCATCAGAGGAAAACAACTGTTGAATCAATACTGAGTAGAAAAAAAAAAAACTTGCAACAATGGTTCAGTTTCAGAAGAGTTACACTAGCTGTTGGTTCCCAAACTGGCTCCTGTACACAGAGGGCAAGAAGAGATGGAAGAAAGAGGTAGGCCCCTCCAGATAGGTAGGTAACAGGTTTAATAATCAAGCAAACTTAATTATGAGGCTTGTCTTGGGCAGGCTACAAGATGAGTAGGTCTCTACACCCACCTGCTAGAATCTTAAAAGTTTATATAGAGGCCTTAACTGGGTTCAGTCATGTATACTGTCCAGACAGTGTCAACAACACCTTACTCTCTCAGGGCCACATCCTTGAAACTGCTCCTGGTGTGGCAACGGTGGGTGAAACATACTTTCCAAGGATGGGGAGAGGGTGAGGATCCTCTGATTGCCCAAGTCCAGCTTGAGGGCCAACTGATGGTCATGTCCTCTCTATGACTTCCTCCAACACTGGCTAAATTAAAACTTAGCCATAACTTTGCATAACCTTATCTTGATTTTCTCAATTGTAGTAGACCTTGAGGAACATCAAATAATTTTTGAGTAAAACTAATTGAAAATAATATCAAGTGCTGATTTATCATTTATCAATTGCTTTCTGCTTTTGTCTGAGTTTCTCAGAAAATAGAATCTAAGGCAAAAGCCTACATGCTACTCCTTTATTAAGGAGTACAATCCCAGGGAAGCAGGAGTGAGAGAAAGAGGAAGGGAACCAAAGAAGGAGAGAAAGCAAATGCAGGTAGCTTACATAGCCTCTTGAATTGTTCCATCTTCTGTAACCATCTTCCAATAGGCTGTATAAATTACTATCTCAAAACAATCTACCCAAAGAGAGAAAGGAAGAAAAATTTATCCACTGGTTAACATCTCTTTCATTGATCAAAGTTTTTCCCCACTGACATTGACTCCCTTGTACCCCTGGGTTTCACATGCATAGGGACTAAGTGGGTCCTGCAGTGTCTCACACCTCAGTAGCAACAAAGACATCACAGAGTATAAGGTGAAAGGTACATGACATAGGCATAGGGTAAAGCACTGTCATATTTTTCTCTTGTGAAGTTAGTAGCTGCAACAGCTCAGTGCAACATGTTCCCAAAGACTCTAGAAAGAGGGAAAGTCCAAAAGAACGGAGTTGTCACATGAAAGGTATCTGATACAGCCCACACCCTTGCATTGCTCAATCCTCTCACATATTATACAGCTTCTATACAATAACTTTGGCTTACATTATTGGTAAAACAAAATGCCTTCATTTGTTGCCTGAGTGGAAGATATAAGCCTAATTAGAGTGCTTTTCAAAGTGGTGACCACTTTGAAATTGAATTAAAATAAAAGCACAACATATCAAAATGTGTGGGATTCAGTTAAGACAGCACTTAGAGGGAAATTTATTGCACTAAGTGCTCATATTGGAAAAGAAGAAAAGTCTCAAATCAGCACACTTAGTTCCTACCTTAAGAAACTATAGGGGAAAAGATAATTGAATCTAAAGTAAATATTAAAAAGGAAAAAATAAAAAGAGAATCAAAAATCAACAAAACAGGAAAACCATAGAGAAAATTTTTAAAACACAAAAACTGGATCTGTGAGAAGATCAATCAAATTGATCAACCACTAGCCATACTGATCAGTAAATAAATGACAGAAGACGCATGTTATTGTCTCACCCACCAAGCACAGCAGCCAGCATGAACATAAGAAAAGACAGTGGCAGATCTACACACCCAGGTGAATGCCTTCCCAACTGGTGCAAGCGCCCATAGTACCCCACAACCTCCAGCAGATGGGGGGTGATCAGAAACACAGTTTCTGCTTCACTCCAGTGGTAGCAGCTGGAATCTGCAAACTGATACCACCACAAATGCCGCAGAAAAAGATTAGTTCATCTAACACTATGAGAAACTACAGCAACAATTCAGATGAGAAGGAAAATGACAATTCTCCAGAAACCAACCACGGAGTCACAGAAATTTACAATCTAAATGACAGAGAATTCAAAGTGGCTGTCATAAAGAAACTCAACGAGTTTCAAGAAAACTCAGAAAGACTGTTCAGTGAGCTCAGGAATAAAATTAAGGAGAAGAAGGAATACTTCACCAAACAGACTGAAATTATAAAAAAAAAACTGAGCAGAAATTCTGGATATGAAGAACAGAATTAATGAAGTAAAAAATAATCTAGAATCCTTAGAAAATTGTTTATTTTATGGAGGAAAGAATTAGTGATTTAGAGGATAGAAATATAGAAATGCTTCAGTGGACGAGGAGAGAGAACTAAGATTTTTTTTAAATGAAGGAATTCTTCAAGAAATATCCAACTCAATTATGAAAAGCAACATAAGGATTATAGCAACATAAGGATTCCAGAGGGAGGAGAGAGGGAAATAGGAGCAGAGAGATTGTTCAAAGATAATAGCTGAGAATTTCCCAAACATGAGGAAAGAACTGGACTTACGAATACATGAAGCCAATAAAACTCCTAATTACATAAATGCTAAAAACCTCTCCAAGGCATATAATAGTAAAACTGGTGAAAGTCACTGACAAAGAAAAAATATCAAGGGCAGCAAGGCAGAAGAAAATAATCTATGAAGAAACTCTTATCAGACTTTCATTTCTCAGCAGAAACCTTAAAAGCTAGGAGAAAATGGAATGACATATTCAAAATACTGAAAGACAAAAACTTTCAGCCAAGAATGCTCTATCCAGTGAAACCATCTTTCAGATAAGATGGAGAAATAAAAGCTTTCCCAGACAAACAAAAACTGAAGGAGTTCATAACCACTGGACCTCCCCTACAAGAAATGATTAAAGATGGCTTTACCCTGGAAAGAGAAAGGCAACAGTCAACAAAGCTCTGAGTAAGGAGATAAATAGATAAAATCAGAAAACTTCAGCTCTCTTTCAGAAAGGGAAATAAATACTTAATTATAACTTAAAAGATAAAGAGAAGGAAAGCATCAAAAGTAATTATAAACACTTCAACTTTGTCACAAACTCACAACACAAAAGAGAATAATTTGTAACAAAAATAACTCAGAAAAGGAAGAGGAAAGGGATGGAACCTGCTTAGGCTAATGGAGATAAGAGGCTATCAGAAAATGGACTATTTCATCTACGAGATCTTTTATACAAACCTCACATAACCACCAATCAAAAGATCAGAGCAGAGTCTCACAATTCATTAACAAAAGAGAAAACCTCCACAGAAAACCACCAAAATGAAATGACAGTAAGAAATTCAAAGGAAGAGAAGCAATGGAAACACAGAGCAGCTGGAAAACAAGAGATAAAGTGGAAGTATTGAGCCCTCATGTATCAATAATCACTGTAAATGTAAATGGATTTAAGTCTCCAATCAAGAGACACAGAGTAGCTGCATGGATCAAAAAACAAGACACAACAATATGTTGCCTCCAGGAAACATATCTCAGCTCTAAAGACAAACACAGGCTCAGAATGAAGGGGTTGAAGATGATATTCCAAGCAAATTGGCAAACAAAAGAAAGCATACGTTGCTATACTTATATCAGACAAAGAAGATTTCAAGATAATAAAGACAACGAGAAACAAAGAAGGGCAGTATATAATGATAAAAGGGACTTTCCACCAAGAGGACATAACACTTATGAATATATATGCACCTAGCAAGGTGTACATAAGTATATTAAATGACTATTAACAGACTTAAAGGGAGAAATTAACAGCAACACAATAATAGTAGGAGACCTCAACACCACACTTACATCAATGGGTAGATCATCCAGACAGAAAGTCGAGAAGAAAATAGTAGATTTCAATGGAACACTTGATCAGATGTACTTAGTAGATATATAGAGAGCATTACATCCAAAACCAGCAGAATACACATTCTTCTCAAGTGCACATGGAACATTCTCAAAAATAGACCATATGTTGGGAAACGAGGCAAACCTCAATAAATTTAAAAAGATTGAAATCATGTCAAGCATCTTTTTCAACCACAATGCTATGAAACTAGAAATCAACTACAAGGAAAAGTTGAGAAAGTCAGAAATACGTGGAGACTAAACAACATGCTACTGAACAACCATTAGATCAATGAAGAAATCAAAGGAGAAATTAAAAAATACTTGGGGAAAAATGAAAATGAAAATACAACATACCAACTCATATGGGATGCAGCAAAAGCAGTTATAAGAGGGAAATTTATAGCAATACAGGTCCACTTCAACAAACAAGAAAAATCTCAAATAAATAATCTTAAACTGCACCAACAGAACTAGAAAAAGAAGAATAAACAAAGCCCAAAGTCAGCAGAAGGAGAGAAATGATAAAAATTAGAGAAGAAATAAATGATATAGAGACTAAAAACACAGTAGAAAGGATTAATGAAACTAAGAGCTGGTTCTTTGACAAGATAAAATTGACAAACCCCTAGCCAGACTCCCCAAGTAAACAAGAGAGCAGGCTCAAAAATAAAATCAGAAATGAAAGAGGAGATATTACAACAGATACTACAGAAATACAAAGGACTATAAGAGAATACTATGAAAAACTATATGCCCACAAATCGGATAACTTAGATGATATGGATGAATTCTCAGATCCATACAACCTCCAAAAACTGAATCAAAAAGAAATAGAGAATCTGAATAGACCAATCACAACTAAAGAGATTGAAACAGTAATCAAAAACCTCCCAAAAAACAAAAGTCCAGGACAAAGGACCAGATAGCTTCTCTGGAGAAGTCTACCAAACATTCAAAGAAGATTTAATATCTATCATTCATAAACTATTCCAAAAAATTGAAGAAGAAGGGATGCTTCTTAACTCATTACCCTGATACCAAAACCAGACAAGGACAACACAAAGAAGGAAAACCACAGACCAATATCACTGATGAACATAGGTGCAAAAATCCTCAACAAAATTCTGGCAAAGTGAATCCAGTAATACATTAAAAGGATCATACATCATGATCAAGTGGGATTTACACCAGAAATGCACAGATGGTATCAAATAAATCAATGTGATACACCACATTAACAGAATGAGGAATAAAAATCACACAATCATCTCAATAGATGCAGAGAAAGCATTTGACAAGATCCAATATCCATTTATGATTAAAAATAAACAACTCAAAAAAATGGGTATAGAAGGAAAGGACCTCAACATAATAAAGGCCATATATGACAAATGCACAGCCAATATCATCTGCAACAGGGAAAAACTGAAAGCCATCCCTCTGAGAACAGGAACAAGACAAGGTTGCCCACTCTTGCCACTCTTATTCAATATAGTGCTCAAGGTTTTTCCAAGAGTAATTAGGCAAGAAAAAGAAATAAAAGGAATCAAAAATGGAAAGGAAGAAATGAAGTTCTCACAGTTTGCAGATGACATGATTCTACATATAGGAAATGATAAAGAATCCATCAGAAAACTATTAGAAATAATCAACAACTACAGCAAAGTTGCAGAGTACAAAATCAACTGGTAAAAATCAGTTGCATTTCTACACACTAATAACAAACTAGCAGAAAGAGAAGTCAAGAATAGAATCCCATTTACAATCGTAACCAAAAGAATAAAATATCTAGGAATAAATTTAACCAAAGAGGTGAAAGACCAATACACTGAAAACTATAAGACATTATTGAAAGAAATGAAGAATATATAAAGAAATGGAAAGATATTCCATGCTCATGGGTTGGAAGAATAAACATAGTTAAAATGTCCATGTTAACTAAAGCAATCTACAGATGTAATGCAATCACATTCAGAATCCCCATGACATTCTTCTGAGAAATAGAACAAGAATCCCAAAATTTATATGGAACAACAGAAGACCTCAAGTAGCCAAAGTAATCCTGAGAAAAAAGAACAAAGCTGAAGGCATCACAATGCCTGACTTCAAAATGTGCTATAAACCTACAGTAATCAAAACAGCTAGGTACTGACACAAAAACAGACACACAGATCAGTGGAACACAATTGAAAGCCCAGAAATAAAACCACACATCTATGAACAGTTCATCTTCAACAAAGGAACCAAGAACATACAACGGAGAAAGGAAAGTCTCTTCAATAAATGGTGTTCGGAAAACTGAACAGCACATGCAAAAGAATGAAAGTAGACCATTGTCTTGTACCATACACAAAAATTAACTCAAAATGGATTAAAGAGTTGAATGTAAGACCTGAAACCATAGAACTCCTAGAAGAAAATATAGGCAGTACACTCTTTGACAGGGGTCATAGCAGCATCTTTTCAAATACCATGTCTACTAAGGCAAGGGATACAAAAGAAAAAATAAACAAATGGGACTACATCAGACTAAAAAGCTTCTGCAAGGCAAAGGAAATCAAAAACAAAACGAAAAGACAACCCACCAACTGGAGAAAATATTTGCAAATCATATATCCAGCAAGGGGTTAATATCCAAAAGGGCTCATACAACTGTGCAACAAAAAAACAAACAACCTGATCAAAAAATGAGCAGAGAATATGAACAGACATTTTTCCAAAGAGCATATACAGATGGCCAACAGGCACATGAAGAGATATCCAATATCACTAATTATTAGTGAAATGCAAACCAAAACTACAAACTATACTTGTCAGAATGGCTATAATTACCAAGACAAAAGACAACAAATGTTGGAGAGGATGTGGAGAAAAGGGAACCCTCATACACTGCTGGTGGGAATGCAAACTGGTGCGGCCACTATGGAAAACAGTATGGAGATTTCTCAAAAAATTAAAAATAGAAATACCATATAATCCAGCTATCCCACTACTGGATATTTATCCAAAGAACTTGAAATCAATGATCCAGAGAGATTTATGCACCCCTATGTTCATTGCATCATTACTCACAATAGCCAAGACATGGAAGCAACCCAAGTGCCCATCAAATGATGAATGGATAAAGAAGATGTGGTATATATATATACAAAGGAATACTACTCAGCCATAAAAAAGACAAAATCGTCCCACTTGCAACAGCATGGAGGGACCTTGAGGGTATGATGTTAAGCAAGATAAGTCAGACGAAGAAAGACAAACACTGCATGATTTCATTCACATGTGGAAGAGAAACACATGGTTTGTTAGATTAGTGGTTACCAGAGGGGAAGGGGGTTTCAGGGGTGGGGAAAAGGGCATATATATATATGGTGACGGATACAAATTAGACTATTGGTGATAAGCACAATGCAGTCTCTACAGAAAATGATAAATAATAACGTACACCTGAAATTACATGTTATACACCATTGTGACCTCAATAAAATAATAATAATTTTAAAACTCAGTCAATGTAATTCACCATATTAATAGACTAATGAGAAAAAATAATATGATCACCTCACTAGATATAGAAAAAGCATTTTACACAATCCCGCCTCCATTCCTCATTTAAAAAAAAAAAAAATCCCTCAGGAAACTAAAAACAGAATTGAACAACCTCAAATTGCTAAAGGGCATCTACAAAAACTCCACAGCTAACATCATACAGAAGGTTTTTCCCCTAAAGAAGATGAGAAGGCAAGGATATCCACTACCATTATTTCTATTAAGCACGTTGGAGATTCCAGTCAGAGCAATAAGGCAAGAAAAAGAAACAAAAAAGTTACATAACTTTGAGGGAAAAACTAAACTTTTATTCATAAACAACATAATCAATTATGTGTAAAATCCTACACAAGTTACAAAAAAGCTACTAAAACTAATAAGCGAGTTTAACAAGGTTGTAATGTATGAAGCCAATATGCAAATCAGCTATATTTCAAAGTAATAGCAATAAGCAACCAAAGTGATATTAAAATATATATCATTTACAATAACATCAAAATGTGAACTATGTAGGGATAAATCTGAAAAGAGATGTGTATGACTTGAACACTGAAAACTATAATAAAGTCCTGAGAGAAATTAAAGACTTAAGGAAACAGAGAAATACATCATATTTATGGATTGGAAGACTCAGTCTATAAGACATTGATTCTCGCCAAATTGATCTATAGCTTCAATGCAATCCCAATCAAAATCAAAGCAGGCTTTTCTGTAGAAATTGACAAGTCTATTCCTACATTTATATGGGAAATCGAAGTACTTAAAATAGCAAAGAAAACTGAAAAAGAATAAGAATTTGGAAGATATCCACACTACTTGATTTGAAGACTTCTAGTGCAGCAGTAATCAAAATAATGTGATATTTTAAGAGAGACAAGTAAATCAAAGGAGTAGAATAAAATTCAGAAATATCTCCACACATATATGGTGAATTCATTTTCAACAAAGCATTACGACAATTCAATTAGAAATGAAAAATTATTTCAACAAAAAGTGCTGAAATTATTGGATAGCCATATGTGAAAAAAAATTAACCTTGACTCTTACTTCATACCATTTACAAAAATTAACTCAAAATAGATTAAATGTAAGATCTAAAACTATAGAATTTCTCAAAGAAAATATTGGGAAAGATCTTAGTGACCTTGAGTTTGGCAAAGATTTCTTAGGTATGACACAACAAGCATGAGAAATAAAAGAGAAAATATCAGCAAATTTATCTCCATCAGAAGTAAAATCTTTTGTTCTTTTAAAAGTACCATTATGAAAATGAAAAGGCGAGTAACAGACAAGGAGAAATATTTGCAAAGTATATATCTGATAATGGACTTATATTCAGAATATATAAAGAACCTTAAAACTCAGTAAAAATAAGACAAATGATCTCATTTTTTAAACATGCAAATGATTTGAACAAACGCTTCAGCAAAGAAGATGTACAGATCTCTTAATAAGAACCTGAAAAAATACCAAAGGTCATTTGTCATTAGGAAACACAAACTAAAACCAAATAAGAAACCACGATACACACACTAGAATGACTGAAAAAGACTGATCATACCAAGTATCGGCAAAGATGTGGAGCAACTGAAAGTCTCATACGCTGCTGGTTTGAATGTAACATGATATAACTATTTTGAAGAACAATTTTGATTCATAAAAGTTACAATTACACCTTCAATACCATCTAAGCTTTCCACTTCTTGTTATTTACCCAAGTGAAACAAAAGCGTATGCCCACACAAAGATGTGTATCACAAATGTTTACAGCAGTGTTAGTTGTATTAGTCAAAAACTGAAAACAATCCAAAAGCTCATCAACAAAAATGAATAAATTGTGCTATATCTATACAATGGAATACTCCTTAGTAATAAAAAGTAATAGACTACTAATACTCACAACAACATGGATGAATCCGAAAATAACTGTGCTGAGTGAAAGAAGCCATACAAAAAAGCATACCATATAAAGAAAGATCTGGTCACCAATTCCAATGTGTGGGTGGAGGACCAGGGGGAGAAGTCCCCACACCACCCAGCAATTCTCAGACACCAGTTAGGTGTCCTACAATTTAATTCAATTCTGACACTTTCTACCTGGAGATAGCATCAGATCCCATAGGTTAAGAGTTCAGTCCTACACGACTTCAGATACCCCTACTTCCGATGCCAGTCACAAGTCCAGGTTATCACCTGTGCTTTGGGTCCATCAAATATTGATTGGAGGTTCCCACGGCCCCCTCCTTGGGTTCAGTTAGCTTACTTGGGTGACTCATGGAACTCAGAGAAACATTTTACTTACTAGATCATCGATTTTTTATAAAAGGATATAACTCAGGAAGAGCCAGATGGAAGAGATGCATAGGGCAGGGTATGGGGAAGAGACACAGAGCTTCCATGCCTCCTCTAGGTACACCACTCTCCCAGCACCTCCACATGTTCACCAACTGGGAAACTCTCCAAACCCAGTCTTTGGGTTTTTGTGGAGGCATCATTACATAGGCAAGATTGATTACATCATTGGCCATTGGTGATTGAACTCAGTCTCCAACTCTTCTCCCCTCCCTGGAGCTTAAGGGGTGGAACTGAAAGTTCCAAACCTCTAATCACATGGTTGGCTCCACTGGCAAGCTGCCCCAACCTTAAGTATTTTCCAAAGTCATCTCATTAACATAACAAAAGACACCTTTATTTCTCTTAGCACTTAGGAAATTTCAAGGGTTTTTGGAGCCCTGTGGCAGAAATTGTCAGAGTTCAAATATATACTTCTTTGCTTTTTTTCTTTTTGCTGAGCAAGATTTGTCCCCAGCTAAGATCCATTGTCAATCTTCCCCACCACCACCTTTTCTTTTTTGCTTGAAGAATATTAACCCTGAGCTAACATCCATGCCAATCTTCCTCTATTTTGTGCATGCGTCGCCACCACAGCATGGCTGATAAGTGGTACATGTCCTCACCTGGGATCCAAACCCGCAAACCCAGGCCGCCAAAGTGGAAAATGCCAAACTTAATCACCATGCCACGGGGCTGGCCCCAAAGATATATTTCTTATTATAAATCGTCACACAGTATGACTCCATTTATATAAAATTCTTGGAAATGTAAACTAATCTATAATAACAGAAACATCCATGGTTGCCTGTGACAGAAGCTAGAGGGAAGGAAGGGAGAAATTACAAAAGGCACGAGAATATTGATTTGGAACCCAACATCTTATTAATTCTGTTATGAAAAGTATTTCTGGATCTGGGACCCTGTGGTGGTCCTTGGGTTCCACAAAGACAGGCCATTTTTGGTCTCATAAAATATTAGTATTTATCTAATGACTATCCTTTTCTATTGTTGCTTAACTTGTTTAACAAAAACACCAGTCCTCTCAGGAAAGCAATGTGGTTTAGAAAATCTTTATCTCATTAAGAAGTGTAGTAACTGGAAAAGTTTGGGAACCACTGGCAGTGTAAGTTTGTTTGTTCTTTTGGAATGGGGGGAGGTACGGGGGTAAAGTCTGTGTAGTCCATGCTGTGAAAGCCTTTGATCCTCTTTGACTTGCCATTACCCAAATCATCTTGGACCAAGTTCAGAAGAGTCCTCTTTGTAGTACTAGCAGCATTATTTATGGGTAAAGAGCAACATGAATTATGCCATACTTGTACAGCTTTAGCATCTATCTTCTTATGTGCTACAACTGGAAGACCACTGGACTGAGAGCGCAAAAACTTCTATCATTCAGATTCAATCATTGGGCAACTTAGGCAAATCTTTTGTTCACTCAAATATCTATTGTGTACCTACCACATAGCAAAAACTTTTCTAGGCTCCATACATAATAAGATGAAGTTATCATTCCCTCCCCTCAAAAAGTTAAGAGTCTAGTGAAGAATTTAAAGGTTAATGGAAAAATTAATGTTCCAGTGTAAAAGTCTACCTGAATCCCTAGATGTCGGTTTCCTAAAAGGGAAAATACAGCCCGGGGGGTTTATAAGATCCTTCCAACTCTGTAAAACCTCAGTACCCATGGCAAACAGCAAAAGTAAATAAAGCAGCTGCCTCATCCCTCTTGCCTTTCTGTGCCTAACTAGTTCAGAGTGGGCCACTGCGGAAACACAAACCACCTTCCTCCTAATCCAGTCTCATTGCACAGGTCTCAGGAGGCTAGGTTGTCAAGCTGCAACCTAGATTTTGAGCCAGATAGAGTTCAAGGTCGTTATAGTCAAGGTCAGCCTTATGATTAGACTGCTGACCCCATGTAAACATGGTTTCCCTTCTTTGTACAGTGCTGTAGGTGAAAACCCAGCATGCTTTGCAGCAGGGATTACAAAGTTTAGGACATGGATAACCTTCAAGTTTCTAAGGTCTAGAAAGGATGACCTTCTAGTTCAAAGGCTTCTAAGAAACCTTGCTAATGTGCATGTAAGTAGCCACATTTTATCACTAGTGAAAGTGCTATAATCACTGCTTGCTGAGAGAGCTTTGAGTGCATGCAGAAGGGGGCACCAAGGGCAGGATATGAGGGAAAGACAGGGAGAGCTTCCAGGAACAGGTGACACAAGGGAGAAATAAACATACTAAATAATTAAGAGTCTCACATTGCTAAACTAATACCACCTTTCTTATGATCTCTTTAGCCACTTACATGAAATCAAAAACTATTGCTCATAATAAAGCTCTTTGGTATAACTGAGTGCCATATGAATTAGGCACTACATCTGGAGAGAATATGCACCTCCCATGGGAAAGTAGGTGAGGGAGTTTCAATCCTGGATGCTCCTCTTGGCAATAAAGAGAGAATGATACTACGTAGACCTGTGCGTCTCAAACTTCAGCCTGAAGAGGAATTCCCTAGAAGGTTTATTAAAACACAGATTCCTGTGTCCTGGATTTTGGGGCCTGACCCTAAGAGATTCTGAATTAGTAGATCTAGGGTGAGGCTTAAGAATTTGAATTTCTAGTAAAATCTCAGATAATGTTGATGGTGCTGGTCCATGTTGGTCCATGATGTTGGACCACACTTGGAGTAGTGTTAAAAACTACTCTAGAGCAAAGGTTCTCAAATATTAGCCTGTTTCAGAATCACCTGGACAGCTTGTGAGAACACAAGTTGCACCTGAGTCCTGCCCCTTGATTTAGTAGGTCTTGTAGAGTTTAAGAATCTCCATATCTAACATGTTCCTGGGGATGCCCATGCTTCCGGTCCTGGGACCACACTCTGAATAGCATTGTCCTAGAAGAACTTCTGGCATGACTGTTTTTGTCAACAATTGTTCTGACTCCTAGAAATCTTTATAAAAGAGGTACTGCGGCCCTAGATAGCAGACATAGGCTGGAGACAAATGGAAGATAGAGGATATCAATGGAAAGAAGAGATGAGGAGAGAAGGAAAAGAGAAAACCTTTAAGCACATGCCAACAAAGCAGTAAAGCAGAAAGACAGGTTTTACTAGTCACACAGACGTAGGTTCAAATCCCATGTATGGGGCTATCTGGTGCAAGAGATATATTCTCAAACCTTTTCTCATCTGTAAATGTGGATAATGATTTTTTTAGATAGAATTCTTGTGTGTGTTCCATGTGGGAAATATATTTAAGCACATAATACGTAATAAGAAGCAATAAAATAATAGAACGGATTCTTGTACATAACTTCATGAATTTTACAGTATAGTAGGAAAAGCTTGGACCATTTTTCCACATTTCCTTTATTTTTTTCCCCCTAGAAGTATGAGATTTCAGTCAAGTGTTTACATATTCCAAAAATGTTTGCTTTCTTCTCAGTAGAGATTAGGGCTAGCTGGCTTTAGGTTCTCCTCCTTCTTTAAACTATTTGATGATTAAGAAAAAAGACCTCGTTTAAGAGGTTGAATAAGCGAAAGTACATCTAAAGTATGTTGTCATTCCCAAAGCAGAAGAAAGTGTCTGATCAACTTAGTCCAACCTGGCTTCATAAGGAAACATCTAACAGAATTTGAGGCTGGCATGAAATCCATTGCTGATTTCAAGCAACAAGTAAGGCTGAACATCCCCACCCACCACCATCCCCTCAATCTTCGCCTCACCTCCCCTACCCTAAGGTGTGTTGGGATTTGGAATGCCAACATTTCCAATGATTAACATGCTAGTAGTACTCTTGAGGTAACTGTGCATGGAGAAGAGAGGGTACGTGGGTTTCGTTCTCATTCTACCCCGCCTGGACTTCTCAGTGAATGCTGTGCTATAATCCGGCTTAAAGTGATTTAGGTTCCTGCCTTCTCACTCCAGCCCGGGTCAAGTCACACATAAATAAGGTTTTCCTACTGTTGTCAACATAGCTTTCATCTTCCTGTGCCAAGATTTATTTTGATATTCCTGAAATTCCTAATTCTGCATATTTTCCAACTATTGCCTGCCTTCCTGATATAGTGCTAATTTGACCCAGGAGTCCATTCCTGTCAGTCATCAGATGGGAAGATTGTTATGATGTATTTGTACAACTGGCACACTAGGACAGCAGGAAAGGTAATGTACCTTCCATGTCAGCACTGCCCCTCCCACTCCTCAACCATTTCAACTAAGGTTACACACGCTTCTCGGCTTTTATTACCCTCTCTAAGCAATTACAAGATCACAAGCCAATGTGCATTTTTTTCCCTCTTTAAATCTTTATTTTTTAACTTATAACAAAGGAATACATAGGTCTTTTTAAAATATCAAATTAAATCAAAATGTTTATAATAAAAATGACCATACAATTTATTATCCAAACTGGAATACTTTTGTCTGGAAAAAATATTAAACCAAACAGGATATGAGACATGAGGCATAAATCAGAACTGTTGTGGGTAAACCAACATATAGTGTCACTTTACTTACAGCGAAAAACAACAGCTCCTGACCTACTCCAAGCCCCAGTCTCGCTCTCCGCCATCAATCATTCTTCATTCTTTTAGCTTATCTCCTGGAAGTTGTTTCCATTTTTCTAAATAATATATGACTAGCTCTTGATTAATCAGTTTTAGGCTTTATTGATTTCCTATCATGATAGGACAGGATTGAGTGCTCCATACAGCTGATCTCCCCCCCATCCTCCTAATATAATTGCACCACTATTTTTAGTTAAATTAATAATTCGTGTTTACAAAATTGACTATGTAAATATTATTCACTACAAGGCCAAGTAATATACAAGGATTTTATTAAAAGTTTACCTTTTCTTTCTTGTGCTCTTTATTCCTCTTTTCCTGAATTTAATAGTAGCCTTGTTTCTTGATTTACATAATTTTCCATACGCATGCCCCACCATGTGTGTCATTGTGTATCTCCCCACCCCCACTCCATGTGCTATCATATCATCTGTTCTACAGAGTCCCATTATCTCCAGGCCATCTCCTTCCTGGGGCCCTCAGTCTCCCTGCTCCAATCCTAACCAATGGCTGCTGCCCAGGTGTCATCTTGAAGATCCTTTTCAGTGCTCTTTTGAGTTGTATTCACTGTTTCCTGGAAACTATGTCTTCCTCTTTTTTATTTATTTCTTCATTGTGAGGAAGCACATTCACTAGATGCTTTCAAAGAACTTATGAGTGCATGAATCCTCAAGTGTGAAAATGTCTTCATTTTAGCTAACATTCTACTGATAATATGACAGGATATAAAATTGTAGGTAGGAAATCATTTGCACTCAAAATTGTGAAGAACTCCATGGCCATCTAGTACCTAGTGTAGCAATAAATCAGATGCTATTTTGATGCTTATAGCTTATGGGTGACTTGATTTTATTTTTCCTCTCTGGAAACTTTTAGAATCCTCCTCTGTATCCTTGGTCCATAATTAAGTGCTTTGGAGTGGATCTTTTTCAGTCATACTACTGGGCACTCACAGGACCCACATCCACTTGTTTCGAAAGTATTATTCTATTACTCTGTGATGATTTTTCTACTTTTGTTTTATCTGTTTCTTGTTTATGAAACTCTTTTCATTCAAGTTTTGGACATCATAGACAAATTCTAGTATTTCATGATTTTTCGAAAATAATCTCTTTTTCTCCTTCTTTCACTCTCTGGGAGGTTTCTTTAACTGTCTTCCAACCATTTTACTTAATTCTGTATTTTAGAAATTACATATTAAACTTGCAAAACTCTGTCTCTTTTTCTAATTTCTCCTTTTTCATAACATCCTCTTATTGTTTTATGAGTACAATAATCCTTGTCTATCTCTGAATATACAAAGTAGAATGCTCCTTCTGTTTCCTGAATTATCTTTGTTTATTCCGGGTTTATTTTTGTCAGTTTCCAGGGGAAAGCTTTCTTCAAGTGGACAGTGGTCTGTGATTGTCCATTCACATTTAACAAAAAGGCACTAAGGCACCAAGGAGAAGATTGGACACTCTGTGGTTTCAAATGAGAATCACTGATTAGAAGCTTCACTTTAGGGTGCTCTGGGGTAGAACTTCCATTTAGGTCCCTCTGAGAGCCCCCAGTGCCAGTGGGTGGGTATTCTGGTTATCTAATGCTGCATAACAAACCACCCCAAAATGGAGTGGCTTGTAACAAAGGCAACATATATTTTGCTTATGAATCTGGAATTGGAGGACGGCTCGTCAGAGACGTCTGGTCTCTGCTCTACTTGGCATCACTTACAGCAGCTCAAGGGCTGGGGCTGCAACACTCAGGGCCCCTCAGACACCTGCTTCTATCTCTGTGCAATCCTCCATGTGATCTCTTCAGTCTGGCAGTTTCTGGAAAGCCAGACTTCTGACATGTTGGCTCTGGGATCCCAAAGCACGTGATCTAAGAGACACAGAGAAAAAGAGAAAGAGAGAGAGAGAGATCTCCAGGTAAAAGCTATATAGCTGTATCCTCTCTATTATCTAGCCCCAGAAGTTGCAGAGCATCACTTTGGCCGTATTGGTTAGAGCAGTCACAAGCCCCTTCCCAAATTCAAGGGGAGGGTGCAGTGACTGTCCATCTCCATATATCCCACCCCAAGTGTGTGTGTTTGTGCGTGTGTGTATCTAATCTATATCTATATCTATATACAGTTATATTTGGAAAATAAAACTTGCCTCAGTTTGCCATTTTTTTCTGAAGTCATTGAATATCTCCAAATAAGTGATTTCGGGCCCCCTGTCTGGAAGGTGAATTCCTCCTGCAGGTGTTCCATGAGCAAGGAAGAACAGGGAAAACTGGTGTCTCTGAATCCTCAGCCTATGAAATTCAACCCTCTACAAAAGAACACTTTGGTCTTCGAACTAAATGCTAGATACCTGGCTGTCTGCATTTTGGATTCGGAATACTGACTTTCAAGCAATCCTTCTATTTTCAGCACTGCCCTTTTTCCAGACTCTCAACCCACAAATGTTCTGCCAGGAACATCAACCCTTTTCTCATTAGCATTCTCCTTTGCATGCTAGGACTTTCTGTCTGTTTGAGTCTATATAATTTTTAGTTCGTTATTACCACTTGACTGAGCCTCAGGAGGAAGAGACGATAAACATTTACGGTCAATGAGTCACCTTTAAACACATCCCAATGATGAGGCCCCAACAAGAAAGTGTGTAATGCAGATCTAAGGGTCTTCAGATTTTGAAGACCAGAGCTTCAAACTCTAGCAGGAAGGTAGAAGGAGTAGTGGAGAAAAACTTAGTTCTCTCGAGACAATTTACCCTCAGGTTCCCTTCACTGTCCTTTGTGAGCCCTATAGCACAGAGTTTCCCAGGCTGCATCTTGGGAGCCTAGTGACTGGAGCCCAAGCTTTCAGTCTTGTCTACTAGTTTTGTTGGTGAATGAGTTAAGCTTTCTGCACCTATAAAAGGAAGATGGTACCACCTACCTCACAAAGCTGTTTTTTCAATGCACCTAAAGTGTTTAGAACAGTTCCTGGCACACGGTAGGCACGCAATAGATTTCAGCTGTCCTTATCTAGCAATGATCCTCACTGATTCACACCTCTCTTAATTTTCCCTTCCAAGATACAGTCTTGGAAAAATTCTGCTTATTTTTCACCAAAAATTCTTGTACTTAAGCTCTGTATCTTCAGTCCGTTAACCACCTAGCTCACACGAACCCTTTATCATAATCAGTCTATTGTGGCATTTATAATATATTTGGAATGATTTCTTTTTGCAGCTTGCACACCATTCATAGCTGTATATCATTTTGAGCACAAGATTGAGTGAAGCTCAATAAGAATTTCATAACTAGTCTTATTTACTCATTTAAAATGAATTCTTATTTTTTGATCACCTGAAACAACATCTACCATAAAATGTAATTCAATGAACACACAAAACAAAAACAAAATCTAGTAATTAAGTACCTGGCTTTCACTCATACCCATTCTCTGTGTACATGTGGATTTTTAAGAATGCTTTCTTGAATGTCTCTTGCCATCATATCGATTATTAATCTAGAACAATGTCTTGGATTTTTCTTTACAGTTAATTAATATTTGTTATATATTAAGAGAAAATTGTTGTGGAGAGTTTTAGGATAAATCAATTGCAAAGCTCAGATCTCTGAGGACTACAAAATCAAAAAGAAAGAGGCAATTTAGCCTAAAGCAGAAGACCCGATTTGCAATCTCAATCTGCCAGTAGAAACATTTGCAGCTGCAGAAAAATCTATGTGCATTGCTTAGATATTTGTGGTTTGACCCTAATTCATCCATTCATTCACCAGTCTGATTTCTTATATTCATATTTGCATAGTCTTTTTTTTAATCTGCTAAGTGGATTTTTCTTTTATCATTCAAGGAAGGTGAGAACCAGTTATCTCTGTAAACATTTCCCTCCTTTGGAATACATTACACTGTGTGCATTAAAATTTGTGATTATGAGTATAGTGTTCCATTTAATACACTGCCCTTTCTGACACACAGCTTTATTGCTGTGATTACGTTTTGATAGGGTAGGCAGGAAAAACACACAGAAAGAAACAGAAAAATGATATTCCTCCAGAGCACAAAACACTTCTCAACCATGTTTAGTATTCTGCCCAGAATGTTTACAGAATATGTGAAATACACAGAATTAGATTTTTATCATTAAAAACAAAACATTTCGCACTTCATATGTCATTATGATAAATAATGCTCCCAACCAAGAAATTTCACACAGCTGAAATCAAAATATGTGCAGAACAAATGCTTCACAATCTGATCTTTGTTTTTCAAAATCGTTTATAATTGCTTGCCCTTGTTTTTCAGATGATTCATAAATGTGGATTGCCAAATAGGCCAAAAGCACAGGAGAAGGCTTCAAAGTAATTAAACCCATGGTGAAGATTGAAATAAGGTTTTCTTCATCTTTTATTTCTTCCAGAAAGAAAAGTCAAATGTTCATGTTCTCTCAAAGTGGAATACGTACTTTCAAGTCCTTTCAAGTCATGGATTTTAAGTTGTCATAAATAACTTGGAAACGAAAGTGAGTGTGTTCCCCCTGAGTACATCTCTGTATTGTCTGTACAAACTGAAACAAAACCAGAGGCATTCATGATGAATTCCAACCCTTAGAGGTATGGAAACTTGCCTTCCAACCATTCACAAAAGGAGAATCAATCAGGCAGCTAAAGTGACTTCTTAATCATCATCTTTCAAGGACACAATGGGGCTGTTCATAGCTAGCCTTCTCTCCGCTCTCTGCAAGAGGAAATGGCTAGTAATAGCCCTCCCTTCTTGTAGCGTTAGATAGTGATGGGCCCACAGTGAGATGATTTGCAGAGGACAGCTCTCTATGGCCATTAAGCTATAAAAACACTTCCAAAGATATTCACTCCAGTCTAGAAAATAATTTTTTACCCTTAGCATGAAGATTCAAATAAATCTCTAAGTGTTCATCCTGACAATCTACTGTGAATGAAGTTCTAAATTCTGTAAAGCATTCTGCAGTGGTTTGAATGAACCATGGATAAAAAACATATGTCTCGTTTACAAAACAAACTACTGAAAAAACATCAAATTCATGAGTATGAGGAAGGAATGTTTAGGGGAGCACATAGAAAAGGGCTAAGACCTGATGTAGCTCCTTAAAAGTTTTGATTTTCATTTTATAGGGTCCCTTCAGTGCTTTCCGTGAAACCGAGATATTTAGCCATTAATATTTGTAACCAACTTTTATTGCCAAGTTTAGCTTCTAAATTTCAAGGCCTAGCTAACAAGTTCCCAGATAATGCCCACAATACTAGTTCAAGGATCACACTCTATTACCCTAGAGGAACTTCCTGTGTGACAGTGCCTTTTGTCGATAATTACTCTGACCCCTAGACATCTTTGTAGAAGAGGTACAAGGGCAGTAGACAGCAGACACAGTCTAGAGTAGACTGGAAGGCAGAGTATGTCAGTGGGAAAGAAGAGATGGTGGGTAGAAACCAAGTAGGAAGAAAAGAGAAAAACATCTTGGGTACATACAACACAGTGGTGAAATGGAAAGAACATCTATTTTTTAGTCACATGGACATAGGTTCATGTTCAAATCTCATCTCTGGTGCTACACAGGATGCTATATGGTACAAAATGTATGCTCTGAACCCTTTTCTCATCTAGACATGAAGATAATGATGCTTTTCTCACAGAATTGTTGAGTGGGTTCAATGTGGGAACTATATTGAAGCACCTGGCACAGAGTAAGAAGCAATAAAATAATACAAAAGTTTCTTGTACATAAGTGCACAAATTTTAGAGTTTAGAAGGAAAAGCTTGGATCATTTTCCCAATTTCCTTTATTTTTTTGCCATAAGTAGCATGATCTTCTCCACCAAGGAGTGGAAAGTCAGCATGTCCTGACCGAATTTTCAGTAACACACAGTTCTCAAGTACAGTAAACTCTATTTGTTTTTCTGGATTTCATTTCCATTCCCACATGTATGTGATCAAGGAATCATTTCGTCTATTATAAGAGGCAGCAGCTTTTCATTTCACACGAATGATGATGAACTACAGTTGAAACCAGTCTCAATTTTTTTTAAAGACTCCAGAGGATAAATTAAAGAGTTACATTTTTATTTTGAGAGCCTAGAATCAAAGAAAGTCCCAAGTTGCTTTTGATGCTAGTATCGTTCTTTCATGTGGGCAAAACTTCATCTGTGTGTTCTGGCTTCATACACATTCTTCTCCCCTAGACCTAAAACTATCGAGATGAATTATTATTTTCTATTTTGCTATTTCTAGCTGTAATAATTTTACCCTCATGTGATACTACTTGATTCTTAACTGCATTAGTATTATACCACATTTAGATAAACCCAATAATTCTTTAAATATAGGCATATGCTATGTTATGAAAATTGTCACAATAACCAACAGCCATTGATTGAACATCTCCTGTGTGCCAGACTTTAAGGACATGCTTTATATTCATTCTTTCATTTCCTTGTGAGAGATTTGGGGACATCTTTCCACAGTCATCAGGTTCAAAGGGCCCAAACTGAAAGTCGTCTCTTCACCGAAGTTGACTTGCACTAATTCTTTCTCATGACAGATCGCGTTCACAGGCCATAAATCACATTTGTTAAACCGATGGTTGTTATCAATGACTGAGTCCACACCCAGAAGGTAATTCTTGATAAACACGGGTTGCCAGGATCCCAGTGGCCCCTATCCCTCCACCCCACATCTATTCATGACTGCCTCACGAGCCACCAGGCACAGAGGCAGCTTTAAAAGGAAGTGATGACAATGGTGTCCTATCTGTAGGCTTCCTTGCAGGAATGTGTGAAAGTGAAAGGGCATGGCCTTTCACCTTTTTAATCCCTACTGGCTTCTTGCCTTCATCCTACAAATACTCTTCTCTCTCTGTCTTCCTAAAAGAAATCACTTTACTCTATTTTCTTCTCTCTTTTCTTCCTCTACTGGACTGTTTTCATTGTTTATGCCTAAACATTTGTAAGGATATTCCTACCATTTATTGGCCTCCAATTATGAATGAGATGTTTGCTATATATTTAATCTCACAAAGACTTCCAACGAAGATGAAAAAACTGCAGTTCAGAAAGTTTCATTACTAGGGTTTAAACTCCATATCTGTGCGATGCCTAGACCTGTGTATTGCTTCCCACACCACCGTGGAACCTCCTAGAGATTTCCAAACCAGCTTAATCCTTTTCTCACCAGATCAGAATACAGTCCAATCTTCTATTGCAAATTGGCATTGGTAATTTTCACTATGAAGCTTGGTTATCAAATGTGATATTTCCTACATGTGGTTTTCATGTGGCTAGAAGCATCTTCATATAAGGTTATAAGATGTCAAGACCATCTTTTGGAATGTCCCCTTGGGGGACAAGGCCATGGCCATTTAATTCTGAATCTTTAGTCTCCTTGCTGGGAGGTCTGTAAGAAGAAGAAAACTTTAAACAGAGAACAGCTCCATGAACAAGTCTGGGATGAGAAGAAGAAAGAGGAGGGGAGAAGGAACAGAGGAAGATGAGAAGTGGGAAGTTAGGAGGGGCCTCCATTTCCAAGCCTGGTGAATAAGCCTTTTTAATTAGTGTCTAATTAGGTCCACTTGGTTAACTCCAACAAGTGGTACATTCTATCTAACCCTAAAGATCCAAACCCCTTGACTCTGACTGGCTAGGCACTCTCTACCTGAGGACCTTTGTACATACTCTTCTCTCTGCCTGGACTGCTCTATCCAAATACCCACATAACTCTGTCCCCTCTCTCAGGACCTTTATCAAATGTCACTTTCTCAGTGAGACCTTTCTTGATTCTTTTTTAAAATCACAACAACACCTCCCCCATTCTTCCTCTTCTTTGCTGCTTTATTTCTCTCCATTGCACTTACCACTATCTTACATGCTACATAGTTCACTTTTTTATTCTACTTTTTGTCACCTCCTCCCACTAGAATGTAATCTCCTTGAGGATAGGAATTTTTTTTGTTTTGGGGTTTTTTTTTTTTGGTGAGGAAGATTAGCCTTGAGCTAACATGTGTGCCAATCTTCCTCTATTTTTTGTCTGTGGGATGCTTCCACAGCATGGCTGATGAGTGGTGTAGGTCTACGCCTGGGATCCGAACTCATGAACCCGGGCCACCAAATCAGAGTGCACGGAACTTTAACCACTCGGCCATGGGGCCGACACTGAGGATAGAGATTTTTGTTCACCACTGTAACCCCAGTTCCCAAACAGTACCTGGCATACAGTTGGTGACCTAAGATATTTGTTAAATGAGTGGATGCAGTGGAAAATAAGTGTCCTTCCACCTAAGTTCCCTTACTGCCCAGCTATTCAGTAATGCAATATATCCTGGACAAAGTTGGGTTTTCCTCGTAGTGGCCAAGCCCCACCTAGGTCAGTGGGGCATCTTTTCCTTGCTCTAGGGCCTGGGGGTCACCAGGAAGATTTTTCTTCCGGAGTTACACCTTATCCCTGGACTGGAAGCTGGTTCTTACCAGGACTCCTCTGCCCTAGGCCCTGAGAGTAATGATCAGGACAAGAATAACATTCACAGCTCTCACACTGTGAATGCCAGAGATGAGAGCAGCTGCTTAAGTAAAGAGCAGTGCCTAAAGTCAGCCATTCTCAGAATCAAGGATAAAGAGCTGAGATGGCTATCCTCAATCCGCCCTATCATTTTCAGATTACAAAATCTTAGTCCCACAGGCCATAAATTATAAGGTCGGCTGCTTCAGAAGGGCCCATGATATCACCACATTGCCATGTAAATTAGCAAATACCGTAAATATTTTAAAAGTCAATTTAGACTACTGTGTATTTGGTGCTATTTAGTGAACATACTCATTTTGCCCCAAAAAATTAAGGGCTCTCACAATATTGGGTTTGCTTTTCTTCTTCTTTTTTGTTTTTTTTGGGGGGGGGGGGTTGTCTCCTTGTGTGGTGTTTTTTCCTTTGGTACTTTGTATATTTGGCTTGAAACTCAATGAAAATCAAAGAAAGATTTATAAAAGTCACTCCCCATTGGCCTTTCCCAAGAACAATTTATACTGGAGTCTGCTACAGGGTTAAACACAGAGTATACTTACAGCTCAGATTTCACAAGAAGGGAAATGCATGGTGTATCTCCAAGGAATGTCAAGCCCAAGAAGCTGAAAGGGGACTTGAGAAAAATTAAACATGTGCAAATTTTAGTTGCATGTTATTACAAAGGAAACAGGAAGTCTCACTGTAATTGTAACAGCATCATGAGACTCATCAGAAAGGCTTTCATTTAATGAAACCATGGTAAAGTTATAGAAATCTCTGTATGGCTGAAAACCTGAAAGATAATTGTGGTGAAAGCTTATTTTTAAAGTTTAATAAAATCAGCTAAAACAATGGGCTGAAGCCTAGGGGCAAATCCAGCGATGTGAGCAGACAGAGTCTCTGGAAACCTTCCCAGGCGCATCTCCACAAGTCAGCAGCCTCCTGGCCTCTTGTCTGCTGAATTAAGGCAGCATCCAATGGTTCACAAAGAACAAACCCCGAAATTGTGAGGTACTAATTTAGAATTTTATCATACATCTGAAAGCAAAGCGAAGTTCCTGATATGGTGACTTGGAAGAGACTAAATAATGTGCATTGTTGATGAAGCTTTTACTCTGGTTTAGGAATTTATGAATTTAAAACGAGATCAATAAATAGATTATTAGTCAACAGCCATGTTTCCCAATGTGCGATCCTAAGACTACTCACCCAAAATCACCAAGGGGAGGGCAATAGTAGGGGTTCTTGTTAAACATGAAAGTCCCCAGGGCTTCACCTAGGCCTACTGTGTGCAGAATCTCAGAGGATGGGGCCCTAGAACCACCAGGTTCTCCACATCCTGATGCTTGCTGAAGTATCCGGCGAGTACTAGAGGGGGTCCCACCTTTAACTGCCCGTGGAAACACCTGGGGAGCTTTAAAAGTAGAGCCTGATCTCCACCCAGAAATTCTGTTGAATTGTTTGGGGTGTAGCCTGGACGTTGGGATTTCTAGAACTATCTTTGGAGAATTCTAACATGCAGGCAAAGTTAAGAATTACTGCAGTCAGAGTGTCTTCCCAGTAACAGCCTCCTCCTCCTAACCATGTAGAAATAAGACGTGAATCATAAAATAACTATGACCAAATAGGCAAATTTCTGTGCCTTATTTCCAAAACACTGCTAGGAAGTTGAAATTATTCTCTGATTATATGGGGCAACCCAAGGATTTGGGACATAAATTAGTTCGAATAACTGTCTGAGGTATGATTTCATTATTTTAGACAAGAAGAGAGATCTGATGAGTAAAGTTGTAGACTTCACAATCCCTGAAGATAAACTAGAAAAATGGGGATTTCACAGATCTGCTACAACCCTTCTTGTTTCTTCAAAGTTGGTAAAGGAGTTGGATAAAACTTTGAAATTTGTGGCCACCATCAAGCATTATTCACTATGCTTTTAAACCTTAATTATTTTATTTATAAGTCAAGAGTACTAGTGGTTAATAATAATATCCAATGTTGATTGACTTCTTACTATGTGTCAGACACTGTGTGAGGCACTTTAAATGCGTTATCTCATCAATTGCCGCATGATAAGTACAATTATTAGTCCATTTTACAGAAGAGAAAACGGAGACTTAGTGAGGTTAAATGTTCAAGGTTATACAAGGTTTTAAGAACTTCAAAGCCATTTGATAATACCGTAGAATTAAATGAAGACCCAGAAGTTACCCCGTAGTAGTAACACAGAGAAAAAAGGAAAAGAGGAACATATTTATTTCTGTCCAAAAAACGATTCTTCTATCATACCTGATTACCCAAGTTCTGATGAATGAGTCTCTATTCCCTGAAGTTGCAATACTTCTGTGAGTACAGGAAACCTAAAATTATCTCCGTGCGTCCCACCTCCCCTGGGAGTCTGCTGGAGACCAATTTGTCATGGAAGGTGCAGTCTTCTATTTTTAAACTACAAATCAGCTCTCAGACAAATCCCATAATTTGAAGGAATGAAGACTTTGTTTGGAAACTCGAGACGAAAACTCAAAGATCCATAGGAAGAATAAGGCACAAAATGACATGTGTTTAAGGTCATTTGCCTACTCAATGGCAGTCCCAGGTCTGGAGTGCTCATGTGTCTATGTGTTCAATGATCTTCGTGATATCTCAGTTGCTCCCATTGCTGATATGGTTCCTTGTCTTATTAAATACTTAGAAGATAGATTCCTTTTTAATACGATCTTTCACAATTGAATTTTCCTGTAGAATGTATTATCACATCACTTTTTAAAGTTTTTAAATGTCATGGGAGGACTAGGCTGGCAATAGCTTAAAAAAAATGTTGGTGCCCAGTGGACCAATGACCTTCTTCAATCATCTTGGGGAGAGGAGAAACTCCCCACGGCACTCCTATCAAATAAAAGCACTGTGGGTAAGAAGGAGATGAGTGGGAGAAATAAAAGCATTTGCTGGTTTCTGGAGTCAGTTCCTGACATCTTTTCATCAGCTAAGATATTTTTAGCCAAAGAAGGAAAGCTCAGAATCCTATTTTCTTGTCCCTTTTCCACTTCTGTCTCACCGTGGCCCGTGCGAGTTGCTGCCTCCCTGAGCTAGTCCCTTCCTCTAAAAAAATGGAGATAATGATACAGTTTTCAGCCACTTAATCCCAGTGATGGTGCTAGGATTAATGAGAGTGTTTTGGAAAGAAAAGAGGAAAAAAAGTCTTTGATCTAGGGTGTGGGGTAAGTACAATATTTTATTATAAACAATAATAATGGGCCTTATGCTCCTGATGCCTGGGGAGCAAATCTGTCCCCTCTTGGCCTGCATTAATACTTGGGCCCAAGGGTGTTAATTAGTGCAAAAATGTATGTACTGAATGGCACCCTAGGGGCCTCAAGGAGTTAATCCATCTCCAAAAGGTGACTAATTGACCCTCCACCCCTCACCCTTCCCACACTAAGCTCCGTCTGCTATTATTAGTGTAGAATAATTGTACCCTTCTTGCTGCTCTATTAGGACTCATGTGCTTCCTCCAATTTGTTTAATAGAATATAAGGGATCTGAAAGTCCTGTTGGAATAATTACATTCTGTTTGAATATTTGATCTTGACTCATTGGTGGGAGCAGCCCCAAACTAAGAATGATTACCTGTGACAGTTTATATTGGCACTATTTCCTACCTCATCGTCAAGATAATTTTTCAGAGTGCACAGAACAAGTCTGTTCTCTTTAGGTGCCATACTTTTAAAAATCCCCCTGTTCCTCCTCAGTCCGTCTCCAATACCTTTTGCATTTTGGTTTACAAGCATGCTTCCTGCTCCCTTCACTGAACCAAACCTTCTCACAGTTTAGTATAGAAGCCACCAAGATGCTGGTTAAGTCACCTAGATTCCGGCCTCTACCTATCAACCTTTTTTTAACCAGGACAAGAAACAAATAGGCACTTACTGCATGGTGATGATTATCACAAAAATATTCCGATTTTAACACAACAGTGTCACTTAATTTGGAACAATCATCCCCTTGATGGCCATCCTGCTCCTCTCTTTCAACAGAAATACCAATATCGACGTTAAGTAGAAGGTAGAGAATCCTCCAGAACTTTATCACAGGTAGTAAACCATCTGAACTTTACCTAACAAACAGGTCTCAAAGAATATCCTTACGTTTTTTTTTTTTTTTTTTGGAAGATTAGCCATGAGCTAACACCTGCTGCCAATCCTCCTCTTTTTGCTGAGAAGGACTGTCCATGAGCTAGCATTCATGCTCGTCTTTCTCTGCTTTATGTGTGGGACACCTTCCACAGCATGGCTTGACAAGCAGTGCATGGATCCACACCTGGGATCCGAACCAGCAAACCCTGGGCCGCCAAAGCAGAATGTGCTAATTTAACCACTGCGTCGTCGGGCCAGCCCCTATCCTTACTTATTTTAACGTGCCATGACTGAAATATGGGCTTAAGGGCATGAGCAGCACGTATACATCATGTTGAAAAACCAAATAATGAATGTAAGCATGATGCCAACAGTGCGTCTTATGGCAACTTATGAAGCCCAGACAGCCAGAATCACCTTAGCAAGCATCTAATCCAAATTTTTACCTTAAGACAGAGTAACCAAAGCCCACAAAGGTGAAGGGGCTTCCTCAACAATCACATCTACCCATCTGTGGCTCTCCCCACTAACAAAGGTGAGGTGTGGAGAGGAAAATACTTGCTTTAAAGACAACTCCAGTCAATTAGGAAGATTTCTGGAGATTTGATAGAAAAATCACCTTAGGGTAACACCAAATTTATCCAAATCAAATTGAAATATTACTCCAAACTACAGTATCAGCCTTAGTCTAACACCGAGTTGAATTTTATTTTTCTTTGACACAAACTAATCTCATAGAAAGATAATTAACCATTTGGGTGAATAAGACAGAAAAGAGAAAGGCTAGAGAGAATGCATTTAAAATGTGTACACATGCACATGTTTATGTTAGTTTGACTTGCTCTACCACAACCCTGCATTCCTGACACCAGTAGATAAAGAAAAACTCTCATAGATCAATTTGATAAGAAGGAATTCCCAAACTCTCCTCAAGTATTAATCTTGAGTTTCTGAGAGGCAGAGCTTGTCACAGAGGCTTGCAGGGGATCTTAATGACCTGGCAAGAAAGGAGCTGTTATAAGATGATAACTAGACTGGGAAATGCCTCCAGGTCATCGACAGCAGGAAGCACGATGGAGACTGGTCTTCTCCACCTCCTGTATAACAAGTGTAAGCTGAGATTCACCCAACACTTGATCTCGATTTTCTCCTCATCCGCTGCTCCCTACCTTAAGTAAACGCAAAAGGAAAGAAATGTACACAGTTCTTAAAAAAACACACTCTTCAGGAAAGTTTCCAAGAATAATTTTACGTTTGCAAAAAGCAGAGAATTAGATGTTCTTTTGATTGAAGCATAAGGCTTCAGAGAATACTTAGGAGAGTTGATAAAGAATCCTTTACATAGGTGTGACTGAACCATTAAATAAATCTTTAAGCTGCATTTATTTTTTCTTTATTTCCTCTATTTCTTTTAGCTATCTTTAACCTCCAAGGAATATCTTTTTGGGTTTATAGCTTGCCAGTGAATTTTTGGGGGTAGGGAATGATTTTTCAGGAACTCTGAAATAAGCATTGAGGTATTGCTGTCCACTGTGACTGACTGCAGCTTTAATGAAGAATTGAAACCAAGAAGTGAACACATAAGCCCACTGACTTATGTGTAAGAGAATTTGAAATAAACTTTTTTCTTCATTCTATCCACAAAATTTCTACCATGCTTCCCTATCATTTGATAGTCAGTCCACATTACTATTCTATGAAATCAGATGTATTACCAGCTTTATCCCTTAGTGTATTACAGGCAAATTAAGGCAAGTAAAGCATACCTTCAGTAAAAAAAAATGCCATATGAATTCAAGATGAAGCACCAAATTGGGCTACACACTTTGGAGCAATAGCTTAAAATACTGTCTGCAACCCAGATACTGAGACAGTGTTTAAATTTTACCCCGCGAAATAATATGATGTTGGGCAGTAGTTGGTGCATGCTTCACAGATACTGATTGATTGACAAAATATTTTTATTTGAAGCTCCAAGAGATTTTACTGATAATTATTCATAGAAATTTTCTCTGGGAGGACTAATTGTTGTGGTCAAATCTGTACTCTTTGAAATGAGGTTGTATTATACGATTGAATTCAAAATCAGCTGCATTTCTACACACTAACAATGAACTATCTGAAGAGTCCAGGAAATCAATCCCCTTTATAATAGCATCAAAAGCAATAAAATACTTAGGAACAAATTTAACCAAGTAAGTGAAAGATCTATACACTGAAAATTATAAGACACTGATGAAAGAAATTGAAGAAGATACAAATAAATGGAAAGATATTCCATGTTCATGAATCAGAGGAGTTAATATTGTTAAAACGTCCATACTACCCAATGCCATCTATAGATTCAATGCAATCCCTATCAAAATTCCAATGGCATTTTTCAAACAAATAGAAGAAAAAATCGTAAAATTCATATGGAACCATAGAAGACCACATATAGCCAAAGGAATCTTGCGAAAGAACAAAGCTGGAGGCATTATGCTTCCTGACTTCCAATTATATTACAAAGCTATAATAATCAAAAGAGTATGGTACTGGCATAAAATAAGACACATAGACCAATTAAACAGAATTGACAGCCCAAAAATAAGCCTACCCATATATGGTCAACTAATATTTGCTAAGAGTACTATTATTTGCTAAGAGCTAAGAATACTCAATAGAGAAAGAATAGTATCTTCAATAAATGGTGCTGGGAAAACGAGATATTCACATGCAGAAGAATGAAATTAGACCCCTATCTTAAACCAATCACAAAAATTAACCCAAAATGGATTAAGGACTTAAATGTAAGACCTGAAACTATAAAACTCCTAGAAGAAAACATAGGGGAAAACCTCCTCAACATCAGTCTTGCCAATGATTTTTTGGATACGATGCCAAAAGCACAAGCAACCAAAGCAAAAATCAACAAGTGGGAGTACATCAAACTAAAGAGCTTCTGCCCAACAAAGAAAACCATCAACAAAATGAAAAGGCAACCTACAGAATGGGAGAAAATATTTGCAAATCATATATCTGATAAGGTGTTAATGTCCAAAATATATAAGGACTTCATACAACTCAAGCACACACACACAAAAATCTGATTAAAAAATGGGTGGAGGACCTGAACAGACGTTTTTCCAAAGAAGACATATAAATGACCGACAGGTACATGAAAAGATACTCAACATTACTAATCATCAGGAAAATGCAAATCAAGATATCACTTCACATCTGTTAGAATGGTATTGTAACAAGAAGAGAAAGAGAGAGAGGAATGCTGACAAGGATGTGGAGAAAAGGGAACACTTGTGCACTGTTGGTGGGAATGTAAATTTGTGCAGCCACTATGGAAAACAGTATGAAGATTCCTCAAAAAGTTAAAAATAGAACTACCATATGATGGAGCAATCCTCCTTTTGGGTATAGCATATCCAAAGGAAATGAAATCAAGATCTCAAAGACGTATCTGCACCCCCATGTTCATTGTAGTATTATTCACAACAGCCAAGGTATGGAAATAACCTAAATGTCTATCAACAGATAAATGGATAAAGAAGATGTGAGAGAGATATATACGATTCAATATTATTCAGCCATGAGAAAAAAGGAAATCCTGCCATTTGCAACTACATGGGTAAAACTTGAGGGCATTTTGCTAAGTGAAATAAGTAATAGAGAGAAAGACAGATATAGTATGATCTTACTTATATGTGAAATCTAAAAACATTGAACTCATAGAAACAAATAGTAGAATGGTGGTTGGCAGGGGCTGAAGGGTGGGAGAAATGGGGAAATGTTGGTCAAACAGTACAAACTTTCTGCTTTAAGAGAATAAGTCCTGGGAATGTAGTATACAGTATGGTGATTATAGTTAAAAATACTGTATTGTAAACCCTCATACACTGCTGGTGGGAATGCAAACTGGTGCAGCCACTATGGAAAACAGTATGGAGATTTCTCAAAAAATTAAAAATAGAAATATCTTATGACCCAGCCATCCCACTACTAGGTATCTATCCTAAGAACTTGAAATTAGCAATTCCAAAAGTCCCATGCACCCCTATGTTCATCACAGCATTATTTACAATAGCCAAGACATGGAAACAACCTAAGTGTCCATCAACTGATGATTGGATAAAGAAGATATGGTATATATATACAATGGAATACTACTCAGCCATAAAAAAGGACAAAATCGTCCCATTCACAACAACATGGATAGACCTTAAGTGTAGTATGTTAAGTGAAATAAGCCAGATAGAGAAAGATGAATTCTGTATGACTCCACTCATAGATGGAAATTAACATATAGACAAAGAAAACTGATTGGTGGTTACCAGGGGAAAGGGGGGCTGGGGGAAGGGCACAAAGGGTGAAGTGGTGCACCTACAACATGACTAACAATAATGTACAACTGAAATTTCACAAGGTTGTAAACTACCATAATCTTAATAAAAAAAATACTGTATTGTATACTTGAAAGTTCCTGTAAGAGAAAAGCTTTAATGTTCTCACTATAACAACAACAATATGATAGTTATGTTAGACAAAGGGTGTGTTAACTTTCCTTACTATGGAAAACATTTCTCAATATTTATGTGTATCAAATCATCACCTTGTACACCTTAAACTTACACAATGTTATATGTCAACTATATCTCAATAAAGCTGGAAAAATAAACAAATTTTTAAAATTCACACACTGATCTTGATCAAAATCACAAGATGATTACAGGCCCAAAATCATATGGAATTTTTTTAAAAAATGAAAATAGTAATAATCATATGGCTCTTATCCAGATCTCATATAGCCATGAAATTGTCATACAATCAAAAACCTGAAATAAACTGGAAAACACCTCCAAAAAGTCCAGTTACATATAAGTAATTCCTTGCACTCATCTGCGTGCATTTCATTTGTAAAAATGCACTGAAAGTGACTCAGAGCCACTTTCCCTTATTTGGGGCACAATTTTATTTGGCTCAGCAATCTGTTTCTCTAAGACATAACATAATAAAAGCAAAAAACTAGAAAGGAGGAGTAGAGCTAGGGAGAGTCATTGAAAGCAATAAAATATACTAGCTGACATAGCTTAACAAGGAGGAAAAAAAAATTTTAATAGAACTATAAAAAACAGATCTTAAAACCCACAATGCAACATGGGGTAATTTAGTCAGAGCAGAGATCCTCAGCAGGCCCAGAGAACATTCTTAGGTTAGACCATAATAACAATTACATATACTACTGACCCTGAGTCATCAAGAAGTAGTTCATTTAGTATTACAAATTCTATTTCCTAAGGTGTGGAAATGCATAATATATATTATTCTAAAAATATATTCTTATGAAAAGGAATAAAAATTCAAAAGTTTTAGGACTTTTTATGATTCTTTGAAAATACTAAACATTGTTGCGAAGTAGATCACTGTGTCAATCAAACAAAAACTAAATAATCATAGCATTTAGTTCATACTAAATTGAGGTATTGTCTAAAATCTAGTAATCTGAGAATTGCAAATGTATTTGGTGTGAAGATCTGGGAAGGAGCATTCCAGGCAGGGGGGAGCAAATGCAATGACCCCAAGACCCAAGCAAGCCCAAGCCAGCCGTCAGGGCTGCCACGATGTAACCAAAGCATGAGCGGTATCAGAGAGGTCGGAGAATTAATCAGGAGTCACATCACAGGAGTTTGGCTTTTGTTCTAATTGCAAAGGGAGTACACTGTAAAGTTGTAAGATGAGCAAGAATGGGATCTGGTGTATGTTAGGGTTTTTTTTTAGCTTCTATGGCTGTATGCTGTATAGAGAACAAGCTGTAGGAGAGTAAGCGTAGAAAATGGGAAATGAGTTCAGAAGCCATTGACTGTTCCAAGTAGAAGATAATGGTGCCCAATGTAGACAGCAAGTGTCCTTTAAATAAATAAAGCATTCATTTGAATATCACTATTAACACAATTGCATACTCTTCACATATTATCTCTGGTGATCAAAAGTATACATTTTATTTCCCTTAAAACTTGTTTAGGGGGCCAGCCCTGTGGCTGAGTGGTCAAAGTTCCATGTGCTCCACTTCAGTGGCCCAGGTTCGTGGATTCAGATCCCAGGCTCAGACTGACTCCATTCATCAGCCGTGCTGTGGAGGCATCCCGCATACAAAGCAGAGGAAGAGTGGCACAGATGTTAGCTCAGGGCAAATCCTCCTCACCAAAACAACAACAACACACTTGTTTACTGCAGTAAGCATTTCTAAAGGCAGAAGTTGCCATTCGTGAAAACAACCTACAGAAGTTTTTGATATACTGCTCCAGGCAGAAAGTGACCAAATCGGGGCCAGAGAATACTTTCCCAGGGAAAATTTTCTACCTAATTTTCATCCTTTACTCCATTTACTCTTTCCAGACTTTGATTTTAGAAATGTGACTGATCTAAAACTTAATACCGACACCAATAGTTTTATGATTTAACAAGTCTTGGGCCACTGCTCTTTCAATCTATGAACTATTTTCTAGCAGAGACCTGAGACCAGATTATTTAATAATGAAATACGAGCTTTTGAAACCCCTTTAAGTCCTTTACCTTCAGGTATAAGACCAACAATAAGAAATTTCTAGCTAAATATTGTATGAATTAAAGCATGGTTTCTTTCCCTGTACTGAGTTTCAGTCCCCACTTGAATCCCCTGCCTTAGGCAATACTGCCTTTCTAGATGAGTGAATGTCTTGAAAAAGAAAAAATACTTGAATTTCTTTTTCATGAAAGATAAGGAATCTTTCTACTCCTTACTTTCTTTCTAGATGCTCTTGGGAAGAAATCTAGTGAAAGCTGAACTGGAAAGAATGTAATCAGTTTGCCAAAAGAATATGACTAGCTTGCCAACTTGATGTAGATGGAGATACTATGTTCCAGCTGTCATAAGCATGATTTTAGTTTCTGGAGTCCTTCTGAGTGCCTCCAAGCTCTTCAAGAAGGCTATGGAAAATTTTACAAGTATCAAAGTGTTCACTCACAAATGGGCACTAAGGATGGGCAAATAATAGATATGAATCTTTATTTATCCAAGTGTGATACGGTGGGGCATAGGAGAACTGGGGTGCTGGGCCACCATCCTGCTTCCAACACACAAGCAAGGTCTGGGCGAAACAATAAGCAAATGACTGCATTTAGTTAGTGCCTGAATAGTTACAGCTACTAATTTAAATTTAGAACTATGTTCACATGTCATGCAAATAGAAGTTAACAAAAAGTGAGAGAAATCACTGCAAACTCATATCTAAGACATTATACTCTGAACACTTCATAAGATTTTTTAACCATGAAATACTGTATTCCTTTATTTTAAGTTTTCTGAAGCACTTACCAAGAGAGATAAGACCTTTGGCCACTAGTCTCAGTGCTCATTCTCCTCATAAAGACTCTTGAAATTAAACTTCCATGCTTCTCATAAATAGCAAAGCATATCAGCTCTGATCAACATTGCCTAGGTTCAAATCCTGATTCGATCTCTACAAGCTGTATATCCTTGAGCAAGTGCCTCAGTTTACTCATTTGTAAAAGGGAGTAATAATAGTGCTTACCTTAAAGGGTCGTTAGGAGGATTAGAAGAAGTTATATATGTAATGCATATTAAAAAATGTTATTTAATGTTATCCCTACTTTCATCAGTCAACACCAAAAGTGTATTCTCTCCCTGAAATAAAATAAATATGTTCTCTAATCCCTTGAGAAAGTAGTTGTCTAGGACCATCAGCATTGACATCACCCAGGAGCTTGTTAGAAATGCAGAATCT
Source organism: Equus caballus (assembly GCF_041296265.1). Lineage (NCBI taxonomy): Eukaryota > Metazoa > Chordata > Mammalia > Perissodactyla > Equidae > Equus > Equus caballus. Next base: position 91,472,836 of record NC_091685.1, on the reverse strand, counting down.
CAATTCTGACCCCGGATCTACTGAATAACACTCTGCATTTGAGCAAGGTCATTTGGATACACGTCATAATTTGAGGAGCACTGCTCTCACACAGCATCTGCCTGTAATACCTATACTTCCTCCCCCAGAGCTGACCTCCACCGGAATTTCCCACTGTGCCCGTAGAATTATTGTTCCAAAATGAACAAACTCTCCATTAGCTTCTCTAAATGTTCCCCAGTCCCCTTCCCATACCTGATCCCCAGCTTTCCCCTACGGATACAATTTGCTCTGCAGACTTCTGCAGTGATAACTGCTTATTCTCACACACTCCAAGGACATTAGAGTTAGGAAGGGGAGTTGCTGTCTTCCTTCTTCCCAGCTACTGTCCTTCTCCTTTCTAGTAAAACACCCTGCTGTGTTGAGGCCTTGTGTAGAGTCACCTGACTCTACAACCTTCTCCTCCTCCTTTTCCTCCCGGGTTTCAAATCTTTTATCCATTCTCTTCCATCCATCAGCCTTTGCCACCTCCTCTTTCCAAGCCATTGGCATCTCTTTGGAGGATGACAACAATCATGTAGACAATAAAACATCCTGGCCTCTCAGCCTCTTAACCACCTCGTTTCCGATAACCTTCTCCAACCGTTCACATCAGCACATGTTTCCAGGTTACACCTGGAACCCTGTGATCATCTGGAATTGCTCTAGTCCCTAGAGCACTAGTTTAAGCTCCCCACTCTCTGATCATAACCTCTTTTTCTTCTAGTTTGCTTGCTATGGCCATTCTTCCACAACCTCATTGATCTTTCTAAACTCTCTCCTTATCAAATTTAGATTCTGTGGTCTATCATAGTATTCTAATACTATGTAACTAATATTCTTGCCAATTCCCTAGCTATACATTGTCAATATACAAACTCCTTACAACTATTCTCACCCTTCCTTCCTGCGACAGTGAAGAAGTTGACTGTGGTGTTGTATAAGGCCAGTCTCTCCACTTTCTTTGAGTGCTCTGTTCATTTCCTCTTCTCAGGAACCTCAGGAACTGTTGACGACCTCTTTTCTCTCTTTAATATTCAATTCCCCCCATTGAATCGATCCTTGCCATTGGCTTTTAAGCATGCTCGAGTTTCTTCCATTAAAAAGTAAACAAAATTTTCCTTAACCTACATCTTCCTCTAGCCTCCTTTCTAGATACCTCCATCCTTTACAAAAACATTCTCCAAAGAATTTTTACTCATTGATTCCATTTATTTACCACTTACACATCCTCAGTCCATTTCAATCTGACTTGGATCCCTAACTACAATGCCACTGTACTCACTAAGTGTTCTGATGTCTTACGGTTCTAACAGACCATTTTTGACTTTGTCTTCTTGCTCTATTATATTCAAGACTGTTAGCAAGTCTCTTCTCCTTAAAACACCCTTTTCCCTTGGCTTTACTGATGCTCATGCTTCTGGTTTTCCTTTTGTATCTCTGCTGTTTCTCCATCTCCTTTGTACAAGTATCAGTAAGTGTTATTGACATTTTTAGAATTGAAAGAGTTGGTAAATATACATTATCTTCCACATTTCTATTTGTTTTGATATTAACTGTATACTTTAATATAAATTAATATCATTTGGGTTGTCTTATTATAATCATTTTCAATTTTCATTATATAATAATCTTTGGTATGACTTAGCAAATCTATAAATTCCCCTTGACAAATCCAAATTTAATTCACCTTGACAAACCCAAATTTAGCATGCCCCTTTTATCACCTTGTAGTGTAAGTTTGCATTTTTGCATTTTGACCATAGACATATTGATTAGTCAAAGATTTAATAACTAATTCAAATTTCCTAGATGCATATAAAGCCACAATGATGCTATAGAGAGATCAACATGCAATATTTGAATATTCTTTCTTTTGCATATACAATTTATATGCTCTGTCTTAAGATATAATGGCACATTGTGATAACTGCAGAGGACAGTGAACTGGATATTGGACATTTGGGATAAGATTAAATGAAAAATAATGAAACACTTTTGAACTTTCTTTTCAATAGGAAAAAATAATTTCTTAGAAAATTAGCTCTAAATAACCCTCCTTCCTCCCCCGAAATGTGAGTTCTCTAAGTCACAGTGACCTTTTCCCACAATCATTTTATAACAAATATTCTCACGGGGACAATTTGAAATTCAGGTATTTTATGTCCCTTTGAATAGCTGAAAGGAAAGAACATAAATAAAGAAAGCTGAGATTCCTATTTCAGATCAGGTTTCTTCCAAAATTACACATTTAGGAAGCTAATTTCCCACAAGTATCCAAATGGTAATGAGAATTATATTTTCATCTCAGTAACACAATGGAATCCATTACTTCAAAAAGCTGAATATCACTGTCAAAGCAGCTCTTAAGTATCCATCAATTATGAGGATTATCTACCCTGCCAGAAAGGCTTCTCCACAAGTTGCGCTTCTTCAGTGATGAGGTCAATGTCTAACTGTGAGGCCTCTACGTTCTCTTTCTCTGTGATACAGGGGAAAGAGGACCTAGACTTCAATCATTTCTCTACCTCCCATCAGCGGGATGGCATTGGGCATGACACTCTTTATTAAAGTTTCTTTGTTATCACTTGTAAAATGGGGACAACAGTGTTTTTCTCACATATTGACCATAAATATTACATTAAGTATTGTAGCAGAGATGAGACATAGACACAAATATTAACATATAGGGCAAAATATTAAAAGATCATTAAAAGACAAAATATAGGTGGCAGGAAGCATCAGATCAGGGAAGACTGAAGCTAGGAGTCTAGAAAACTTGTCTTATGGGGATAATCAAGTATGGGCTCTATGAAATGGCAAATATATATATCGGTCTCTGCCTCCAGTTCCTGGCACAGAGCTCCTAAAACCATTGTAATTTTCAAAGTGAGGAGAGCAGTAGGAGCATCTTTTGTTCTAATATTTGGTCTTTGACTCCATCCCTGACACAAAGTTCCTAAAGCCCTTGGAATTTCCTGGGTAATAATAGCGTCTTTTGTTCTATTAAAATGACTCTGGTGGGCTCCTGGATGGGGATTGATCACAAGAAAGACCAAGCCATGATTAGAAGCTTTAAAGTTTCAGCCCCGCCTCCATTCTCCAGAGAGGGGAGAAGGGCTTGAAATGGAGTTAATGATTGATCATGTCTGTGTGATGAAACCTCCTAAAAATCCCAAAAGTACAGGGTTCAGAGAGCTTCTGGGTTGCTGAACAAGTGTTGATGGTGGCAAAGTGGTGCAGCTGGAGAGAGCATGGAAGTTCCACACTCCTTTCCACATATCTTTCCCTATGTATCTCTTCATCTAGCTGTTCATCTGCATCCTTTATCACATCCTTTATTAAATAGTAAACTGGTAAATGTCAGTGTTTCCCCAAGTTATGTGAGTTGTTCTGGCAAATAATTGAATCCAAGAGGGAGGAGGTCATGGGAAGCTCTGATCTGCAGCCAAGTCCGAGAGAAGTTGTGGGTATCCTGGGGACCTACTACTTGTGATTGGCATCTGAAGCAGGGGGCAGTCTCATGGGACTGAGCCCTTCACCTGTGGGGTCTGATGCTATCTCCAGGTAGATAGTGTCAGAATAAAATTAAATTGTAGGGCATCAAGCTGGTGTCACAGAGAATTGCTTAATGTGGGGAGAAAAATGCCACATCTGGTTTCAGAACTGTTGTGAGTGTAGTAGTAATGTGAGAGGAAAGGAGAAACATCGGAGGAAGAGCGAGTTTTTCCTAACTCGGGCTCTAAAAGGCCACGTGTTTAAACACGTTGAGTGAGAGGTAGAGAGAGTAGGAAGGAGCAAGCAAGTAGAAAGTACAATGTAAATCTTGGGCAAGACTCCGTGAGACTGGCATTAGAAATGCAATGTGAGGGCCTACAGGCTGTTCAGGAAAGAACTCAAGTATGGGGAGCTGGGTGCTTGAACAGCGATGCAAGAGCCAAGAGAAAATGAGACATTTGTCTGAGACAAGAGAAAGTAGATGTTCTCCATAAAAAGACAAAGCTCAGCATAGAAGAACAGGAGGATCTGGAGACTGACAGTCTCAATAAGGAGGAGGAATAGCTTCCACAAAACACGTCAATAAAAATTAAGTACAAAGGTGTGCAGTCACTCTTAAAAATCACTATTTTAAGAGCAAAAAGCATTCAGGGAAACAATATTCTACCACTGAGCGGTAGAGGAATTGGGAACTTTCAAGTCTTGGAGGGAAGGTAGGTGTTCTGGCATCCAGCATTAGCAACTACTATAGAGGCCAGGAAAGAAAGAACTGAGAAAACTATTAAAGAGAGGAAACGTAAGCATATAGTGCTGTGTCTATATATATTCCACATGTATGTTCATTACCATCTCCTTCAGAAACAAAAGAGAAAGAAAACTACAGGGGGAAAATGAACTGGGGAAACTGATTCAAAATGGGTGTCTTTGGTTGCAATTTTTTTTAATAAAAAGATAAACTTGGGAATTCTCTATTGAAATAAGGCTTTTCTCTGTCACAGTTTACTGCTAATTATTAGTTTTCCAGTTGTACTATTCTATTTTATGTAGAAGAAACTGTCTCTAGGTTATTAGGTAAGTCAGTGAGAAGATAAGGGTCAATTTATGGTTAGTATTTTTGATAAAATACATGTAAATTGATTAGAGAAGTAATTTTTTTTTTTGAGGAAGATTAGCCCTGACCTAACATCTGTGGCAATCTTCCTCTGTTTTATATATGGGAGGTCTGCCAAAGCATGGCTTGATGAGCAGTGTATAGGTTCGCACCTGAGATCTGAACTGGTGAACCCCGGGCCCCGAAGCAGAGCACGGGAACTTAACTGCTACGCCACCAGGGTGGCCCTGATAGGGAAGCAGTTTTTCACAGGTTCTCCATATCCTGATCTTGACTAATAAAGCGTAGAAATACCAAAATCTCACACATTTTTCTCAGCTTACTAAAGGTATTCTCACATGAATAGAATCAGAAGCCTTCACTACCTATTTATAGGAGACTCAAGTCCTCCCCACCCTTCACCCCCTACCCCTCCGTGCATCCCCACCCATCCCTGTTCCCAGATCCCCAGGCCCTCTTCGCCTCATATGAGCTTTTGGATTAAGTTATGTCTCAGGCTCTGGGACCCATCAGTTTTTAAAAACCATACTTTAGTTCACTTTGACTGCCATTTTCTAAAACTAAGTCCTCATTTTCCATAACCTCTCTGAAGCTTAGTTGTCTGCCTTACTCCTTTCTACCTGTGGCTCAGTAAATGACCCAGAATTCAGATCTTCTGGAACTAGGAACCTATCTTGCCTTTGCCAGTCCTGCCCCCAGGGTGTGTGCCCAGTCCCAGTCTGGTCTTTCTTATTCTTCTGCAGTTAACCTTGCTAGAACCCATCATGTCGCAGGAAGCAACACCCCCAGGCTCCTCACCTGTTTTCATTAAGCAGGAATTAAACCACTGCCAGAGTGCATGCTGATCTTTTAGACAAAATACAATTTCTTCCTACCTCTTCTTTGTCAATGGCCCAAGAATTTGTCCTATGATCCACATATTTTGTCACTAACTACTTTGTTCAATGCTATAGGTTAGCTGTTGAGACAATGGCCTAGATTATTTTGACTCGTTGCTAGGAGGAACAAGGACCAAGAGAGAATTGACTCAATCTCTTCATGCAGCTGGAGCTATGATATATAAAAATCTGAGCAGGGCTGGCCTAGCGCCCTAGTGGCCTAGAGGCTCCACTTTGGCAGCCTGGGTTCAGTTCGCAGGCGTCCTCTACTCGTCGGGCAGCCATGCTGTGGTGGCAACCCATACACAAAATAGAGGAGATTGGCACAGATGTTAGCTCAGGGTGAATGTGCCTCAAACAAAAAGAGGAAAATTGGCAACAGACGTTAGCTCAAGGCGAATCTTCCTCAGCAAAAAAGGACAAAAAAAAATTATAAAAAAATGAAACAACAACAAACAAATATGAGCAACAAGGAAGCCATAAACTGCCTGCAACATTCATGGCAGTACAGAGAAAGTGAATCTACAAACGTAAACAAAGAACCAAGACAGAGATGTAAAGTCTCAGACTGCCAACCAAACCTTGGTTCTCCTGCCTTCTTATGGTTGCATTTCTCCCCCTTCAGCTTCATTAGCGAGACCTGGATCTCTACAATAAACTTCCTTGAGCTGCTTTCTGTCATAAAGTGTCATAAGCAATACACGTTACTTGTGATATACCTAAGGAGGGACAAACAGTTGCCAGTTGATCATATGGGTCTGGAGCTCTGAAGAGAGAGATACAGAGCCAGGAGCACAGGGCCTCTCATCATTTTAAAAAGCAATCAACTGTTGAACATGACTACCTCCCCACAGGGGACTCTGCCACATTGTCTACGACCACCGCTATCCACTATCATCACTAACTCAAAAGTTACTCCTTGTGTCACTAAGTAGAGATAGCCTTTCCCTTCTCTAAATCCCACTGTAATCTTTTCAAGAAGGTAAATTATTTTTCCTTACACTGTTTTTTCTAGAACAACTTTGGGTGGGAGTGGCGTATTTAAGTGTATATGTCTGTGACAGTTTTTCTCACTCATACAAGATTGTTGGGCAATATTCCACAGATGGCTTAATTCCTGGTAGGCCTTCTATTTGGATAACTGCTACTCGGGTATCTTCCCCCTTTGGAAATCCCAGGATTTTTCTCTTTCCCTTGTAGATCATGGACACAGATTCCCACCTGAAGTCCTTGAGCCTTTCTGAGAGTCCTGCACCCAGAAGTACATGGCTTCAGAAAAGCAGATGGTTTCACCATGTGAATGGCCTGCACCTAAAAAAAAATAGCATTGTCATAAAAATCCTCAAACTGAGGCATCCACAGTCCCATAACATAAAATATAATTATTCCATAGGTAAATCGCTTTGCTTCCATCTGCTTTTCATAAATGGCAACAGCTGAGAAGAGGGAGGAAAGGACGAGCTGGGAGACGGGAAACTGAGTGGAATTCTATCCCACTCACCCTCCAGAGGAGCGTACTGCTATCCCATCCTCTTCCCCATAACAAAGAGAACACTTCTCAATCGCCATCGCATGGAGAAGGAGCTAACTACAGAACTCTCACGACAGAATTGGAGAGTTTTGCTAACTTTATATTAACTTAAAAATAGTGAATGCCGTATGAAAATAATAACTTTATTAATACTTCATTTCTGCATTGTAGAAAGTTAAGGAATTGTCACTGTGGCTTGGATGAGAGACTCTAAAGTTTTCTATTTTATAAAATTCTGTTTCTTTTTTTAATGCATAAGAAGCCTGTTTTTCTTTTTGTAGTCTGTGAAAACAATAAAAATATGTCTATTTTGATAAGAGAGGCCTGAAAGTACTTTTTATAAAGCCAGTGATGAGATAAAGAATAACATACTATAAGTCATTGCAGGATAAATTTCTCATTAATCATTTAATGTGAATAGTTATGGATCAAGAAATTACAGAGGGCTTCTACCATATTGGTATGTTTGAAGTGATACAGTGAATTTTTAGAATTTAATGTTCTTTTTGTTAATGGAGCAAAGAGAAATACAATACTAGACCTCCCCAATGTAAATAATATAGTTCACTAGGAAGATAAACAAAAGTTTAGATTATGAAGAATTATACGGTCTTTAATGGTTAAATATCTTTTGAAAACATTTCAAAGTAAACTTAATGATTCTTAAGAACGGACAAATGGATGGTTGCTGTTATGAGCATCAGGCCTTAGAATCCACACCAGCAGCCAGAGAAAAAAAGTTAACCTCATTCCCAGATCTGATGGACATGAAACTAACACACTGCCAAGAAAAACATTTCTCATTCACTGGCCTGAATAAGAGCCTTTCCTATGTACATGGGAGGAAGTCATTTGCCAGATGTTGCTGTTTATTTTACAAGTCTCCCTTTGACTTGTGCTTATTTTCTCTTGACCTCCCCAACTTCTCCCATACACACCACATGAAGAAAAATCAAGACTCTGTAAACCTTGCTAAAGAAGTACCTAGCTATTCCAGTCAATACCTCAGTCTCAACATGTGTTCTTGTTTATGAATCCCGCCTAATTGCTGATGGAGATTGAATGATTAGGCCTCCCCCATTCAATGCTATCTGCACATCCATCAGTAAAATAGACTATTTTACAACCTGGCAACATGAATGACATCTATGACGGAAACTTTCTCTTTTATGATAACAACAAACCTAATAATGTTAAATCAAGAGAAATAAAATAAAAGGAAGTAAAAATGAAAAGGAAAGATTGTGTTACTTTCTAAAGGCATTCTGTGTCTTTAGAACTCCTGAAAGATCACGCAGTGGAATGTCAGAGGTTACACTTTACCAAACGGGATGCCAGCAGGAATTTCACTGTAGTCTTGCTCTCCCCCTCCAACTAGAGAATCAAACTGGCTGATTCAGCAATAAGGTCTTGATTGTTCAATTTCTGTGTTACACGTCCGTTGCTATCTTTATGTTAAAATGACCTTGGTGTTCCTGTAGGTCACTGTGTCCTCAGGGGTCTCATACCCACCAACCTACAGGTCCACTTGCCAAAGCCAATTAGTTTTGTGGTGGAGGCTGCCTCCACAATTATGTCCCAGCTTTAGCTTTTGCACTTCTGGGATTCCCACTGTCTTGACCCATTTGTTATCTTCTGGGTCTATTCCAGAATTAGGACTGAGAAAACTGGGATGACAGATAATGGGGCCAGGAAAATAGAGCAAGCACGGTTGAAGTCCAGTCACATAACATTCTGTAAATGTGCTCAGCGGGCCTGAGTTCTTTAAGGGTTATGGAAGGAACTCAAAGGCTTTAGGTTTAAATCATCTCCAAGAGTGTTTGTCTGTATGCAGACAACCCCTTATATTATTCCTGAAGCATATCCTAATACACAGAGAATGGCCCTGGGCACTTACTGGGTGCTGGGTAGTCACTGAATAAATGAATGAATAGATGGTTATACAGTAATTCCTTGTGTGAGAGACTGAGCAAAGATAGCCTCACGATATCTTTGCAAAGATATTTGACTATTAGGCTAGTTGGTAGGGCTTGCCCTCTCCCAAATTTTTGGCAAAATTTCTCACTTGGAATTAAGCAAAAATTGCCTCCATGCAATTACAAATCTCCAAAATCCTTTGGATCCTACTCACCTAGTTGACCAAGGGTTGAAAACTACCTAAGGCTATAATTTACATATTTTAATTTCTAATTAAATTAAATATTTTAATTTTAATTTTAAATTGGTATTTTATACTCAAAGTGTTTTAAAAATACATTCTTTTCATTTTAATAACAAACCTGACTTGATTGTGGTTTAACGTAGTGTTCTCAAACTATCTATGGTAGAAGACCAGTTTGTTTTTTTTAATTTCATCCAAAATAGGCAGATATTTTTATAAAATAAAATAAAGATGAATTACCAGAAAAAGAAAATTAAAACACCCACGTTTATTGCAGTATTATCCACGATAGCCAAGATATGGAAACAATCTAAGTGTCCATTGACAAATGAAGGGATAAAGAAGATGTGGTGTGTATACATAAACAATGTAATATTATTCGGCCATGAGAAAAAAGGAAATCCTGCCATTTGGAGCAACATGGATGAACCCAGAGGACATTATGCTAAGTGAAATAAGCCAGACAGAAGAAGACAAATATCGCATGATCTCATTAATATGTGGAATCTAAAATAGACAGTCAAACTCATAGAAAGAGGGAGTAGAATGGTGGTTACCAGGGCTAGGGGGTGGGAAAGATTGGGAGATGCTGGTCAAAGAGTACAAACCATAAGTTGTAAGATGAGTAAGTTCTGGGGAATCTAATGTATAGCATGGCAACTATAGTTAATAATGCTGGGGCCAACCCCGTGGCTGAGTGGTCAAGTTCACATGGTCTGCTTCGGTGGCCCAGGCTTTCACCAGTTCGGATCCTGGGCACAGACATGGCACCACTCATCAAGCCATTCTGAAGCAGCATCCCACATGGCACAACTAGAAGGACCTACAACTATAATACGCAACTATGTAATGGGGGGCTTTGGGGAGAAAAAGAAAAAAACAAAAAGAAGATTGGTAACAGATATTAGCTCAGGTGCTAATCTTTATAAATAAATAAATAAAATAATACTATGTTCTATACTTGAAATTTGCTGAAAGTAAATATTAAGCATTCTCACTCCAAAAAAATAAAATAACGTGAGGTAATGGATGTGTTAATTAATCTAATTATAGTAATCATTTTTCAAGGTACATGTATGTCAAATCATCACATTGTACACTTTAAATATACACAATTTTATTTGCCAGTTATACCTCAATAAAGCTGGAAGAAAAGAAGAAAAACAAAAAATAAGAAAATACAAATGCTATTGTTTTTGTCATTAGATTCAACAGACAAAATTATCTTGTCAAGTTTCTTTCAGTTATGCCAAAATTTCCAAACACTCTCAATTTTTGTATTTATCTAGCCACAAACTATTCACAATCAGTTTGAGCAGCAGTACCAATCTGTGGATCAGACTAAGGGTCACACTTTTTTAGGTCCAATCTTCTTTCTTTTGCCCTGAATTGACCAGATTTAAGGCAATACCTCAGAGTAGGTTCACACTTTTTATTACTTCCTTTCCATAATACTTAGCACTAATATCTTTGCAGAGGGGAAGATCACTCTATGTTGTTGAAATTAGTTTCCAACATTTTTTAAGTTTAAAAGAATTCTTTTTAACTCATTGTATCCTTTAAGTTTTTGAACATTAAAGACTAAGTACTTGTCAAAATTCAGAAAATAAAGGTCAATAAGAAAATGTCTCTTTTCTCACAAAGAATGATTCTTCTCACTTATACACATCTCTCTTCCCCCATTGAAATGCTACCAAGCCATATTTTCTTGGCATTAGGGAATAACGAAGATATATGGTCAGATAACAATGAGCTCATACAGAAGACTGCATAATTCCCAACGTGCTGCCCTTTGAAAAGATTGGGAGAGGGAGGACTATGTCCTATGTGTTCTTTTAATATCTCTTTCTCTCTCTCACACGCACATACGTGCACACATGCACAGCACATATCATAATGGCTTAGCAATTAAGTGTGTGGCTTTGTAACCAGATAGACTTTATTCAAGCTGTGACCATGCCACTTATTAACCATGAGATCTTGGGCAAGTCACTCACTCTTCTGTGTCCAGGTGTCACAGTAGGTTCTCCATAAATATTTTGTGAATTAGCAAAGTCATGAAAAAAATGGTGTTGAAGAGTCGTATAGTATAAGACGGACAAACAGCATCATATTTTTTCATTTGTGCCAGTTTCCTAGAGTTGGGGGTGGAGGGGGGAACAATATCACAGTGAAACATCCAGCAATTACTGACCCCGTCAAAATCTAAAGTTCATTACCAAGAACGGAAACCATGGAATGTCTTATGAAAACTATAAATGAATGAGCACAGAGCTTTCTTTCAGTGCTAATGCTCTCCTTTCTGATGGCTAAAAAATTACCTAAGCAGGCAAATACAAAACCTGAGTTAAAAATACCACAATTCTGTGTTACTAAGTCTATGCTCATAAATGCACTTTTTAAAAAAATGAATTGAATCAGAACAAGTAGATATTTCTAACAAAAACCATTATTTGAATTCAACCACCATTTTATAAGTATTTCCAGGTTTTAAACATGGCAAAATGAACTGAGTCTACCAAAAAACACTATCACAGGAGAAATTTCTAGTTATTATTGCTCCATTACTCCTTCCCTTATGGGTAAGATGCAGATTATAGAGCCTCACACAAGCAATGAAGTACAATTTCAGAAGAGATTTGTTACACAAAGTGTAAAAGTTTTAGTGACAAACCTCCAGTTATAAGATATATAGGGATGGAATGTACAACATGATGGCTATAGTTAATCCTGTTGTACGATATACAGAAAAGTTGTGAAGAGAGCAGATCCTAAGAGTTCTCATCACAAGAGGAAATTATTTTTCTTTTCTTTTCATTGTATCTATATGAGCTGATGGATGGTAAACCTATTGTGGTCATTATTTCACAATACATGCAAATCAAACCATCCTGCTGTACATCTTAAACTAATACAGTGATGTAGGTCAATTATTTCTCAATAAAACTGGAAAAAAGTTTTAATGAATTTTTATTCTGTAAATGGAATGGGGTCTCTATAGCAGAGGGTCATAAGTCATAGGGGATAAGGGAAAAGGACACAGAATTTGAGATCAGAGGCTGTGGGAAGACTACACTGTACTGTGAATTTTTAGCTGCAATTCAGTTTTCCTTCTTTAAAATACAAATAATGATACATATTCTGAAAGGGGTATTATAAGAAATACATGCTACAATATATCTGAAAAGCATTTTTGTAAGTTCTTGAGTTTTCAAATGTTTTTAAAGGCAATATAGAAATAAATACTGCACTTTATTTTAATTTACAAAGCTTCCATGAGGGCAGAAATGCAGACGGCATTGTTTAAGACCGTAACAGAGAAATATACGCCTTTACAATCGTTGATATAGTCTTGGCCTCAGTTGCAGAAATCCCAAGGCTGAATAGCCTACCAAGAAACTGCCAAACACAGAGCAATGTGAGGTATGTCACATTTCTCTCAATAAATACTCTTCTTATTCTCCATCTTTTAAAGAGACAGAAAATGCAAAGTTTTTTCCAACTGGCCAAAATAGTTGTCCTGTGGTAAAGAATAAAGGCCTGGGTAAACAGCCCCCAGAGCAGTGTTACAACACAAACAAAAACGGAAGCTTGACGACATGCCCATCCCCTTCCTTAGTCCGAAGGGGGAAAAGAAGCACAATTGCTAAATGAGGCGCTGTTTCCCGCAAGGTCTCTCCATTAGCTGTGCGTGGATATTTGCCTTTTTGGAAATATCCTTTCCCAAGATCACTTCCCATTCCCTGGTGCAAACAGCACATGGTCATTGTCTGCAAGCGCGCAGTTCAAGTGATTCATGTTGGAGAGAGGGCCTTGCCCCAGGACTGCAGACTTCTAAATTGCTTTGGGGGTTCACTTGCCAACTCATGTTAGTTTTGGCAGAGCAGACGTATGGAAAACGGTTCTTCTCACATTCTTTGCTCTTACACTTTGAGTTGTCAGATGAAAAAGCAGTGCAAAACTAAAGCTGTTCCAGACCAAAGCAGACTGAATTTAGTTTGACTTTTGGGAGACTCAGTCATGGGGGGAAGGGCACTCAGGGACCATCTGGAGCTGTGCATTCTAGAGGCAGCGCTGTTGCTCACTATGGCGTCACTCTGCTCTCTGAGGAGGAATTTCTACATCTCTGAACTGAAGAATTTTTCCTAGATTAAAATCTGATGATCACAAGAGAAAAAGACTACTTCAGATTAAGGTTTTCAATGGCTTTTCTATATTTACATTCATAAATGGTTTTATTAAAAACTATACTTTCTGTTGTCAGAGCTAGGATTGGAAAGTGAAATGACTTAAAAAAAGAAGTCACACCAGATTTCTACTGAATCATTTCAATCATTTAGCTATTCATTAAGTATGTATTAGTCTGTACGCTTCTAAGGAAATTAGGTGAACTAAAACATGCCTTTTATTTATGTACCTTTTTTCCTCTCTTTTTCTCCCATCTACCAATACCACTTATAGAATGAGGAATTGTTATTTCAAATTATGGAGAAGCAAAAAGGAATTTCATAATGATTAGTTTGCTTTGTTTAAAAGGGAAAGTATTGAATTTCTATTTACGGTGTTAGAATGATACCATATTATAAAATATTTAACAACAATTAACATGGAAAAAAGGAAGTTGCCAATAGTTTTACCACTCATTGTCAACCAGGACTTAGTAACTTTCTGTCAGGTTTTTTTAGGTGTAAATTTTTTAGAAGGAAGCAGAATTCTTTTTTAACTTAGCTATGGTCATAACACATATTCAATTTCGCACCCTGCTTTTCCACCTGAATAGATTAACGTAAGCATTTTTCCAAGTTACTATAAACTCTTTATTGGTTGCATAATATTCCACAAACATATACCAAAATTTACAGAGATATTGCCCAGTAGATGAGCATTTTAAGTAGTAAGTTGTCAAACAATTTTAATATTTGTGTGTAAATTATGTAAAGTTTTCATCAAGGGGAGAAATTGCAATACTTGGAGATGGAATAAGAGCAAGGAGGAGCAGCAGTGACAAGCCTCCTGGCCACCAGGCAACTCTTTAGAATAGAGGCAAATACGAGGCCCAGGGAAATTCCTCACACTGCCTCAATCCAGACACAGCAGTAAAGAAAAATGGGCCTCCCAGTAAGTAAATTAGAAGAAATATTTGTTCCCAGGAGAAGTCCCACCCATTCCACAGCCAGACAAAAATGCTCACCAAGGAAAATCTGATCTTCTACGACAGCAACAACTGGCTTTCAAAGTAGCTTGAGGTAAAGGGCCAAGTGGCAGTGACAAATTCTGCTGTCCTAACATGCTGAAATGCAATAAGGTGAGCGAGCCGTGCCCTGCGATGTGGGAGTTGTAAGGAAAAGGAAATGTATTTTGTTTTCAATCCCAGTACATCAATAAGAAAAAAAATTTTTTTTGAGCACAATTAGCCCTGGGCTAACATCTGCCACCAATCCTCCACTTTTTGCTCAGGAAGATGGGCACTGAGCTAATGTCAGTGCCCATCTTCCTCTGTTTTAGATGTGGGACACCTGCCACAGCTTGACAAGTGGTGCATAGGTCTGCACCCAGGATCCAAACCAGCAAACCCCAGGCCCCCAAAGCAGAACGTGCAAACTTAACCACTGCGCCACTATGCTGGCCCCTCAATAAGGAAATTTTTGAAATTGCTCACCAGAGTGTGCAATATATTCATTTATATTCTTTATAGGAGTTGCATAAACAAATTTCTATGTTTTTTGCTGAGGAAGATTCGCCCTGAGCTAACATCTGTTGCCAGTCTTCCTCATTTTGCTTGAGGAATATTCACGCTGGACTAATGTCTGTTCCAGTCTTTCTCTATTTTGTCTGTGGGTCACTGCCACAGCATGGCTGCCAACGAGTGGTGTAGGTCAATGCTCAGGAAGCAAATTCGGGCCACCAAAGCAGAGCTTGCTGAGCTTAACCACCAGTCCATGGGGACAGCCCAGCAGATTTCTTGTTTAGAACTATTTTTTCTTCCTGTATGTAACACTGGAGTTGGAGAGCTACACAGAGGATTCATCCTACCTTCACAGGACCATCTTAGCTGAATTTTATGATTAAACTTTCATGATTACTCTGAAAGATATACGGATGACATAAAAAATGTTACTGGAAAACTTTTCCCAGTAATAGTTTAAAATGTATCAGTGACAATAGAGAGCCGGCCCCGTGGCCAAGTGGTTAAAGTTCCGCACCCTCCATGGCCCAGGATTTGCAGGTTCAGATGTTGGGTGCAGACCTACTCCACTTATCAGCCATGCTGTGGAGGCAACCCACATGTAAAGTAGAAGAAGATTGGCACAGATGTTAGCTCAGGGCTAATCTTCCTCAAGCATAAAAAAAAAAAAGAGGAGGATTGGCAACAGTTGTTAGCTCAGGGTGAATCTTCCTCACCAGAAAAAAGTATCAATGACAATAGAGATGTGTTTCTTGATGACTTAAAGAAATACCATGGCTAAGTTAACATAAGACTTGAAATTTTAGGGCAAAGTATAGTGATTTTGCAAAGTGTTTTAGAATTAAAAATAAATTTGACCAAATTTTTTTAAATAGGAAAATAAATTATAAAGCCAAGATGTAAAATCACTGAGTCTATAGGTCCTAAGAAAATACAAATTGCAATCAGAGAAGTTAAAAAAAAATTTCAAAGAAAACAATTTTGATGATGAAGTTTATCAGACAGTGCGCTGATTATTCAGACAGTTTCTTAATTCCCTTTCCTTTAAAGTGTTTAAGAAAAGGGCAGAGAATTTTCTCTCTAAAAAGTTTCAGGAGGAGTTCTGTGAGAGAGGAAGATGGCCTGGAGTCTAGATGGTCTCTTGAGAGCCTTTCCTGTGTGCTGATCCTGAATTTCATTCATTACTCATCTCCTTAGAGGTAATCCAAACAGATTAAGCAATAAATTGCTTTTTTCTTCCCTCTTCTTTTTGGTTTGGGAACTATTTTTAAATTAATACTTCCGCTCCTTCCCCAGAACCCTGGAACCTTTGCAAACAGTTGTTAAATGGCTGTAATCCATTCCCAGATTCACCAACATTCACCACCACCCACAAGATAAGCAACACCCACTTTAAGGTATCATAGTGTCAAACACTATAAAAAAGGAAAAAGCGATTTATAGCAGCTGGTAAACACAGGCTTCTAATTCAAGAAAACACTGCAAAAGAGAGAGATTTTTTGCTTTAGACAAGGACTGTGAGAATTTCTAAATTCTGTTAGTACTTCAAAGCCTTATTCTATTACACCATATACAACTCAACTCATAAATTACTTTTCATTTTTCCTCGGGGCCAAACTTTACTTAATAACTAGACCTGCCAAATTTTATTTTCTTTAATTGTGTGTGCATTTTGTTGTGCAATTCAAGTTTGTTGTAGTCGACTGCAACAATGATTTATGATTTACTCTGGTAAATTTCCACTACCTTTTGTAAAGAAAAACTCAAATAATTTTAACAAAAAAAAGATGTGCTGCAAAATATACAATTTATACAGCAAGTTCAGAATGTTGGGAGAAAGTATCAGAGGAAAAATTGCTCCCACTATCTTTCGGAAAGAAATCTTTGCAAATGTGGCTAATCAAGGATTTATGTAATTTAGTATTTTTAAAGGTATTTGTTTTTTAGTTGATAAATACATTAAATTGAGTAACACTCAAAAGAGAGAAAACAAAACCCACTAGACTTTCTTTGTATTTAAGCCATTCAATCATTGGCTTTACCCAATAGCAGTAGCAGTCCCATTAACACAATTCAGTTACGTTAATTGTTAGTTGATAATCAACACTTTATTGACTTACTGTTAATTGATTAACAGTGTTAATCAGTCCCTGACCCCCAATGGCTACTTGATTCCATATACTATTGATAGAGATTTTAAATAAAAACTCTTTTAAGGTTTAAAGATCCCTAGTTCCATAGACAATGATTTGAGAGTCCAAACTCAGCACCTAATTGCTGTGTTAGATAACAACAAATGAAAATACTCTGTAGCGTTTCTCAATTAATCAAAGGAATCTTTGATCTAAGATTGAACCACAGCACCCATAGTCATATACAACCTCCTTAGTTAACATAATCTACTAAGGAGCAAAAATTTACAATGCTGTAACTTTGTGATTATTTTTGCTTTTATTTGTTATACAGCCTTCTAAAAATAAAAAGATTCCACTTCAGGCACCACAGAAAGTTGCTGTTTCAACCAATGACTTTGGGAATCTTTGAGACAGTATGGTAGGGAGTCATCACCAAATGGATTTTAATATCTGGGTGAGCGGTTCTCAAACTTGAGTATGCATCAGAATTGCTGCAGTTAAGTTGAAGCCTCTGTAATTTTCGTTTCACAGGTGATTCAGATGCCCACCCAAGCTTGAGAACCGCTGATCAAGAGTGCACGTTCGAGATCCCTTCCATTTTGTCCTAGAAATTAATTTTTTAATGTATTTTGCCTTATCAAATCTGTATTAAAATGTGGTTTGTCCTTAATTTCTAGAACTGCCTGTAGCCTTTGTCTTCTCTGTACATGATTATTTTCTGGTCTTTAGCAACAATTCACTATATGTAGCTGAATCTCTCCAGAGACTCAGGGAGAAGAAAGAGGGATCAGCCACTCCAGAGGGAACCTGTGTGGCTGAGTGAGAAGTGAGTTCAGTTAGCTAAGTTCAATGGTATCTCAATTTCCTTAGAGAAAAAAAAAAACATTTCTAGCCTTGAAATAAGCTGCTCTAACAGCTGGATCTAGATGAAATACATGACACAGCTTCCTCGTTGGAAGATCCTAGTTCTTCAGAAAACACTGTGGGAGATCTGTTGACAATTTCCTGTAGCCTGACCAACACTAATTCCCAATGATGTCAACTGTTTCCTTTCCATGAGTTTTCGCAAAGCCCTTTACCATGGCAAAATTTGTTTTTGAAGAGAACATGCTAAGATATATTTTGTTTTTGCTATATCTAATGCGTCTGGAACTTAGTAGGCCTTCAATAAACATCTGTTGAGTGAACAGATGGTTCCTTGACACATACAGTGTATGATCTTTAAAATTACGAAAGACATGATAAACTTATATACACCCCTTTGTAAAATACCAAGGGAATTATCTTTGTGCGTTATTGATCTACCAAGAGGTGACGTCCATTGTGCAAACGTATTCACCAATGACTCTTATTCAAAATACAGCATTATTTAGAGGTTTCTTACCTCTAGCATGATATAATTCCAGATTTTGAGTATTAGTTTACAAATTTAGACCATCTGATGCCAACTAATACAAGATGGTCCTAGACTGTAATATATTTTGAAGCATGATCTCATTCATAAAAGACTCTCTATCCTTAAAGATATAAGCAGAATCCTGATGTAACCCTCTGACGTCTTAATAGTGTTGCTGTGTATGAAATGACTAGATTTCCTGGGATGGGCACATCTGTTTCCTAACAACTCATCAGTAGAGAGCTCTTTCTACACATATTGGAAGCAAAAAGTCTTTTCTATTGAAGTAGAGCTTAGATTCCATGAATTGAAACCATAAGTTTTACTTAAGCAGAGGTGGACTCTACCCAATAAATCTCTAAAAGCTGTCTGTCAATCAAATTTTGTAAACTGAATTAGATTCTAAAGTACTGGAGGATCTTGTCAGTCAACGTGAGCCCATGATACTGTCTTTTGTAAAGTGATGAAAAGTAAATAAATGTAAAAGTAAATCCTTTTACTACCAACAAATTTGTCATTTGTGTTATTAAGGTAATGCCTTGTTTCAGCAGCTTGAGGAGGCCCTTTTAGATGTGATTCCTGTTTTAAAAGGATAGATTAAGGCATATAAAAAAAAAGAAACAGAAAATCATCAGCCAAGTGGATTTTGCCTAGGTAAATTTCTTCTTTCATTCAATTTATTAAATTGTTCTCTAAGCCAAACATTAAGCAATAGAGAACAAGATAGTCATAGTCCCTGCCCTCATAGAGTTTACACTCAAGAAAGAAACGTAAACATTAAGACAATACTTATACATGCAAGAGGTATTAAGAAAAGAGAAGTTCAGATTGATATGGGGATATTTAAAGCGACATCTTCAAGGCCTTCCTGGGGATGTGGTATTCAGGCTGAGATCTGAATGATAAGTGACAATTGGCCAAGCAAAGTAAGAGGAAACAGCAGGCTCTTGGTTCAGAGGCTAAAGAGAGACTGTCAAGTAAAACGAATTGAACAGAGCCCAATAAGGCCAAGGTAGAGAACAGATGGGGCAGCAAATTGGGAGAGGAAACTGAAAGTGTGGGCAGCACTTGTTTGTGCTCTGCCACCATGTGAGAGGTCTGAGACCTTGTCCTCAGAAGAGAGGAAAACTATTAAAGCGGGTAAAGCAGGTATCACAGTAATGGTTTCATGAACACACACCAAAGAAACAACACTCAGCCAACTCTTATTAGAGCCATCTGTCTCAGCCTAAGGTTATCTCCAAGGAGCAGAGCCAGAGACATGCAGCGCTGGCAAGCTGGTAATTTCTTTTAGGCAGTGAGCCCAAGGAACAGGAGTAAGAGACTGGGAGGAGAGAGACGAAGGAGAGAAAGCCAGTCTGAAGCTGCACTATTGAGTAGATCTCCACTGTGGCAGCAGATCTCCATCCCACACGGGACAGCTCCGAGGAGCCATGTAGAAAGTGCCTTAGCATCATCCAGCCAAGGGGTGGAATAGGGGAGTACTTACCCACCACCTCCCATTCCCAAGTCCAATGGGTCCAGGTTCGCACATGCATCCAAATGGCTGAAAGGGTCCACGTGGGTGTGCCACAAGGCAGCACTAGGATTGAGCAAGAGGCACCTGTGCGGCTGAGGCAGGTGCCATCAGGCTAAGACTGCCCTGCAGCTGGTAGCAACAGCAAGGCTGAAATTAAAAAGTGTGATAAGAGCTTGTGAGGTAAGACATAAGAAGTATCAGACACACCACTCCATTAACCATTCACTCAGGAGACTGCTGTAAATGTGGAATTATTCATCAACTAAACACAGAGCCCCTATAAAGCATTTGGAGTACAAGTGCTGGAGAGGACAATGGGTCCTCTAGTATCAAGTTCTGTCCATAACTAATGCTCTCATCTTTCTGAATAACACTATGTACCAGGCTATGTGCAAAGCCCTTACATTGTCATATTGACTCCTCCCACCAATCCTACGAGGGAGTACTATCATTATAATTATATCAGTTATCTATTGCTGTATAGCAAATTATCCCAAACTCAGCAGCTGAAAACAACAAACATTTATTATCGCACTCAGTTCCTAAGTCAGGAATTTGGAAACAGGTTGACTGGGTATTTCCAGCTCAGGATCTCTCATGAGGTTGCACTCAAGACATCAGCCAGAGTTGCAAACATCTGAAGGCTTCACTGGGGCTGAAGGATGGGCTTCCAAGATGGCTCACTCATATGATGCTGGTTGTTGGCAGGAAACCTCAGCTCCTGCCATGTGGGCCTTTCCTCACACTGCTTGACGATCCTCACAACATGGCCCCTGGCTTCCCCTAGACTGAGCAATCCAAGAGAAAGGGCAAGGCAGAAGCCACAATGTCTTTGACTACCTAGCCTCAGAAGTCACATACCATTATTTCCCCAGTATCCTATTGATTACACAAGTCAACTCTATTCGACATGGAAGGACACTACACACGAGCGTGAATTCCAGGAGGCAAGCATCATTAGAGCCATCTTGGCTGTCTGCCACAATCACCATTTTACAATTGAAGCTTCTGGGGCCCAGAGAGAGAAAGTAATTTTCCTAAGGACACGGTAAGATGTGGACCTAATAGTTGAAGCTGGTTGTCTCTGACTCTAAGTACTATGTTTTTATCACTATACTGTCTCTTTAAATAAGCTAGTGCTTAAAGCCAGAAGTTTATCCACACAGGGAAATGTTTAATCTAAAATCATATCAATAAGAAAAAAAAGAACCTGGAACCTACCAATAGATTAATTTGGCACAAATTTCTGACTCCGGCTTCCTTCATCTACAAACTAAATTGTCAGATTTATAAACACAGGTGTACTTGTGCCAGAGTTAATCAAATGTTACATGGCATAGCGTAAAGAAAAAGGGCACAATCTGAGAAAGTTTAATATAGTAAAATAAACTGACTTCAAAGCAGTCCAGATGGTTTCAATAACACCTTAAAAAAAAAGGAAGATTAAGGGCGTGATAATGAGACGTGAATAACAATTCTGAACTCTCTACGGGAGGGAGCAGGGACTGCCGTCTTCTTCTTTGTATTTACAGAAGCCTGATGAGTAAATGTTGCTATAAATCATCCAGGATGCCCGAGTCCAGTACTTTGCGGGAGGGCTGGGGTTACAGTTCTCAGTAGCGCAGTGCCGTGCAGTTCAAGCAAAATGTGAAAACTGAGGCACAAAGAATAGGTGTCTTGAAGGTTGTCCTCCACCTGTACCTGTGTAGTGGCACTTTAGGACATTTAAATCTTTATATTCATTTAATGAACTATCAGTGTTGGAGTAGAAAAGATAAGAGAATGAGCAACGTTTACCATTCTTTAGTCCAGTCAATATCAAACATCTTGATATTTAAGTCACATAGAGAAAATCTAGGGATGATATTCTCAGTGTAGAGAGTGTAACTGTATTCTCATGACCTCCCTACTCATCACACCAAGTCCTACCTTTGGTTGTTGCATGGCATCTCCAAGCCCTCCTGCCAACGGAGGAAGCCATTTGATGGGGTGTAATCCATTTGAGTTCTTGCTAATGAGTCTGCCTTTCTAACTCTCCAAACTCCCACAGTGCCGTCCTCCCCCTCTTGCCCTCCTCCAGAACAATACTCCATTGTCTAATGTAAATAACGATCTTAGAGCTTCAAGCACTGGTTCTTTCTAACTATAGCCATTCCGAAAGCTCTTGCTCTCTGTATTTCTTTCTTTTATGAAAGTTAACAAAAAGCAGGCATATCATGGGCTGAGATCCATGCAGTAAATTAAATCCATTCCATAGTCAATGGTTTCCAGCAGTTTTTCATATCTGCAGAGCAGGCCTACAAACTCAATCATGCTCATTCATTTCAACTTTTGTTACAAAGCATTTGGAATAGAATAAATTAGCCAGCTCATCTTTCCCTCTCTTTCATTAAAAACAGTGCTATTTCTTTAGAGAGAGCATTTCGTGGAATAGACACCATTTCTTACAGTAAAATAGCTTGACAGATAGGCTAAGAGATATGCAACAGTGTTCAGCAAGCTTTCAAAGGAGAGAGGAATGTGGAACGAAAAGAGACAGGGGCTCTGACTCAATACAGCACCTTGAACTTTCCAGGGTCTTTGAACTTAAAAAATGAAGCTTTGGAACATCACTGTAACAGGCTCCTGGAATATTTCCAGGATTTATTTTTTCTGAGAAAATGGAATCTCTAAAACGTGACTATTAACATAAATGAATTTCATCATCTTTTTTCCATTCCATTTCCCGGTCCCATAACATTTCAGATACACTCATGTGACTCTTCAGAGGAATATTGTTACAAAGGATATACTGTATTCAATTTTGTGGAAGGATAAAACAGGTCAGCAGCAAAACTCCAAATCAATTCTATGACAATTGCAAACTCGAGAGTTTTTAACCTGAGCTGTTTGAGTCAGGGAGCATTGCATAGAGGGACAGAAGAGGAGAAAAAAAAAGACAAGCCTTCGGAAGAATGGTGGGGAGAGTGTGCCAAGCAATTCTCAAACTTGAAAATCAACTTTGGTTCCCACCTAACGCCAGGACTCTCTACAAAACCCTTTCCACAATAGCAGAAGCGAGTGGATATATCGTGACACAATGAAGCTTAAGCTCTGGGCCCCTCACTTGCATGGGGCCCTTCCAAGGACAACTCTGTCTTTAGCTTTCTATTTGCAAATTCGAATTGTGTTTCTTAAAGAGGATCTCCCAAATTGTTTAACATTTAGGCCCCTTAAAATTTGGACTTATCTCTGCACCACACGTTTGCAGAAGCAGCCCTTCATCATTTCCACAATACAAGCAAAAGCAGGGGGAAGCAAAAATAACTAAAGCATTTAAAAACACTTAGAGCTGGTCACCCAGCAGCCACGCTTGAAAGCCTTCAAAGGCTTCCCATGATACTTGGAATGAAATCCAAAGTCCTCACTGTGGGTTGCAAAGTCTTCTGCGATCCAGCTCCTTTTTCAAATCCAAGTCATTCCATTCTCCCTCTGACCTTCTGCATGACCTTCTCCTGTCACACTGTCCTCCTGACAGCTCCTCTACTTTGTCAACCTCCTTTATGTCTCAAATCCTTTCCCCACTGTTTGTGTTATTTAATCTCTTTTCCTCTCCCTTTTCACATTGCTGTCTCCATCTTGTTTGGGGGGTTCTCTGGCCCTCCCTGATGACTCTAAATAATTAACCACACTCTCTACCTCCTCATTCCCATCCCCACGTTTCTCTGTCACACCCCTACATTCTTTTCTCTTGTAGCCTTTTCCACAAGTAGAATTATGGTGGGATTTTGTGGGGAGTTTTTTGCCTGTTTAATAACTGTCTGTCTCCAACACAATCCTGCGGTCTCCACCAGGGCAGCAGTGGTGTTTGCTTTCTCCACCTCTATGGATCCAGCTCCTAGTTCAGTGCCTGGCATATTAGATGCTTCATGAAAATATAAAGAAAGGATGATGAATGAGTTATTATTAGTGAGGCACGCAACACAGGCAACCTTCCCATTTATGGAATCTGACGCTTTAAAGCACAGAAAATGATGATAATAACAATTTGATGGAAATATTTCGATGTCTTTTTAAATAGACTACTTGAATGTAATATAACATTTTTTCTGGCAACTCAGGGCTATAATAGTGAACAGTAAACATCGTGCCTTAGAGCAACGCAATGCTGTTCTCAGAGATTACCGATATTTAGAGGGTTATTTGTGATTATGCTCATGTACCTGAGATTGCTATGCTTTTTGGATTCAGATGTCTGCTTTTCCTGGTTTTTCTGCTTCCATCCTTGTCAGGCTGTCAAACCAACTTCTTGAGCTTCTCAATGAACCTTCCTTAAGCAACTCACAACTTTGTTCTACTTTGCTACTTTAATCTGTTTATGAACTAGGAAATGAGACAAAAATCATGGAGAGTTGTGTGCAAAGTTAACAGTAGACAGGATCCTGAAACACGTGTGAGATAATCCAGTGAGTAGATTCACATCTATTTTAGCCACTTGAGACAATCTTTTCTTACTTACAGGTCGGTTACTGTGCTCTGGATGGAAGAGTTGCCAGGCAAGCAATCCCTGAGTCAATGAAATATGCTTGAGTTATTAAACGGCTAAAATGAGACAGCCCCTGACGAAAATCCCCTCTCAAACACTCTACTCTCAATAGTTTTGGCCACCACATGTGTGAGGGTTTTTCCCCACCAAGAAATTCTCTAATTCTCTGTGGACACCAACTTGGTGTCCTGCAGTTCAATTTGGTTGTGACAGTGTCTACCCAAAGATAGCATCAGATCTCACAGGTTACAGGCTCTATCCCACAGGACTGCCTTGTCCCACTTGAGAGGCCAGTACTAAGTCCAGGTTGTTACCTGTGCTTCTTTCCCCATCCTCAAGCCAATGAACTTACTGCTTGGACTCTAGTTGGGCTTCTTCCTCTTTGCACTCCTTTCCCATAAATACAGTCCACTCCAAACCCTCAAAGAACTCACCTGTAGCTTGCTACAGTGTGCATTTCCTGAACTGTAATTCTTCTGCTGCCCGTGAAAAAACTCAATTTCGGTAATTTCAAGTTTGCCTCAGTTTACCTTTTTTATTTGGGTTGACAACCTAGTAGATTCCTGGTTTATTATAAAAGGATACAACTCAGAAACAGTCAAATGAAAGAGATGATGCCTAGGGCGAGGTATGGGGGGAGGGGTGCAGCTCTTCCATGTCCTCCCCAGGTTTTCAACTCTCCCAGCAGCTCCACGTGTTCAGAAGCTCTCTGAACCCAGTACTATGGGGTTTTTCATGGAAGCTTCATTGCATAGGCATGATTGATTAAATCATTGGCCACTGGTGATTACTAATTCAACCTCCAAGCCCTCTCCCCTCCCTGGAGGTGTGGTGGGGGCAAGGTGCTGAAAATTTTAACTCTGTAGTCACAAGGTCAGTTCTCCTGCCAACTAGCCCCATCCTATGTTATCTAAAGGCTTTCCAAAATTCACCTCATTAACACAAACTCTGGTGTGTTTGAAAGGGGCTTGTTATGAAAAACAAAAGACACTTCTCTCACCCTTATCTCACTGAAATTATCTCAGGACCCAAGGACAAAAGACTAAGTATCATAACAGAAAATGCTCCCATACTCTTATCACATAGGAAATTATAATGGTTTTAGAAGCTGTGTGCCAAGAAGACCAAATATACACACTTCTTATTATAAATCACAAAATCACATCCTCAGAATCATTCTAATTCTTTGCACTTCCATTCTAAAAGGGGCAAAAGAAATGCAAGTTTAAATATAAATGAAGATGTTACATGGAGAAATGTATTTGGATTAATTCTTTTGGGGAGAAAAAAGAAAATCAAAGAAAAATATTATGCACCAAAAGTATAATTCAGGAAACATACCTGAAAGTAATGGTGAGGACCAAAAGCGAAAAAAATACCTCCACTTAAAGAGACTTTTTATGTGTGAGATAATAATCCACTATTGGCCAATAACAAAATTAACACTTTGTTCCTCCATGAAGACTCCTTTCTGAGGTAGAAAGGAGGAAGCGGTGAATTGGAGAGCAGATTGAAAATGGAGAGATGAAGTCTGTGACAGTTTTTTAAGGATAACTCTGCATGGGCCTTTCTAGACGGTTGATTGTGAAGAGTGAGAAAAAGGACGCATTAAACCATAGACATTTGAGCCCAGTAACTCTCTGGGGAACTAGACTCCACTGTTTGAACTATCTTATTGCATAAGCTAACCCTATGAATAGTACCAATGTGAAATAATCCCAACATTTGGTTGTCTAGTCTTTCTAGAGCCCATTAACATCATTACCTCAAGTTGAAACTATAAAAGGCACATTCATGTATTTTTAACTGTTTTGATTGCACCTCAATCATTTCAAAAATGATTGAAATAGCTTATAATAAATACTTATACACAATAAGGAAGTTAAAAACAAAAGGAGGAAACTAATTCTAAGTACTAGAACACAATTATATCTAAACTAACATAAAAAATGAGAGAGGGACATCAGCAACATAGTGAAGTGAGCTGTTCCCTTTGTCTCTCCCCTTTTTGAACTACAACTAAATGGACATTCACTGGCCAACAGCAAAGCCCACACAGCACAACAGGATGCCTAAGAGACACACACAGCTATACATCTGAGGGAGGATAGACTGGCCTTCTGGGAAGTGGGTAAGATAGGTGAGCACTCCCTCTCCTCCCCCAGTAGCCCTGTGCACATGCAGGAATGCTTTCCAGCCTGGTGCAGTACCCCAAAAGTGGGAATACACATAGAGGCAACTGTAGGAAGAGGTGGTTGTGGTCCTATCCTGCTCGTGATCACTTTTCTGGTGGTGGTGGGGAGCCCACCATGCCCCTGTGGCCCTGAGGAGTGGCCCTAGCTCTTCCTGGCAAGGAAGGCCTGCCCACCAAGCACAGTGGCCACAGGACCACAGAGAGAGACAGCAGCAGATCTACACACCAAGGCAAGCACACTCCAGGCCTGCATAAGCATCCATAGTGCCAATGAGCCCCAAATGAGGAAACACGCCCCAGGGTGACCATAGGAAGAGGTGACAGCCCTTAGCCTGCTTGTGATAACTTTCCCAACAGGGAGAGAGAGCCCACTGTGCTCCTGCAGCCCCAAAGAGTGGCACTAGCCCACCCTAGCAAGAAAGCACCACCCACCAAGCACAGTCCAAACAGGACCTGAATGCACCCCAGGCCAGCACAAGTGCACATAGCACCCTCACAGCTCCCAGCAGATAGGGTAGGATCAGAAAATCTGCTCCTGCTTCCCCCTTGAAGTAAAAGGTGGAATCTGTGACCTGATACTACCACAAATGCCCCCAATGAAAGATTAGTTAATGAAATACCATGAGAAACTGCAGTAACAATTCAGACCAGAAGAAAAATGACAATTCTCCAGAAACCAACCCTGAAGGCACAGAAATTTACAACCTAAATGACAGGGAATTCAAAATAGCTGTCATACAGAAGCTCATCAATTTACAAGAGAACACAGAAAGTTCAATGACCTCAGAAATAAAATGAATCTCTTCACCAAAGAGATTGAAACTATAAAAAAACAAATCAAGCAGAAATTCTGGATATGAAAAACAAAATAAAAATAATCTAGAATCCTTAAGAAACAGAGCTGATTTTATGGAGGAAAGAATAGTGATTTACAGTATTAGTGATTTAGAGTATAAAAATATAGAAATTCTACAGGTGGAGGAGGAGACAGAAGTAAGATCTTTAAAAAATGAAGGAATTCTTTGAGAAATATCCAGCTCAATTAGGAAAAGCAACTTCAGGATTATAGTTATCCCAGAGGGAGAAATGAGCAGAGAGCTTGTTCAAAGAAATAATAACTGAGAACTTCCCAAACCTGGGGAGAGATCCAGATTAACAAATAAATGAAGCTAATAGAATGCCTAATTACATCAATGCTAAAAGATCTTCTCCAAGGCATATAATAGTAAAACTGGCAAAAGTCAACAACAAAGAAAAAATATTAAGGGCAGCAAGGCAGAAGAAAATAACCTACAAAGGAAACCCTATCAGGCTTTCAGCAGATTTCTCAGCAGAAACCCTACAGGCTAGGAGAGAATGGAACGATATATTCAAAATACTGAAAGATAAAAACTTTCAGCCAAGAATACTCTATCCAGTGAAACTTTCCTTCAGAAACAATGGAGAAATAAAAGCTTTCCCTGATAAACAAAAGCTGAGGGAGTTCATTCCCACTAGACCTCCCCTACAAGAAATAATGAAATATGGCCTCACAGTGGAAGCAAAAAGGCAAAGGTCTACAAAGCTTTGAGCAAAGAGATAAATAGACAGACATAATCATAAAACTACAGCTCTCTATCAGAACAGGGAGGCAAAGACTCAATTATAACTTAAAAGGCAAAGGGAAAGAAAGCATCAAAAGTAATGATAAACACTTCAACTTAGTCACAAACTCACAACATTAAAAAACAGAACAATTTTTAACAGCAATAACTCAGAAGGGGAGAGGAAAGGGAAGGAACCTACTTAGGGTAACAGAAATAAGAGGCTATCAGAAAATGCACTATTTCATCCTCAAGATCTTTTATACAATCCTCAGAGTAACCACTAAACAAAAAATCAGAGCACGGCCACAATTCACAAAAAGAGAAAAAACTGAGACAACCTCTGGAAACACCAAAATGAAATGGCAACTAGAAATACAAAGGAAGACAAACAATGGAAACATAGAGCAACCAGAAAACAAGAGATAAAATGGCAGTATTAAGCCCTCATATACCAATAATCACTCGAAATGTAAACAGATTGGATTCTCCAATCAAAAGACACAGACCAGCTGCATGGATTAAATACAATACCCAACAATATGCTGCCTCCAGGAAACACCTCACAGCTCTAAAGATAAACATAGGTTTAGGCTGAAGGGATGGAAGACAATGCTCCAAGCTAATGGAAAACAAAAGAAAGCAGGTGTTGTCATACTTAGATCAGACAAAACAGACTTCAAGTTAAAAAAGACAATGATAGACAAAGTGGGGCAGCATATAATGATAAAAGGGACATTCCACCAAGAGGAGATAACACTTATTAATATATATGCACCTAACACAGGGACACCAAAGTACATAAAGCAGTTATTAACAGACCTAAAAGGAGAAATTAACAGCAGTACAATAGTAGTAGGGGACCTCAACACCCCACTTACATCAATGGACAGACCATCCAAACAAAAGTCAACAAGGAAACAGTAGAGTTAAATGAAACACTTGATAAGATGGACTTAATAGGTATACAGAGAGCATTCCATGCAAACACAGCAGAATACACATTCTTCTCAAGTACGCATGGATCATTCTCAAAAATAGACCATATGTTGGGAAACAAGGCAAGTCTCAACAAATTTAAGAGGACTGAAATCATCTCAACCATCTTATCCAACCACAATGGTATGAAACTAGAAATCAACTACAAGAAACAAACTAGGAAAGTCAGAAAGATTTGGAGACTTAACAACATACTATTGAACAATCATCAGATCAACAAAGAAATCAGAAGGGAAATTTAAAAATACCTGTAGACAAATGAAAAAGAACATACAGCATACCAACTCTTATGGGATGGAATAAAAGCGGTCATAAGAGGAAAATTCATAGCAATATAGGCTCATCTCAACAAGCAAGAAAAATCTCAAATAAATAATCTTAAACTTCACCTAATATAATTAGAAAAAGAAAAACAAAGCCCAAAGTCAGCAGAAGGAGGGAAATAATAAAAATCAGATCAGAAATAAATGAACTAGAGACTAAAAAGCAGTAGAAAGGATTAGGGAAACTAAGAGCTGGTTCTTTGAGAAGATAAAATTTACAAACCCTTAGCCAGACTCACCAAGAAAAAAAGAGAGCAGTCTTGAATAAATAAAATTAGAAATGAAAGAGAAGAAATTACAACAGATACTACAAAAATACAAAGGACTATAAGAGAATACTGTGAAAAACTATATACTCACAAATTGGATAACCTAGAAGAAATGGATAAATTCTTATACTCACCAAACCTCCCAAAACTGAATCAAGAAGAAATAGAGAGGGGCCTCCCAGTGGCATAGTGGTTAACTTAGCATGTTCCACTTCAGTGGCCCAGGGTTCACCAGATGGAATCCTAGGCGCAGACCTGCACACAGCTCATCAAGCCATGATGTGGCAGCATCTCACATACAAAATAGAGAAAGATTTGTACAGATGTTAGCCCAGTGACAATCTTCCTCAAACAAAAATAGGACAATTGGCAACAGGTGTTAGCTTAGAGCCAATCTTCCTCACCAAAAAAAAAAAAGAAGAAGAAGAAGAGGAAGAAGAAATTGAGAATATGAATAGACCAATTACAAGTAAAGAGATTGAAACAGTAATCAAAAAACTCCCAAAAGACAAAAGTCCAGGACCAAATGGCTTCTCTGGAGAATTCTACCTAACATCCAAAGACAATTTAATTCTTACCCTTCTCTATTCCAAAAAATTAAAGAATATGGAATGCTTCCCAACTCATTCTGTGAAGCCAACATTTCCCTGATACCAAAACCAGAGAAGGACAACTTATATAAAGAAGGAAAATTACAGGCCAATATCGCGGATGAACATAGATGCAAAAATCCTCAACAAAATATTGGCAAACCAGATATAGCAATACATTAAAAGGATCATACACCATGATCAAGTGGGATTTATTCCAGGGACTCAGGGATGGTTCAACATTAGCAAATCAGTCAATGTGATACACCACATTAACAAAATGAGGAATAAGAATCACATGTCATCTCAATAGATGCAGAGAAAGCATTTGACGAGACCCAACATCCATTTATGATGAAAATTCTCAATAAAATGGGTATAGAAGGAAAGTACCTCAACATAATAAAGGTCATATATGACAAACCCACAGCCAACATCATACTTAATGGGGAAAAACTGAGGGATGGCCTCAGAGAACAGGAACAAAACAAGGGTGCCCACTCTAGCCACTCCTATTCAATGTAGTACTGGAGGCTTTGGCCAGAGCAATTAGGCAAGAAAAAGAAATAAAAGGAATCCAAATAGGAAAGGAAGAAGTGAAACTCTTGTTGTTTGCAGATGACATGATTCTATATACAGAAAACCCTAAAGAATCCATCAGAAAACTCAGAAATAATCAACAACTACAGGAAAGTTTCAGGGTACAAAATCAATTATAAAAAATCCGTTGCATTTCTATACGTGAATAATGAACTGGCAGAAAAAGAAATCAAGAATACAATTCCGTTTACAATCTACAAAAAAATCTACAATTTACAAAAAAGAATAAAATATCTAGGAATAAATTTAACCAGGAGGTGAAAAACCTGTACACTGAAAACTATAAGACATTACTGAAAGAAAAAGAAATGGAAAGATATTCTATGCTCGTGGGTCGGAAGAATAAACATAGTTAAAATGTCCATATTACATTAGCAATCTACAGATTCAATGTAATTCCAGTCAGAATCCCAATGACATTCTTCACAGAAATAGGACAAAGAATCCTAAAATTTATATGGAACTACAAAAGACCTCGACTAGCCAAAGGAATCCCAAGGAAAAAGAACAAAGCTGGAGGCATCACAATTCCTGACTTCAAAATATACTATGAAGCTATACTAATCAAAACACAAAACAGACACGCAAATCAGTGGAACACAAAACTGGCACAGAAACAGACATGCAGATCAATGGAACACAATTGAAAGCCCAGAAATAAAACCACACATCTATGGACAGCTAATCTTCAACAAAGGAACCAAGAACATACAATGGAGAAAGGAAATTCTCTTCAATAAATGGTTTCTCTAGTTTCTCAGGAAAACTGGAGAGCCACATGCAAAAGAATGAAAATAGACCATTATCATTTGCCATACACAAAAATTAACTCAAAATGGATTAAAGACCTGAATGTAAGACCTGAAACCATAAAACTCCCAGAAGAAAATATAGGCAGTACACTCTTTGACACTACTCTTAGCAGCATCTTTTCAAATACCATGTCTACTCAGGCAAGGGAAACAAAAGAAAAAATTAACAAATAGGACTACATCAGACCAAAAAGCTTCCGTAAGGCAAAGGAAACCATGAACAAAAAGACAACCCACCTACTGGGAGAAAATATTTGCAAACCATTTATCTGACAAGGGGTTGATCTCCAAAATATATAAAGAACCCACACAACTCAATAACAACAACAACAAAAAACAACCCAATCAAAAAACTAGCAGACGATATGAACAGACATTTTTCCAAAGAAGATATACAGATGGCCAACAGACAAGCGAAACAATGCTCAATATCACTAATTATTAGGGAAATGCAGCTCAAAATTACAATGAGATATCACCTTACGTCTACCAGACTGGCTATAATTACCAAGACAAAAAACAACAAATGTTGGAGGGAAGTGGAGAAAAATGAACTCTCATACACTGCTGATGGGAATGCAAACTGGTGCAGCTACTAAGGAGAACAGCATGGGGAGTCCTCAAAAAATTAAAACTAGAAATACCATACCATCCAGCTATTCCACTACTGGGTATTTATCCAAAGAATTTGAAATCAATGATACAAAGAGATTTATGCACCCCTATGTTCATTGCAGCATTATTAACAATAGCCAAGATGTGGAAGCAACCCAAGTGCCCTTCTACAGATGAGTAGATAAAAAAGATGTGATGTATATATATATAATGGAATACTATTCAGCCATAAAAAAGACAAAAATCATCCCATTTGAAACAACATGTATGGACCTTGAGGGAATGATGTTAAGCAAAATAAGTCAGACAGAGAAAGACAAATACTGCATGATTTTATTCGTATGTGGAAGATAACAAATACATGGATAAAGAGAACAGATTAGTGGTTACCAGAGGTGAAAGGGGTTCGGGGGTAAGTGAAAGGGATAAAGGGGCATATATGCATGGTGATGGACAAAAATTAGACTACTGGGGGTGAGCACAATGAAATGTATTCAGAAACTGATAAATAATAATGTACACCCAAAATTACACAATGTTATAAACCATTATGATTTCAATAAAATTACTAGGGAAAAAAAATAAGAGATGGCATTAGGTTCAACTCTAAGCTTTCTAGAAGCCAAATAAAGGTGATTGATGAATTATGCATTTCTTATCTGAATGAAAGAAATACTTATTTAAGAGTTACACATCTTCTAAGAAGTAATTATTGCATAGATCCTTTTACAAATGACATTAGACAACATAATAAACAATCTACAGACAACTCCTGTCCAGATGTCATTTATATGTTCACTAATATGTACCGATATCTCAGTAAGTTACTTCTGTATGCATTATAAATATGTTATATCTACATACATGTACATTTCTGAGTTATAGCATATATATGTACATACACGCTCACACACACTGCCATGAACTAAATGTTTGTGTCCCCCCAAAATTCATATGTTGAAATCCTAAGCCTCAATGTGATGGTATTAGGCAGTGGGGCCTTTAAGAAGTGATAAGTTCATGAAGGTAGAGCCTTCATGAATGAGATTAATGTCCTTATAAAAGAGACCCTAGAGAGTACTCTTGCCCTCTTTCCACCATGTGAGGATACAAGGAGAAGTCAGCAATCCGCAACCCAGAAGAAGACTCTCACCAGAACCCAAACATGCTGGCACCCTGATTCAGGCTTCCATCCTCCAGAATTTTCAGAAATAAGTTTCTGTTGTTTATAAGCCACCCAGTCTATGCTGTTTTGTTAGAGCAGCTCAAACTGACTAAGACATATATATACACATACATACACACATGGAGTAACTCAGAGGAAGTGCTTCACTAAAGGGGAAAAGTAATGGGGCTGTGTAACTTGTGGGCAATGATGGCCACACCAAATTCTCCCATTATTGTATGCTAACGCTTTGCAGTGTGACTTTGCCACTCCCTCATCAAGAGGTGAAATATATTTCCCCTTCCCTTGAATCTGGGCTGGCCGTGTGACCAGCTTGGACCAATAAAAGTGACATGTATGAATTCCCCACCTGGGCTTCAAGAGGCCTTGCAGCTTCTGCCCTCACTCTCTAGTTACAGTCCTGCCACTACATGCAGAAGCACAGGCTGGATTTCTGGAGGATAAGACACCGACCTGAGAGAGAGGCCCAGATGACGGTCAGCACCAACTTCCAGACATGTGAGCAAGGCCAAATTTAGACCACCCTGCTCTAGTCAAGACATCAGATAACTGCAGCTGCAAGAGTGATCCCAGGAGAGGCCAGAAGAACTGCCCAGTTCTGAGCAACCAAAATTGGTAACCACCAGAATTGTGAGCTAAATAAACGGCAGTTTTAAGCCACTGAGCTTTCAGGTGGTTTGTTATATAGCAAAGGTTGATACAAGATTGAAGGTATTTAATGTTCTCATTAACACCAGAACAAAATAATAAATCAAGGGAATTACGATTGTTCACACCGCATTTTCCTAAGTCCTTTTAGGAGTTCTGAGAAAAGGGAGATGGAGCCTTAACTTACAACAGTTCCGTTTTCACCTCTTGGGTAGAATGGGCCTTACTCTTTCTTTCTCGAAAACATCTTCTTAATCTTCTTAATCTTAATTTTTAAAAGGAGCAACATTATAGTTCAAGGAAAGAGTTCCTGGCAACAGATCAGTGCACGCATATTTCCTGCTGATGATGGCAGGAAACTTATTGGCCTAGATTTCCCAGAATAATTCTGAGTTCAAATTTTTTCATTAAACTAAGTAGTATTGCTGTAAGTCTTCTGATCGGGGGTTGAAACAGTATGGATGTAATGTCTTATACTTTGGGTACCGTACTTACCAAGTTAAGAAGAAGTTTCTAAAGCCTGACTTGTATTCTCACTAGACGGACAAACTCTGAACTTTTAAAAAAAGCATATTATTCTTTAATGCACAATGATCCAAAAAAATGCACATTAAAGTCCATGGCTGTCACTGCAATAGAAGATAAGACTTATATGCAGTGTGCCAAGAGCAGAAATGAGGAAACCAAAAACTGGGTCTACTCCAATTGTCCAAGTCAGAGATGATGGCAACTTGGACTAGAGTGTTGGCAATTGAGTTGAGGAAAAGGATGAATTCAACATTTGTTTTGGAAGCAGAAATGACAGGACTCATAACATAATTGTTAAGGAAGAGAGAGGAAACAAGAGTAGCACCATATTTCTGTTCTGAGCAGTTAAGTAGATAGAAAAGGGACACGTTTAGGGTGTGTGTGTAGGCAGATTAAATCTGAGATGCTGTGAGACATCCAAGAACACATGTCAAGTATATAGTTGGATAAATAAGTCTGGACTATAGATGAAAAATTTAAAACAAAAATGCAAGTTTGAGAGTTGTCAGCAAATGGGTGGTATTTAAAACCATGGAATGGTTGAGAGCTCCTAAGTAGAGAATGTGGATGGGGAAGAAAACAGTACTGGGATCTGAGCCCTAGGTCAGAAAGAGAGAGAAGAGACTATGAAGGAAACTAAGAAAGAAGTAGAGGAAAACCAAAGAGTGTAAAGGCACAGACGCCAAAAGACCAGAGTGTTTTAAGAAAACATAGGCAGACAACTGGCTTGTACACAGTTGATAAATTGAAGAAAATGAGAACATATTGATCTCATTGGATTTGACAACATAGAAGCTATTGGTGATCTTGGCAGAAGCAGTTTCAGTGGAGTTTTCTGGATTGACACCAATTTGGAAGGGACTGTGGAGCAAATAGAAGGTTACAAGGCAGAGGGACCATGTATAAATAACTCTTTATAAATGGCTTGTTGTAAAGGGGAACAGAGACAGGAGATGATAACCAGAAGAGATTGAGGTATAGCAGGGCACTTGGGGTTTTGTTTGTTTGTTTGTTTTGAATTTTAGGTTGAGACAGACCAAAGCTTGTCTGTAAACTCCTGGGAGTGATGCGATAGAGATGGAAATATTGATAATGCGGGAGGGAGGAAAAATAAACAAAGAAGAAAAATCCATACAGAGGATGGAGTCCAGAGCTCTTGGGCAAGTTTGACTATTGATAGGATAATGATACTTTATCAGTTTCATTAGGAGGGAAAAGGCAAGATATGAGTGTACATGTTGGTGGGTCTAGAAACTTGGTGGTGAGAAGATTAGGGTTTTCCTGGTTGATTGTTTTTCTTTTCTCAAACCACATATGTCTAGATCATCAGCTAAAAGTGTTATTTGGAGCTAAAACATCTACACAAGATGAAGGAATCTGAAATAGTCATCATTAAAACTAGCACACACCTAGTAAACACAAGTAGTAGGATTATTTCGTAGTTTAGCTTGTCTGAGACCATTAATTTGGCAAAGAGACAATCAGCCCAGTCAGAAATTTGTTAGCAGCAGACTCACATTACAAAAAATACTAAATTTGAATGTAAATGCTTCCTCCAAAGAGTGACTCAAGGATCCAGATTCCTTCTGTGTCATCATGCTGTTATCATCCACATGTGATTCCGAAGGTTACTGAGAAAGAGAAAGAGAGTGAGCAGTTGGCATCCCAGATGTTTTACCATCTCTGCCTGGAAGGGACATACACCACTTGTGCTCACACTACATTGGTCAGAACTAGACAAATGATCCCATCTAGAAATATGAGGGGGCTGGGAAATACGATCCTGGGCTGCTGGGTAGCTGCTTCTAGAAACAATGCTGCACTATGGAAGAGAAGCATGCAACTTGATTGGTTCACTAGCTGTCTCTATCTCATCAATGAACAAAGAGAGAAATTTTTCAGATGCATTTAAAGTAAATCAGTATAAAAAAGAGAGAGTGACAGGGACTACTTTTTAAATAGGATAATCAGTGAGGACCTCCATGGAGATGAAATTTAAATAGAGGCGTGAAATGAAAAGAGGGAGATATTTGAGTTATCTGGGGGAAATCATGATTGAAATAGAAGAAATAGCAACTGCAAAGGCCTTGAGGCAGGCGCATGTTTGATGTGTTTAAGGCAGGGATTGGTAAACTTTTTTTTTTCAAGGGTCATATAGTCAATATTTTGGCTTTCAGGACCATTAGATTTCTACCACAACTACTCAATCCTACCATGAAGCATAAAAGGAGCCATAAACAATATATGAATATTGTTTGTGTGTGGCTATTATCCAATAAAACTTTATTTACAAAAACAGGCAACAGGCCAGATTCAGCCATGGGTCATAATTTCTCATCTTCTGGTTTAATGAAAAGCAAGAAGGGCAAATTTCTCCTCATAAATTTGAATAGTGGGCAAGAAGGCTAGCAGAGGATAATGAAGTTGGAGAAGAAACTAAGTGTTAGATCAGATAGAGCTTTATTGACTATATTGGAGGGTTTAGGATTAATTCCAATGGCTTGGGAAAGCTGTGGGAAGAGTTTTAAATAGGGATGTAAAATGATCTGATTTACATTGTAAAAGGATGACTTTGACTGCTTAAGAAATAAACTCTAAGGAAGTGAGAGTAGAAGTGGGGCAACCAATTAGTATAAACTAGAGATGATAGTGGTGTCAACCATGTGTTAGCAGTGAAGATGGTGAGGAGTTGCCAATTGGAGACTTAACTTGAAGGAAGAACCAACAGGATTTGCTGACAAGTAGATGTCCTATAGAGGAGGTTCTTGAGCAAAGACTAAAAAATGATGTAAATTTGAGGTTTCAGAGGCAATGCAATTTCCGCGGTTCCCAAGGTCCAAGGCATGTCCTCAGAAGTGGGTAGCTGTGGCAGCAGCACCAAAAAGAAAAGTGAAACTGAGGAGAGAGGCTGAGAAACCAGGCTCAATGAGAAATGAAAAAATAATGTGTATTGATAATCTCATGACCTTTGAGTCAGCAGTGACCATGAAGACACAAAGAGCCAGCTGTGTCCTATGCTGTCCCTTTGACACCATAATCTAATCAAAGAGCAATCTCTCCACAGATCTGCCGAGTAACCACAACCAAAAAACAAGTAAATCAAGAGAACCACCATTGCATAATATGAAACAGGCAAATCTCGGTGCCTAGTTCCTCACAGTTCCCAAAAAGCAGCACACTCTTGCCTGGAAGCCGGCCTTGACACACTCTCACAATGAAACGAATAGCCACCCAACACCATCCCAAAAGTAAAACTCAAAAGCAATTGAAATCGTTGTGGTGGACATTCACAAAATGCCACTGGGATTGTTTATCCTTAATCAACTTCGGAGCACCTCCTTGCTCTCACAAATCCACAAAACCATATACAGCAACTGTCCTACAGTCATCCTTCTGTCCTCAAAACCTTCGAGAAATTTCTCTGAAACTTGGCCTTTGCTAGTTTTTTCTCGATGGTCTCTCATTCTCTTAATCTTTTCCATTCTGAGTAATTCTTCTTCCCAAACTTAACCAATCAAGCTTATCTCAGTCCTTTTTATTAACCCAGTTCTTCATTACAAAGTCCCAGAAACTAAACTGGCAAAGTCAGCATTCTCCTGAGCAGGCCCAAAAGGGAAAGATGCTGTGATATTTAGAGCAATGCTTCTAAAATTTCAGCATGCATCAGAATCACCTAAAGAGATTATTAAAAGGCAGATTCTTGGGCCCCACCCCGAGAGAATTTGATTTGGTGTATCTGGGTGGGGGCTGAGAATTTGCATTTCCCCAAGAGGATATTGCATATCTAAGTGAATACTGAAACTGCTGGTCCACCAGCCACACTTGGAGGAGCACTGATGGAGGCTTTGGGAAAAAGATTTTAAGGGTCATTTGGGCAAAGACCCACTGCAATTCACTGCAGGGTTTGATATTTAGTACTACACATCTATTTTTTTTTAATATTTTTTTTTCCTTTCAGAATAAATACATAGATGATTGGTAGATAGATAGATAGACAGACAGACAGACATAGAATGATCGTTAATTTTATGCATCAACTAGACTGGGCTAAGGGATGCTCAGATAGCTGATTAAATATAATTTTGGGTGTGTCTGTGAAGGTGTTTCTGCAAGAGATTAGCATTCAAATCAGCAGACTGAGTAAAGAAGATCACCCTCACTAACGTGGGTGGACATCATCCAATCCATTGAGTGCCTGAATAGGACAAAAAGGTGGAGGAGGAAGGGCAAATTTGCTCTTTTTGCTTGAAATGGGACATCCATCTTCTCCTGCCCTTAGACATCAGAGCTCTGGGTTCTTGGGCCTTCAGACTCAGACTGGAATTTACGTGTATATATATATCTTATTTGTCTGTTTCTTGGGAGAACTCTGGCTAGTACAGACAGATAGACAGATGATAGAGAAAGAGAGAGGTGATGGAACACTCATTGAATTAAAGAAGAGAAGCAGGGTAGAAAAGGAGTAGGGAGAGAAGAAGGAAAGAAATAAGGCAGAGAGGAAAGGAGGGAAGGAGAAAGAATTCCAGATCCTCCCTGCCCCTTGCCCAGTCATGAGCGGTAAGTAGAGTTTACCACATTGCCGCCTGCTGAAGATGTCCTTCTTCAGGGTCCAGGGCTCTAGAATGGCAATTTTTTATTGCTCGCTTAATGCCCATCACCTCATCTAATGACATCTCCAAGATTCCTGCATGTGACCACAAACACTACTTATTATTTGACAGAAGGGCCTGCTGTATTTCTGTGGCCTAAGGCCGCTCCTGAGGACCCCTTCCAGACAAGGCTTCTCAGCGGTCTCTGGCTCTTCAGCTCTGCCTCACATTGCTGCAGGACTGCAGGGTTTATCAGGAAAACTTACCAGTCTCCTGCCCAATCTGTCTCCAATATCGTTTCCACTCCTGTGAAGCAGCCACATTTTACGGTTTTATCTACTTTTTGTGGTATATGCATTTATCTTTCTAAATAACACAATAATATGGTACTTACTTTTTTTTTCTATTTTAGATAATATCTATTTTTTTCTTACTGTAGGTAATGTGAATTTAGCTCTTTGAACCACCCCTCGTACAGAAATTTTCCTTCCTAATTTTCAGAATACGGTTTTATTACTTTTGGATAAATCAGTGTGTTGTGTTTTTATTATGACTCTACAACTATTATTAATCACTGAATCAAGTAGAGTATCATGACTATATTTCTCTTTCTTGAATAGCTGCTTGTTATTCTTGGAATAAGTTGCTTCTTTTTCCCTTATATTTCTTCTTCTTTTTTTTTTTTTTTTGAGGCTCTGGCTAAATCTTCTCCTATTCTTCAATAATTCTTCATTCAATTTTCTACATGGTCAAAACCTTCATATGTGTCTTATCAGTTCCATTTTTTTCTGGAAATATTTCCCCCTGAGCCCTCCATCACCCTGGATGCTCCTCCAGGCCTCCAGCATTTCCCTTCTCCTGTTTCCCATGCTGGATCCTTTATGTCCTGGATCCCAGGTCGTCTTCTTGATTTAATCCCTTATTTTATAGAAATACATTCTTCCATAGCTTGCTGAGAAAGTGTGTGGGAGATTTAAAAATAATTTTAAAAACTTCACCTGTTTGAAAATGTCTTTATGTTCATTTCACACTGGATTGGTCATTTCATGAGGTATAGATTTCCAGGTTGGAAATCTTTCTTCTCAGAAATTTGGAGCATTTGCACCAGTACCTTCTAGCTTTCCGTCTTGCAGTTGAGAGGTTGGATGCCATTCTTAGTTCATATCCTTGCATGTGACTTGTTTCTGTTGTTTTTTCTTTCTGGAAGCTTCTAGAAAATCTTCTTTCTATCCATATTTCTGAAATTTGATGGCCATATGCCCTTGACTAGGTCTTTTTTCCACCCATCATATTAGGTATTTAGTGGCCTTTTGCATCCAAAAACTCATGTCCTTTGATTCTGAAATTTTTTTGTATAGATCTTTGATAACATTTCCCTGCCATTTTCTTGTTCTCTTTTCCTGAATGGCTATTATTTTGATGTTAGAGTTCCATTACCTTCCAATTTCCTTATCTTTCTCTCCCAGTTTTCACTCCTGATTTTTGTTCTAACTTCTAGAGGTCCTCAAACTCATCCTCTAAATCTTTTCTTGAATTGTTTTTATCTGTTATATTCTTATTTTCCAAGAGCCTTAGTCCTTTAATAAATGCTTTTAGTCCCTTAATTAATGTTTTTTAAAATACTCTTATTTTTGTCCAATATATATAAATTGTCTTATTTTTCTGAGAATATTAATCTCCCTCTCTTTTTTTTTTTTTACATTTTTTTGTGATCATGCCATGAGTTTTTTCCTCTGATTTTTTTTTCCTGTTTGTTGTGGTTCCTGTCTTCAACTTGCAATCTCTCTTCTTGGTTAACTCTTCATATTTAAAGGCCAGTCACCAAATCCTCACTGGAGGCTCTAGAGCATGATTTGTCAAATGTAGGGCTCCAGGGTAGGATGCCTGGCAGATGCCTCGGCCAGTCAGTGCCTGCAGTTCTTTCCCCCTCTCCTGCCATTGTCCTGGGAGCAGGGCAAGGAAGAAAGTCAGGGGAATCTCAGTCAAGATGTAGACATTCATTTAATCCTTTACCCATACGGCCTCAATCCCATCGTTGGCTGCCAAAAGGCACATTTTTATGTCACAGTTTGTGTCCTGATTTGTCCTTGGAAAACCTTAGTCACCGTCAATGTGGATCTTGTGGTGCTAGGGCGGGCCTGGGAGCTTTATTGTGGGATGAAAGGGAAAACATGCCCTAGGGCAGCCTGAGTTCATTACAACCCTACTTATCAGAAGCAGAAGAGGTGCCAGAATATAGGGACAGCAGGAGATGAGGGTGGCATACAGGTGAGAAGGTGCCACTTAGCAACTTTTAGGCTCATCCTAATTCACTCACTTCCAGTAGCCAAGACAATTCACTTTTAAGTCTCTGCCCGCTGCTATCTTGTTCTGTGTCTTGGGACAGTGAAGTGGCAGGGAAGGTAAGCCTGACTTGGGAAGCTTATGCCACAGGAATGTGCCTGTGTGATGGTCTATTGTGAAGAGAGCTGTTTTCTGGATGCATCATCACATACATGCCCATTTAGCAAAAGTTCTGCTTGTGATCTTCATGTTTCTTTTACCCAGATAAAGTCATCAAAAAATATCATAATAGCTATCACTATTGTGTAAATGGACTGCAATATTAAAAGGCATAATAAACCTTGTGTATTCCAACCCCATAAAAAAGAATTTTCCCACCCCTCCTCCTATTTCTCTTGGAACATCAGCAGATTGAATTGCAAGGGAAGTATAACGAAAAGATTTTAAGTTATCCTGCAGACATGAAGACAT
Organism: Equus caballus; assembly: GCF_041296265.1. Taxonomy (NCBI): domain Eukaryota; kingdom Metazoa; phylum Chordata; class Mammalia; order Perissodactyla; family Equidae; genus Equus; species Equus caballus. Next base: position 91,430,688 of record NC_091685.1, on the reverse strand, counting down.
GGGAAGTTGGCTATAAAATTACATTTGGGTATTTTTGCTTATTCCCCGTTCAAACTCTGTCCAAAATTTCTCTATGAAATAGGAAACTTTCTTCCCCTTTCTTGCATCTGCATCTGCAAGCCTAGAGCTAGCTGGCCTTTGATTAACTCTCCTCTTGACTCCCCACCCCACTCCTAAAATACTTAGCAGCATTAGACACTCATTCTTCATTGCCTGGACTGTTAAAAAAAAAAATTGAGTCCATAACAAAGAGCCTCCTACCACTGCCAAGATACACTGTGATCAATCACCAAAAGCAGTAGATATTCCAAGAGAATAAGTCTCAGCAGTTTAAAGAAAACCAAGATGCGTGACCAAAGAAACATTGTGTATGCCTAGATATGCAGATGCAGATGTGCAGTAGAAAAGGCAGAGGGTGTCGTAGGAGTCACTGATTAAACCCCAAACTAGAGGTCATATGGTATTTCAATAGGAACGACTACCTTTCTTCTCTTTCACTTTTTTCTCCCCTCCTATTCTTCTCTGAATTGAAGGGTGAGGAGGGATGAGAATAGTAATGGTGATGTGGATTTTAAGAAAATCACATTCATCGTGACAGTTGGGGTACAATCTTCACCTAGAACATCTTGATTCTTTTCCTCCCTAAACTTTGAACTTGGGAAGTGTGGTATTTCTGTCAAGCTCTTTGTTCTGCATCTTGAGCATAATTCATGGCCCTGAAATTCGAAGTGTGTTACATGCTCGATACGAAAGCACTCAAAGCAAATCTTGTTTAAAAGCTATGTGATGGGGTCGAGCTCAAATTAGCCAAACGGACTCGAGTGCATGAAGTAAGTTCATAAATGTTTAAGGGAGCCTAGTCTTGAGCTTTCCCATAGGACAAGGGGAGGGGAAAGAGAAATCAAATAAATTCCATCTAGATAAGCAGTCTGGGTGGAGGACAAGAACAGTGGGAGAGGAGGAGGTAGAGGAAAGGAGATCATAAAGCCAGGAAAGAGAAAGGTTCATTAAACTTGAGTTTGAAAGGAAATTGTACAAACAGTTAATAAAGAGAGGTCAAAACAAGCAGGGTATGTTCCCAGGACCCTGGTCGAGTCAGCATCTGGCAGCTGACTTGTATATATGGTAATGTGAACAAAGCAGATATAGAAAACACAGCGGATGGGAATTCGAGAGAGTTCAGAGCAGACACTTTCTGTTTCAGCATCACTGAATTGTGAGATATGCTACATAGCTAAATCTTCAATTAAAAAACAAAAGATTTCACCCAGAGCAAAGGTGGCTGGGGTATAAACATTGGTCATATTCCAGATGGTGTTGTCATTCTGAACTTGTTCTTAATTCCCTTGTGTGTCAAGCAGCTCACTCTGGGGTTTTATCCATAGGATATGCAAACATTCACAGCCAGAATCTGCAGAACAACCCAAAATGCCACATAAAGTAATTCTCATGGGAATTATTTGCAAAATGCATGAGCAGACAGCATTTTAGCAACTGTATGTACAAAAGAAGACACCACATAAACCACTCTTCTCTCTGCAGGAGAGATAGTCCAATATCAACAATGTTTCCTGCAAGCTGACCTCTTAGTCACAGGAGTCCAGCTGCTCTTGTTAACAACAAAGGCATCATTTCTCTCTCAAGGATGTAAAGGAATGAAAGGCATAACCAAGAAAGTTATGGCTTATACAGATGGGATTGATCCCATGGGACAATGACTTTCCCATCATTTGTATCTTCTCCTTTATATATTCTGGTACCAAGCCAGATCTCAGGATCATTCTGGTGTTAGCATTGAATCACTATTCTGATAGTTCGCTTTTTTCAGCCTAGTGCTTCCTGTAGCTAGAAATTCGTTAATTAAGTTGCTTTAATTTACAAGGTAATCATTTTTTGCCGGAGCAAGATTCATTTTGCTTGATTGTAAATTTGTTGTCTGGGACATATGTTAATTTTCGTGGATTGAGCCATGTTTCTAAGCATGCTGAATAATTTTTCTGGAGCGCAATTCCAGTCTCACTTTCCCTTTCCTGTGCATTTCTAAAAGAAAGAAGAGATTCAACCTGAGATATAATTTCTGCTTGAGGAGGCAGATGGATGCAGGAAACAGGAACTAGGATTCACCCACCCAAAAGTCCACATCCAAAGATCCAGCTGATAGAAAGGCCAATATTTTCATCTTTTCTTTTACAAATCATTGTCAACTTCCTTTTCCCTGATTTACTATAATGCCTCTTTCCAGAATTCAAAAAATCAAAAAGTTCAGATAATTGGAATTTTTTTCTACGTTTTACCTCAGTAAAAAAGAGACAAAACAAATAAACAAATGGATATCCGGCCCTTGGGATGTTTCTGTCGTTGTGCTGCTGTTTTTCTATGTTTTAGAGAAGGTCATAAGGTTGGTATACCTTAGACTAATTGCCTACTTCTTAAACACCTGTGAGACTCAATAATGGCACGTATATTTGATCATAATTCTATTAAGGCTCTTCATGACATGAACCATCAAAGGAAGAAGCAATTCATTGCTTTTTGCTTTTTTTTTCTATTGAGGTCACATTGGTTTATAACATTATATAAATTTCAGGTGCACATCATTATATTTGGACTTTTATATACACTGTATCATGTTCACTACTCATTAAAGAAAAACGAAATTGTACTATTTGCGACAATGTGGGTGGACCTTGAAGGTATTATGCTAAACAAATTCATTTTAATACTATGTGTACTATATTTTATTTGAAAATTTTTTTAACTAAAGATCAATGTAACTCTCAATTAACTATAACATTTTCTTACTCAGGACACTTCAATGTATGTGCACACTTTGTAAGTGTGAAAAGTAGTCTAAATTCAGTAATAAAACTCACACATAAACACAAAATAGTTTTAACAGGAAAGTAAATGATACTGGCTCAACACAAAGTTGACATTAGGGAAGCCATATTGTGGAAAAGAAAGCATATGGTAACTTTAAATGACCTCTGACTAACTAGCCCAGATATGCTCTGTAGATTTTGGGGTCCCTGTCAGCTGCTTTAAGATGATAACTTTGTTCTTTTCAGGTCCTTAGGAATGTAATGACCCCCTGGCAGAGAGCCTATGCTGATAGCCATCATCAATGACAACTGAAAGATGAGGGTATAGGGCGTTGCTCCGGTCTCTGATGCATATCCAGTAAAACAAAGGATTATCAGGAACTGGGACCAGATGTCTGCCCCACCCACAGACCAGCCACCTCCCCCATCTAGAGAATAGGGGTTTATATAACTGGCCTGTAGTCTTTGTTCTATGAGATGCTTCTTTCGGACATTAGTCGGCCATCTTTCCCCTTGCTAGCAAGCTGTAATAAAGTCCTTTCTCTCCTACCACCTTGCCTCCTGACTATTGGCATGTCTTGTAGCAAGCAGATCACTGTCCTTGGGTGGTACCATAAATTCTGTAGAGAAACTAGAATTTCAACAACACTATCAGTGAAAGAAGCCAGTAACAAAAGACGGCATATTGTTTGTTTCTATTTACATGAAATGTCCAGAATAGGCAAATTTATAGAGACAAAAGTAGATTAGTAGTTGCTAGAACTGGGGAACGGGGGGCAGGAAGGGTAGGGGCAAAGGACTGCTAATGGGTATGGGATTTCTTTCCTCGGTGATAAAAATGTTCTAAACTTAGACTGCGGCGATGGTTGCATGATTCTGTGCATATAGTAAAAATCACTGAATTGCGTTGCTGCGCAAAATTGGCGTTCTCTGCCTGATGCGCATAAACAAGCGAATTAGTTATGACACCAAACTTCAAGGGAAGAAATCAGCTTTTTATCCTTCTAGATGGATCTGCAGGGAGACGGGGCGTGTGCCCTCAGATCTGTCTCCCTGATTCAGGATTTGGGACAAAATTTAAGAGGTTAGGGAGAACAGGCTGGCACGCAGACATGATGGTCAGGCAAGTTTTGATTGGTGGGCTTCAGGCATTTACAGTAAGGTTTTAAACATTTATGATAGGGTTCTAAACATTTTGCATGAGGTAGAGAAAGAATTTTAACCCCAGATCTTCCTGAATGAGGGATCTCTCACTTCTGATAGGAGTCCGGCTTTCAAGTTCTGGTCATCTCCCAGTCCTTGGCTTCCCTGGGAAGGAGGATCTTTGGTTCTGAGGTTGTTTCAGGTCATGATTTCTTCTTTTGAGCATGCCCTGGCTATGTGACTTAGCAGTTTTTGTGAAAAACAACCCTTCATCATTTTGTTGATAAGAGATAGAGGTCTGTTCAGACTGGCGCTAATTAGGCCCATGGTTATAATTGTATGCTTTATACAGGTGAAATGTATGGCATGTTAATTATGCCTCCATAAAGCTTTTTTCAAAAAGTAGCCTCTCAGAGGTCATTTTCCAGAGCTTCCCAATGCATGAGTGAGTCAATAAAATCCAACTGAGAGAGCAACAAACCTTGGGGTGAATCTCCTTTGCCTCCTCTCCTCCTCTTTCTTTGTCAGTGATATTTGACTAGATTCTGTTCCCTTCATTGCTTTCATCCCATTGACTTGAAGTTGCACTTTCCTGTCTGTTAACTGACTTGGCTTTGAATTTCTGGCCCTTCTTAAAATAATATCAGTGTTCCTTTTAGAACCTCCACCAATCAAAAACCCTGCCTCCTGGATAGCATACAGAGTTTGACACCTGAGCACATTCTGACATTCTAGACCCTAGCACACTCTTGGACTCTACCAAATTTCCATTGTTTTCTAATCCAAACCTCAGTCTTCTCCCAGAAATGTTCAGTTAGAACGAAGGCAGGGGCTCTGATCAATGCCAGGCCAGGCTCCTCAAGAAGACTTTGCTTGATCTTGTGGCAGCCACATATATCTAAATGAGATGTAATGAAATATACAGGGACTCACACTAGAGAGCACCCAACTTTTTCTTTAGCTACTAAACTAACCTAGATACTAGTGGGTTTTCCATTGAGACTGAACCACCCTCTCCTCCATCAGGATGCAGATTACAGAACAGAATGCCAGGAAGTTCACAGCAATACTAAATGGCCCCCTAGCATCAGGGACACCCCCATCCGCCCATTATATTCAAGTAGGCCCTGGAAGCATCTCTCTAAATAATGATCATTTACTTAATGTCCCTGTTTGGAATGGCTTAGAGAAAGGCAAAGTCCTAAGAGCTGATCTCATGGAAAGACAGAAATCAGACATGTGGTTTCCTTAGTTGTTCAGCTTTTCCCAATTTTCTCCACCCCACATTCAGAACTCCTTTTGTCCTCATCTGCAGATTCTCTTCCAGGAGTGGTGTCTAAAGGCATAGGTGAATCACTGAGTTGTCCTGTGGTCTGACTCCCCGAAGCTTTAGATCTTGATTTGAAGAAATTGCTTGAAAGCATTGATATCATTTTCTCACCACTGGCAAATAGTAAAGTTTTCACATTCTGATAGCAATGCTTTTAAGGGAGAAACATGTGAATCGATCTGTCCATCATTCCATTATTCTGCCCAAACACTTAATAATTAAGAGACAGGCCATAATACCTCAATCAACTACCTAAAAGGTTTTTGGTGGTTTTTTTTTTAAAGGTGATTTTGAAGTTAATGAGCTGCTAACAGTCTAATAAAAATTCTTTTAGACATTTACCTGGAATTGAAGGAATGGCTTATTCAAAATGAAATTTAAATTTCTCTATAGCAATTTTAGTTTCATGTAACTTTAAATCTTAGAAATAATTTAGTACAACTCCCTCACTTTACAGATAACAAAAGTAAGACCCAGTGAAGAGAAGTGACTTGCCCAAGATCTTAAAGCTAAATATATGACAAAGCCAGGACTGGAAAAACCCAAATCCTCTGACTCTTGAAACTGGGCCTTCTTTTCTTCCACGATGTGACCATAGTTTATGATGACATGAACCTTGTGAAATTTATACTTGAATCAAAAACTGAGGGAAGACCAAGGAGGGGCTTTGGATGAGATGAGGAAGCATGAGAGGATCAAAGAGCATCTTTTTTCAGGCTCTCTGCAATGATAGAAACAGAGAATATTGTGAAGACTGTCACCTTCTCCTTGAATCAAAAATAGCAAAGACCTCCTGGCAGCTAAGCAAGCTGGGAAGCAGAGGGCCGCCCACTGCCCCACACTCAATTCCTAGACACTGAACGCCCACAGCTGACTGTGTCAGACATAGATAAGCTCAAAACAAATCGTGACTCATGCCAGCCTGAAACAGGTGCAATAATCTCTTATGCTTGGTTGAATATTACTCTCTTATACCAAGATAACAATAGCAATTATCTGCACTTATATTTTATAAATAAATGCAAATTTAGGGCCGGCCCCATGGCCAAGTGGTTAAGTTCACACTCTGTTTCCGTGGCCCAGGGTTTCACCGGTTTGGATCCTTGGCGTGGACACGGCACCCCTCATCATGCCACGCTGAGGTGGCGTCCCACATGCCACAACTAGAAGCCACGACTGAAATATACAACTATGTATTTGGGGGATTTGGGGAGAAAAAGCAGGAAAAAAATGCAAATTTACTCTCAAAGTATCACCTAAAAGGAAATAAAGAATTACGAAGAAAAAATAAAATATATTACCTTTCACTAGACCTATCTCCTGATTTTCCTCAGATTTAACCTAATTTCTCTGATAGGCCTATTAGAAAATCACTTTCTTTGTCAGGAGAAATCATCTCTAACTATTTAATTGTAATGAGCCCTTTCTGGCACTGCTGATCTGTAATTCTACAGAGCACTTCATGTGGGCAGAGGGCACTGAGCGAGTCACAGAGATTCTTGAGTTTTGTCTGAACAAGGAGAAGTTAGCTGTTCAGCGGGTTCAGGGCGTATCAGTTACTTGTCTCCTGGGGGATGTTCCTCTCACTTGAACGATAACCTTTTAGGGAGGTTCAACCCAAGGCAGGTGGTTTTGGAGCAGCAGGACAGTACCTGTGAAGATAAGTGCAGGGCCTGGGTTACATTTTAGTTCCCTGATTACTAGCTTGATGATACTGGGTAAGTTATTGAACTTTTCTATGAAATGAGACCAGCCATAGATGCTATTGGATATACGATTATACCTAGCTCAGTGCCTGCACAGATGATATTCTCCATAACAGATAGTTCTCTTCCCTTCTCCTTGCTAAAGGAATCAGGGGTCTGACCACAGTGTTGGTGAGAAAAGTTGTACCACAAACAAGCCTCACTGGGGCCATGAGGACTTTGGGAAGATTGGGCCCAAACAGTAGCTTAGAAAATTGGTGAGGGAGCCTCAGTCTATCAAACATTAGAATCACAATTTTAACTGTCTAGACCAGTGCAATTCCAAGTGTGGACATCGGCCCAACAGCACTGGTATCATGCCAGACCTTCTAAATCTGGATTTCCCGGGGTGGGCTCCAGGAATGTACGATTCTACCAGCTCTCCACGTGATTCTTTTTCATGCTAAAGTTTGAGAAGCACTGCTCTAGAGAAAGTGTTTCTAGGAAACCTGAAAGGACAGGCAGACACAGAACAGGGAAGCAATTCCATTTTCAGGGGCTCAAGTCAAAGAGATTTTAAGGAAAGATGAAAGAGACAACTGGTAGGAAGCCTCTGGGGAAAATCTTTGGAGATCATATAACAATTATAAATTTTACAAAAGCTTTCGTTCACTTAGCAAACATGAGTCTACGTGGTGCTTATTAATCTTCTAAATAGAAATGAGCCACTGGGGGCCAGCCCGGCGGCATAGAGGTTAAGTTCATGCACTCCACTTCGGCAGCCTGGGCTTTACCAGTTCGGATCCTGAGTGCAGATCTATATGCGGTTCATCAAGCCATGCTGTGGCCACATCCCATGTAGAAGAACTAGAAGGACTTACAACTAGGAAATACAACTATGTACTGGGGCTTTGGGGAGAAAAAAAAAGAGGAATATTGGCAACAGATGTTAGCTAAGAGCCAATCTTCCTCACCAAAAAAAAAAAAAAAAAAAAGAATACCTTAAAAAAAAGAGCCACTGAGTTTATTACAAATTGGCTCAGTAGGCTGATCTCCAAGACAAGAAGAGTCAGCAGCAAAATTTTTAAGCAAAAAGAGGTGAAGCGCTTATTTTTTGTGACAAGTAAAGAAGGAGAGGGGAAGATAGCATCTTACTCAGCACCCAGTCCTGGGAGGAAAAGAACCAAGGAATAGAAGCGTTTAAATCTCTAGGAACAGGAAAGGAAAAAAGCAAGAGTGAGACATGGAACTGAAATCTAGAGTCTGAGACACCCATCAGCTAATAACTGGCAGGAGGCCGAGCAGCAAGCCTCCTTAGAAACTAAACATCTGCCTGGCTTCACATCTCCACAACATGTTAAACTGTTAGCAAAAAGTTGTAGCCTTCCACAAAGATCAAGGACACCCAACACTTAGCAAATTCAGTCACATGTAAATATTTACCTAGCTGCTTCCTTGGGGTCTACAGACATGTTTTACTTTATTGGCAGCTGAACTCCATCATTTTAGTGAGCCACTATATTTGACTAGAAATGTGGGGGAGGAGGGATGGAACAACATAACTTCAAGCAACTGGGAAAATATATCACAGGTATTTAGTAGTAATCTCACCAATACCTCTGAAACTTGGTGGGAGTCTGGGGAAGTATTCTGAAGTGGCGTGTCCGTGTCAGAGAAATTACCATTCCAATGATCCCCCAGGAGCCCAGGCCCTGCAACTTTCTGTACTCAAAGTTAAGGCCACTTGATTCCATTTTCAGGTTGACCTCTTCCCCAGAATCTGGATCCAGTGTGACCGCTAATAGGAAGAAATTGAAGGAACCCCAGGTGAGTATTTCAAGTAGACACGCCTTCTAGGTAATCTTATTCCTAGACCTGCTCTGGCTCGTTGTTCCAGTTGAATTTCCTTGGCCTTGGCCTTGCCCTTGTGGGAAGCTCTCTCCTTGTGTTTTATCATATGCCTACTATGTGCCCACGTTAGAGCTAGACACTGAAATCCAAACACTTCCTTCAGGAGGCCAACAGTCCACTTCTTCCAGGAAAACGTTCTGAACATCCTTCCCAGCTAAGTGGGAGAACATGTGTTCCAGCCTGAGTGGAAATTGAAAACTAAATAGAAAGACTGGAAGATAGGTTGAGGAAATCCCCTAGAAAGTAGAGCAAGATGGAAAAAGTAATGGAAAATACAAGAGAAAAAGATAAGAAAAGTGGAGGACCAGCTCTGAAAATCTAATGTCTGAATATCAAGTTTCCTAAAAAAGTAGACAAAGAAAATAGAGAGAGGAAATCATGATTTTAAAAATTCAAAAGAATTTCTTAGAACTGAAGAACATGGATCTGAGTGTTCACATGATGACCGAAGACGGAAACACCCCAGGCTCATCACTGAGAAACTTCAGAACTCTGGATGTAAAGGGAAAAGCAGAAGAAATATGGAGGAATCAGACAGTAAAATAACCCCAAATGAGACAAAAGCAACTGAAAACTAGAAATTAATGGAGCAACGCCTTCGAAATTCTGAAGGAAAATTATTTCCAAACTAAATTTCTGTAAGCAGCCAAGTCATCATTCAAGTGTCAGGGCAGAATACAGATATTTTCAGACATTCAAGGACTCAAAAAATTTTAGAGGGGTGGGGAGGCCTCAGGGATCAAATAGTGATAAGTGCAATTAAAACTAAGCAAATTTAACACAAGACAACTCCACAGAATACAGAAAGTTATACAGCAAAGGAATAAAATAGCACACACACGTAGTTACTCTATAAATAAAGTACAGAAGTCATAATAACATAAACCTTTCTATTGCTCTAATCAAAAATCTAAGTATATTGAGAGCTCAGGGGGATAGGAAGAAAGTATCTGAGTGGGGGGGGGGTGTGTGGAGAAAGGGGAGGAAAGAAGGTCAACACCTTCATCTTCCAATGTGTAAAGTCAATAGATAATGTCTAAAACTGGAGGGTAAAATCAAGGAATAGAAATATTAGCATATTATTCAGAAATTTGGAGGAAAATATCAAAACCAAAAACCAGGTAGAGATTATAAGTGTTTTCTTCTGGGGAAGCGGAAGCAGAGGGTGAGGGAACAAGGAAATTGTTTATCATTACTAATTTTGTAGGGCTTTTCGACTCTTAAAATTCTGGACAATAAGAGAGCGGCCAATGGCGTAGTGGTTAAGTGGAGCATGCTCCACTTCAGCGGCCCAGGTTTGCCGGTTCAGTTCCCAAGCTACGGCAGTGACTCACATGCAAAATAGAGGAAGATGGGCACAGATGTTAGCTCAAGGCCACTCTTCCTCCAGTAAAGAGAGGAAGATTGGCAATAGGTATTAACTCAGGGGCAATCTTCCTCACCAATATATATATATGTGGACAATCATATTGTTGATTAAATTAACATGGAAGAGGCTGAGGCTCAGGCCAATTAGGAAAAGTGATAGGACAGTACCTGAAGTTAGATCACCCTGATTCCCATCCTGGTTCTGCCCTTGACTAACTACGTGACCGCGGGCATTTTAACCCCTATAAACCTCAGTCCCCTCAACTTAAAATGGGGGTTATAAAAATATCTACATCAGAGAGCTGCTGATGATAAAGAACTAAGAAGTGGCTATTAGTGCCTGGCACGTTATAAGCTCTCTTCCTTTCATTTAACACAGTTGAGAGAGTCTACTATGTGTCAAGCACAGCTGTAGACATTTGGGACATTTCAGTGAATATAAAAGATCCCTGCCCTCATGGAACTTACTAGAATTAGTGGGAAGAGATAGACAAGAAGCAACAAAGTAATACTAAATAAATAATACAGTTCATTAAAAAACGACAAGGAGGGGCCAGCCCAGTGGCATAGTGATTAAGTTCAGCATGCTCCACTTCAGTGGCCCAGGTTCACAGGTTCAGCTCCCAGGCACGGATCTACACACTGCTCATCAAGCCATGCTGTGGCAGAAACCCACATACAAAATAGAGGAAGGAGAGCACAGATGTTAGCTCAGGGACAATCTTCTTTTTTTTGACATTTGTATCCAACGAACCAGTCTGGGATTTAAAGGGGCAATAACATTTATATACATGACACCATGTCCATTTCTGTTACTTTGCACACTACCTTACACAGTAAGTATAATTTAGGTATTGCCTTAGGTGAAGATTTATTCAATCATGGAACATCGGTAAATAAGGCATGGACCCTACCCTCAGATTGCTTAACATTGTAGCAAGGCAGAGTAGATGAACACAAAGAATTTAAAAACACATGTGAAAGAGGTTAATGCCAGAAAACCAGTTGGGTTTAATTGCTCTAGGAAGTTCTGAGGACAGCACCTGTTCCAGGAAGCTGAGGGAGGATCAGGTGGCGGTACAGGAAAGGCTCTATGGAGGGAGTGACATCTGTGGGACTGTGTGTATTTGGATGTTGAAGGATGAAGCAGAAGGGCTGGATATTCCTGGCAGCAAAAAAACAAATTTAAGGCACCTAGGTAGAACATTTCAGTGTACATAAGAAGAACAATAATTTTTGAAGAGACACTGGAGCACAGGGCATGGAAAGAGGAATAACAGAAATATGAGAAATAAAGTAAAGAAAATCATATTAAAGCAAGACTTAATATTGCCATATAAAGGATTCTGGATGAAGATGATCATGACAAAAAAAGAGAAAGAAATGCTAATGAGAATCTAGTTTTCAGAGAAGTGTTCTCCCGCACTCAGCCAAGGCAGTGACCACAGGTTTGACCGTGAATTTCCCAACCGGCAAATTCACTGTCCAAAATTAGAATATAGACATGAACGTAGAGGTAAAATTAAAACTGTCAGCCAAAAAATTGATTTCCCATTTTTTTTCTTTTAAGATTAGTTTATCTTTGGACACTTATTGCTCTACGTTGTTTTGCTTTCTCTCTGAAGTCAAGGAAGAAAAGACGGCAATTCTCTTTTCCTCATCTCCCGCATCCCTCCTTTTCCAGCTTTAGAAAAACAACACCATCAGTGGATCTAATGACCACCCTTGTGCTTTGTGTTCATTTTTATTGCAAGTCACTGGGGTCAGAACCAAGACCAAACCAGGACCCTCATAACCCACGCCAAAGAAACTTCAAATACCACACGCGGTGAAATAAGCCTATGGCCAGACTTTGCCTCTCAGTAAACATGACTTCTGCAATTTGGTTAAACAGTTTTGCTGTATTCCACAAATCTCTGGCATGCCCTAATAAGTAGAAATGTGGCACCCACTCAGCAGGCTCTGAGATTTCTGTAAGTCAGATTATCTGGAGAACTCTCAATTTTATGATGGAATTTTCCAGTCTTCAGCAAAGTCCTGCAATCCCCATTTCTGCCAATAATAACAACAGCTAACATTTGTTGAGAACATACCCTGTGCCCGGCATGTGCAATCTCATTTAATCCTCCCAAGAACTCTGTGAGGTAGGTGCAATCATTTTGTCCATTTACAAATAAGGAAACCAAAGCACAGAGAAGATAAGTAATTCGCCATGGATTATAGAGGTAGAAAGACCAAGAGTCCACAGTATCTGCCAGCAGCTCTCATCTGATTCTTCCCTTCCCCATCAGGGTGCTCTCCTGGGTCTGGGAATAAAGTCCTCAGACTATACTTCAGGTTCTTTCTATGAAGGAATCTAGATCTGTCTCCTAACCTGAGCACTTGCCAGATCATCTTGTCCTCTGCAGCTTTTAGACTCTTTCTCTTTAAAAAAAGGCCCTGACTTAACCTTACCCTCTACCACCATTATTCTATCTTATCAGAACTTTTGCTATTTTATCTTGAGGGCTCTTTTTTCCACTGCATTTCATCATTTTCAAACGTCAGATTAATTTGTCACCATCTGTACTCTTCTGGAGACCTTAAAATCATAGTTCATCAAGACCATGCTGGAACCCAACAACCCAATCCAGACAAAAACTGAGAATTAAAATGTCATTACCAGAATGGGAAAGAAAAATAAGACTGTTCTCCAGCTGCATATACATCTGTGTATTTCTTTGGATGTTGACTTTGAAATGCTAAAACACTCCCACATGGAAAAGATCCATCATTTTTTTGTTTATGCATCTGAGTACACAAACATTTGCTTTCAAATGTCTGGAGAACCGGTTTTACAATGCCATGCTAATTCAACCAACACGGCTTTAATTTTATAGAAACTTACAAAAACTGGTATGTTGTCCTTGTACATAAATAAATTATAATAATTTTAATTGGATCATTCATCTAAGAAAGTTCGGTCCAAATAACCCATATTCTTCTATAGACGTAAAGAATATTTTTTAAAATTTGCACTTTAATCATTTTTATAGAAAAAAACCTAAAGAACTTAAGCTCTATTTATATTTCTCTAAATTATTTTCCAATTTTTGTCACTGCACATACATTTTTATGTCATTGTATCATGCATGCATTGTTTTGTATTCTGCTTTTTCTTCACTTTATTTAATACTCCCTTGTACCTCAGTAAGCCCCATACTTGCCTTTTTTATGTCATAGAATAGTTATGTTGTCCTCCTTTGTGATGCTATTGTTGTTTGCCTTGGTCTTTTTTGGCTTTTGGAGTTGTGTCCTGTTTTCTGCTATTTTAAACTGAGTTATTTTTAACATCTTCATATAACACATTTTTCTCCTTAGAGACACCTCCACAGAGCACTAGCTTCAACTAAACTTTAACTCCTTCTAAACCCTCTGTTTACTCAAATTTTAATTGTCTAATTTAAAAGAAAATGCACACACACACAATGCATGAGCAGTGACAAAGGCAAAACCCTAACCCCTAACCTTACCACCCTCTTTTCCTCTAGGACTCCTTAGAGCCTGGTCTGAACCTCACCACCACGGGTGGAGGCCCAGAAGTGGACCTACCACATCAAAATGGAGGAACAATGTTAAAACTTTGTTTTCAATTTTGCCAGACTGCTCTCAAAAGGACTAAAGCAATCTACAATGCTGGCAGCCCTTTTAATTGTGCCTTCCCCAAAGCCCACTCATTACCATTGTGTTTTGCTATAACTGTTGATTTCCGATACTTAAATATGTATAAAACGCTACCTAAATACTGTTTTAGAATCCATTCCCTCAATTTTGAGATCCATACGCTCAATTTTGTCACGTGTTGATTTCTTTTCTCACTTTTCTTTTGCATACATATACTGTCTCCTCATCTCTATATTGAACTGGCTTTTAGTATTGGTATGACACATTTATATAAATTTATGTAGCATGTGTATAATTGTTGTATTGTTTCATATCATAGTTTTTTTCTTTCCATAGCATATGTACAAGATGGACAAAAATTTTTGTAACAAATTTTATCTATTATTTTGTCATTCTGTTGTTTTCTTTGAAATTTTGTTATACAAAATTCTCGTTATACAGAACATTTTTAGCTTTATGTATTTAAATCTCCTTGTCTGAGTCCCAGATCCAGAGATGCAGGCAGAGGCTGGGAGAGCCAATCATAAGCAATAGCATCGTCCGTGGGGCAGTTCTCAGGCAGGCTCCCCAGGCAAGGCAGAGAGAACAGGCAGACAGCCCCCCACACAGCCACTGATGGAGAGTCTGAGAGAAGCTTTGCTCCAATGAGATGGACTGAGCCACTGAAGCTGGCCAATCAGGGTGCACACTGGAAAGGCTGAGTCATCTGAGGTCAGAGAGCTAGTGAGGATTCAGAAGCGGATCAAATTAAGAGCAATCTGAGCCAATCTGAGATGAATGGCACCATCACTAGTTTTCAGCTCCGTGTGGGCTGTTGTGTGGTTTGTCAGAAAAAAAAGCGTGGAATAGGTCAGAAAAAAGGCAGAACCATATCAGAACTTCCCATCTTGTCTATGATGATATCCTTGGTTTCTTCAATACTTAGGAATTTATTTTCCAATTATAAATTTCCTATCCTGTTCCAAAAGGTAATAGAAAAAGTTTACAGAGGAATATGCACAATATAATCATGCCAAAATAGAAATAGAATTAGGAAATTAGGCCAAGGGAAAATATAAATGGAAGTAGAATATCCAGATCAGGTAAAGGAACACCTAATCGGAGTTAGGATAAGTGTCTGTTGTCCTTTCTGCTTTTTAGTGCTTTACTTTTAGATAATTTGGAGGTTCTTACTGTAATATGTGGTACATTTGTCAATAATTCGGTTCTCCTCTGTTGTCCGTGCTATACATAGTGATGAGTGAAGCCATTCTCTATTGTTCCAGTATTTCTGTTCTGTCGTCTTTTGTTCTCTTAAAATAGTTTGTAGTGGCCAGCCCAGAGGTGCAGCAGTTAAGTTCATACATTCCGCTTTGGTGGCCCAGGGTTTGCTGGTTCAGATCCTGGGTGTAGACCTACGCACGGCTCATCAAGCCACACTGTGGCAGGCATCCCACATATAAAGTAGAGGAAGATGGGCATGGATGTTAGATCAGGGCCAGTCTTTCTCAGCAAAAAGAAGAGGATTTGTGGCCAATGTTAGCTATGGGCTAATTTTCCTAAAAAAGAAAAGAAAAATTTAAAAATTTAAAAAGTGTGTAAATTCCTCTGAAATTTCAATTTAATTATGTTTTCTCTTTTTCATCCAATAACATACAGTTTTTTTAATAATGTTTGACATTTTTAGAACAGTTTTAGATGTACAGGAAATTACAAAGATAGCACAGAGTTCCCATATACCTCTATCCACTTTCCCCTATTAATAAAATATTACATTAGTAGGGTACATTTGTTAACAATTAATGAGCCAATGTCAATCCATTATTATTAACTAAAATCCCACTTTATTAAGACTTCTTTAATTTTTACCTAGTGTCCTTTTTGCCTCCAGGATCCCGTCCAGGATACCAGATTACTTTTAGTGCTCATGTCTCCTTAGGCTCCTCTTTGACTGTAACAGTTTCTCAGATTTACCTTGTTTTTGATACCTTGATACTTTTAAGGAGTATTGGTCAGGTATTCTGTAGAGCGTCCCTTGCTGTAGACTGAATTATGCCTGCCTAAAATTCATATTTTGAAGCCCGATCGCTCAATATGACTGTCTTTGGAGACAGGGCCTGTGAGGGGGTGAAAGAGGTTATAGGGTGAGGTTATAGGGAAGAGTTCTAAACTGATAGGGCTGGTGCCCTTACAAGAAGAGGAAGAGACACCAGAGCTGTTCATTATTTTCATAACCTTTTTGACTTTTCTAACGTGTGTGTTTTTATAAGAAAATTATCCCTAAAATATTTTCCTCCTTATTTTTATGTCTGATTCTGTTTTCATCTCAAATAGCTATTGCCAGCATTTCAAGTGTTATGCTAAATAGCAATGATGACAGGACATGTCCTCATCTTACTCCTGGTCCAGGGAAACAGCTTTAGTATTTCCAAAGTGAATGTAATGTTTCTCCGCTTTAAATGTGTACCATTAAAAACTATTTTGTACACTTAAGTAACTTAATCAATAAAAGACGGCAAATTTTATTGAATACCTTCCTGGAATCAATTGAGCTCACAATGTGGGCTTTTGGTTTCTTTCTTGTTAATCTGATGAGTGTTATCTTTGTGACATAGAGTTCTCACTTTGTTGCAATATCCCTATTCAAACAGAGCATATTATTCATCTGCTATATGACTATGCTTACTTGCTAAGTTTCCTATACTTTTATTTTACCTTTAATATTTGCCTAGAAGTTTCCTTTTTTCTTTTATAATTTGATAGTGTTCTTATATTTGAATACAAAACTATATTTTACTTTCAAAACTATATTTTTTTATTTCAAAAAATATATTAGGTAACATATTTAGAAAGCTGTATCTTCCAAAGAAGATATTTTTGGAAATTTTGGAAACTTAGAATTTCAGTTTTACAACATTTAGGAACAACTGTCAATTTTTAAATGGCATAGTAACATTTTCTATTTCTTCCTCTCTTAATAGTCAATTTATATTCCTTATTTCTTATGCTTATTTGGTTTGCATCAATTTTATAATAATTTAACTTGATCATCAAGTTTATTAATATAAACTGGGAATAGTAATACAGAAATTATTTAAAACACATTCTCAATGATCTTTGCATTCTTGATTTTAACTATTTACTCTTTTTTTATCAATTAGAATAAGTTTTTTAAATTAATCCTGTGAGTAGATTACTCAATTTACTCCTTATTTTGAAGAACTAACTTTGACCTTAAATGTTGTTTTATTCATTTTCCATTTTATTTATTTATGCCCTTAGTTTTATTTCAGCATTCTTTTGCAATTACATGGAGTTTTTACAGGAGATCATATTTTAAGGATAGTTTATGCCATTTCTAAAGGAAAAAAGCCAAGTACAGCTTGGTCTTTATTTCTGTAAGGGTCAACAAATCTATCATATTATATGAAAATGAATTCACCCAGCGTGGAGCTAAGACACCCACAAATCAATAAACAATTTTCAGACTGGATATTCTATCACTGACCTATTTATCATTTAAATTCTGGAACAGAATGAAAAAAACTTTCAAATATACACGGAAATGCCAAAGATACGTAAAAATTTAAAAGGGATAATTGTGTTGGGTCCCTGCCTTTATATAGCCAAGCTTTCAAAAGCTTTAATAATAAGAACCAGTAACTAGACTGACATTCCGTTCTGACTCCTATCAGTCTACACACCACCACCAGGGCAAGAACCTCCCTCAGATCCTTGCTTCCAGGTGTGAGTCACCTCACTCAAGCTCAGCCAACTTTCCTTACTTTAAAGAACTTCTTTTCCTCACGGTGCTTTCAAATTCTAATGAGGTCTCCAGATGTCTATTGCAAAATACCTGTGGCCCTTTACACACTTTCATCGTTGGCTCATAAACAACTCTTCTTTTATCTTCAAACAGCCTCCATGAGTTTCAAAGTTTATTTCTAAAAAAAAAAGCTTTGTTTAACTATACAGTTCTGGAGGATTTTGTATTTTTGTCTAAAAGCCAATGAGCTTTGACTTTGAGGAATTTCTTTTTGTACCTGAAGACATCTTCAGTTTACATTTTTGCTGATCATAGAGCTGACAGATTCTGTCAAAAACAGCCAGTTGTCAACCTGACTAATCTTTGTCCTTAAAACCTGAGGCTAATCCCAGCAGGATCTGTGAAGTTTCTTGACTTTACTCTGGGCTGTTAAAGATAGAAGGTAGAATAAACAACCAAAACACACAATGTAACATTTACACGTACCAGCATCCTCACCGAGCGGCTTCCATCTTTCAGCCTCTTTTGCTTCGCTGCCTCAAGGTAGGGTAGGTTGTACGCTGCTGTTTTTGTTCTGAAGTCAAGTCCTAGGCATTAAGCCACTGCCACACAATAATGGACAAAACCAATAACAGGAGTATTGCTTTCAAATAAACGTTAGAACTGCAACACATCTAGCTCCAGACGAGGCTAGAAGCACCTAAAGGACAGGAGCCAAGTCTTCTTCATCTTTTAATCTCTCTCCGTTAGGACTCTGATGGATGTTTTTCTCCACCCCCATCAACAAGGACTGGCTTCTGCTGGTCCACACAGGGCCTCCAGATAAATTAGAAAAAGACATCTCTTCCTCATGTAGAAGTTTGTAAGTCAGGATAGCATTTATTTCTCAGTTAAACAACTGCAACAAATGTAAAGTCGTTTTTTATGAACTTCACAAATCAAACTATTGAACGTAAAATAATACAAAATTCAAAATTATAATTGCGATATTAAGAACGCCAACTAATTACAATATAGTACTTTGTTTAAAATAGTTACATATCATGCCTCCTTGGCAGATAAATTTGTTGTGGAATTCCAATATTTATTTATAACTGTGTCTCATTCTATAAAAATGGCCACTGGGTTAGGCTATCTTTTTTGTGATGTTGTAGACCTTAAAACATGTTTAATAAATTTACACTTTCAGAATAAATTCTCCACTGGCATGAATATTAACAAAGTTCACTATAAACTGGGAGCCAGATAAGGTTTGGAACTGTATTCAGTACATTAAGGCTGCATAATGACGTCTCATCTAATATGTTATTTCTTAATTATTTTCATCAGCCAATTGCAACTGTAAAATTTTATGTACTTGTAGTAATTCATTTCTACAATTTTTTAAAGTGTATATGTCATCTAGAACAGAAGTCAGCAAACAATGGCTCACAAGCTAAATCTGACCCACCATCTGTTTTTTACAGCCCACGAGCTGACTTTCGCATTTTTAAATGATTGGGAAAATGTTAAAAGAATAGTATTGCTTGACACGTTAAATTTTTATGGAATTAAAATTTCAGCATCCATAAATAAAATTTGAATGGAACACAGCCATGCTCATTTGCTTACATATTGTCTATGGCTGCTTTTACACTTCAACGGCAGAGTTGAGTAATTGAACAGAGACCATGTGGCCCACAAAGCCTAAAATATTTACTATCTAACTTTTTTGCAAACCCCTGTGTTAGAAGTCTAAAAAGGCTGCAGTAGTCTTTTAATATTGAAAACTCTTTTAAATGATAATTGTATTGTATCATTATGTATTAGCAGTAGTGGTTATATTATATCATTTTTATATATTATTATTGTGTATTATGATCTATATTTGCTGTATTAATATTGCATGTTATTATTCTTTATAGGTCCATATTATTAATATACCTATCTATATATTTAGGTATTTTTAGTTACATCATCAGCAATTTCTAAATGAGCATGACACTGTTTTTAATTTGGTTTTTAGTGACATAATGCTATCAATTGACTTCCTCATCACATATTTGACAAAAATTTTTAAGTTTTTTATATTTGGTAAATGTGTTTTAAGTACAATTAAATGTTTGGTTGAAGTCCAAAAGCAGTTGGTTAGTTCTTGAAAGAGGAAGTTTAGTGGTGTCAAAAAATGTTTTTTAACAGAATTGTTAACTATCAAGTTTAAAGAATGTACAGATCAAGGAATAAAACCTCTTTCGAGCAATGTCATCTTTTCTATATATACTCGTCATATTATTCATCCTTAAGACGTTAATTTGACCTTGAGACATGAGGCTAATCCCAGGAGCATCTGTGACGTTTCTGAATTATTTTTGCCGTTATTATTTTTTAAGTAGTTCAGTCCACAAGAAAAGTACATAATTCTTTTTTAGTTATTTAGTTCACATAGCAGAATTCCAACCTAAGAATTCACATATGTAAATATACGCATTCCTATAATCCACAAATCTAATAATAATTTCTCTTTACTCTTTTCTTAGCACATATCAGGGACTGTATCTAAAATAAGTCAGTCATGTTTTATATTTCTTTTTATCCAAACAATTCTATTACAATTTTACAATTCTGGTTTTGTATTCCATTTCCTAAGAAGTATATTATGTTGCCAATGTTTGTATTCTGTGCAAATGTCTTCCACGATATTACAAAATTTTGCTATAGTTTCTGCAAAACACAGCAAATCACCATTATCTCACTCATAAAGTTTCCTGAATAATCCTCTTGACACTAGACATAGCCTTGCCAAAAACTGGATCATGTATGTTAAGAGGTCAGTCATAGTATGTGAATAGTTTTCTCTTTTCCAAATAATTTCTGGTAGCATCAATAGTTATAAAATTTTTCTGTAAGATTTCAACTTTGAATACCTACATTGCTGATGATGCGCATTTCATTTTTTTTCATGTTTACTAAGAATATATAATAAAAACTGACAGCCATTGCATACTTTCTCAATCATTATTGGATTTTTTTTCTATCCCCAAAGCATTTACAATATAGACAAAAGAGAGAATCTTTTGAGGTAGAATAACTATAATCTAATCATTGTCAACATTTGGAAGAATTTGTGTATAATCATTTCTGAAATATTCTTTCCTATAGTTTCTTTTGGAATGTTAAACTTTCTTACAAGAATTGGATGCTTTTCAACAACAGCATCATGTCTTTTTATTTCATATTCAAATTAGATGACTATGAACCTGGATCCGCAAATAGAATGTTCAGTTTAATGGATTCTTTTGTGTTTTTTCACCTTCAAGTTGTTCTTGAAATTCTTCATTTAAAGTTGACATTGAAGTAGAGGGTTCATTTTCATCCCCCTCCATTAATGACATACCTATGCTTCATTCTGCTGAAAACTGTAATTTTGAAATCCTTTCCTTTTTTCTTCTGTCATTCCACCTGTTTCTCCAGAAAATTTATTTAACCAGCCAAAGTTTCTCTTTAATTTTCTTTTCTAAAAATTTCCCAATTATTTCTTTTCTGATACTAGTAATTTATTTAAACTTTCTTTTTCAACATCTGCGGGGAAATAGCACCTTTTTCAAACATTTGTAACATTTAAAAATAACATGTTTCTAAATTTTAAGTAGTTAACTTTTGTAACAACATTTTGATAGTAACAAAAAAAAAGCCAATATTGTAACATAATTAAATTGTTACACGGTAATCTCTAATTAGTATCCATGTAAAACATAGTTTGTAGATTGTTAATGGAAATTGAATCATTACATAGGAATTTGTATCATAATATAACAATTTATAGATTAAGTGGTAATTTAGCAGTACAATTCTGGTCCAGGAAACAAATAGCAGATGGTATGAACTATAGCACATGGTACCCTGTTAAGCCAGCATATTAAAACCAATAGGGAACTTTTTTTAAGATGTTCATGAAAATATTCAATAAGAAGCTCCTTGTTTAGATGCCTAGGTTATTGGATCAAAAGTTTTTTTTGATTATTAAACTCATTCTTCTCTTGTAAGGTAAAGAAGAATGATACATATCTTCTTTCTTGTACTAAGCCACTCTATATCCATCTGTTGGAAATTTGTCACACTATGCTGATATCAATAGAGCAAAATTCCTTATTGTCACAAGCCAGAAAATTGTCATAATAAATATGCAGATCATCCTTGTTTGGATTCAACAATTAGAATAAAATAATTTTTAATTTTCAAAATAAGGATGTCTTTATGTGAAGCAACCCCCATTGCTATGGAACCCTTGCACAGTGCACAACCTAAACAATATACACAGCAGTTATCTATAAGGGAGAACCTGGTAATATCCTTCAGCCTCTACATTGCCTATCATAGGAGTAGGTTAATAAATATTTGTTGAATGAAATTTGTTTAACGACTGGCACCTGGTACCTAATCCGAGTCTACTTTTTTCTCCCTCTCTTTTCCATGCTCATCCTTTTTCCATTTTTGTTTCTTTTTCATTGTGAAGACACTTTTAAATGTAATGACATAGAACTTGAAGCTCCAAACTTTCTTCATTTAATTTGAATCATTATTGAAAGCTGAGATTGTTCCAGGAAACATCAAGCATTTTATGCCTCCCAACAAGACGATCATCCAAGCCCAAAGAAAGAGTAACTTTCAAAAACATAGAAGATTGAGTAAATGTAATAACTCTGTATTTGGATGGGCTGTCCACACAAACAGTGAGAATGCAACGACTAGGTGTCTAAGAAGTGATCAATTTTGAACATGAGACAATAGTGGGTCAGTAGAAGAAAGTAAAAAGATAATAAAATGTCTCCAAGAGCATAAATTCAATTCATAAAAGAATATATTAGGCACACGCAATATTCAGCACTGGGTGCCCATCCTAACAGGAGAGATAAGCAATATGCAAATTGATTCTATACTGCTAGAATATGACATATACTATGAAATAGGTACAGAGAAAGTGCTATGGGAAAATAAAGGAGAAAGAATCACTTTGACTAGAAAAGATGGTGAAATTTTCATTAACTGATTGACCAAATACTGATTGAGGACCTACAATACGCAGGAACTATTCTCAGTGATAAAGCAAACAAAACAGCAACAACAATCACCCTCACGGAGTTTACTCCCTACTGAAGGAAGCAGGACATAAGCAGATAAAGTTAAAACATCTCTCAAACAGTGCAAAGGGCTATGGAGAACAGTAGCAGCAGAAGACAGGAGTTATGTTGGAGAAGCGCAATTTTAGACAGGGTATTCAGGAAGGCCTCCTAAGGAAGGTGTTGTTTCAGTGAAACCCTAAAAGAGGCAAGGGAATAAGTCATGTGATCCTTGTGAATATCATGCAGGTTGAGGGAACCACTGTGCAAGAGTATGAATGGTGAGTTGGAGGAATTACATATTCAAGCAACACTGTGAAGGCCAGTGTGGCTGGGGAGGAGGGAAAGTCAAGTTATAGGAGACGTGGAGAGAGACAAAACAAGGGGCCAAATCATGTAGCGCCTCGTAGACTCTGTAGGGATTTCATCTCCCAGTGAGAAGGAAAACAATTAGAGGTTTTGAGCAGAGGAGTGATACAGTGTGAAAAGAGACTCAGAAGAAGCAAAGATGAAAACAGGAAGACCAGTCAGACAGCTATCTCAAAACTCTGGATTGGAGATGACAGTGGTTCAGATCAGGATGATAGCAATGGACATGGTCTGAGGTGGTCATATATGAATACATAACTCTCTCAACATCTTTTGAGTGCCTCCAAGACGCCAGGTTCTTTACCTAGCCTAAGGGTTAGGCTTGACTTTGGAATCCCTTGCATGAACACTCTGGACTTCCTTAATCAATAATTCCAAACTCTATTGAGACTGAAACTGCCCCTCCCTGAGTATTCCTCACTGCTGCTCTCAAGTCATATTGACCTCCTGGGTTCTGAATCCAACCCAGCCCACAACACTTCTTGCAACAACCCATGGGTGCAGTGACTTGAATTCCGTCCTCCCCAACAGCAGCAACCTGCTCCATAGTAGGAATCACTGTCCACAAAAGGCAGAGGTGGAAGCTTTCATAACACGTTTGGAGGACAGCACCCAACCAGCCTAGAGACCTAAGATCAGAGTGTGTGTAAACAGCAGCATTGAGAGACGAGACTGGAAACGTAGTCTTGGTCTGAGAATGCCACCATATGACATTTGGACTTCACCCTCTAGGGCAAGGCCAAAGGACACATGTCTTTTATTGCATGTTTTTTTTATCAGTGCAGTAAATTGGACTACTGTTCAGCAAATATTCACTCTCCTCTCTCTTTCCAGGCAAGAATATATAATCCTACCCTCACTGACATGAGCCTTGGGCATGTGCCTTGCTTTGACCAATAGAACACAGGCAGAAGAAACAGTGCTAGTTCCAGTGGAGGATTTAGGAGGCAGGGGGCGATTCCGCCAGGCCTTTTGCAGTCATGTGCTTCGCCATGAGAAGATTTTTCTCTGACTAGGTGCTCACGCAAGAATAAGGAGAGACATCAAACAGACCCAAATCCCAACCAGAAATCCAAAACCGAGCCTGGAGTTGAACCCAGACAACTCAGCCAACCAGAGCTGACCCACAGCCGATCCCAGCCAACCTAGCAAGAAGTAAATGTGTATTATTGTAAGCCACTGAGATTGTGGAATTACTTGTTTCACAGCATTATTGCAGCAAAAAGCTATTTGATACAATCAGAAAAATGTTTGAGGATACACTCTCAATATATGTATACTTATTTATTGGGATGTATATGTACTAGTATGCAAATATAAATACATACAAAATAAAAATATGAATTAAAGTTTTGAAAAGTATGCTCTGAAAACTAATTAGGAATAAAGTCTAATATTTTCTTTCCACATTCCAATGGATAGTCGTAAGCATTACCTGGGATGGTGGGTCCAACTTTGGAGAATAGCTTGCTCTTGGCCACCAGATTTTGTTGCTTAAACAAACTAAAAATAAACATTACTGAGTTACTTTATTCCAGAGACTAGAGATGGATGCAAAAAAAAGAACAAACAAAGAAGGTCACTGGTCTTGAAGAAAATCTAAAGTAGGAAAGAGCATAAAAGGTTTGAGAGAGATGACTTTGGAAGAAAATGGATCAGAGAGGAGAGAGGAGAGATTTTAGTGGGTAGAGTTATAAAGTTATTGAAACAGGCTAAGAAGGAGGCATTGGGAAAGGACAACGAGAATGGAGGGGAGAAGGGAGAAAGAGAAAAGGTAAAATTTGGAAATAGTTTGAAATGATCCTCTACCTTATAAGAGTTACCTAACAAATAAACGTTAGCCAATCTCCATACCTATCCATGAAAGAATACTTCACATTTTTTAACTATGATTTGGAACGTATTCTCACATACTTTGCTTCATTTAATTTTATCCACGTTAATCCTCACAGTAACCCTGTGAGGTGGGTATTAATATCCTCATTCTGTAAATGAAGAATAGTGAGGCTCAAGAACCCCTTCCGTCTAAAAGGATGCAGAAGAATCTGGAAACACTTCTCTCTCCAGGCCTGGAGCTAATTTTTGCAGTCACATGTGTGAGGATCTTCTTCCTCCATTTTGAAAGATTACAGCAGTTTTATACATTAAACTTGTCTGATAAGCAACCAGTTAAAACCGTGGTCTTAGGAAAAATGAGTTAGAGAGGCCACACGGTTTGGTAAGTTATATAGACAATGCTGTAGATAGTTTGCCATGCGTCCCACAAAGCCTTCATGGGCATGTCTAGTGGGAAAAACTCTGAATAAGGATGAACAATGTACACCTATAATGCTTTAAGAGATGTGGGATCCTCACTCAAATTGTACAATGCATAAAAAAGCCTTGAAATAATAATAAACTATCAGAATGAATTGAAAGACAGGAAAACATAATTTAATGCCTTTGATAAGCACTAGATTTAGAGATGTATTGTGTTCAAGATGAAGTGCCAAATGCACGAGGAGTGGGAACTTGAGTTGTTTATCTCAAGAAATAGTTGGGAGAGTCAAACAAAATAAATGAGAAAGTGCTTTGAAAATGTATTTACTCATCCTAGGAATGTGTATGGTATCAGATATACACATGTGAACAATACAGACATTGCCTCTGCCCTCATGGAGCTTGGAGTCTTAAAATAAGTATGTGTTGTGTGACTTTTAAGTGCCAGGCACTGGAGATAAACAATGAGCAAATTCCACCTCTGCTCTTGCTGTCCAGGTACTTCGAGTGTACAGGAGAAGTGACAACTACAAAATACACAAGCCACACAAAGAAGTGGAAACTGCAATGGGGAAAAGAGCCAGGAAGGAGAGTGCCCTCTGCTATCTCAGGGACTTCACCTCAACAGAGACATCACTTGAACCTAATTCTGAATGATGCTTAGAAGGAAATGCAATTCGAGGCAAGGAGCAGACAGTAAACTTTCCAGAGGGAACAGCATCTGCAAAGGGAAGGAGCAGGGTCCATTTTATGACTGGGAAGAAAGCCAGTGTGAGTGGACTGAAAAATGAGAAGGATCACAGAGCCACGTGAAGCTGGGAAGGAGGTAGGGGCCATGGCTGTAGCTTAAGGAGTTTCTCACTTTATCCCAGGAATAAGGGTCTCAATTGCGGAGTTCGTAAGTGGTATAACACGGTGTTGAATAATATGCTCATGTTTGCCTTTTGTAAAGATCACAAGGCTTGGGGCCAGCTCAGTGGCACAGCGGTTAAGTGCACACATTCTGCTTCTCGGTGGCCCAGGGTTTGTCTGTTCTGATCCCAGGTGCGGACATGGCACCACTTGCATGCCATGCTGTGGCAGGCATCCCACATAGAAAGTAGAAAGTAAAGGAAGATGGGCATGGATATTAGTTCAGGGTCAGTTTTCCTCAGCAAAAAGAGGAGGACTGTCAACAGTGAGCTCAGAGCTAATCTTTCTCAAAAAAAAGAAAAAAAAGATCACAAGGCTATATTGTGAAGATCTGACTGGAATATCCTGAGGCAAGAGTGACAGAAAAGATAGAAAAGTCCAGAGGCTAAGGAGCAGTCCGAGAGGTACTGGTATTCAGGACTAGAGTAGTTTTGGTGGAGAGAGGAGATACACAGGCATTAAAATGACAGGATTTTTGTGATAATTTGAACATGAAAGTGTGAGAGATGAAAGTATCAAGATTGAAAGGATTTGGGGCTTGAAAACTGGATGCATGATGGTGCTATTCACTGAAATAGGATTCTTCGCTACTATTCCTAAGCATAAGTCTTTGGTGTCATCCACTGTAAAAGTTAGATAAGAACCCCACAGCTCACAAAACAGTGATAGGTATACATCATCTTAGTCCTTTCAGGCTGCCATAACAAAAATACCATAGACCGGGTGGCTTAAACAGAAAATATTTATTTCTCACCGTCTGGAGGCTAGGAAGTCCAAGATCAGGGTGCCAGTAGATTTGGTGTCTGGGGAGAGCCTGTCTCGTAGACAACTGTCTTCCCACTGTGTCCTCACGTGGCAGAAGAGGTGAGGGAACTCTCTGGGGTCTCTTTTATAAGGGCACTAATCCCCTTCATGAGGACTCCACCCTCTTAACCTAATCACCTTCCAATGGCCCCACTTCCACTTCCTCCTACCATCACATCGGGGGTTAGGATCTCAAGGTATGAACTCGAGGAGCGGGAGGCGGGTGGGGGGGAGGGGCACAAATATTCGGTTCCTAACAATCATTTATCCTTATTAAGTGAAAATGTTTCTTCCCACTAGACACGCTTGCCAGTGTGCCCTTGCAGAGGTGATGTCTTTGTGAGACGCAAGGCAAAATATTTATAATATTGTCTGTATAATTTACCAAAACACACAGTCTCTCTTACTTTATCTCATTTTTCCTAGGATCATAGATTTAGAGATTTAGCGTGTTGTTTATCAGACAAGTTTAACATACAGAACTGCTGTAATCTTTCAAATTGAAGAAAGAAGAGCCTCATACACGACTCAGAAAACTAGCCCCAGGCCCACAGAGAAAAGTGTTTCCAGATTCTTACGCATCACTTCTACCTGTGAGATACGATTTTTTTAAAAAGATTGGCACCTGAGCTAACATCTGTTGCCGATTTTCTTTTTTTCCTCCCCAAAGCCCCCCGGCACATAATTGTATATTCTTAGTTGTGGGTCCTTCTGCTTGTGGCATGTGGGGCGCTGTCTCAACAAGGCCTGACAAGCGGTGCCATGTCTGTGCCCAGGATCCCAAATGGCGAAACCCTGGGCCGCCGCAGCGGAGCCTGCAAACTTAACCACTCAGCTACGGGGCCGGCCCCGCAATTTTTTTAAATAGTTTATGTGATTCTTCTGAAAATTATATGCAACTAATTATCATATCTACCTTTAAGACACCAAATTTAGAAGGAATAAAGCTGAATACTAGTCAATTACATCATCAATTTTTTTTTAAGAAACGTGTTGACTGATTTATACTCGATTAGAAAATTCACTCTAGTGAGAAGTTAGATACGCCTGAGGCTCGCCATTTAAAATGTGAAATTATTTTTTAAAGAAGATAGAAGCAGAGAGATGTTACCTTAGAAAGAAAAAGATCAGAAAGATTTTAGTCAGTAATATTGGCAATTAATTAAGTTTTTACATAATAATAGCAACAGCTGCCCTTTTTCAAGTCGTTTCTATCTACCAGGTAATATCCACACAGAACCTAGTTTCAACTCACAAAACCCCTCAGGTAGGTCTTATTGCCGTTTTACTAATCTCAAGACAGAGGCTGCTCAGCCAGTATGAAGAACTTGTCTGAGCCCACACAGAAAGCTAGGCCTGGGTATTTGCCACCATCCCACACCATCTTCCCATGTGGTATCCACCAGGATGTCTCACGTGGGACCTGCCCATCGGTGTGCTGTGCTAGGCTGTAATTCAGAGAGCTCTTTGTCCCACACAGTATAAAGTGACGCTTCACAGAAGAGGTAATGTTGGAGGTGAATGTTTCCACAGAGCTTGTCACTTAAGATAAACATTTGTTACCCATGGACAAAGAGAACTATTTATGTAGTGCTTCCTGGGCGGAAGGTGGGTGGACTGCGGCCACAAAGGGTAAAGGGGCACACCTCTATGGTGACCGACAAATAAGAATGTACGACTGAAATTTCACAAGGTTGCAAACTGTGATAACCTCAATAAAAAATAAATAAATTTTTTAAAAGAAATAAATATTTGTTGATCAAGTGACTGGAAAATTAAATGGAAAAAGTAAAACAGCATTAGGAGAAGACGACTTTTACTGTTTCAAAGTTTGAAGTACGTCCTTTTACTAAACCCCACAGACTGCCTATGTTTTTCACAAAGGTCAACAAGATAGAAAAGAGATGAGAATACGGCCACTTTGAGGGAAGTGAAGACGAAACTTCATATCATGCTCTCTAAGCTTTGCAGTCAATAAACATTGTACGTAGGGGCCGACCTCATGACTGAGTGGATGAGTTCACACAATGTGCTTCAGCGGTGGCCCAGGATTTGAATGACATGCAACTAGGATATACAACTATGTACTGGGGCTTTGGGGAGGAAAAGAAGAAAAGAGGAAGATTGGCAACAGATGTTAGCTCAGGGCCAATCTTCCACACTAAAAAAAAAAAAAATCTATGTAAAAATGAGGAACTTTTACTATCCCAGAAAGCCTGTTCCCTGATCAGCCCCAGGCTTATGCTGTTGACTGAATACATAGCACATAGCAGGCCAACCTCAACTCCTCCTCTGAACTTCTCTCTATATGACTAGCAAGAACCTGCTTTCCTAGGACATGCCCCTACTCGAACTTTCTTGGGCTCTTGTCCATATTTCACTAACCTCAAAGTTTAAAGGCAACTCTGTCACAAGAATATGAATCACACATGTTGAAGTTATAGATTCTCCAACATTCTTGAGCAAGATGTGCTACGACTTACGTTACATTTGGCCCGTGTGGACTTGGCTAAAGGGCGCACCTAAAGTTCAGTGCAGCTAAAGAAGAGCCTCTTTTGAGCCTTATAGTGTCTTCCTGGTGGTATATTGTTTTAAAATATTTGTATTCTTTACTTTTTTCTTATGCTTTTCAGCATAAGACAAACCTAAAGGCTTTGCTTAACTAAAGCATAAATAATTGTTTGTTTAAAATCAATTCAGTAAGAGAAAAGTAAATTAAACTGATTATTTTTGACTGAATACAAGAAACTACGAAGGGAGCAGAGTTTTCACTCTACGACTGTTTGTGTTGATGCTATAGTGACAAAACACAAAGGAGACCATGTGTATCCCATATGAAATAAAGCACAGCCTCTAAGGCCCCACGTGACAAAGCTAAGACCTCCTTTTGCCCTTCCGTCCTGACAGTCCTTGATATGGTCACTTGTCTCCAATCACAAGAATCTTTTTTCTGCTCCTCAAATAAACCGAGCTTGCTCCTGTTAGCCTTCTGCACTTTGCTGTTCCCTCTGCCTAGAAGACTCCACTCCCAGCAAACCATGCATGATTTGCTTCTACTTGTCATTCATGACTCGGTTTGGATGTCACCCTCAGAGATGCCGTCCCAGATCACTCTCCTAAGTAGCACTCTCCCTCCATAACTAGTCGATCCTTCTCTCTTTTGCAGCTGTATTTCTTTCATAGTACTTCTCATTCTCTGAAATATCTCGTTCATTTGTCCGTTTGGTTGTTTTCTGTCTGTCTCCCCGGTCTAATATAAGCACCTTAAGAACAGGGACCTTGTCTGTCTTATTCATCAACATAGCCCCAGAGAATTGAACATTTGCCCAGCACAGAATACTCAAAAACTATTTGCTGTATAATGAATTAACAGTGAATAAATATATGAATGATTGAATGAATGCTTTCTGTGAAAGTTGTAGCAAAGCCTTTCATGCCAAACATATCGAAGAGTTATGACAAATCAGTAGTTTTCTACAGCGAAGGTGAATGACTTTGGGAATAACATTCTATCCTATATTCACCCTTACGTTCAGCCCAACTCCAACCAATGAAAAAGTGAGAAAATTCTTCCTTTTATTGCCATGTCTAGGTTTCTCTCTTTGCGCCAGAAGATGATATTGCTGAATAGAAGCCAACAAATAGAAACCTATAGTATAGTAACTACTTACTTTCTTTCTTCATAATTAGAGAGATTTCTCCCTAAGCAAGCAATTCTTAGTTTTCCCAATTTCATGTATTCCAAAGACTATTTTTGGCCCCCCCCCCCAGGTATAAAATTTATACAGTTCTCACATTCTTTGGTTCTACTTAATCTTGATCAATTTCTGGAAATTTCCATTTGCATTTTCTCTCTTTCCTCTGTCCTCTCTTTCTCCTTTCTCTCTCTCTCTCTCTGACAATATACACCCAAATTAAAGATAAAAGATAAAAAGAAGGGTTCGTGGGCCACAGCACGGCCATATCTGGAGTCATCCCCTCAGCCAGAAAGACAAAGAAAATAAGCACATTATACAACAAAGTGAAACCTGAACTAGGAAGATGTTCATGTCACCTAAAGAAAAGTCACTCATACTGGCTGCCTGACACATATATGTATTTTTCTAAATTTATGGAGGCAAAAATATTTGTTTTATTTAATACTACATATAAAAATTTAATAATCTAAAACATATGCTATCCTATTTAAAGCTGATTATTACTTTTGTTTAAAATCAGTACCATTCAAATTGTTATATTCATATATATAATACATCTTACTACTTTGTGAAGAGGAAAATTTAAATATTTACCATTATCTAAAATGTCAGTTTGCATACATTAAAAATACATAAAAAATAATCATCTAAAAATTAAAATTCCCCTTTATTTAGAATTTAAAACATTCAAGATTTAATGACCAACATTTAACAAGTAGTAATAATAGTGATAAACTAAATAAAAGAGAGATAATTTCTTCTGATGTAAATGTCTTCACATTCAGGCAAATTTGACAAATTGCCTCTGGAAAAAAGTTTAGCCAGTACACGGATTTTAAAAATATTACATTATGTCAAGGAGTCAACATTTTAATTACCCAGCATTTTCCTCTACAGAATGAATTTCTCTAGCTTCAACATGCCTCATGCCCCCATTTGTAAGCTAATGCTAAAACCTGCCCTTAAGCTAATAGTCAGATAAAATGAGGTAATTGGGTGATTCAAATTGATCTTCCAATACCCTTACCTTTTGCAGGCGAAAGCCTCAGTGTGCTACTGACCATCTTAACATAATCCCAAATGCCCTGGGTTTTTGTTGCCTTAAAAGTTGCACTGCAAAAATGACACAATGACCCTCCCCTCACCACCAAGACCCTCTGAGTCTATCTCCCCTCAAAGGTGTAACCAGCGCTCACACACAGTTTAAGACAGTGTCAGTCATTGCCCTACCTGTCTAACAACATATCAGATGGGGCCTGGTTCAGGCAGTAACAAGGTTTCCACCCCATGTAAGCCCATAATGTGCCTTTTCTTTTACACAGGCTAAAAGAGGATTCAGTTGATAAATGCCTATCTGGGAATTTACATAAAGTAAGACATTAAAATGGAAAACGAGAGGGTCAAAACCCTCGGAACTGCTTCGGCTCCAGTCTAGGGAGAATTTCCAGGTTACTAAATTCTATTGTTGACTAGCCTCTAAAGAGAGAGAACAAAAAATTTTTCTGAATGTAGAATCAGCTTTCTTGAGTAGTTCCAATGTCGCTGACGTTAACAATGATGTGGAAGTTCCTGGCTGTCACTCTAACAGAAATACGTAACAGAACAAACAGTTGGCCCTCTGTATCCACGGGTTCCACATCCGCGGATTCAACCAGCCGTGGATGGAAAGGCCTAATGGTTGCATGTGTACTGAGCACATATGGACTTTTTTTCCTTGTCATTATTCCCTAAACAATACAGTATAACAACTATTTACACAGCATTTACGTTGTATTAGGTATTGTGAGTAATCTAGAGATGATTTAAAGTATACAGGAGAATGTTCCTAGGTTCTATGCAAACATTGGTTGTGGAACCCATCCCCTGCAGATACTAAGGAAGGATTGTACCTCACGTGAGTGACTTTTTATCAATAAGCTTTCTGTTTATTAATGTCAGAACTCAGAGTTTACTCTAGGTTTACCTTTCTGAAGAGGGAGAGAACATGTAGTAAAAAAGAGCTATAGAACTACTGTGTGATAAAAAAAAATGCCCAAGGGAAATGGTTTTACATTATTTTTTTGAAGGCAGCACTCAGAGTCTAAAGTTAAAACATATATAGCTTACAGGGCTGATATGCAAAATTTTTTCAATACTTCATAAATTTTGTTTTTTGGAATTTAATCCAAGTTCACTTAATTTAGTGCAAGAAAAGAAAAGCATAACTGACAGCTGTTCTTCCTCACGAACAGGCCAACTTCATGAGGAGTCATCACAAAACTGCCCATGAATTTAGATCGCCACTCACTGTGCTGTGGTTTTAGATGGCACGCTGGCTTGGAAGGGGCGGATGTGAATGTGTGTATGTGTGTGTGCGTGTGTGTTGTTGGAGATTTGCTCTGTCTCGCATCCAGTCTCACTAAGCAATAGAACAGGAGCCTCTGTGCCCCTGCCTGCAGTTTTCTACGGGGAGGACTTCCACTAGACTTAGAGGGATGTGTTTGGCTTCTTGTCACCTCTTCATATGTGTGAGTGTTTGTGTTTAAATACAAAATCTACCCTGCCTTTCAGGTAAGCACTCTGCTAAATCGTATGGCTTTAACTAAAATATTAGGATGATTAGCAGGATGGGAAGGTGCACATTGATGTGACAGTCTTTATTTGTGCCGAAGTTAAGAATTTGATCACTCAACTCTATTGAGCAGCTGACGTTTTGAGTTGTTCACACAATCATGAGCAAGCTATTCAGCGTCCTTATGCTTATAGCGCTTATAAAAAAAATAATGCTAAAAGAGAAGCATTATACCTTTTCCCAAATACATTTTCATCATAAGGGTGTTTCTTCCTTGTATCTTCATGACTGCTTTGGTTGGAGACCTAGGGATATAAGGCAGCTATACGCCAAAAACATGGATATACCCAAAACTGTGCAGAGAAGGAATGGATTGACTCAAAGACAGTGCTCATAAGGGAGGGGTACAGCCATCTGACTTGGGTTGTCTATCAGTAACTGCTTGGACCAAATGACTTTTAAGATCCCACTCAACCCTTTTCAAAATTTTGTAACTACTTTTCTAAACACAGAGTAAGCAAAATTGAAGTAGACAGCATGGAATGCCAACGATCCCAAGTGAAAGAAACTTAAAAGGATTAGCAACTCATCACACATTCTTCTCTCTTCTTTGTCTTTATATTCTTACATTGGTCACTTTCCCATTCATTAATTCATTTATTGACACCAAATTGTTAGCACTGTGCTAAACCCCAAAGAAGTTTTCAAATGTGCATTATGTCTGAAAAAAGGTCCATTTCCTGGGCTTCAAAATATACCTCTTTAAGATAAAGTGGAGAGAAGTCTATATTTATATTTATTGGCTAATGAGTTTATGAAGTAAAGGATCTGCTCAGTGGGGGCGGAGGGGAGTGTCACTGTCATCCTTCAAAGAATAATCTAATCAGGTTTGGTTGTCACTTCATTATTGTGAAATACACATAAAGAAAAGTACATAAAACAAAAATTTGCAACTTAACAAATTATTATGCAGTAAACATCTGTGTATCCGCTTTTATAGTTATCATTTCCTTGCTTTTCTTTATAGTCTTATAGCTCACGTATACATGCTAAATACCTAAATAGTTTTTGAGCGTTTTAAAGATGGCGTCATAGACAGTATGTATTCTTTTGTGAGTGTGAGTTCTTTACCTCGTTATGTTGGTATGATTTGTCCATGATGATCCGTTCAGCTGTAGTTCTTTCATTTTCTTAATGAATAGCATTACATTGATGAATATGCACTATTTATGTGTCCATTCTTCTGTTAATGGAAACTTGGGATGCTTGCTCCTGTTGAGGCTGCAATGAACTATCTGCATGCATTTCAATAGAAGTGGAACTGATAAGTTATAGAGACCTCAGTATCTTGAATTTTAGAAAACAATGCCAATCTGTTTTTCAAAATGGCTGTACTAATTACACACCCGCCAGCTGTGTATGAGAGGGTTTTTTTTTTTCATTTGAGTCATTCTGTTGGGTATGTAGTGCTATCTCATGATTTTAACTGGCATTTCCCTGATAACTAATGAAATTGATCACTTTTTTAAGATGTTTATTGGATATCTGAATTTCTCCTTTTTTAAATTATCTTTTAAAATCTTTCTATAATAGGTTGTGTTCTCCTTACCGATTCGTAGTTCTTTAAGTATACTGAATGCAAGCCTTTTATTGGTGATATGTGTTGCAAATAACTTCATTCATTCTATGACTTGCCTTTTTCAGTCTCTTGTGGGGCTTATACAGTATGTAGAATTAAATATATGTCAACATTAGAGCAAATGGTGGGATGGGAGAGCGTAAAAAGAATTATATTGTTTTGCGTATAGTTAAGGAATTATGATATCAATTCAAGGAAGACTGTGATAGGATAAATGACATATTTTAATCATAAAAGCAGACTCTAAAAATTAAAGAAGTATAGCTAAAAAAGAAAAAGTGTGATAGGTGGTATAGTGGTTAAGTTCACGTGCTCGGCTTCGGTGGCCAAGGGTTCGCAGGTTCAGATCCTGGGTGTGGACCTAGCACCACTTGCCAAGCCACACTGGGGTGGCATCCCACATAAAATGAGGAAGGTTGGCACAGATGTTAACTCAGCGACAATCTTCCTCAAGCAAAAAGAGGAAGATTGTCAACAGATGTTAGCTCAGGGCCAATCTTTCTCACAAAAAAAAAAGAAAAGAAAAAGAAAATATTCTCCATTAACCTAAAGGAAGACAAGGAAAGAATAACAAAGGAAAACAAACAGAGGTGACAAATAAATAGCAAGATGGCAGAGTTCAACCCATCTAATAACATCAAATGCAAATGGACTCCAATTAAAAGGCAGAGATTGTCAGACTGGATGAAAGAAAAAAAAAATCAGAACCCAGCTATATGCTGTTTAAAGGAGACCCACTTTAAATATAAGGACACAGAATGTTTGAGATTAAAAGAGGGGAAAACATATATAATGCAAGCACTACAAACAAGAAAGTTGGTGTAGGTACATTAATTTAGACATAGCAGAATTTTAGATAAGGAATATTACCAGACATAAAAATACAATACCCCTAAGTTTGTATACAAGTAATAATAAAGCATCAAAGTAAATGAATGAAAAATTGACAGAATGAAAAGAAGAAATAGAAACAAAACTACAATTATATTTAGAGCTTTGTTTTGCTTGGGTTTTTTTGATGAGGGAGATGGGCCCTGAGCCATCTGTTGCCAATCTTCCTTTTTGTGCTTGAAGAAGATTGTTGCTGAGCTAATGTTTGTGCCAATATCCCTCCAGTTTGCATGTGGGATGCCACCACAGCATGGCTTGATGAGTGGTGTGTAGATCCGTGCCTGGGATCCAGACTGATAACCCTGGGCTGCCAAAGCAGAGCGCACAAACTTAACTACTATGCGACTAGGCTGGCCCCTATAGTTGGAGATTTTATTGCTCATATTTCAGTAATTGATAAAAATAGGAAAAAACTTGATTAGGATATAAAGATTTGACCAATTTGACCAAACTGACATTTGAGAGCACTATCCTCAACAACTACAGAATGTATATCCCTTTCAAGTGCACATGGCACATTCCCTAAGATATTTCAAGAAATTTCAAAGAATTGTTCTTTAACTGCAGTGGAACCAAATTAGAAATTAATAAAAATAAGATATCTAGAAAATCCTCAAATATTTGAAAAGAAGAGAGAGGAAGATATATGAATGGTCAATTAGTACATGAAAAGATACTCAATATCATTAGGCATCAAGGAAATGCGAAGTAAAGCCACAATGAGATACTACTTCATACTTACTAAAACACATAGCTAAAATGAAAAAGACTGATGATACCAAGTATTGGCAAGGTTACAAGGCAATCAGAAATACAATGTAGTTGGAAGTACATTTGGTAAAACAGACAATTTCTTATAAAGTCAATATATACTTACCTTTTAAGCCAGGGCTTTCATTCCTAAATTGTTACCAACAAAAAAAAGAAAATTAATTTCTACAAAAGGAATTATACAAGAATATTCATAATTCATTTGTTACTTTACTCATAATAGACAAAAATTGGGAACAATCCAAATGTTCAGCAATGAGTGAATAGATAAGCAAATTGCAGTATATTAATACAAAAGAATATTACTTAGCATAAAAAGTTATGAAATACTGACACACAAAACTGTATGAATGAATCTTCAAAACATTCCACTAAGTGAAAGAAGCCAGATACGAAGAGTACGTAATATTGATCCTATTTGTAGAATCTATTTCTAGAAGGTAACAATATTCTTTGGTAATCAAAATCAAATTAATTATTTGAATAACGTATGAGGAAACTTTCTAGAGTGACGGAAATATATGTTTTGATTCAGGTAATAGTTACTTGTACCTATACATTCATCAAAACTCACTGAACTGTACGTTTAAAATCTTTTCATTCTATTATATGTAAATTATAACAATAAAGCGAAACAAATTTTGACATGTCATAGAAAGAAATTTTAGCAATAATTTTTAAAATAGTGTGAACCAGATCATTGTTTTCTATAATCAGAAACAGCTTATCTCATTTTGTATTTTTTTTATTGAAGTGAAATTCAGGTAACACAAAATTAACCACTTTAAAGTGGCATTTAGCATGGCCGGCCTGGTGGCTTAGTGGTTAAGTTCACATGCCCTGCTTCGGCAGACTGGGGTTCGCAGGTTCAGATCCCAGGTGCGGACCTACACACTGCTCATCAGGCCATGCTGTGGCGGCATCCCACATACAAAACAGAGAAAGATTGGCACAGATGTTAGCTCAGAGACAATCTTTCTTAAGCAAAAAGAGGAAGATTGGTAACAGATATTAGCTCAGGGCCAATATCCCTCAACAACAACAACAACAAAGGTCAAAGTAAAATTTAGTAAATTCACAATGTTGTGCAACCACCAACTCCATCTAGTTTCAAAAAATTATCATCACCTCAAAATAAAACCCTGTACCCATTAAGCAGTTACTACCTACTCCCTCTTCCCCGTAGCCCTTGGCAACCACCAATCTGTTTTCTGTCTCTATAGATTTACCTATCTAGATATTTCATATAAATGGAATAATACAATATATGACATTCTATGCCTGGCTTTGTTCACTTAGAATAATGTTTTCAAAGTTTATCCATATTATAGCACAGATCAGTACTTAATTCCTTTTTATGGCTGAATAATATTCCATTGTGGGTATACACCATAATTTGCTTACCTTTTCATTCATTGATGGACATTTGGATTGTTTCCATCTTTTGACTATTGTAAATAATGCTGCTGTAAGCATTCACGTATAAGTATTAGTTTGAGTAACTGTTTTCACTTCTTTTGGATATAAAACTAGGAGTGGAATCGCTGGGTCATATGGTAATTCTATGTTTAACTTTTTGAGAAACCACCAAACTATTTTCCACAGCAGTTGAACCATTTTACATTCCCATCAGCGATCTAAAAGTGTTCCAATTTCTTCACATCCTGGCCAACACTTGTTATTTTCCATTTTGCTTTTTATTTTTAATTATAGCTATCCTTGTGGATGTGAAGTGATATCTCATTGTGGACTTTCCATTATTTTTACATAAATCTTGAACATAGAGAAATCTATCAACTGACTTCCTTAACAAACAATTTTTGCTGAAGTCTTGGTAAGAAGTCACCCCCAAGCATATGCCATTTTGTAACATTAACACAACAATAATAAAAATGAGAATAGCTAACACTTACATAAAGCTTATTGCTTTACATGTATCATTGTTATTATTATTATTCTTCTTCCTAAGACTCATTTAACCCTCACAACAACTCTATGAGGTAGGTGCTGTTGTTAACTCCACTTTACAGATGAGGAAACTGGGGCTCTAAGATCTTAAGTGCCTTGTCCAAGGCCTACAACCAGGAAACACTGCAGCCATGATTCCAACCCAGCCAGTCTGACTCCGGAGTTCACTTTCTTTCCTTGGGTGCTAGACTATACCTCAAAGTAGTTGAAGCCCATAGGCCTTATAGATATAAACCTGATTAATATAATTTAATTACAATACCAAAGTTCAAATTTAGGCACCTACGCTATACTTAAAAGGCAAAAGTGGGATTAGGCTTTTAATTCTTTGTTTTAAAAGGACTGTTAAGTTATGTGTGCCTTTGAATGCACTTCCACTCCTGGTAAGAGCCAAGTACCCTTCGTCCCAGCTGGGCCCTGAAGAAGACTCAATGGTCAGGCCCCCCGATGCCCGAGGCGGCTTCCCACTAACCATTCCTGTTTCTCCCTCAGAGACCTGTGGAAGGCGCCATTCCACCCCCATCATCCAGCAAGGAGTTGGCTCTGGTGCTCCGAACAGTTCCACCAACCTCCCCAGTGAGCAAAAGCTGAGCGGGGAAGTAAGAAACCATAACCTTTAGCTTTTCTCTTTGGACCCTCTCCATTTTCCCTCAGGCCTTCGGGCACTGGAAGCAGCAATGAAATTCAGTGTCTCTGTGTAAAGAGAAAAAGAGCCAGGTCCCCCTCCACCTCTGGAAGGGAATCTCAGCCCCACTCAGCACTTCCTGGTTCGGCTCCCAACTGACAGGAAGAACCTCCTCCCCATTCACCTCACAGCATATTTTAGGGTTTCAGACAAAAAGAACATTCTTTCCAGACACCTCCCCATCCCCCTCAAACCACAGCAATCAGTCTTCAGCTGGTAAAGAAACGCCAGTTATTAAATGATTTTTTTAAAGAATTAGTTAATAACAAAAATCATAAACTGCTGCTAAGGATGTGAGCAATACAAAAAAAATGACTCAGAGGTTATATAATGTTCTCGAATCCCCAGAGGGTCCAGAGGGCCTTGCAACCTTTGCCCTCCTCATGCTTGTCATTCCAGTGCAGACTGACCAGCGTCCAGGCAGTGTTCTTAGTGTGTGGCCACCCTATCTGACAAGAGAGAACAGGGCTGCGGCTCCAGCCCACCACTACCCAGAAAAGAAGGAAACAGACATCAGAGCACCTACCACGGGCCAGGCTCGACATCGGGCCCCTGACAGGCAGAAGAGGTAGCACTGGGTGAGAGGAGGGCTCTGGAGTCAGGAAGACCAAGGTTTGAGTCTGCACTTCACCTCTCACTAGCTGAGCGACTCCAGGCAAGTCACTTAACTGCTCTGTACCTCACTTCACTCGTCTGTAAAATCTAATGGCTCATATCTCATAAGGGTTATGGTGAAGGCTGCTTACATAACACTTGTCAAGGGCTTTGCACGTAGCCGAGAACGGAGTAATTGCTCAGTGAGTATTAGCTATTAATAGCGGCACTATCATTATTCTTGTTCCATTATCTCACATTCTCTTCTCAGGCAAAGTCAGAAAAAGCTCAGAGGGTAAAGAACTCTCCATGCTCTCCAGATCTAAGTCAGCTCTTCCCAGGTAGTCCCAAGAGACCCTTCAGAGTATAGGTCATTCTTCCCACCTGGAAGTGTCCCTGCCACCAGGAAGCATCTGAGTAGACACTAGGATTCAGGGCACAGCTCTTAACTTCAGCAATGCCTGCTCTATCGTTTCCAAAACACAGGTTTCTGTGGTTCTTTCTAAATGGATTTGTGGAAATAGGATTCGATACCAAATGTAAACCTGTGTCACTCACTGAAATAAAAGTGCCATTTCAATTGGTGCCACAGGTCAGGGATGGTACTAACAGGAAACACCACCAACTTACTACTTGAAGAACTGACTGCCTCCTGCTAAGAGTTCGGATTGTTACTGTATGGATGAAAATTCATCTTTAAAAGGTCTCATCAATGATGGGTCAGCTGAAAACTTTTGCCCATTTTTAGAACAAAATTGGAATTGGCCTTTTATGGTGATTCAAAAACAGACAGATAGTATCTGCAATTATTTGCTTCTTTGCATTTATGGAATTGCTGTTTCCCCAAAGCAGGTGGCCTAAAGCAAATTGTGCCAGCTGCTTCCAGAATAACCCATGTTTGTACATTCACTCCCCCCACACACACTCCAAAAGATCCAGCAGGAACTAAACAGAAACAGGCATATGCAAAAACACAGGCCTCTGACGCATGCACCTCAGCCCACGGTACTCCAGATTTCTCTCCTCCCTTTTTGCTCAATTAAACCTACAATTGTTAGCTCTTGTTTCACATGACTTTTTGAATCCTTTCTGAAGCATTTACACTGTTGTGTAATGGAAACTTTACAGCTTTATGGAAATGGCATCATCCTGGTTCTTGTGACATCCAGCTCCCCAGGTTCTCTGGGCATCTTTCTGGCTTCTGTTTCTGTCTCCTTCACGGGTTCATCTTCCCCTGCCCTCCTCGCTCACTCTGTGGGTGTGCCCTGGGACGCCCTGCCCTCTCACTAGATGGTACATACAACCACGTGGCACATAGAGCCTATTGCTGGGAGAAATGGAATCTGAATAGTGCATTTCAGTTAGAGAGCATTCTAAAAACTTAAATCTTGCTTTTTAAATAAAGTATCAGCTCATATAATTTCAAAGGTATTTACATGCTAAAATGAAGCAACTTAAGGTAAAGCCTTGAGGTCATGTCCTGCTTACAAAAAGGTAGGGACACAGGCATTTGGACACAGCTGGTGGGAAAAGTAAATTAATATAAGCTTCTTGAAAGAAACTTAGCAATAATCATCAAAAAGTCTTTACAATGTCCATACACTTTGATGCACAATTCTATTTCCACATAATAATTAGGAATATGTGCTAATATTCTTCTTAAACAAGGCTCAATTAAAAATGCATTTGAGGGGCCGGCCCAGTGGTGCAGTGGTTAAGTTTGCACATTCCACTTCAGCAGCCTGGGGTTTGCCAGTTTGGATCCCAGGTGCAGACCTATGCACCGCTTGTCAAGCCATGCTGTGGCAGATGTCCGACATATATACAAAGTAGAGGAAGATGGGCATGGATGTTAGCTCAGGGCCAGTCTTCCTCAGCAAAAAAAGAAGAGGATTGGCAGCGGATGTTAGTTCAGGGCTAGTCTTCCTGAAAAAAAAAAAATGCATTTGAAATACCTTAAACTTGAAAACAATCTAAATAGTTCAATAAAGTATAGTATGACCATACAATGATATTTAGAAATCTCCAAAATATAGTCTTATGTGAAAAAGTTAAAAATAGCAAATAGAGTATGACCCCAATTCTTAATACCATGTATATATGTTTGAATAGACATGTACACATAAAGCAAACAACAGGTGGAAGAAGTCACACCCAGTGTTAATAACGATTATTTCTTGATGTAAGAAATATGGATGACTTGTATTTTATTCTTTGGGCTTTTCTACATTTTCAAAGTTCACTAAAATAGCATGGATCACTTTTATAATGTGGGAAAACACACTTCTTAGGAAAAAGCATCTGAGAAGAGAGAGGTCATATTAATAAAGATGACAAAGTAACGGTTCTCCTAGAATACTAACTTGTAACTCCTATAAGAAAGATCCAGGAACTGAGACTATTGGAAATAAAATATATGTTTCTGAAGGAGACCCATTTGGTTAAATAGACTTTAAATCCTGTTTGTGGCCAGTCTAGGGACAAGCACCTAAGTGGAGATGGCTCACTTATCGCAACCTTGTATAGGTAAGAGAACAGCACCTGGCTGACAGCAGAATGTGTCCTTTGAGACAGCTGAGCTTTCTCAACACAGTGAGAGACATAGTGCAAAGATGGAAGCACTGCCTTTGGAATTAGAGGAGACTCCTTAACCTTCCATCCACCCCACTAACTAGCTGGCTAGCCTGAGGGAAGTGATTCAGCCTCCCTAAACCTCAGAGATTTTTTAGTTTGTGAGATAAAGATAACTCTTACTTCACACAGTGTGGATGAAGAAATCAGCCAATTCTTATTATTCATGGATTCCATCTCTGTGAATTTGTCTACCTGCTAAAATTTGTTTGCAACCTCAAAATCAATACTCACAGCACTTTCCTGATCATTTGTGAACATGCTCAGCGCAAGGAAAATTTTGAGGCACAACCCACACGGTCCCAGGTAAGATTGAATATGCGATGCTCTGCCTTCTTGTTTCAGTCCTCAGACGGTAAACAAGTGTCCTTTTCACGGTGTCCTTAATGCCACATTTTTCACATTTTTGTACTCTTTGTCAGTGATTTCACTGTTTAAAATGGCCACCTAGTGCAGTGCTGAAGAGCTGTCTAGTGTTCCTGAGCACAAGAAGGCTGCGAGGTACCTTAGGGAAAAAATACAGGTGTTAGATAAGCTTCATTCGGGCATGAGTTACAGTGCTGTTGGCTGTGACTTCAGTGTTAATG
Organism: Equus caballus; assembly: GCF_041296265.1. Classification (NCBI taxonomy): domain Eukaryota; kingdom Metazoa; phylum Chordata; class Mammalia; order Perissodactyla; family Equidae; genus Equus; species Equus caballus. The sequence goes on along the minus strand of NC_091685.1, from coordinate 91,387,566 downwards.
AATCAACAGCAATATATGCTAAATAAGGTGTCTTTAAAGAGCAACACACACAAACAAGATTACATGCTGCCTGGCTAACAAAAATGTTGTGACCAGAGGCTCACAGGAACCTAACTCCATATCTTCCCTTGGAGCAATGGTTCAGTATTTGCTCATTCTCTCTTCGCGGCAACTTTATAGACCATAACTATCGTGAATAACGAAAATCGACTGTATATACAACTCCTTCATGCTTCCCACAAATATTACATCAATGCACCATGAGCTGCATGTAACAGAGTCAAATGGGTAATAAATGTTTGTTGAATAAACTTAGCGTTGCCTTAAATAGAAATAACAGATGTCATAATACACCTGTTTTTAATCCAAATTTAGTTACATCTTCTGAAAAGCCTTCAGCACGATGGCTTTACAAACCTCCTTCGCCTAGGCTGTGTTTGCTTGCAATAGCACTTAACATCTATTTCTCACAGCCCAACCCACCCTTCAATAACTAAATATTCTTACAAAAGAAATCATCCAAAACAGCCTCAAAATCATGTTTTGGCCTAAAGGTAATTACTGATTCTCTTTAAGGAGGAGCTTTCCAACCATTTAAAAAAAAAAAAAAAAAGCTATTTCGCTTCATTCCAATCCTTTCTCCTCCTACAGGGGATACAATTACAACTTATCTTTCATTCGTTAGTGGAGCTATACTGATTCTAAAAAACTCAACATCAGTATTTCTGAAAGGGTAGCCAGGAAAGAAGTTATTTAAACAGAGAGAGAAAGGTCTGTACCTCAATCTAACCACGAACAAACATCAGAAAAACTCAAATTGAGGCGCATCCTACCAAATACCAACACTCTTGAAAAGTTTCAAGGTCACAAAAGACGAGGAAAGACAAAGGAACTGTCACAGATTTGAGGAGACTAAAAAGGAATGATAACTAAATACAATGTGCAATCCTGGCTTGGATCCTCAAACAGAAAAATGACATTGGTGGAAAACTGAAGAAATTCGAAGAAAGTCTTTAGCTCTGTTAAGAATATTGTATCAATGTAATTTCTTAGATTTGCAAATTGTGTCTTGGTTATGTCTGGTGTTAACATTACGGGAAGCTGGGTGAAGACCACGGGAACTCTCTATACTATCTTTACAATTCTTCTCTAAGTCTAAAATTAAATTTTAAAAAAGTTTTGAAAGAGAGAGAGAGAGTAGGAGAGATTAAGAGAGGAAATAGGTGCTCATCCTACATTCAAAGTATGAACATTGAATTCAAGTCAGGTTCGGGGTAAGGGATGGACAAACAGCTACTTTGAGGTAAATAGTATTGTCCGCCATTTTAATGATAAAGGAACTAAGGTTTTGCAAGGTTATGTAATTTACCAGAGCTCACAGGGCTAGTAAATGTAGGAAACTAGCAAAATTGCCCCCGGAGCCTACCAGCTTAACCACTACACTGAACTGAACACTATGTAACTTGATAAACTCCAGAACTCTCTGTCACCTTAATTTCTGTACCAACATAACCTCTGTGAGATGCTTTTAGGCAGCGTGAAGTATGGAGAAATCACTGTCGTCCTCTCCCACTCCCTCCTGCCTCCCTAAATGCCAAGCTTACTCAGGTCCCTAATTTTCACTCCTGAAACCGGCCCCACAGTCAGAGGCTCACATTCACCAAGGAGTTTCATCTCCAATGGTCAGACGTGACCGCCCACTCCCTGATCCTCAGGGTAGTCTCCTCCAGGGACAAGAGCAATGGTTCAGAAATAAGGCCTATTTTCTGGTCCTACCTTTCCCACTGACTACCTCCTTAGCCTTCAGTAAGTCTCTTTATTTCTGTGGTTTTATGTCTGTGTGTGTCTGTGTGTGTGTGTGTGTTTACTTCACGGAATAATTCAAGAAAAAATTTTTAACTGGATGTGAAAATACTTAAGTCTTACTAAGCCAAATTGACTGAATAATGAAAAATCCCAGGAGTTTAGGCTCACTTGGGGATCTAAAAGTCATCGAACTGCTCAGCTCTTACCATCTGTGTTACGAATACTGCCCAGGCTCTTCTCTAGTGGAATCACTTTCACAGCCACAGGCAGGCTGGCAGCGTGGCGTGGTGTCCTTGTGGGAAATGTCCTCCTGCTCTCCCTGTGGTTCTATTGAGTCCATACCAAAAAAAACTCTACATTCCCTGCTATAGGTGGTGGACACATCACCGAGGCTGACCAATCAGAATAATTCATCTTCCTCATACAACAACCCAAGAAGGGTTCATCCAAGTCCTTTCTGAGGGGTTGACAAGGATGTCTCTTTTGCACTTTGATCCCAAGCTGTAAGCATGCTTGTGGCCACTAGGGATATGTTGCCATAGAGAGAGTCTAAGAATAAAACAGAGTCATGATAAGCAATACTGAGAGACAGACAAACAGGGAGAGACAGCAACAGAGACAGCAACAGAGAGAAGACAGAGAGTCGATGCGATTGTTTGAAGCCCTGGATCCAACTATGTCTGAAATCCAAACTACCAATTGAAGTTCCCCGTTAAGTAAATCAAAATATTCACTTGTATATTTGGTTTGTATGGGATTTTCTGTGACTTGCAACATACAGTCATAACCAATACAACGGACATTACGATGTCATTGATATCAACGTTTTCTTCATAGTTCTTTTCATCTGTTTTTAATTGTGAGAAAGTGGTAAAAGTATGAAATAGTACCCTTTATGTTAAAAAAAATAGATAAACTCCATTATTTTTCACATAAGAGTAGTGCTAAATAAAATTGAAGATACAGAAAAATTTTAACAGTATGTTGAGTTAATTAAAACAATAAGCTAAAAAGGCCCAGGCATTGTTAGCTTCAGAAATATTGATTAATATTACACAGAAATTAAATGTACATATTAAAGCTTAAAATCTTAAAGTTATTCTTGATTCCTTTCTTTCTTTCCCCTCATATCTAGTCAATCGACAAATTCTGGTGTTCTGCTTCAAAATGTATCCTGAATCCAACTGCTTCTCTCTGTCTCCACCACTACAACCCCAGTCCAACCCGCAACACCTCTCATGTGGGTCACAACAGCCTCAGCTGGGATTCCTGCTTCTAACCGCAGCTCCTTACAGCCAATTGTTCACACAATAGCCAGAGGTACATCTTTGAAAATATAAATCTGATGATGTCATTCCTCTGCTTAGAACCCTCCCATGGCTTCCATCACCCTCAGAATAAAGGCCAAAGTTCTTACTATGACCTATGAGGCCCTGCATGATCTGGCCCCTCACAACCTCTCATGTCACCTTTCATTACTGTCTCCCTCATCCATTCTGCTCCAGCCCCAGTGGCCTCTTTGCTAGTCCTACAATACAGCCAGCATGCACCCACCTCAGAGCCTTCGCACTTTCTATTTCTTCTGCCTCGAACGCTCTACCCCTCAGCTAGCTCCATGGCTGTTTCCTCTTTTTCATTCAGGTCTCTGCTCAAGTGTCACCTTGTCCAAGAAGCCTTCTCTGGCTGGCCTATCTAAGATAGTCATCCTCTCATTTACTCTCCAGCACTTACCCTGCTTTATTTTTCTTCATTGGTCTTATGCTATGGTGTTATGTTATTTTTTCATTTCCCTACTTGTTTGTTGACTAATTGCCTTCTCTGGAATATAAGCTCCATGAAAGCAGAGACTTTGTTTTATTTACTTCAGAGTGCCTCCAGCCACTTGACAAAAGCCAGACACAAAAAAAACAGATACTAAATACCTGTTAACTAATGAAAGAAGAAACATTTGTAACATTCAAGACAGGCAAAAAGTTAATATCTCTAATATAGAAGAGATATTCCAATTAATAAGAATATTATTTCATTCTCATATAAAAAATAGGCACACCCAGTGCCCACATCTTGCTGTTTAAATATTATTCTCCAGGGGCTGGCCCCGTGGCCGAGTGGTTAAGTTCGTGCGCTCCGCTGCAGGCGGCCCGGTGTTTCGTCGGTTCAAATCCTGGGCGCGGACATGGCGCTGCTCGTCAGACCACGCTGAGGCAGCGTCCCACATGCCACAACTAGAGGAACCCACAACGAAGAATACACAACTATGTACCGGGGGGCTTTGGGGAGAAAAAAGGAAAAAATTAAAAATCTTAAAAAAAAAAAAATATTATTCTCCAATCAAAGGAATCAGCTCCTTGGAGAGATGACTGATTCTAAGACTGGAGTACGAAAAAACCCAAAAACACAAAGTGGGCCTGGATCATCTTGTAGGACCAGAAAGTAAGAAAGGACTCAAAAAACAAAAGGATGGGGTCATGTCAAAGGGGCACATGAGCCAGCCTGAAAGAGTTCCCATTGGCCAAGCTGGAAGAATTTGTTAACATGGGATTAGATTATAATCTAAAGTATAAAATAAGTATCTATGATTCCATACTGATATAAATGGTTGGATATATAAATAAATGGGGAGAAAGAGACAAATCTTCCTTAAAGAAAAGCTCCAAATAATATATACTCCCTCTGTTATGGGATGAATTGTCTCCCCAAAATTCACATGTTGAAGCAGTAACCTCCAATATCTCAGAATGTGACTGTGCGTAGAGATAGGGCCCTTAAAGAGCTAATTAAGTTAAAATGGGGCCATTAGGGCAGGCCCTAATCCAATCTGACTGGTGCCCTTATAAGAAGAGGAAATCAGGACACAGAGACATGAAACGCATACACACACAGAGACAACCACGTGAACACGCAGCAAGACGGCAGCACCTGGAAGCCAAGGAGAGAGGCCTCAGGAGAAACCACATCTGCTGACACCTTGATCTCAGACTTCCAGCCTCCAGAACTGGGAGAAACAAATTTCTGTAGTTTAAACCACCCAGTGTCTGGCATTTTGTTACAGAAGCCCAAGCAAACTAATACAACTCTCTTTTCAGAGGTGGCGCTCCACCCTCACCCCCCCGCCTTGAATGTGGGCTAAACTTAGTGACTTGCTTCCAAAGAATAGAACGGAAAGTGAAAAATAATAACTTTACAGTGGCGAGACCTGGCAAACACCACTCAAAACAAGTGATCAAGGTTAATATCACTGGTGCTAAGTCACGTGAACAGCCTGTGTCCCTTGATGGGATGTGATGGGAAAAGCATTTCACCCCTCTGGTATTCTTCCCAAATAACCACCATCCCAGATGAATCATGAGAAAATATCAGACAAACTCAAAGTGAGAGAGATTCCACAAAATATCTGACCAGCATTCCTCAAAGCTGTCAAGGTCACAAGAAACTGTCACATACAGGAGACTAAGGAAACAGGAAGATTAAATGCAATGTGGTACTCTGGACCCGATCCTAGAACAGAAAAGGACATTAGTGGAAAAACTAGTGAAACCTAAATAAAGACTGAAGTTTGGTTAACAGTAATGTACTAACGTTGGTTTCTCAGTTGTGACAGAAGTACCACAGTAATGCAAAATGTTGTATGGAATAAATAGGAACTTTCTGTACTGTCTTTGCAACTTTTATGTAAATCTAAAATTACTCCAAAATAAGCATTTATTTTCTTTTAAATGGGCAAGGAGAATGAATAGGCAAATCACTAAAGAAATGCATATGTTCTAAAATCTATGGAAATTATGTACAAAGAAACACAAGTAATCAAAGAAACAATGATAACAATGAGTTATCATTTTTCATCCATCAGAGGGGCAATGATTTTCAAAAGTGATAATACCCAATGTTTTTAAAAAGATGTGGGAAAATATATTATTTGCCAATGTATCTAATGTCTTTATCAAGCACATACCTCCATTCATTTCCCAAGGAAATAAGCAAGCAAGTATTCAATATAATAACTAACATATATTGAACACTTACAATGTTCCATGTACTGTGAAAAATAGTACATATGCATTGGATCATTTGATTTTCATGATAATTCTGTGAGGTAGATACTATTATTATTAAGGATGAGAAAAATAAGTTGAAATCCTTACAACAACTAGTTTATTACAGTAATGGCCTCCTCCAATGAATCACGCCCCCCTGTATCTAAGCCCTTGCATAGTCCCATCCCACAGTGACACTGGGTTTGGTCATGTCGCTTGTTTTGACCAATGAGATGTAAACAAATGTCACAAATAAAGGATTTCTCTCTCTCATTCTGTTCTTGAAATCTTGCCACATGTTAAGAACCCCTAGCTCGCTAAAGATTCAAGGTCAGTCAACAGCCAGTACCAAGCACCAGACATAGGAGGGAGGCCAATATAGACCATCCAGCCACTGCTGAGCAATCAGGTGGTTTTAGCCACATGAGTGACCCCAGGTGAGAGAAGCAGAAAACCCACCAAGCTGAGGCCAGCCCACGATAGACTCGTGAGCAAATAAAATGGTTGTTTTAAACCACTAAGTTTTGGGCTAGTTTGTTTTACAGCAATAGATAACTAACAAACAACCTCATGAGAATTTTGTTCTGTCTACTTGAAACATGAGGAATCTAAGACTTAAGTAGTTAAGTAATTTGTCTAGTTAGTGGCAGAGCCAGAATTCACAGAGACATAGCTAGTCCTTTTAAGAACCAGCATTCCTAAACTCCATGCTGCTCCACTCACCATTCATCTTAGTAAAGTTTAAAAATGAGAAATTACAAACAACTGAAAAGTACTTCAAAGGGGGATTGTTTCAGGGAATTATGATACAAACAAATACAATGTACAATAGAATAGAATACCGCTAACGATAGAATCCATGCAATTATCCTCTCAGCAATGTAAATCTACTGTTGATGTGAGAAGATGTTAGAAGTTTACTTTTATTAGTGCTACTGTGTGTCACGTACTATTCTTAGTGTTTTACATGCTTTATTTCATTCGCTGTTTACAGCTCTGTGAATAGACTATAAATTATTCTCATTTATTATTATTCTCACTTATTCCCAGGAAAATGGGTGCAGAGTAGTTGAACAACTTGCTCAAGATCACATGGCTAATTAAGTGGCAAAGCTGACATGGCCACGCAGGGAGTCTGACTTCCCAGGCCATGTTCCTAACCACAACATCCACCTCTGTTTTTCCCACAATATGTCTTTAGTTGAGAAAGATCAGATTACAGAAACAATATGTGTTTCCTTTTTGGTAACAGAATAGAAAGAGTGGGTGGTTGTGTGGCTTGTGTTTATATAGGTAGAGAAAAGAATATGGAGGATCTTCTTCTAAGCACACCGTGTCAATGTAGTTACTCCTGAGTGATAAGATTATGAGTGACTTTTATTTTCCTCTATATATTTTTCTGATTTTTTGCGATGAAAATTTACAACTCTGATTATGGGAAACTTATAACTCTTTTTAAGAGGAAAACTTCAACACTCCAATATTTAAAAATGATAAAGAAGATTTAAAAATTCACAAAATAGATATAAAGTCCTACATGATCATACAAAAAAGTACAAATTATTTCGTAACTATGTATAGTGATGAATGTTAACTAAACTTATTGCAGTTATCATTTCGCCGCATATACAAATATCGAATCATTATGTTTTACACTTGAAACTAATGTAACATTATATGTCAATTATACCTCATTTAAAAAAGGAAAAAAGTACAAATTAAAATAATTCATCAGTTAAAACAATTAGTTAATCTTTTTCATCAAGCATCTTTTAAACGTTAATTTTCAGTGCTTGCTGGGATCCTGAAAGATAAATATTTTCAGTTACCGCCACCAGGAACATAACTGACTCAATCTCTCTGGAATTGAATTTAGCAATATGTATCAAGAAAGAATTCAAATCATACGAAGCAGTAGCAATGAAGAGCTATTTATAATGCAACAGACTGAAAAAAAACAAAGTCCAACCATGAGAGAATGGTTCAACAGGTAATGCAACGTCCATATAATAGATAAGAGAAAGCCATAAAAGATCCTGTTTTCAGAAAATACTTAATAACGTTCATTATCTCATATTACTTTATTCCTCATATTACTTAAATAACATAATATTGGTAAATACCAACATAATTCATATGCAAGTGAATGTGTGCGTATGTATGTGTAAATGGGCGCCCCCCCCCAAAAAAAAAACCCTGAAATTAAATATGCAAAAATTTAAACCATTATCTCTGAGTCCTGGCATTTTAGATAACTTCAGCTTTCTGCTGAATGGTTGTCAAGCACCTGGACAAGCCCATGTCAAAATCAGTTGGTACTAAGAGGCACAGAGGTTAGTAGCATTTAAGGTCAGGATCTCTGGACCAGTTCTGGGCCCAGGCAGCAACTGCACAACTGAATCATGGCACGCTCAAGGCCACCACAGGTGCGAGTGCTGGAGAAATCTGGCTGAGCATGATTAGAACCGCAGTACAGTAGAAGAACTTATATCCCCGAAATTCTCAAGAAAAAGGATTTCATGAAGCTGCAAGTCTTTTTAAGTTTCTTCAGTGTGTGAGTCATTTCGGAATTGAACCTATTAAAGAATATCATCCACAGCACCTGCCACTGCTATGTGTTTATAAGAAACATCTGGGGTTAGATCTCCCCACAATCATAACATCACACCTTGAATGTGGCTTCAGTAATCAGATTCTTACATCCCAGGTACTTCTAAGCTGCCAAGGCCACCTCCTACAAGGAGCATAGGAGGCCTCAGATCCTTTCTGAGAGAGTCAGAGCTACCTCTCAGTGAAGTGGTGTTAACTCATCTGTACAAACAAATGAACAAGCCGAGATTCAAAGTCAGACTGCAAAGCCCAGGCTAATTTTTAACCTCTGACCACAGATGCGAAGCTTTCCATCTTCTCCCCATCTGCTGCCTATTGAGATTATGGGGGAAGACATTGTACTAACATTTACATATAATGTGTGCTTAACTGAGTAACAGAATGGATAAATCAACTCTGCCTGATGGCACTTTCTAATTTTGATCCAAATTAACTAAATCTTGACTTTTAATCCAAACTATTGTTTTTTAACTTATGGCCCCACTTTGTTACCAAAAAGTAGCTTACAAAGATACATAAAGTATAGCAAGATAATATGAATTAAAGGTAGATGAGAAAGAAAAGTGAGCACAATGGTAGGGACACAAAAAGGTGCTAGGATCGAGGCTAATACAAAATCAAACATCACAAGGTCCTTCTATGCACTGAGAATTTATTCCTTTATAAACGTATGCAGCATTTTAGAGGTGTGCCAGTAAAACTCTAAGTCAGTCTGATTTATTATCTATTACCCGGTTATGTCCTAAAAAGACAGGACAGCTTTGCTATAAGTTGCTTTACATGACACCCATGATAATGTCGGAAAAGTCTGTAGTTCAGAATTATTGTTAGAACCTAATGAATATGCGACCATGGATTGTAGACTAAAAGACCACATGTAACAGCAGTTACCTGACTTTTCTACCATACTGGTTGTCGTTACCAACACCCACAGGGGATAAAGATTGAATTCAAAGTCAAGCAAATGTTCAATTCACCATGTCCAGTCTCTATTATGTCTGCAAATTTTACTCCTCAAAATAATGACAGAACAGTGCTAGGTATATTGTAGTCACAAATACATACGGCATTCAACATTTATTGTATTTAATGCTATTAATAAGATATAATTGACTTTGATAATAAACAGGAAACGAATGCAGATTTTGATTTGTTGTTTTATCAATGAACATCGCATAGCACATCACACAGCACAACTACATACTTATTCAGGAGCCATGATTTTTCACTTTAAGAAATCCCTGAGATTCAAACATGCTACTCCCCACTCCAAGAGAGCAAGAAAACAATCAGAAGTTTGTGAGCAGGTGTAGCATCTTGAAAAATCAAAACTACGCATAGAGCGATTCTAACACTCTCCCTAACAAGATCATGCCAGAACCAGGGTTAGAGGCCCATAAATCCCAGAACCTAGGTTGGAGACAGGTAGGGAGGGTATTCAAAAGGAGTCACATAAGCGATTTGGATAGAATACTCACTACTTCCCTCCCTGCCATCTGCGAACTAAGACTGTATGGTTGGTCTATATCAGCAATTCTCAAACGTGAATGGGGCATCAACTGAAGAGCTTGTCAAAATGCAGATTCTGACTCAGTAGATGTAGCTTGGGGCCAAGATTCTACACATGTAGGAAGCTTATAGACGATGCTGATGCTTGCTGGTCCGAGGACCTCAATTATAAGCAGTGAGGATTTTTATTATATCTTTTATCACTAAGTTGATATATGAAAACAGACTTGCTTTTACTAGTATGGTGGTTAATTTTATATGTCAACTTTGCTGGACTCAGGAATGTCCAAATAGCTAAGTAAAACATTATTTCCAGGTGTGTCTATGGGGATTTTTCCAGAAGAGATTAATAATTGAATCAGTCAACTAAGTAAAGAAGCCACCTGCACCACTGCAGGTGGGCATCATCCAATCTGTTCAGGGCCTCAACAGAACAAAAATGTGGAGGAAGGGCAAATTCGCTCTCTCTGCTTGAGCTGAGACATCCATCTTCTCCTATCCCCGGACATCAGCTTTCCTGGTTCTCAGGCTTTCAGACTTAGACAGGGACCACACCATCGGCTCCCTGGTTCTCAGGCCTTTGGACTTGGACTGAATTATACCACTGGCTTTCCTGGATCTCCAGCTTTCAGACCATGAGACTTCTCAGCCTCCATAACCACTTGATCCAGTTCCTATAATAACCTCCTCTTATGTATGTCTGTGTATATCCTTGGTTCTGTTTCTCTGGAGAACACTAATATACTTGAGTAAAAACAAACTACAAATGGTTTGGAGACTCAATTGGTTTTGTGCTGTGCAATATGGAAACTTCTGGCCTTGTGTGGCTATTTAAATTAAAATTTAAATGACTTTAAGTTAAATAAAGTTTAAAACTTAGTTCCTCAGCTACATTAGCCACATTTTAAGTGCTCAATAACCATATGTGGTAGTGGCTACCATATTGGACAGCATGGAAAAACATTTCCATTATCACGGAAAGTTCTATTGAACAATGCTGAACTGGAGATGGTTCAGTTACCAAAGAAAAATTTAAAGAATATAAGGTTTACTCCACTTTAAAACAAATCAAAAAGTGAAATCTTGAACTGTCATCTATAAAATTCCAACCATCTTTGCTCAGAAAAAAAACAAAGATAGGTCAGGACAACATGATACCCATTAATAAAAGAAGCTTACATTCCTTCTTCCCAGCAAAGTGCAGTACAGCTCAACCTCAAATGGAACATGACATTAATGGGCTAAAAGGGAAAGATGGGTAACAGAGAGCAGCGGAAGCTAAACAGAACAGGCCCTATGCTCTGCACGCTTCATTCCAAAGCCATTTTCATTACCCTTTGCTTTTATCAGTCAATCTCGTGACTTATGGGGAAACTAACACCAGTGAGAAAAAAGATAGGTGATGTGGAGCACAGTTTTTTGTTCAGCTGTATCTAGAATACTCCATTCTGACTATTCAACACAAGCAGCAACAACCAAAAACAAAAACACAAAGAAACCAAGAGGACATATTAGTCAGGGTTCTCTAGAGAAACAGAACCAATAGGCTACATAAATATCTACAAAACTTATATACAAAATATATACAAAATTTAAGTTGTTTTAGTATTACACGTAATATAATATAAAACACATTATATATAACATATATATAACATATATAACAATATAAAACAAGATATTATATATATAATGTAGAAACAGAGACAGATTTTAAGGAATTGGTTCACATGATTGTGAGCACTGGCATGTCCGACTCTGCAAAGCAGACCAGGAGGCTAGAAACCCAGGGAAGAGCTGGGTAGTATTGCAGTATTGAGTCTGAAGGCAGTCTGGAGGCAAAATTCCTTCTTCTTTGGGGGGCCTCGGGAGTGCTCTTAAGACCTTTAACTGATTAGATGAGGCCCATCCACATTATGGAGAGTAATCTGCTTTACTCAAAGTCTACTGGTTTAAACATTACTCACACGGAAAATATACCTTCTTGGCCATGTCTAGACTGGTGTTTGATCAAACAACTGGGTACCATGGGCTAGGCAAGTTGACACAGGAAATTAACCATCACAAGGGGATAGAGATTATGAATCTTTAGCTCTGTGTCCCTAGTGTTTGGGGCCTCCCTACCAGCTCTCTTCGTGGCTGCTTTCCTCAAACTCAACAGCTACGCCAGTGGAAACTATAATGATAGTCATGCTGGAACAATGGCACACTTAACTGTGCTGACCACCTGTCGCCTGTCCCACTTCAGTTTGTTGACAAGCACAAAGTCTCCATGAGCTTTCAGAACTGGATGCCTGACGTCAATGCTGAGATTTCTCTAGGACAACGGGATAGTGAAGAGCATTGGCTTTTCCCTTTTCCCCAAACACCCTCATGCCAAAGCCCACCCAGCACACTGAAAATTGGAATTACATTTTGCCGATTATATGACCACTTGGGAAATCTGGAAAATAAACGAGATGTTTGTCAATCACTCTGAGCATCTCAGAAAACAAGCACTGCTGGAGGGGAAAAGGATTTTCATTAAAAGAGCCTTTCCAGGGTTCTAAACCAAACTCGAATTTTCCCCTGGGTTTGGCATATAAAAGAGAAGGGAGTTTGCTCGCCTTCTACAAAAAAATAATTCTTTCAGATCACGGTCTTCGTGGTCTATGAGAGATATAAGTTTATCCTTCCACTAGAAAGCTCCTTCTGCCTTTAACTTCCTAATTTTATATTTGTAGCTGATGGATATAAAGTCTGAAGAGGTGTTGTCTGGGTGAGAATAAATTAAGCTATAAATCTACAGAAATCCTTCCTCCCACAATGATATTACATAACCAGGTAGCAGGTTTCTAGACTGATTTCCTTAACCACTGACTCCAACGCCTAACCATAAACTTTGTGAATCACAGGCACTAATATCCAGCTTGCAATCGAGCTGTAGCTTTGCGCCTTCACCTTGGAACGCTTGGCACAGTCCTTAGAACGCTTTTTCTAAGCATTGGGTTTGAGACCGAGTCCTACATTCTGTGCATGTTTTTTCAAAGGCATCAGTAAACTCCATGATTATCAGTTACTCTCAGCTGATGATGAGAAAAGATTATCAAAAGTACAGTTATTTAAATCCCTTTGATGCAGACTTTGAAACAGTCCATGAACCAAATCTCATCATGATAGGTTTCAGAGGAAGTGTAAGAATTGTGTATGATTAAAGTGACTTAGTTTCCAACAGTCACTGTAAATTCCAGAAATGAAACTAGTAAATTCTGTCACATAGGGTGAAAAAAATAGACTGAGAATATACCCCTTCTACAACTTGGCCCCCTATCCACCTTTCCACATTCTAGACTTATCGCCTGCTACCCTCACCTACCCTGTCTTGCCTTCCACCTTCTCAAATTCATTCCTACCTTTGAATGAATCCAACCCATTTCCATTTAAGACCCACCAAAAGTCCTATGTGCTAGGTACTTATGGCTCAAATCCCATATCTTCCGTAAGCCTTCTCAGACCTAATCACTTAGAATTAGTCTCTCCTCCTCTGTACTTTCGGAATACATTGTCTTTACCAGAATTGGAGCCTTTATCACAGTTCAGGTGGGCTTACTTGTGTATCTTTCTCGTAATTTGTGAGCTCTGACTCAAAAATTTACTATGTGTCATTTTTCTTTCCTTCCCAACACGTGACACACTACATGCCCAAATAAATGTTGAAAATGGAATGGGATGGAAAGGAATAGAAGCAGCTCCAGAGAGAGACAGTTTCACAGGCGCAGGTTAAGCTGCTAATACAGCTTTTCCAAAGGCCCAGTGATTCTGCAACGTAGCACAATGTCTCCAGATCACAGGACCCCAAAGACAGGGGAGAAATGTCCTTAGAACAATGACATAGAGAAGCATAAAAGGACAGGGGATCCCGCTAAGGGGACACTTCAGCAAGAACCAGGGTGCACTCACTCTCCCAGAATTGCCTCAAATCTCCTATTCTTGCCAGAAAAAATCTACTAAGTCTGCCACTGAATCTTTCCTAGCCCAATGCAAAGTGGTAAACTGTGACGCTCCCCCCACCACATACTATAATAAAAGAATAAGTCGTGTTTAAAGCTCGTCCATACACATTACCACATTCCATTCTCAGGAACCTTGTGAGGTGGGCAGGGTAGTTGTTTCTCATCTGATAGATGAAGAAAGAGAATCTCAGAGGTTAAATAATTTTCCAAAGGTCACATAGGTAGTTTATGGCAGAGCTGGAACAGTAACTCAGGTCCTTTTTGATTTATTTTTGGAGGTGCCAGCTACACGCCCACTTTGGTAGGAATAAGATTTCCAAGCCTTGACTGCCCTTTACTATTTCTACTCCAAGCATTTTGGGTTGGGGTGGGGAGAGCAGCAAGGAGTTCCAGATGTGGAAGCAGGGAAGGCTCAGGCAAGGCAAGGGGGGTGGGGGGAGGAGGTGGGGAGGGAGCGAGCCCCTGGGGCGGCTGGATTTATTGTGTCAGGGGAGTTCAGATTTCTGTAGACGCTCTTCCTCTAGAAGCAGATTGTTCTTTTCAGACAAATCCTTCAAAGATAATTAGTAATTGTAATTATCCAAGTCAAGAAAAGTACAGGGCTGCATGCTGGAGTGCAGGAAGGGGAGAGTTCCTAGAAACCATTCAGGAGTCATTGCTCCAGTGAGGGTGGAGAAGGGACTGCCCATTTCTCAGAAAGAAAGAAAAAGTTGAGGTCCTTTGAGCTCTCAAAATATGCCTCTTGGAACATTTGATCTTGAGACAAAGTACAAACATCTCCTTGAATGAGGTCCAGGACGTTCGGCCACAGGCAGTAGCCACTTTTCATGGACAAGATTTGCTGACAAGTATGCCTAATTCAATGTTGTCACATTTTATGGGAATTAACCAAATACTAAGGTCATATGCTAATGATAGGCTGGAAAAGAAAGATGTTCCAAAATGCAAGGCAAGTTTGTTCATAAAAACTTTTTGACTCTGGCATTTAGTATGGGGTGGGGCGGGTGGGCATGTACATAAAGCAAACATGTAACAGATGTAAATGATACATCTGATAACAAGAAACAAAATACATGTTATTTCTGCAAGAGATTTTTACAATGCTGAATTAGTCCTCAAAGGGAATAGGTGAAGAAAAAGCAAAGGACTGAAGGCAAACCAGAAGAACCCAAGAAAGCCTAAGGTGGAGGGAAAAGAGAAATCAAGCCAAAATGATGGAAAGAGATGAGTGAAAACTGAGAGAGACAGAAAAAAAGCAAGGCTCTGCAAATACCAATATGTGCTCATCCTAAAAAGATGTTTACCTTTTAACCTAGGTTGTAAGAGTACCGTTTCATAAATTTATCTTAATTTTAATTTTTAATTTTTAAATTTTATTTTAAATATTATTCCACTTTGCTTCAGTAGGTTTAAAATATATGAAGAGTTGGGCTTTCCAAGTAGGAAATATTATAATACATAATTTACTAAGATGATGGGACAGTGAACAATTTTTAAGTTTAGGAAATTCTAATATTGTTTGGAATATGCTTGTGTGCATATATATGTGTATGTGTGTGTATATATAATATATATAATATATATACACACACATATATATTTTTATATATTGTATATAGTAAAAAGTATAAAAGTATGTGTATGTATATACATACATGCATACATATTTACAGTTTTCTTTAAGAATACTGGCAAAGACCTAGAGACATTCAGCAGGTTGTGAACCTTGGGGTCACTAGGCTAAATAGAATAATAATTTAGCTAAAGAGCCAAACTGTTGAGAAGAATAAATGACTAGGTTGCTATGAGAATTTTCTCCTGGCTGATCCAAAAAGACAGATATAGGGAACTACAGAAAGTGAGACCTTGTCCTCACTCACACCACACCAACCACCTTCAGATGTGAGCCCCTAGGAGGTGGAGGACGAGAGAGCTGAGCCTTCCATTTGGAAGAGGAGTCTTTGGAAAACTGTGGGCCACAGCAAATTAAAAGAGCCAAACACAAAACCACTACCTCCTTTCTGATAAAGAAGAAGAAAGTAAAGACTTTGTTACACAGGGTTGCTGCATAGAGGGTGCATGCATGTGTGTGTTTTAACGCAAAGTTAAATCAAGTTCTAAATTACTGTCAGACAAGAGGAGCCTAGAAGCAAATTTTTGACTCTGAAAAAAAATCCAAATGAATTGTATTTTATCCAAAGTAATAAATCCATTACTATTTATTTATTATTACTTCTTCCCTACTTAAAAGAGAGAGAGGGAATTTGATATAGCTTTTCATTAAAAGCAGGCATAAATACTGTTGAAACAGAAATTAAAACCAGAAAAGGAGAAAGAGACAAATATCCTGACCACAAAGGATAATAGACTTACCATGACTGAGCTCCACGCTTGGCCCCAAGCTTCTTGGCAGTCAAGACCAAAAGGAAAACACAGTGAGTTATATAACGCCAATGAAAGAAAGCATACAAATACTTCAAGGGAGAAAACCTTTGTCTCTGGAAGTAAATTTACCAAAAAGCATTCACCACTAGATTAAATAATGATTGATAACAGTTGAAGTCTCATGGCAGGAGCTGCTTGCATTTGTATTTCTTAGAGTGCTAGACTGTATCTTAGCATAAATTTATTTTTCAGCTCTTCCTTATGACAGGTTAATAAGTATGCTAATGATGCTACAAATGTACTTTTGTGAAAAAATGTATAAGAATGTGAACAGTATGTTAAAGTCTTACTTTCTCTCAGTTATTCAAAAGCAAATTTTACCACTTTAACCAAAGCTAGATGCCAGTCCATGGTGGTATCCAGTAGAATTGGTTTTCATCTTCAAAGGATATCAGGAACTGTCTCTATCTTCATAAATAAGCATTCTCCAAGGAATAATAGTGCTAATGGGATTTTAAGATACCCTGGATATTGTACCATAGCGCAAAGCTTTTGGGAGTGCAGCGGATTTGTTTCCATTTTAATGTCAGAAGTAGAGGAGTGCGTTTATTCTTCTTTGGAATGATGGAGAGAAGTGTCTTTGCAAACGCATAACACTGGCACATGGAAAAAGCTTATAGGAATGATTAAGAAATGAACGATAAAGGCTTATACCAAGAGACACAACAAGGGAATGTAGCTATCAAGGGAAAGAGTGCCAACAGACACTTATGAAGGACATGAAAAAGAGGTCCAGGTGGATTTACAAGGAAAACGTGAATTTTAGAAAATTACTGAAAAATCTTGCTTTAAAAGCAGAACTGAGGAACAAATAGGAAAAATAAATTACAGAGACTACGGAAATTTTGGCTATCCAAGGGGTTAATCAGAGTTTAAGAAAAGGTGCATAATTCTAGAACATATAATATATCAAGTTTATGTTCTGTAAGAACAGGAATAATTCCAACCACATGAGGATTTAAAGTCTTAGGACTATTGCCACCATAGCCAAACAAAATGGAAAGAAAAGGGATACTATAGCTGATTTGGTACAAAAATAAGGAAAGAAAAAGAGAGAGACAAGACAAAAAGCAGCAACATAGATAAAAAGAGCATGGATTTGGAGTTGGACTCACTTGGATATAAACGCCTTTTTACCATTCACTGGCTCTGTGATATGGGATAAGTTACAAAATTTCTCCAAGCCTCAGTTCCTCATTCGCAAAATAAGGATAACAGAACTATGAGGTGACTGAAATGGAATTATACGAAAAACACTCAGCACAGTGCCTTCCACAAATATTACTGATGTATTTATAGAGACCGGAGGTGGGGAGAGGGCGGGGGAGAGAGAGACAGAGAGAGAAAGGGATAAAAGGAAGGAAGGGTGAAAGGGAGGGAAGGAGGGAGAGAGAGGAAGGAAGGAGAGAAGGGAGGGAGGGAGGGAGGAAGAAGGAAAGAAAGGAAAGGAAAGGAAGAAAGGAAGAAAAGAAAGAAAGAAAAGAAGGAAGGAAGAAAAAGAAAGAAATCCCCACTTAGGGAGCTTGCAAAGAAATACAGCCAGCCAAATAAAATAGAGGAGAAAACCATGCTGTCATATACTGCTGGATGTCTTAGAGTAGAAATGCCCCTTAGAGATTATTGAATTCAACTCCAATTTCATAGATAGTTAAACTGAGACCCAAAGCGGTACTAACTCAAGGTCACACTGTAAGTTTGCAATAAATCGCTTCTCTGGAAAAAAAAATCTATTATGGTTATTTTAGGAGAGAAAATAAATATCAGGCAAAGTTGGGTGATTTATTTACAGCCATAAGTAGGGGATGAGCACTAGCCCTGGCTGGCCTAAATTTCCAAAATTTATTACCTGAATTTTTTACTTGCTTCTGGTCTGGTCACTTAAGACTTTCTCCTAAATTTAATGAATACTGTTTCATATTCTAGTTAAACATAAACATAAAGAATCTATTAAACATTTTATTCATTATAAGACTGCCAAGACCGAGCACGTAGCTCTTTGGAGTAAATAATTATTACCTCTTTGTTACTTTAACCACATCCTTGAAGACAATTTAGCCCAGACATGTCAATTAATACCAGAATCGTTCATTCTTGGCAGCCAGTGTTTCTTGTTACCTTTTCCTTTAGCCAAATCCCAGCAGCTATAATCACAGAGATCCTTTTCAATGTCCTATAACCTGATTGTTATTTCAAATTGTAGCCAGAAAGAGTATTTCTCAATGGAAAAAAAAAATTTTCCAAGGAAAGAAACGATGTGTTCCAGCCAATGAGGCATATTGTTGAATACTTGCAGAGAGTGTAAGAATATGTCTCCGTTCTTTCTTTTATTGTTTCAAAGCCCAAATCACTAAAAAATACTTGCAATGAGATTTTGATTTATGTTCATTTTTTACATCAGCATATGCCAAAAGATCTATTCAGGTTGACTTCATCTTAGGAAAATGGCAGAGCTATTTGGTTCTACTTTCTAACCAGATTTCTTGAACTTTCACTTGGTGACCACTATCAATCTGATTTCAATCCACAAACACCAGCTATAAGATGTTTTTAGGCCCCTTTAAATCTTTACAGAGAAGTGTCAGACAGATTCTCCTATCTTCCCAAAGAAGTTTAGCATTTAAAAGAGGAGATAAATAGTTTAAATGACAATGACCAACACAAGAAAAGCCATCATTCTGCCAACTACTAAAGAAGTAATTTAGTCAATAAATACTGAGTTAAGAGGAAGCATGTATGGGGCCGGCCCCGGGCCCCGTGGCCGCGTGGTTAAGTTCTCCAGCTCCGCTTCGGGGGCCCAGGGTTTCTCTGGTTGGGATCCTGGGCGTGGACATGGCACCACTCATCAGGGCATGCTGAGGCGGCATCCCACATGCCACAACTAGAAGGACCTACAACTAAGATATACAACTATGTACCGGGGGCATTTGGGGACATAAAGCAGAAAAAAAAAAAAAAAAAGATTGGCAACAGTTGTTAGCTCAGGTGCCAATGTTTCAAAAAAAAAAAGAATCAATCATGAAGCACTTAAAATTCACACATGACTAGTTCATATCCCAGAATCTCTGGAAGAGGGTCATGAACACGTACGTTTGAAAACCTCCACAGTTCTTTGTACTGTGACATGAGGGTTGAAAATCACTAACCAATGATGAGACTGATCAGTAGAGCTACAGCTTGAAGTCTGGAAAAAGGAAATGGAACCTTCAGAGTTGGAGTCACCTTGTAGAATAGAGCTCACTTTCTTGGATGAAACAACCCCAGCAAATATAGAGAGGTGTTAGGATAGCAAAGACCAGAAATGGATTTCAAGGCAAAATCAGGGGTCTTGGACAAGAAAGTAATGAGAAAAAGAAGAGGCATTATGGTTTGGACCAGCAGTTCTGTGGATGTGATCCCCAGCAGCTTCAGTATCACCTGGAAACTTAAAAATGCAAAATTCCTCAACCACATCTGACTTATTGAATCCAAAACTCTGGTGGTGGGGCCCAGCAATGTGTGTTTTAACAAATCCCCAGGGTGGCGATGATGCATACTAAAGTTAAAGAACCACTGGTCAAGAGTCTGAGAACGGACTGAAGGAGAGAACCTAAGTACGGTAGAGGATGTCTGGAGGCCTTAGAATGTTTCCAAGATCTCATGGAAATCTCATTAATTAACCATGCCCTATAGTTCTAAGGGAGATTCATCTAATACTAAAGAATTGATATTACACACACAGTATTCTCTGGCAGCAATGCAACAAAGTTAGAAATCAATAACAAAATGTCTGTAAAAAATACAATTAGAAACTAAAAACTATACTTCTAAATAATTCATTGAAGAAATAAAAATTATACTGGAAATTATAAAATACTTAGAACTGAAAGTCGACAAAAAATACTACATATAAAACTTGCACAGTGCCAATAAAGTGATGCTTAAAGGAGCAAGCTTAATCTTAAATAGGTACATTAGAAAAGATCAGGATTAAAAATTAATGAATTAAGATTCCAAACATACATGGAATACAATATACCTTTTTCTAAAATTTACCAAAATTAACCAGAAAAGAAAGACTGAACCTGAATAGACTTGCAATCATAATATCAAGGGTTCTCAACTGGGCACCCCAGACCGGAAATAACATCTCTTGGGAACTTGTTAGTAATGTGAATTCTCAGACCCCACTCACCCCTACTGAATCTGGGGGTGGGGCCTAGCAATCTGTGTTTTAATAAATCCTCCAGGTGATTCTGGTGCAACTAAAACCATAAAGCCCACACTACAAAGGAAGTTACTAAAATCGTTTCAGTTATTTTTATCTCTGATTAACACCTGAGATCTCCCTTATAACCATTATGAGGTTTGAATGGGTTTTCATAGGTGAAATTAGTGATAGTCATGATAATATGGATTGACTGAAATATTTCACTCCCACTTGGCACGAAGATAGTATAAAAGTCTGGTACACCCTGGAGACTATACACTTCAGAATGGTACCCTAGCCAAGATCTCTTATTGGACTTGTGTCCAGCCTTGAATTCAGGGGATTCTAGTTGTCTGAATGGTGTCTCAAAATATTGTCATTTGCCTCAATGACATTTTCCAACAAGCTGTGGTCAGGACACCTAAAAGGACAAAGATTTGGTATTTTTGTACTCTTTTTGTGCCTGCTTTCTAGCAAGTGTTGTGCATGTGTCAGAATTTGCTCTGAAACTTGCTTTCATTATAACCTGGTAGTGAGACAGTGGAGGAATGGCAAACTCCCACTTGCCTCTCTTGGTGGCTACGATTATCTACCAAAAAGAAGCTAAAAGTCGTACATGACCAGTTAGTCTGGGCTGGTTCACATTAAGTGGATTTAAGAGAGAATGGGAAAAGAGAACTTGGAGACAATGAGTAAAGACAATTCTCTCAAGAAACTTTGTAAAAGGACCATGACAGGCGATGGGAATGAGTAGGAGTGAACTCAAGAAGGATTTTTGCATTCTTTCTGAGTAGTTAATAAAATAATCCTGCTATCTTTTTTCCTTTTTTTTTCTAATATTCCCCCAATACCTTGAAAGTATCACAAAGAAAACAAATTGAAAGCTTGTGATACTCAAGAAACACATTAAGGTGTTTTAAATTCATTCACATTTTATTCTATTATAGTCTATATTTGAGCACATATGCAAACTATTTATTATTACAAAGAGTTTGGCAAATTAGGAAGTATGTTTAGACCAGTAAAATCAGTTGTATTTTTTATTAAGTTTTAAAAATCTTTTTTTAGGGGCCGGCCCCATGGCCGAGTGGTTAACTTCCTATGCTCCGCTTCAGTGGCCCAGGGTTTCACCGGTTTGGATCCTAGGTGCGGACATGGCACTGCTCATCAAGCCATGCTGAGGTGGCATCCCACATGCCACAACTAGAAGGACCCACAACTAAAAATATACAGCTATGTATCGGGGGGGCTTTGGGGAGAAAAAGGAAAAATAAAATCCTTAAAAAAAAAATCTTTTTTTAAAGGTGTACTTTTTGGTGAGGAAGATTGGGCCTGAGCTCACATCTGTTGCCAATCTTCCTCTTTCTTTTTTTTTCCTCCCCAAAGCCCCAGTACATAGTTGTATATCCTACTTATAAGTCCTTCTAGTTCTTCTATGTGGGATGCCTCCATAGCGTGGCTTGATGAGCAATGTGTAGGTCTGCCCCCAGGTTCCAAACCTGTGAACTCTGGGCCCCGAAGTGGAGCACGTGAAATTAACCACTATGCCACCAGGCCAGCCCTCAACATCAATTTTTAAACTTTTAACATTTTAGCCACTGAAAAACAGGACAGCCTTGGGCTTTCTGTTCAGCATCTGTTGTTCTGTTCCACTTCTGTGAAATGCCATTCCCCTTTAACTATCACAAACAAACCTTCAACAATATTTGTTCTTTGGAGCATTTTGTTTCCATAATTTCAGGTCACAGGAAGGTTGGATAGGAAAGAGGGACGTTTTGTTAATGAATTCTTCTCTTTTTCCAAAGGCTTAATTCTAATCCATTAGAATGCTTAATTTTCTTCTGCAATAAATATACCCCAAGGTTATTTTCCCTGGTGAAGTCGCTGGGCACAAATAAATCCTGAGTTTTCATGGCCTGACTTCAGAATTTTTCCTTTTACAATTCCCAGCCTGGCAGAATTCTCAAATTAAAGACTGACTCACACAGACTGCCAAATTGGGCATTCTGATGAGAAGAATTCGTCTCTTCAGCTGACACCAAGTATTGTAAGGACCTAACCAAGGAAAGGTGAGTCTTAAATATCTATGCTAGAGAAAAGTCTTAGTCAGCCAAAGTAAATTAAGGATATTTAGACCAGGCACATTCTAAACATTTCTAACCCACTATCCAGATGTTTCTATGAAAACAACTCCAAATTAGTTCCTTTTAGGAAGCATAATTTTGAAACACTGATGAAAACAACCTCAATTTTTTATCAGATCTAATGAATTGTTCTAGTTTATTAAACAAAGAATTTATTATTCTGCCTTTATCTTTTTCTCTTACAAAAGATCTCATTTTAATAATAAAAATAATAAATATTTGAATTCAAGTTGTCCTCTCTTTAAGGAAGTCAACAATTCTATTCATTTTTTTAATCTAGTCTTTGTTTAAACATAATCATTGGTAAGGTATAAGAATACTTAATACTAATTTACTTTTACCTAACTTCGGTTTCTTTTTTTTTCAAGATTGGCACCTGAGCTAACATCTCTTGCCAATCTTCTTCTTTTTTTCTTCTTCTTCTCTTTCTTCTCCCCAAAGCTCCCAGTACATATTTTAGGTCCCTCTGGTTGTGCTATGTGGGACGCCACCTCAGCATGGCCTGATGAGCGGTGCCATGTCCACACCCAGGATCCAATCCAGCAAAACCCTGGGCCGCAGAAGCAGAGCTCACGAACTTAACCACTCAGCCACAGGGCCAGCCCCTCACTTCGGTTTCTTAAAGGACCTTCACGTTCATTCTCTCAAAATCTATGAGATAGGGATGTGCAGAAGTTATTGCCATTTTGTAGATGTGGAAACTGAGGTTCAGAAATGTAAGGGACTTGCTTAAGTTCCCACAGCTAGTAAGTGCTAAAGGCAAGACCCACTTATAAGACTCCAAACTCCAAACCCAATGGTCCTTTCATGACATCACTTATGTTCCATTTGAGTATCTGAGCAGAAGACAGTGGATCCACCAGTACTGTCCCTGTTTCCAAGGGCTTACGTATCAATCTTTTTCAGTGGACTTTGTGATTGAATTCCAGGCTGGCCTTACTGAAGGCCTACCACAAAGACCACAGAATTTTAATTTTAAAAAAAAAAACTTTCAATGCTCAAATAAGCTCATGGTTCAAACATAATAAGTAGTCGAAAGATTTGGACGTGATTAAAAGAAATATTTCTAGGCAATACTGCATTTATACCATAATGTTAAACAATAAAAACACTGTAATATTAACTAATGAACAGAGAGAAAAAAAGTGTTATGTTTGTTAGAAAAGCAACTAAGCAAGAGTCTAATAAAGGAATAGCAATTGCTATCCAGAGCCCATAAAACCTTCTGTTCAAGGTGACAGACTAAACACATGTGTTTACTTTTCATTCTTTCCCAAACCCTATTTAAAAATATAAAGAGATATTTTTTAAACAATGAATCCCTAACAGCACTGGAAACGAGAAAAAGTATAATCAGTAGACCCAAAATTTTGAGGAAATAAAAAGCAGATGGGATCAGACTGATGGAAAATCCAAACCAGAGAAGACTGCAACATCCAATAGGTGTGGGAAAGACAGCTGTAAGCGAGACGTTCATCCCTAAGGACTCTGCCAGGAAGAAACTGTAAGCTGAATCCACAAATGTAGGGGGAAGAGTGAATGATGAGGAGATTATCAAAGTAATAAAGAAATATCTATGAAACAGCTGAGCCCGCTGTGTCCCCTCTTCTCCCTGTCTATGGAAATCTTCTGTCTGGGGTGTTTGCTTCCAGAGGCTCTAATTGGGCAGGGCTCCTAGCACAGGGCAAGAAACGGAAGCACAGCCAAGTCTGAGGTAACTCCAGACTTCCACAGTGGACACACACACACAGAGAAGGAAGTGACTTCCACACCCAAATATTCCTTGCACTGGCAATCCTGGGGTCTCTCAGCCAGCACATCTGCTCCCAGCTAACACAGTCTAAAAGAAAACATGTCTACTTACACAGA
This sequence comes from Equus caballus, assembly GCF_041296265.1. Lineage (NCBI taxonomy): Eukaryota > Metazoa > Chordata > Mammalia > Perissodactyla > Equidae > Equus > Equus caballus. The sequence continues at coordinate 91,362,971 of NC_091685.1, read as the reverse complement.
AATTTTTAAATTCGAGATGAGATGCTATGTTCCTAGAAAACTTAAATATTTATAGTTCCAGAAGAAGTTGCAAACCCAAACTGGATAATAATCATAGCATAAATTAAATATATAGGGGGAAATACATGGCCCCCAAAAGGTACTAGGCCCAGACTGTTTTACAGGAGAATTTGTCTCAATAAAACTAATAGTCTCAATTTTATTTAAATTGTCCCTAGACATATAAAACAAAAAAAGAAGACTCCTAACTAGCTAGCACAAACACATACGTACATAACAAACGCTACTAGCTGCCTTCTATGGGCCATATCCTTCTTGCCAATGATTATGTTTACACAGCATTGTTTTTAATGCTAAATGTAAATGTTATGAAACCAAACATCCATTCTCCCATTACTACAATCTCTGCTTCTCTCTTTGTGAGCCTCATCTACTACACTCAATTTTTTTTTAACAAATTTGGTTCCTCTAGGCAAATGCCATAGACCAATTTTACTCGTGAATGTGAATTTTAAAATTCTTACTAAAATATTAGCAAATCAAATCTAGCATAGAGTAAGAGAAGAAAGCATTACATTTTACACAATAGGGCTTATATAAGGACTGGTTTCTAATTAGAAAATCAATTCACTGTATTAATATATTAAAGAACCATTTGATAGACGGGTACACACACACACACACACAAACTTGAAAATTTTATATCCATTCCCAATTCTTTTGTAACTCTAAGAATAATTCTAAGTAAGCTAAGAATAGAAGGAAACTTCCTTAATTTGATAAAGAGAGTCTACCTGAAACATAGAGCAAGTAACCTTCTTAAGGGTAGACGGTAAGAAAGAATTAAGAAAAAAAAAATCACTATTATTCAAAATTATTCTGGAGTTCCTAAATAATGCAATAAGACAAGAAAGCAAAGGAAACATAAATATTAGAAAGAAAATAGACAAGGCTTTGAATAGTTATAGTTCAAGATAATCAATTGAAAATTATTAGAACTAATGAGAGAGTTTCCTGAGGGATCAAGATACAAGATAAGTATACCAAAATAATTATATTTACTATAAATCAACAATAACTTATTAAATGCAATAAAATATCATATTTATAACAATTAAAAATTTTATATATACATATATTTTTAAATAACCAAAGAAGAAAGGTATAAGAAAAATATTTCTGAAAACTCTTTTAAAAATCTGAATAAATATCAAAATACATTATTCTTTTTTGTATAGGAGGATTCATTTGGTAAAGGTATCAATTTCTGCCAATTGATGGCTACAAATTCAATGTGATTCTGACAAAAATCCAAATTATTTTCAATGGAACCTGAAAAGTTGATTCTAAATTTACTTAGTAATAGTAAATGTGACTGGAAAAAGAGCTTAAAACTGAAAAAAAAAAATGATAGGAGATTTACCCTAGCAAATATTAAAACAAACTATAAAGTCATGTTAATTAAAATAGAGAATTCATATTAAAAATATAGATACATAGAAGTATACATAGGTATAGATGCAGATGCAGATATAGATATAGACACACACACACACACATCTCCAGGGTACATTCAGGATCAACAATGGTGAAAGAACTACATGAAACAACTAAATAAATGAGTCTTACTGAGTTCTGCATCCTCAGTGCATCAGATCCGCCAGAGTAACCACTAGAAGGGAAAAGTCTATGAGACTGTACAGGTCACAAACACTTTAAACGCACCGTGGAGTACCCAGAACGACCAAATACCTGTAACCTGAAAGTAATATCATACCTAAACTTAATAGTAATAATCTGATAAAGCCTGAGCATTTTAATTATTTTTAATCATGAGTCACAGTCAGTTTTTTTTCTTCAGAAACATATAAATTATGACCCAGTATCAAATGTCAAAGAAAATACTTGCATTATGATCCTGTGGGCCAGGGTTTCTCATCTGACACTATTGAAATTTGGGGGCATCTAATCCTCAGTTGTGGAGGATTTCCCTGTGCATTGTGGGATGTTCAGTAGCATCCCTGTCTTCTACTCAGGCCAGAGTGACATATTTATCAATAAATTAGATCATCTCTCTCCCTTATTCAAAGCTCTCCAATGACTTCCCACCAACTTACAATACAATCTGAATTCTCTGTTGTTCTGTGCATGCCAGAAAAATGCACCACACAGATCTCCCACCTAGATGCCAGTCGAACTCTCCATACACGCACCTTCCCAGTTGCGTCAATCAAAAATGTCTCCAGACACAAATGTCCCCTTGGGGGCAAAACTGCCTCCAGTTGAGAACCACTACTATGAACAATTGAAATCAAGTCTCTGCCTCCTCTGCGTTTGAAGAACACTCAACATGGCCTCATCTCCATGTTGCTAACACAAATCTCTGCAGGGCCCTCTGTATTGCTTGCCATTCTTACATTACACCCTAGTCAATCACTGTCCCAGGGTCTAGGACTAGAGACAATCATTTCATCCCTTCTCTTTTTCTCAAACCTCCATTAATTCATCCTTGATCTTCACTTTCAACTAATGGCTTTACTTCCCATTTCACTGAGAAAATAGAAGCGATCTGAAAATAGCTTTCTCATCTTTCTACTGCAAATTTTACCAGTGTTCATGTTGCTGTACCTCTATAATCAACGTATCCTCTGTTACAATGAGCGGTCCCTCCCTGCTCCTAGCTATATTCATGCAATGATAATTAATATGCACATTAATTTTATAGCCTTTAGTAATTCATATTTGCCACCATCCAGAGTATATGTACTTAAGATACTATCTTATTCTAGTTGTAGCACAATTGTGATAATGCTTCATTTTTTATCTTATAGCCTGGTAACGATATTTATAGATATCAATGAAGTATGAGGAGTCCTGACATCAAACTGTCAACAAAGTGTTTGGAGGCCCAAGGTCTCTGAAGGATAGAAACTTTCATCTATCTGGTATCAAGCAACCACATTTATAACTTTGAACAAATGGAGGATGTTGGAGACAGTGAAGGTAAAACTCTCTGGGTTTTGTTTTTAAGAACATTGATAGTGAGGAAAAGAATGTGAAAGCATTTTGCCAGGTTTTTTTTAATTAAGCACCTACTATACTGTGTTTAGAATAGCTCTAAGATAAGTGGGAGTCTTTAGTTAAGGTATGTGACCTCCAAATTTAACATTTTCTCTTGGGGAAAAATAAGATCTCCTTACAATGACTCACCTTGTGATGCAGTTTCCAGAGACATTCTGGTGAGAAAATGAGATTTGCCTATACTTGCCCTATCTTTCTCATAGGAATACTATGAGGCTTAAAAATGTTGGCTATAAATGCAATTTGAAAAAGTTAAGTGAACTGAATGCAAACTATTCTCAACAACAAAAAAATCAGTTCCTACCCTGGAAATACTCCATCCCGAGGTGGGCAGCACAGTGGCTCTACATGCTCATCCAGTTAGCTTTTAAAATTTGTGGGAGCAAGGACTATATCTATCATATTCTTTTCAACTATAAAGCTCAAATAAGGAAAACTAAAAAAAAAAAGGAATATAATTAAACACGCATTTAAGTAATCCAGAAAATGGGGAAAATGGACACCTTCTAATTCCTGGAGTGGTGAGTGCTAGTGGCCTCCGCTGGCCCCGTCCGGAACTCGCTCACTGGGGAGGTGAGTCAGAGGTTGTGATGGGAGGAGGAGAGGTGTTTCTGAAAGGAATTGGGAGGGCATTCTGGTCAGAGCGAGTGGTGCATGTGAAGGCTGGATGACAGGAGAGGGTGAAAGCGGATAGCACTTGCTTGAGAGTTGTGAAATATATGTGTCTGACTAAACTCAGAGAGCACGTAGGCTCCAAAGTAGGGCCTTAACTGTAACAGATGATAAATACAGACCAGTAGGATTTCGTTATGCAGTGCTGACGGAGAGAGAAGACAATCAGGAGTGTCCGTTTTATATAGTTTATATAGTTTTATATAGTGAATATCCTTGCAGGATTCTGGGATGGGAATGTAGATGCAAGCTAACTACACAGAGGTTCTCTGAATTGTACAACTGGTTCTGAATAAGGATAGAAAGAAGATGGGTGGGGCTGTTCATATGAACTCTTAAGTTACTTCCTACCAAGTATTAAGAATAAAGAACAGAAACTTTCTGGGGAAACATTACCACAGCCCACAGATGAAAAAGAGAGCATCTCCAAGGAAAAAAGTGAGTAAGGGCTCAAAGAGCTTAAAATGTTGTCAAAAACAATGGCTAAAACTTAATATCCTCTCGAGGTATGATTTTCTTTTTGTCTCACATGGACAGAAATCACAAAACTATAGCATGAATAAACTTTACCTGTAGTGACAAAGATCAACATAAGATTACAAAAACGGTGAGTAATGACACTTCACCACATCCTTGAGACTCACCTACATCCGCATTTCCTAAGGTTGCTTAACCACAGAAGGCTTTACGACTTATAAACTGTGGATGAAACACTAACCTAGAAGATATTATGCACACTTGATTAAAAGTGGACAGCAAAACACAAGGGCTTCAGGAAAATATCAAAATTGAATTCACATATTGGAGAAGAAATAAACATTAATAAAATCACAAATCAATTCAATAGGAAAATGTTCTTATATTTTAGAGATAATCGAATATTTAGAAGTGAACGTTAGGATGTCTGTGACTTACTTTAAAATACTTCCACAGAAATATATGCATTTATGAAGCACATAAAGCAAACAATGAACATTTTTTTAAATGCTTCAAACCCAAAGGACGGTACCTGAAACAGCAAGTTGGAGTGGGGCCATAGAGCCTAGAGTGTAGAGGTGTGTGCTAAACACATCTGCAAAATTATGTTGCCATTTCAGCCACAGAGTGCAAGTGTTAGACATTGTTATGGGTTGGATTGTGACCCCTCTAAAGTTCGTATGTTGAAGTCCTAACCCGCAATGCTTCAGAATGCAACTGTATTTGGAGACAGGGCATTAAAGAGGTAATTAAGGCAAAATGAGATCATACGGTGGGCCCTAATCCAATGTGACTGGTGTCCTTATCAGAAAAGAAGATTAGGACATACATGTATTCACTCATCAGAGGAAAGAGCAAGTGAAGACACAGCAAGAAGGCTGCCATCAGTAAGGCAAGGAGAGAACCCTCAGAAGAAACCAAACCTGCTGACATCTTGATCTCAGGCTTGTGGCTTCAAGAATTGTGAGAAATAAGTTTCCGTTATTTAAGCCATCTAGCCTGCAGTATTTTGTTACAGCAGCCCTAGCAAGCAAATAGAAATGTCCTCCCAAATATATCCAAATCAGAAAGCTGTAAACAAAGGTTCTTGAGATGCTGTCTAGTCTAGCCATCATCCTTCAGGCAAATCCATCTCTACATCTTCCAGTTGAGGGATAAAAAGAGTGTCTGGGAAGACCACCTAATATCCACAGGAGATGACTGAGTTGTTGGAGACAGCATATTGAGAATAGAATTCTGAAATCTAAATTCTGAACTCTTTACATCACAAAACCCATAACCAGTTTTGGACATCTATTTCAAAACAGTAGTCTTAAAATTAAGGTGAAAAAATTTGGAAGCCTTTGCTACAGAACACACTCTGCATTAAACATTATTTGCATTTAATTGATAAACATACATGAAAAGCTAGAAATCTCAACCATTGCTTCTTTAACTCAGAATTCAGATAAGGTAATGGAAAACAGTTTCACATTTAAAAACTAAAAATTAGAACTTAAAATGGCTTTGCTTCAAACTTAACATGCAAGCTTCCTTGTCTCTTGTTCATCTCTATATAAAAATATAAATAGAATTGTTTCCCAATAAAATTCCTTTACCAAAATTTACCAAGAAGTCTTGGAAAAAAGCCTAGTATAGCACATGCTAATTGTAGACGGTGTTGATTTTTCTTCCACATATTACAAAAATAAATTTAGCAAAAAGATTTATACTCTCCGCTTAGGAACGTTCCTGCATGTCTTTTTGCACTGTTTCTAATTACCAGGTTATTTTGAATGTGTGTAAAGCAGAAGAGTTTGCCTAAAGGCTCGGCTTGACATCCCCAGAACAATATCCCCCTTATTGCCCATATCCATGACCCCTTCTCACTCTTCATTCTCGTTGACCTCTCTTGACCGCCCATTCATTCCTGAACCTCTCTTCTTTCATGTCACAGACACCACCCTTCCCTGCTTCTTTCTCTGATGCTTCTCAGTTTGACAAGCTTCCAGTTGTTACTTATCCTAACAAATGCTTTGTACAAGGCTCCTCCTGATTTCTTTGCCCTTTTCTTTCTCCTATTCAGTCTCCAAATGAAATGCATCCAACTCATGGCTTCAGTTACTGACTACTACGCTCTTAGAATTCAAGCCTGAAGCCCTCTCCTAGACCCAGGCCTAAAACCCAGATGACCTTGATATCAGTCACGTCACCTTGAGTGTTCTCAAACTGTTTAAAAACTGAATTCCTCTTCTTCCCACATAAGCCCATCCTGCCCCTCAAGCCTGGTTTCCCTTTCCAGGTACCCTGATGGATTCACGGTCAGTCTTCCTCATATGGCTACTTTGCTTATATAGTGGCTCCTTTTGTGGGATAACAGCAGAGTTCAGCAGTTGTGACAGAGACTGTAGGGTCCACAAAGCCAAAATATTTACTAAATAGCTCTTTGCAGAACATGTTTCCCAACCACCTCTCTAGCAGATAGCTCTATCCTAGTACTTACAGAGTTGTTTTTAAGCTGTTTGCACATCTTGTCCTCCATTAGACTCTGGGCTTCTTTAGAATAGGGTCATGTCCTACTCATTGTTGGTTTTTTAAATCTCTATTCCTAGCACAAAACCTGGTACACAGTATTTAGTCAATAAATATTGGTAAACTGTTCAGAATTCCCTTCAGGAAATTTTGGAGTCATTTTTTTACTCTTCTTGCTTCATCCGCTAGATCCGATCTGCAACCCTACTCCCACCAAAACAATTCTCAGTTGCATTAAATTGGTCACAAAAATGGCTGAGATAATTTCCTCTCTCTCTTCCCATGCCCTTGGTTAGTCTCCTCCAATACTGACTCTGGGTTTGACCACGTTACTTGCTTTGGCCATTAGGATAATAGCAAACACGATGCAAGTAGACACTTAAAGAATCCTTGGTCACTGGCGCTTGCCCTTTCTTGCTGCACTTGGAATCCTGATGCCACTAGATGAAGGAGACAGGCTAGTCTGCTGGATGATGAAAAACACATGGCCCTGGGGGCTGGCCCAGTGGCACAGCGGTTAAGTTTATATGTTCTGCTTTGGCGGCCCAGGGCTTGCCGGTTGGGATCCCAGGTGCGGACATGGCACCTCTTGGAAAGCCATGCTGTGGTAGGCGTCCCACATATAAAAAGTAGAGGAAGATGGGCATGGATGTTAGCTCAGGGCTAATCCTCCTCAAAAAAAAAACACATGGCCCTGACAATCCCTTATTCCAGCCAAGAGCCAGATACGTGAGCAAGGCCATCCAATGAGAGCTTGTTGCAGATACATGAGGAAACTGCATGAATGAGCCCAGCCAAGAGCAGCAAAAGAACCACCCAGATGAGCCTAGCCCAAATTGCTGACCCACAAAATCATGAGCAATAAACAATTTTGTTTTAAGCCAATATGTATTCTTTGGTTGGGGGGGGGGTGGTTGTTATACAGCATAAACTAACTGCTACATTTGTCTTCTTCATTTTAAATGTCTGTAAGGTTTGTACCTTACAATTTAGCCCAAAAACACCAAAGCAGTGTCCATTAGCATTTTATTCTCTATTCTCATGCTTTATACTAAGATAACACTCCAGCCTGTCTTCTTGCTCCTAGTTTCCATTCAGATATGTAAAACACTTCTGCCAAATTAATCTTCCTAAAAGTTTTCTTTCACCATATCACTGATAAGGGCTCAGTACTAGGTTGACATAAGGGAAGCCATATTGTAGAAAAGAAACCATACTGTAACTTTGAATGAGCTCTGATTAACTAGCATGGACATGCTCTGTAGATTTTATGGCCCTTCCCAGCTGCTTTAAGTTGATAACTTTGCTTTTTTGAGTTCCTGAGGATTATGATGACCCCTGGGGCAGAAAGCCTATGCTGATAACCATCATCAATGACAACTGAAAGATCAGGGTATAGATCATAGGCCTTGCTCCGTCTTCTGATGCATATCCAGTAAAACAAAAGACTATCAGGAACTAAGACCAGATGTCTACCCCCACCCGGAGACCAGCTGCCTCCCTTACCTGGAGACCAGCCTCTAGTACAACTGGCCTGTAGTCTTTGTAAGATGGTTCTTTTGGACATTAATCGGCCATCATCTCCCTTGCTAGCAAGCTGTAATAAATCCCTTTCTCTCCTAACACCTTGCCTCTTGACTATTGGCATGTCTTGTTGCAAGGGGGGCAGACAACACCCCTTGGGTGGTAATATCACCTTTCATCATATGGATGATACATGAGAACACCTTATTTCCTAAATATAGTCTATTTTATATCCTAAATATCTATTTTACATCCAAAATATCCATTTTGATCCTAACACCATTATAAGATAAGCTCCATGAGAAATGAATCATACAATCATAAAGCATAAAAAAACCCTATAGATAAAATAATCTTATAACTTCCTCTTACATAGGAAGAAATCGTCTATCCTATGCCTATCCCACCATTGTATTTTGGAAGCATAGGTTTCATGGGTTCACAGCTGGAGAGGAATTTTGCCTCAGGATGAATCATACGTAGAGTCTCACCCAGATCTGATTCAGATGATATTTAAATGAGACTTTGGGCCTTAGATTTTGGAGTTGATGCTGGAATGAGTTAAGACTTTTGGGACGGTTGGGATGGAATGAATGTATTTTGCATGCAAGAAAGACATGAATGTGGGTGGCCAGTGGTGGAATCTTGTAAACTGTATGAAATGTTTGTGTCCCCCCAAATACATATGTTGAAACCTTGTGATATTGTAACTTATAAGAAATATATATTTGGTCATTCAGACGACCAAAATATATGTCTTACATATATTTGGTCTACGTCCAAGATTCCTGGTTCACAGCTCCCAAAACTCTTGGAATTTCCTGAGTGATAAGAGCAATGGAAGTAACTTTTGTTATAATATTTGGTCTCTCGTCTTCAGTGCCTGTAAACACTTCAGATTCATGAAGGTGAACTGGGTGTCTTGTTACAACTGGGTTTATTTTAATGAGGTGGCTTTTGGAAAGCACCTAAGGAGGGAGCTGGTTGCCAGGGGAACCAACCATGAATAGAGGGTTGGAAATTTCAGCCCCATACTTTGATTTCCTGAGGGGGGCTAGGGCAGGTGATTGAAGATTAAATCAATCACTAATGGCCAATGTGTTAACCAATTATGCCTATGTAATAAAGACTCCATAAAAACCCAAAATGTGGGGCCGGCCTGGTGGCACAGCAGTTAAGTGCGCACATTTCGCTTCGGTGGCCCAGGGTTCCCGGGTTCGGATCCCAGGTGCAGACATGGCACCGCTTGGCACGCCACGCCATGGTAGGCATCCCACATATAAAGTAGAGGAAGATGGGCATGGATGTGAGCTCAGGGCCAGTCTTCCTCAGCAAAAAGAGGAGGATTGGCAGCGGTTAGCTCAAGGCTAATCTTCCTCAAAAAATAAATAAATAAATAAACAAATGTAAAATGGGTGGGTTTGGAGAGCTTTCGGGTCAGGGAACCAGAAGGCTTCCAAGTGCCACCATGCTGGGCCCCAAACTCCACAAGGACAGAAGCTCCTTTGTTCAGGACCTCACCCTATGTATCTCTTCTTCAGGCTATTGATTCATATCCTTTGTAATAAATCAGTAATCTGGTGAGCAAACGAGTTTCCTGAGTTCCGTGAGCCACTCTAGCAAATAATCAAACCCAACGAGGGGGTCGTGGGAATCTCTGATTTATAGCCGATTGGTCAGAAGTACAGATAACAACCTGGGCTTGTGATTGGCGTCTGAAGTGGAGGGCGGTCTTGGGGGACTGACCCTCAACCTGTGGAGTCTGATGCTATTTCTGGGTAGACAGTGTCAGAATTGAGTTGAATTGTAGGACTCCCAGCTGGTGTCAGAGAATTGCTTGATGTGGTGTGGGGAACCCCCCAAACACACACACACCTTCACACATTGAAATTGGTGATCGGGGGCCAGCCCCTTGGCTGAGTGGTTAAATTCACATGCTCTGCTTCGGGGGTCCGGGATTTCACTGGCTCGGATCCTGGGCACGGACCTAGCACCATTCATCAAGCCATGCTGAGGCAGCATCCCTCACAGCAGAACTAGAAGGACCTACAACTAGAATACTAGAATATACAGCTATGTACTGGGTGCTTTGTGGAGAAGAGGCAAAAAAAAAAAAAAAAAGATTGGCAACAGATGTTAGCTCAGGGCCGATCTTTAAAAAGAAGTAAAAGAAAAAGAAAGAAATTGGTGATGAGAACCCATTAGACCCTAATCTCCAATGTCACAATATTTAGAGGTGGGATATTTGGGATGTAATTAGGATTAGGTAAGGTAATAAGGATGGGGCCCTAATGATAGGATAGCATCCTTATAAAAAGAGAGACCAGAGTGTGTGCATGTTCATGTTCTCTCTCTATACACATATACGTGATATATATGTCACACTCTCTCTTTCCCTCTGCCATGTGAAGACAAGCCAGAAGGCAGCCATCTAAAGCCAGGAAGAGAGCTCTCCCCAGAACCTGAGCATAGTGGTGCCCTAATCTTGGACTTTCCAGCCTCCAGAACTGTGAGAAAATCAATTTCTGTTGTTCAAGCCGCCCAGACTGGTGTTTTGTTATGGCAGCTTGAGCAGACTAAGAGGATTGGTCAACATCCACAAGGCAAGAAGCACTTGCATCTCCACCAACCAAAGTTAATTTTTGTTTCTATGGACAAGAATCACTTGCATTGCTATCAGTTGTCTACAACTTACAGAGTTATAAAATAGCTCAAAGATGATAAAAGGCACAAGTGACACAGAAGACTGCACTAGACAGGACACCTAGCAATCTTTTTCTGCCAATTTCGAAATCTATCCTAAGTTTCCCTGCCATATCTAAACAACCAACTGTAAGCTAACTGCCCTCACCCCTCTGCTCTGAAGTCACCCCACAGGACAGCTGCCATCACCTCTTTTGATTAAGTCTCCTTTATTCAAGACTTAAAGACTTGGGCTTTTTTGCTTTGGTTTTTCTTCTGTTATTACAAGTGCAACCTACAGTCCCCAAGCCCATACCAGCAAAGGAACATTCAAGAGTCAGAGTCACAGTGATGTCATCATAGCACCCATCTTGGCCTCTAGTCCTCATGAGCAAATTCTGGAACACTCAGGCCCCTCCCACCTTGTTAAAGGGACTCCAGCTGCAGTGTCGCATAAGCTCTGCAAAGGAGGACTGCTCTCCTCACGGCCAAATTTAGGCTTCAGATCCTTTCTAGCTTTTACCTTGCAGCTCCTTGTATGTCACTACTGCTGTGACACCTTCTTGAAGTCATCCATGTTGTCACGTGAAGCTGCTTATTCTGCTCTACCAGTCACCTCACTGACAAACGAGGAAGGAAAGAATGAAAATGAAAAGAGCTATCATTTATTGAGATCCTATTTTGTGCCAAGTCTTTGGGTACTTTTCACTCCTATTTTTAAACTCATATCATTTTTGTTTCTGCTTTGGCAGTTAAAAGTAAATTATATCTCTCCTAAAAGACTCTCTAAATCATAAGACCATTCTTCTATATGCCCCAACCAATCATTTAATAAAATTAATTTCACAATTAATAAAATTATTAATTTCTTAAGAGCATTCAAATCTAAATTTTCCTGGTTATCCAAAGAATGTTCTTTATGGTTGGTTTATCAAAACCAGGATCCAACCCAGGACAGGGCAACTGCTTGTTGTGTTTCTTTAAGTCACTTTTCATCTTGAAAAATCTCCCTTCTTCATTGAGTAACTTGTTGAAGAGACAGGGCTCGTTGTCCTGTAAACTGTCATACTTTCTGGATTTCCCTATTTCCTTCCTCAGGGTATTTGTTTAATTTGTGTGTCTATCTCCTATCTTTCCTGGAAACTGGAATAGCTAAAGTCTTGATTCAAGTTAAACATTTTGGGCCAGATGGAATATATCATCAGAGGACATCTGATATCTGCTTGCCTAGTCATTAGTGATGCTAAAACCAACTGATTTTTCAGCCCTCCAATGAGGCCACCAGCAGTTTATGAAACACTGGGCTAAATGATGCCTTAAGTACATTTTGATGAGATAACCTGCGGTCTCGACCACCACACGCAACATTATTGCAGTGAGAAAACACTTCAGAATCCTTAGCAATCCATCGACAAACTAACATTTTGGAATACTTCCTTTTGAAAACAAACTGCCTATAGTGAATTTTAATTAAAAATGGACCTTCAACTCACAGGGCTTGCTTTTTCTTCTCCAGGCCAGTGATGTTCACTGCCAACAGCAAGTCTTCTCCACGGCACTGCCCAGCGTGAAGACTCAGTGACCAGCTCAGGTCTCTGATGCACATTCCCCCACTTCCTCCACCTTTCCTCTCACAACCAGCTTCCCAGCTTTTCTTCATCTTTGTGGTTCTTCTCTGAAGCCTTCATGTTTTATTTCCCCCAAGGAACCCTAAAATGAGCACAACATTCCCAGAAAATACTGTGAGACTCAAACCCTTTATTGCATCTCAAGTTCGAGGATCTTAGGAACTAGCAATTGTGAAATGGATTTGCAAGTTTGAATCAAGAAATTTAAATTCATAATAACATTTACCCGAAGGACATATGAAAAGTTGGCTTTTAAGTGCTATCTTGAGTAGTTCTCAATCTTCAGCAATTATTGTTCAGGAAATCAATAATGATAATATGATGCTGAGAAAAGTCACGGTAACCACCATTACAGTAATGCTCCATATAATGAGCTGCTTGAACCAGACATCGAGTGTGATTTAAGAAAGTCTTCCTGAAACCCAGCAGACCTGCAAATCTGCCTCCAACCCACCTTCCAGGGAAAAGAAATAACCTTTGGAAATCAAGTTGAGAAACTTAGCCAAACATACTAATCATATGTTCATTAAAAGTACAAAGCAGTGGGGCTGGCCGGTGGCATAGCGGTTATGTTCACTCGCTCCACTTCGGAGGCCTGCGGTTCACCAGTCCAGATCCCAGGTGTGGGCCTGCACACTGCTTGTCAAGCCATGCTGTGGCAGGCGTCCCACGTATAAAACAGAGGAAGATGGGCACGGACGTTAGCTCAGGGCCAATCTTCCTCAGCAAAAATGGTGGCAGATGTTAGCTCAGGGTTAATCTTCCTCAAAAAAAAAATACTACAAAGCAGGGGATATAGAGATGGGGCAAATATATAAAGTCTTGGCCATGGGAAGAGGGATTACTGGAAGTAGTTAATTTGAATAAAAACTGGTTTAAATCCACTGAAGTCATTGTTCCCAAAATAAAGCAGAGAAGATGAGACTATAAATCTCCAACAACTAAGGAAAGTTTGAGTTGTTCTCACCTAGAATGAGGCATTCCCGGTCCCTTACAAAGGCAGATCTATGCTGGTGATCCACATCAACATATTTACTTATATTTGAAGGTCCTTCTTGGGCTGTAAATTCACTTTATGAACTTATAGGGCACGTCAACAGGTAATATGATGGGAAGGCAGATTTCATCTTAGTGTCAGGAAGAATTTTTTTATTGTGGTAAAATATATATAATATAAATTTGTCATTTAGACCATTTTTAAGTGTACGGTTGTGGCATTAAGTACATTCGTATTGTTGTACAATCATCCATCTCCAGAACTTTTTGATCATCCCATACCGAAACTCAGAAACACGCTAAACAATAAATCCTCAGCCCTCCCTCTCCGCCAGCCCTGCTAACCACCACACTACTTTCTGTCTCTAGGATTTTGACTTCTACTCATAAAGGTACCTCAGATAAGTGGATCATACAATATGTGTCCTTTCGCATCTGGCTTATTTCCCTTAGCATAATGTCTTCAAGTTCATCTATGCTGTAGCACATATCATAATTTCATTCTGCTTTAAGGCTAAATAATATTTCATTGTATGCGTGTATACTGTATTTTGTTTATCCATGCATCCATAGCTGCACATTGGGTTGCTTCCATCTTTCGACTGTTGTGAAGAAGGCTGCTATGAACATGGATGTACAAAAATCTGTTTGAGTTTCTGCTTTCAACTGTTTGGGGTTTATATCCAGAAGTGGAGTTGCTGAATCATACACTAATTTTTTGTTTAGTCTTTGAGGAACTGCCATACTGTTTTCCACAGATACTACACTATTCTACATTCTCACCAGCAAGGTACAAGGGTTCCAGTTTCTCCACATCCTTGCCAACATTTTTTGGGTTTTCTGCTTTTTGATAATAGCCACCCTAACGTGTGTGAAGGAAGAATTTTTAATAACTAGACCTGCACCACAGTGGGATGAGCTGTCCCAGAAGGTAGGGGCTGATGCATGTGCTCTACCAAAGAATGGATAGACTGACATGTTCAGTCATGCAAGTTGTGCACTGTCCAAGTGTGTCTGGTCACAGGGTGGATAGAGGCTGAAATCTAGCACTTTTCAAACTCCAAAGTGTGAAGTGTGGTGTAGAACTGCCTTTTCTGGGAAGTAGCTACAACTTTTTCTTCTCTGAAAATATTGTCAGCTTGCCAAGCCATGTGCTTGAAAAGCCATCTTTTTTATTTAAAGCAAACTAAGGCACTTATAAAAGCTATTGGTTGGGACCAGCCCTGTGGCCCAGTGGTTATGTTCGCGCATTCTGCTTCGGCCGCCCAGGGTTTCACTGGTTCGGATCCTGGGCGTGGACATGGCACTGCTCATCAAGCCATGCTGAGGTGGTGTCCCATGTAGCACAACCAGAGAACCTACAACTAGAATATACAACTATGTACTGCAGGGCTTTGGGGAGAAGAAGAAGAAGACTGGCAACAGATGTTAGCCCAGGTGTCAATCTTTAAGGAAAAAAAATGCTACTGGTTATCTTAGCTGGCTGACTGTCCAACATGGGGAAGCTGCAGATAGAATAAGTTAACGCACAGGGTAATACCTAGTCCAATTGGACTAAATGACTATGAAGGCCCGTTTCAATGGCAACATTCTGTGGATCTCTTTGATGGTTTTACAAAATGCCCCTCAAATTCTTTGACACTCTCTGCATTGCCAGGTGGCGTCTCTCTGCCCTCACCTTGAATCTGGGATCTGCGACTGCTTGACTAGTAGAATTCTGCAAAAGTGACACTGCACCAATTTCCAGGCCCAGATCTTAAGAAACTGGCAACTTCCACTTCCTGTTTCTTGGGACACTCCTTCTTGGAACCCAGCCACCACCCTATGAGGAAGCCTAAACTACTTTGTGGAGAGACACATATGGAGAAAATCCAACACTCATCACCAAGTGAGTGAACTATCTTGGCAGCGGAGACTCCTGCTCCAGCGAAGATGAGCTGTCCTAGCCAAGGCCGGCCCAAATCGCAGCTTGATGAGTAAAGTAAACAATTGTTGTTGTTTTAAGCCGCTGTGGTCTTAGGGTGATTTTCTTTAGCGGCAATAGATAACCAGAACCGTCTAATATAATGTTACCAGTGCTTCAAACTCTCCTTTCCACAATATGCCCCACACCAGCAGGGCACTGAAGGACCCCAATGCCGGGCCTTCTCTAAGGAGCCCTCAATTTTTCCTCACATGTCACAGGCAATGGCCTTCGTACTTCATCTCCTCTCCCACTCCCCAATTAGGATAAAAATCTCTATCATATAAAGATGCTAAGACCCAGCCTCTGCACCCTCACTGTTTGGACTTCTTGGGGAATCATAAGTTTCTCTGAGCCACACTCTGGACCCTTCCACCCACTCTCCAGGGGCTCCTGATTTGTGCTGGGCTAGCGGCGTGTAGCTTTGGTGTGCTGGCTTCAAGGGCCAAGATAGGAGCGCAGCGTACTTGATCCAGTAATTTGCTGACCACGATGGCTCTTGAACTTGCTATAAGCTTAAGAGGGAGCATACAAGCTAGGCAAAGGGGTCAGAGAAAGCAGAGGAGAAACCATGCTCGGACCCTGCCTCTGTCTGCAGTCGCTCCATCACAGATCAAATCTGCCTGCACTTACTGGGAAGGAAATGGGTTTCTCCGCAAGGCCTTCCTCAGGTCTGAGTCTCGGTCTGTCAAACTGCCCTCCTCCTTCCATTACCGCCCCCACCCCCCACACCTTCATTTCGGGAACGAAATAGTTAAGACTCCTGCCCTTCAGGGCCTGGGAGGGGGCGGCAGCTCTGCGCTTTCTAGAGGCTGCCTCCTAGGAGGGCTGGAAGGTTAGGACGTCCTTGCAGTCCTAGAGTGAAGTAGAGGGTCTGGGAGCTTAGGGAGGAGAAGGGGAGGACAGACGGGAGGCGTGTTCCCCCGGAGTTTTCTTTTTCTTGAGAGCTCGCGCGCGCGGGCGGGCGCGTACAGTCATCTCTGGTCTGGCGATTGTGGACAGGAGGTGGAGAGGCTCCATCCCACCCGGTGGCCGGACGCTGGAGGCTCGGGGAGACCTCCCGGGAGAAGCCGTGCCCAGGAAGTTTTCCCAAGCGGAGGCAGCTGTGCAGCCGGGGCCGCCGCCTAACCGGAGCCCGGGACACGCGCCACCCACCCTCGCCGGCTCCGCTTCCTCTCGCCCCGGCGCCGCGCGCGGACCGAGCAGCTGTCTGCGCCCGCCCAGCTCCACGGTCGGTGCAACTCTTTCCTCTCGGGGACCCGAGCGGGGGTGGGAGAGACGCCGCCTGGGCCCCTCGGTTGGGAGGAACGGCGAGCCGGAAGCGTTCTCGCCCAGCGCCCTGCGTCTTAGGGACCCTCCGCACAGGAGCTGGCACCCACCTGCCCAAGGGCGCGTGGCGCGGCGGGCGCCTTCCTGGGAGGGGTGCGCTCGGGAAATATTTGGGATTTGGGGAACTGATCAAAAACCCCTCAGCTTCCCCAGGCGGGATTCGGATTTTTAGTTCGAGGAAAACCAACAGTTCTCCCTGGGTCTCCCTTTTTCCCAAGGCATGAACGAACTTTGTGGAACATCACGCCCTCATCGCTGGCTCCAAAGCCTGCTTGTGAAGTTTGTCCCGCAGCTTTTGCTTACTTACCCGCTTTTCCTCCCCGCACACCTCGGGTATGCCAAGGGTAGCCAAGGGCACTCGGTGTGAGGGACCGATGTGTTTTGGAAAACCCCCAGCGCAGCTAGTTTGGAAACCTGCCTGTGGAGGTCTGGGCGTTTGTTCTGGGCTCTCCTTTAAAGGACACTTGTTGCCTTTCACGTGCGGAAAACAAGGACTGTTTCTAGATAATCAGCCTCTGTTTACACCATCCTAATGGCGTTCAGGGATGGAGTTGGCGGTGGAGGGGGTGGGGTGGGAGGCATAGTAAACTCAGGCGTTGTCAGTAAGGAGAGCTGCTAATTTCTTACCCAGCAAGCAAAACCCGTGGAAAACTTGTAAAAAAGTTCCTGGTTTATTTGTGTGTGTGTTTGTGTGTGTGTGTTTTCTCCTTTTGTAGATGTGTATGGCTTTTCCACCTTCCCACTCCCTCTGTTTTAAGTGTTAACTAATTGAGAAACACCATCTCATGTAAATTACCTGCTCTAAACTCAAGCCATTTCGGTAAGGTTGGAATTTCCAAATTACTAATTACGGGTGAACTTTGATCCTGAGAGTCCAAGATGTCAGATGGTTAAAGTGTAAGCATAAGGGTTCAGTCCTCTTCCTTAATCGTAGCTTTTGAACTCTAGCAAATTCTTAGACCCCCAGACGTGAAGAATGCTGAATCTATAAACCGTGTCCTTCGGGTCTGAACCTGAGATGCTTCACTAGAGTTAGACTGATTATGACTGATGATTCAGAGCACAACATGGCTTAGATCCATGGAAATAAGCTACAGACGCATCCCTGGAGGAACGTGCAGTTGAGACGGTTCTTTTGTTTGGTTCTGTACTTTTCACCCAGTGATGTGGTATCCACATGCTTTTGCCAAGTATCCGTTAGCTCTGCAGTGTAATGCGTGTAGAGAGCTGACGGAGATGTCATCAGAAGTGATTTCTGTGGTGGTGTCATTGTTGGAGGAGGGAGGAAAGTGGTTTCAATGGTAGCTAGCTCACACTTTGATAAGAACCCACAGCCTTGGCCGCCTTAGCTCCTGCGGTTATCAGTGGACCAGGCAAACAACAGGCAAATGTGCAAACACCAGTGGAACTTTTCATGAGTGGCATAATACCCATGTTAGCCAGGTCAGTTTACTAGCTATCCTCCTAGCGGATTCTAGTGGGCAAAGAGCCATTCCATTTCTGGGATGGGCCTTCCCCCTATCTTATTTATAAGAAAACTACTGCTGAAGGGTCTGCTTCGAATGGGAAACTGGGAGGCTTTCAACACAAGAAATTGAAGGATTTCTTTTCTCCCGTATCTATGATCTAAAGAGAAGGGTGGCAAAATGCTTTCTTCTTAGAGTCCTGGTCTCCACTGTGGAATGGAAATAGTGGCGTTTTGTAGATCTGTCAATATTTGGTCAGATACTCACTCTAAACTGTAAGAAGCAGGAAAAAACTGCCAACTACTTATCATTAAGTCTGGACAGAACTGACAGGTATGTAGTATGCCCCTAGCATAGAAAAATTGATATTTTTATCATTTAATTAAAGTGAGTTAAGTCCTATAAGCAAAGTAAAGTGGGGCATTATATCTGCCCTGCCACTTCTTGGCCGTGAAAACTTGACTAACTTCTTTAAGACTCAGTTTCCTTATGAGTAGAATGGGAATATTGCCCCTGCCTAATTAGAGTTGTAAAGCTCAAGTCAGACCACAAATACAGATATAATAGGTTACTACTATACATAAAATATTATTATTTCCGGTTCCTGGGACAAATCTCTGAGGAAGGCAAAAGCATGTGGTATTTGTACCTTATATTTCCTTTAGACCTTCTAGGCAACTTGAATAAATCTTGTTTCATCCACATTTTGACTAACCCTAAGCTTTATTGATTTCCCAAGGTAACTGTCAAAAGTCCAAAAAGTTGTTAACACCAACCACAAATAGAGTCAGTAAAAGGACACGATTTTTAAAAATTAAATTGCGACCTGGGTGTATACGTTGTAGACACACAGCACTGCAGAAATGAGCTTGTGCCTTTCATTTAAAGATTCATAAAAACTCACAGAAAAGAAAATAGACAAAATATCAAAATGGGAGGAGCCATTTTTATTTACCTTTGATTATTGTGTTGCCACCAACCTCACCCATTTTCCCAACCTCTTTTCTTTAAGGATTAAAGTAGAAACCTAGACTTCTTGGGCAAGAAAGACCACTTGCTCTCTGCAAGTGACTAAAACAAAAACAAGCAAAACATCTAAATTGTCTTTTGAAAATATCTAACCACCCTCCTGAGTCTATTGCTCCATCAAACCTCTGGAGATATCATTAAAACATTTTAAGTGCTAGCAAAGTCTGAGAATGAGAGGCAGTGTGGTCTAGTGGTTAGGAGCTCAGGCTGGGAGGCAGACTAACCTGCCTCTGAATCACCAGCATTGCTACGCCACCTGTGGCCTTGACAAGCTACTTGAGCTTCCTGAGCCTGTGTGTCCCTATGTTTATACTGGAACTGTGTATCTGCTTTGCAGGTACGTGCATATCATGGTATGGATTAGATGGCATCATGCATGTGAAGTGCTCGGCACAGTGACTGGTCTTACTAACTGTAGCTATATAGGATGTTTGAAAGAGAGCGTAGGATGGAGATCCCTTAGAAAACCCAAAAGTACGCTCGGCCTGGAAAAGTCCATTACTCCCAGTATCACTCATTAGCAAATGTTGTGATGATAATTTCTTTGGAGTGGAAAAGCAAAAATCTCCTGTCAGAAGATGTAGCTTGTACACATTAATCATCAAGGTTTTCAATAAAATAAATATTTTATGTTTATCTACTGTATCATTTTTAATTGAAACTAAGATTGTTAAATGTATTGATGGTGTTAACCAGAGTTCTGATTTTCAGTTAACGTTTTGTAGCGCTTTACATGGCTGCCTGGGCTGCATTTTATTCCCATGTTCGTTATTTACCATGTGCAAAACAGCACACATTTTGGAATATTGAATTGTTAGTTCAGATTTGGTGATTTTCTGCCTTAATACTGTGTGTTACATATTACACAGTATTACATACCTTAATACTTTTACTCAGCATATAATGCATTTTCTCTTCCATTGATAAATACAATTTTCTATCTCTACGCTTCAAGATTTTTGTAATTCGGGTTCTTATCAGCCTAGGTGGGATAGAGAGAAAACTTTTTATCTACCACTTGAATCAAAAATTGACATATTATGTTACAATCTGCATATAATCTCTATTATATATATAGATTATATTATAATCTAGATATAAGACATACCTGTGGATAGAGATGAGAGAGAGATAGAGATAGAGAGATAACTTGCCCCAGTAGAGCTTTGGTCTTTTCTGGTTTTGTTCTGCCATGGGGTAACCTGACACAGATATAGCTTATCTAATTACCAAATATATCCTGCTTTTTCATTAAAGCAGTAAATTATCATTGACTATAATCTTATTGGCAGTTGGATTTTGTAACCAAAATTATTTTTCGTCTTTTCTTTTTCCAGGTGAGAAAAAAAAAGTGGGGGTGTAAAAGCAACACAGTAAGAGACATTTCCTCAAATTTGCATCAAGATGGAGACCTTTTGCCTCAGGGTGTCCTTTTGGGTGGCGCTGGTTGGATGCGTGATCAGTGATAATCCTGAGAGCTACAGCACGAATCTGAGCACTCAGGTGGAGGATTTCACCGCTTTCCATGGGACGGAGCTCAGCTTCCTGGTTACCACTCATCGACCCACTAATTTGGCCCTCCCCAGCAATGGTTCAATGCACAACTATTGCCCACAGCAGACTAAGATTACTTCAGCTTTCAAATACATTAACACTGTGATATCTTGTACTATTTTCATCGTGGGAATGGTGGGGAATGCAACCCTGCTCAGGATCATTTACCAGAACAAGTGCATGAGGAATGGCCCCAACGCGCTGATAGCCAGCCTTGCCCTTGGAGACCTTATCTATGTGGTCATTGATCTCCCTATCAATGTATTTAAGGTAGGAAGTTACCACCAATGTATTTACAGGTTTGAACATATGCTCTGATTCCACAGTAAGAGAGTTGCTGCAGACTTTTCTGACCTTTGGAATTTTCATCTCTGTTTTTACTAAGAGCAATTTCTGCTATCTTAAAACCCAGTGGCATTTTAAAATTTTATCATTTGTTAAATGTTACACATTTTCTGACTTAATTGTTAACAAAATAGTATTTCAGGGGTGACTCTTCAAAGTCACTGTCTTCCATGAATCAGAGTCTCATGCCAGCCCTGAGCTTGCTGGGTGGATGGGCAGTCTTGGGAAGGTCACTGGATTTTTCTGAGATTCAATTTCTGGGGTGAGACCTACTGATCCCAAAAAGCACTTAAAATAAATCTATCTTCAGTTTCCGTTACCTTTTTAAAGTGATGCTGTTCAGAAGCCGGATATCCACAATAAGGCTTGAAATGAAAAGTACCTATTCTGTTTGGAACATCTGGATTAATGATTGAACCCAAAGGGTATCCTGGCTTCTCTCAGTTATCTGGGTGACTTAGAGATAATGGGGTCCACGTGGTAGCAGGCCGGTGCTGACCTCATTGAGCAGTATTACTAAAACCATGTAAAATAAGAATCCATTTACTATTGCCTCCTTCATTTCTTCAGTTTACATTTATGGAGTGCCACATAAGCCCACCCCAGAGTCAGGCAAGAAGGATCCAAGACAAATGAGACAAAAGTTGGTGCCTAAATGGGAGAGGACGATAACTAACCCACTGTTACTGTGATCACCTTGCTTTAGGGACTGTTAGTACTGAAACAAATGAAAGCCAAAAGGAAGTAGTTGTTCTATATTTGATTCAGTGGTTTGAGGGGAAAATTGCTGTAAGAATTCAGATGAACTAAAATTCAAGTGAAATTGCGTGATCTGTGCCAGATGTTGTCGAATGTCTTTATTCTAAGCCCAGGGAGAGCACTTTTCTCAGCCTGTGTTTTTTTCTTCTGTGAATTATCCATAAAAACAAAGCTGCTCTGAGAAATAGTATTCTGAAATATGACTTTAAATGGCAAATTTTGTCAGTTGAAGATACAATTAATTTTAAGTAGAACAGTAGCCTCTCAGTTTCAATAGATAAACTGTGGCAAAATTCTCCTAGCCTACCAGAAAAATCAGTGGTCTAGCAAGAAAGGTGAAACAATAATCAAAATTTTGAACATTACAAATAAAAAACATTTCAAAATTACTCCAACATACTGTTTATAAAATTGGGGGAATTAGACAACAAATAAGAAAAAAAATCACATACCATCTCTTTCACGGAATAGCACGAATACATGTGTTTTCTATTTGAACTTAAAGTGGGGCTTTTAGAACCAAGCTATGCTGCAAAATTGAAAATGTGTAATTAATTTAAAATGTTTAGCGTATGCTACAGAACTTTAATTTTTTCTTTTAAAAAGTTATTTTCTCCTTATGAAATATTATATGTCCTCAACACCGGACTTTCTCATTACATCTCTCTGCAATAGTAGGTTTGAAAATGTTGACATGACTCATTCAAAATTTGACTCTTCAGCAATCACAGTATAGAGTATTAAACGTTGATCGTTCATATTTATATACTAGTTAACCAACCCGTTATGGCTCAGAAGAATACAGTAACCATCTCTGAATTAATAATTCCCATTTGACTACATGCAAAGCAGCTTCATGGCAAATCAATATTTGTAACTCCTGAGAAGGAGACTTGGTTTATCTCTTTGAGGTGCTACCTGCCAATTGCCAAACTAAACTTCATTTCTATTCTCTAGCAACATTTTAAGTCAGATTATCTGGAATATCTCCAAATCCGGTGAAAATTCAAATAAAACTTTGTTTTACATTCAGATAACAATGGATAAAAGTTGACACATCCTTATTTGACTATATGATTCTTCCCTCTTGGGAATCCAATACTTTATATGTCTTATTGTAGTTCTAAATAATATGGGCAGTTTGACTTGTTTTTACATTTCAGGAGTCATTTGTGTAATTCCTGTTTTTCTAAAACTCATAATGAGTCATTTAACCAACAGTAATTTTAGAAAGTAAACCTTTTGGGTTAAAAAAAATATTCTAGTCCTTTCGATCTTCTTCCAGAGGAAAAGGGAAAGGCATTGGAATGAGCTAAAAAGCCTTGGAATATTTAGGGGTTATTTCTACTTCCTTCTGTCAATCCTCTTCTCTAGGTTAGGAGACCATAAGATGTTGCTGTTTCTCTGATTTCTGCCCAGGATAGTCAAGAGAAATCCTTCCAACAATGTGAGCTCCAGGCCCTCATGCCTTTTCTCCACAGCTGCCTCCTGCTATAAGAGTCTGATGCTTTGAGTCTCACACGTCAGACCTGTGGATTCCTCTGACCATGTCAAGCTCGGTAGCAGCTGTCCATCTCGCTTTACCATTATGTTTTAGGTACCTATAAAAACAATGCATAGTCTTGGAGAACATTCTATTAAAGGGATACATGAAGCTTCTTTATCTCTCCTACAATAAGAAGAATTAGGTTGAAAAAAAAATGAAAGTATCTGCTATGCTCTTCAAAGAAAGATAAGCTTTCAAATCACACAGGTCATTGTGTTTAACAATTCCATCAGTTGCTGTTATACTCAGTTCTAAGGTGTCTCCAGACACAGAGCATTGCATTGAGACGCATCAGAGTCAGCATATGTGGAAGTAGGCAGTGTGAAGATTGTATCTTGGGGCAAGCTGGACTTGCTGATTAGACTGTAGTAATGTTACAAGAAAAAGGAGAGCGCCTGATAAAGTGTTCTTTCTATTCACATTTTATTCCCTTTCTTTCACTTTGAAAGAGATTGTACTGAGACTGTTTCATATCTCAACGTGATGTAAAACACAACTGAAAAGCAGCGCAGCAAGGACCAGAGAGCTAGGCGGTTTCTAATCTCTCATTATCCTGTGCAGCTAGCGCTAGGCGGCTCTGGATCGTCTGTGGGCATGGAAGAGAGGGTCACTCCACACCTGAATTTCCAAAAGTTTCCTAATTGATCCCCATATCTTCAGGATTTCTTCTGCCAGCCTGTACTGGACTTTGCTTCTACTTACTATCACTTTGCTCAGAAGCACCCAGGAGCTCCCATGTTGAGTAGTCAAAGTCCTCCCCACTCAGCCATACTTTACCTAATTCTTAGCAATTCCCAACATGCATGCACAGCTCTTGTCGGAATGCCATCACTACCCCTAAGTAACATTCTGTGCCCTAAATAACATTCTCAGAGAGGCTAAATATATCACCATATTGCTGCTGCTGAAGCATTTACAGATCCCAAATTGAAAAATGAGTTAGGTCTGGAGTCATAGTCACTGCACAGAGAAGAAATGAACCAAAAAGTGGAGAAGAACTCCTTTGGCCCTTGCTTACACTTATACACACACACACACATACACACACACACACTCTCCCTGGTGATAAAATCAGAGAGTCTGAGACAGTCTAAGGCAGAAGGAACCAAAGGAAGCAAATGAATGCCAATTACCTTCTTGGTTTTCAAGCCTACAAGGGCCTTGCAAATGGCAGTGTTGAAGAATAGCTGTTACTGAGTTTATCAAAGGATTACTCTATCTAATTTTTAATCGCAAAAAACATAATATCACTCATTGCAAGAGAAGACTGACAAAACGTGAGAGAGGAAGGGAAAGGAGTTAGTAGACTCTTTCAAAAATATACACACTTATAACGTAAACTGATGATGGATTCAGTTTGTCAAGAAATTACATTATCTGATATCCTGAATTTTCAAGAAATGTAAAAACTTAGCCAAGTAAATTAATCTATATATAAAATTTTACATTCATTACAATGGCAAAACAATTAAAACTTGTGTCTGTGTTTAGGGACCAAAAATAACCCCCAATTACTAAATGCCAATATTGATTAGAAGTATAGTTTTTAGTAATTATATTCTTTAGTGATTTGTGAGATTATGTTTATCCCATGAAGTGTTGTCTATGGGGAGATGGGTTATAAGTGGAGTAGAGTGGAAACCCTAAAAGTGATGTGTGTGCGTGGGTAGGCCAAAGCTTTGCACCAGGTGCTTTCAGGATAACAGCCAACCCATCTGTGCACACAGATATGCCCATCAACCACTGTTCCTCAGCCTCTTAAGTAGAAACAGGAATGTGGGGAAATGTACGTATGAGAGAAGTAGAGTAGAGAGGATTAAAATGGTGGCCATGGGAAGAGGGATGAAGTTGATTCCAATGACTTGGCATAGAAATCTCTGACATGCATAAGCGGGGAGCTGAAACCAGTGATGTCATAGATAATACTGCAGGTGAATAATGTTTTCATTTAGCGTGTGGTGTAAATTGGATCTTTGAGAACAAGCAAAACAGCCGGTGACAGAATCCAGTAACTGATTGTTGTACTGAGTTGGTCCACTCTAAGCAACCACCTCTTTTTGAGAACAACAATGAAAAATAAACAAATACAATTTCTGTATGAAATTATCAGGAATATTTTGCAATGGAAAGTCAAGACTCCCATATGTTGCTCTGGCAGAGGATCTGAGCAATGTGGAAACCAGAGTCACACAGAGCCAGTTATCTCCATATTCACGCGGCCGTTGACATCTCATGCAACTGGGCTCCCTCCTGTTGGGGTAGCCATACAAAAGCTGTTTGCCAACACGTCAAATCACCGAGGCAAATTCTGTCTCAAAAATAAATTGCCACAGCTTATAGATTGTATGCCTCAAAAGTAGTAGTTGTTCAATAAATGCTTATTGATATGATTTGATTTGACTAGGGTCTTTACTGTAAAATTAACTTCTAATCAGATTTCTCTGAGACCTTCAAATTAAAATATTGATGATGGTGATGATGATGATTTATCAGAGAGAGTCTTCATTTATGGACAAGGCACAGGATATTATCTATGGTCTGCGCATACTATTTCCCCAAATTGATCAAATTCTCACCAAACTGCATACATGATAATGGTGTTGTTTTCCTTTTACTCATCATCAAGCAAATAAAAACAGACCTTTCTCCTTTTCTCCAATAAGAGTGCTATAATCATAAAATTAGGCAGAGAAACTGTATTCCCTGAATTTTAAAAGAGAAAATGTGTCCCTTGACCAAGATCTCCCCCCTTGTTGGTGATTGCCTCCCAGCTACAGGCCCCCTGACCCTCCCTGCTCTCCAGGCTCCTCTCTCTGCAAGCTTTCCCTCTCCTGTTGACTCTAGCTAAGCTGGCCCCTCTGAGAATACCAAGGTGATCTTTCTACCTGGAATATTTCCCCTCATGCCTCCGCTGGCTTATTCCACTTCAGTCTTCAGATCTCAGCTTAAACATCTCTCTGTTTGGCAAGTGTCTGTGACCCAGACTGGGTTAGTGCCTTTCTCCGGTGCTCCCACGACATCCTCTATTAACTCTGTAATAGTAGTTAACACGCACTGGGTTGTATTTGCCCATTCACTTGCCTGTCTGCCCCACTAGACTGCAAGTTCCTTGAGGCAAGCTGCCATCATTCTCATTCTTCATTGGCACTCCAGCATCCAGCACTGTGCCCAGCTTAAAAAATACTTGATGAATGAATAAAATAAGAAAATGTACTGTATTTGCCTCTATAACAATGTTTTTCTCCCATGCAATTCCAGATCTAAAGGCAGACTTGCTTTCTGAATTAGCTGATTTTGTACTTTTTCTCTGCAAACCAGGAGTGTCTCAGGGTCCTGAGAGAAATGTATGCAAAGCAGAGCAACACACAACAATATGATGATTTTCCCCCTTTCTCTGTCTTTAGTGGTCAAGAGTTCTTTTCCTATGATTTAGGCATTATGTTAATTTCCCCTTCCTCTAGTATATATAACCAATTGAAGAGTCTCTTTTGAAGATTTCTATGCAATATGCATTCTTTGAGCATGGTTGTAATTGTGGTTTCAATTGAAATGTTAAACCTACGAGTGATTTGGGATATCAAAATGAATTTTCATATCCCAAAAGGTTTTATTTGCTCTTTAGAGAACAGGAAATAGGTTGATTTTCTGGTATTGCTAAGACACACGCATATTGCAAAGGTTCATTATGCTAACTAGCTGACTTAAGAATATATGTCCATATAGAATGACAGAGTGATAAATTTATTACCCAATTTGCTGTTTGTTATGAGGAAGTTGCTGTCTGGAAAGGCTTCAGAACCCTCTCCAACTCTACCTCCCCTTCTGACTTTTCGTTTCCTGTGTCTGGGAACCTCATTGCTTTCTCTCATGGTCATGTTAAGTAATTATTCTCATGTGAGGTTACTCTGCTAACCCTCAGCATTTGGCTCACAGCACAGTAATTCCCATTTCAGTGATGGGGGATGGAAACCGTCCATAACTGCGAGCTTGTTCCCATGGCTGAGGAGGGAGAGATGGTTTCAGTCTTGTTCTCATTAGGAAGGTGCTGAGATGTAGAAAGCATCATGGCTGATGACATTCCTCCATCAAACAGTTCAGCTCACGGCAGAGATTGCTGTAGTCTAAATTTAACATAAAATAGCGAGGCATAAAAGTTTTGCTTTTGAGAAGAACATTTCACAGGACACAGTGTGTGTGTGTGTATGTGTGTGTGTGTATGTAAACGTTGCACTGATTCCAGCATTCTGATCAATAAAGGCAGATGTTCTGGCTATTTTATTCTGAAATATCTCTCAAATACCTTTCTCTTATAAGTTGCTAGGATGTGAGTGTTATTTCTTTATCACACAACGTTTATACAGTTAGTATAAAGAGTGTGCAAACTAAAATGAAAGAGGATGAGAATCAAGTTTACTGTCTCTGAAGTTGATTCTAAGACGAGAGTGGTTAAATAAGGAATGTTCTAAGAAATTCTGTCAAAATAAATTTGATACACTGCCAGAAATTCTACAACTGCTTTCTGGATCCACCATCTTCTCTTGGGAGTTAGAATAATTGCTTTCTATAGCTACGGTTTTATTTTTAACTAGATCTGGTTTTCCTTGGAAAAACTTTCTTACATTATAAAGTGAATAGTTAAATTCAATAGTAGAACTGAATATCTCTCGGTGTTAATTTTTGGTAGTCTTGTTTTTAAATTCGAACATCAAAAATTTTACAAAACCACATACTCCAAAATATTTATTTAAATTGGAAAGGTTTGAAGTCCCCTATGTTTCTGGACTCAGGAAGGGAAAATCAAATGTGTCCTCAGAAAGATTTAATATTATGTTTGGATGGCAAATTTAGAGGTTACTTTTTAGAATTTAAACATCTCTAAGAGTTTCATTGACATTGTTGCCATCACAATTTTACAACAACTTATTTGGAGCCTAGTATCGATAATGGGAATTAGTCAAATCATGCTTCTCATAACACTTACCTCAAAGATGGGAGTCCTGTGATTTTAGATGAAATTTTATGCCAGAAGGTAATGGGGATGGCAGTTGATTGGCCATTTGGCTACTCAGTTACATCAGGTCTGTCTTCTCTAAGTGTTCTTTATTTATTCATTCAGTAAATATTTATAGAGCTCCTACTATATATCAGTCATTGGGGAAATAGCATTGAAGAAAAACAATCAGCCTTGCCCTCGTGGAGCTTACATTCTAATAGAAGAATAGGACAGTAAGCAAGTTAAGTAGGTAAACAGATAGTATGTGAGAGAAGTGCTAAAAAAAACGTAAAATGGAGAAAAGAAATAGAAAGAAGGGGGAGAAGATATTAATTTGAGAGTGGATGGCTGAAGAAGGCCTCCATACAAGGTGACAATTGAATAAAAACCTAAAACTTAAAAGGAGCAAAGCATACCGCTATTGAAGGTAAAAGCATTCCAGCTAGAGGAAATGGCAAGTGCAAAGGCCCTGCAGCAGGAATGTGCCTGGAAGGTTAAAGGAACGGCAGGAGGCCATGGTGGTTGTGTGGAAGGAAGAAGATAGTAATAGATGAGGTCACAGGGATATGGGGGTGAGGAAGGTACAGGGGGAAGCAGATAACATAAGGCCTAGTAGTAGGGAGACCATCCACTTTATTGTCCAAACTAGAATACTTTGAAAGTGAAAGGAGACACTGTCAATAATTGCATCTGGACAATAGGCATAAACCAACACTGTCATAGAAAAACCAGGAAATGTGTACACCTTTATTAAGTCTTTAGCTTGTTTCTTTGAGTGAGATAGAAAGATTTTAGAAGGTTATTAGCAGATGAATGACATGATCTGGTTTACGTTTTAACAAGAACATTCTGGCTACCGTATTGAGGAGCATTTCCTGAATCAATGAAGGAAAACTATGCAATCTTAAAATGTTATGTATACCAATATGTAACTGAGAATAATACTATCTAAAGCTTCAGTAGTGTTTACTCTGTGCCAAGCTAACTCATTTGATCCTCACAACAAATTTCTGATGACCTACTGTTACCTGAAAATGAGGAAACTGAGGCACAGTGTTTAAGGATTTCCTCAAGGCAACACAGCAAGCAAGTGGCACAGCCAGGATTTGGATCCCGTCTGATCCCAGAGGCCATGCTGTTAGCTAAGCTGCCACACTCTTCTCTTCTATATACCTCATAAGGCAAACTCTGTAGTCATCAAAATGTCATCCCTAGTACAGAAATATATTTTCAAAGAGAAAGTGATCCCCTTTTCTTTCTTCCGGTAAACCCAACAGCTTCTTTAGTTGCTTATTTAAGGCAGAAGTAACACGTTATAAAGGAAGATGTGTTCAATACAGAGATTGCTCTCCAGCACAGCATTTATGCTGTAAGCCCTGCAGATTGCATTGGAACAGCTGGGAAACAGATTTTTGTATTCTATACCCATTGTTATGTTGGTGAGGTCAATTGACAGGAAGGAGCTGGAAGATAAGAAAATATCCTGAAAAGAAAGGTTGAGTTCATTGATGGAACAATTCCCTGGACAGATAGATCTGCTCATCTGCTCATAGGAACACTTTTTGCCAAACTAGTGTCTCATCCAGTTATCTCTGGAAAGGCTAGGCAATTTGTCTGTGGACATCAGACAGAAAAATGAGCGTCTATGGCTAGCTCATAGTTACAGTTGGAGAGGAAGTTTACTGATCAGTTTACTGATCAGATAAAGAAATTCTGCAGAATGTCTGCACACAAAAAAAACACTCTGACCGCTGTGAACTTTTAGCTTAGTTTCACAAAATAAAAATGTTTAGAACACTTCAAAGTTTCTCTTTTAAAATGCTGTCGCTTATATCATAAATGCTGTGTTTCTCTGCATATTTCCATTGTTACCACACATTTAATTTTCTTATAGAAGCTAAATCTATGAAAATTAGGGTGATATTACATTATTTAAGAGCCTAATACTTAATAAGCTTTTAAACATTTTATTCAAATATCATATACACGGAGAAAAATGTACATAAATGTCAGCTCTGAATTTTCACCAAATGAATGCTTCTGTGTCACCAGGATCAAGAAACAACATTACCTGCACCCAGAAGTCCCTCAGTCACCAACTACCCTAACTCCCAAGGCACCCACTTTCCTGACTTCTAAAGGCATGCATTGGTCCACCTAATTTTGTGTTACGTATAAATGGAATCATATGATATATATTCTTTCTGTCTGGCTTCTTTTGCTCAACATTACGTTTGTAAGAGAAATCCATGTTGCTATGTTTAGTTGTAGCTCATTCATTCTCATTATTGTATAGCACTTCACTGTCTAAATATGCCACTATTTATCCATTCTACTGTAGGTAGGCTTTTAAATAGTTTCTAGTTTTGAGCTAATGTGAATAGTGCATCTGTGGACATTCTCATATGCATCTTTGTGCATATATGTGCTGAAAATGTATATATACACATATATATAAAACCTACGTTAGTATACATAAAAATGTATATGTAGTATTTATATATCAACATATATACCTATATACTAAATATATACTTTTAATATAAATATTGATCATAATCATTTTATATTTTAATCAGTAATTATGGAGAACTATACCAGGGCATGGTACAATATTAGGAACTAGGCAGAGTTGCCTCGACAGAATTCCTTTCTACTTCTAAAAGCTCTAAAGACCTGTGTGGCCTATGTATAAACTTTGTTCATTATAATTCTTCCTTGCCTTTCAAGAAGATCTATTATCTGCCTCCATAAGGGATAATCCCCAAATCAACTCACACATTTACTAAGTACCTATAAAAAATAACAAATCCAGGAGCTGTGCCTTCAAGTGGCTTACATTCTATTTGAGGATACAAGCATATATTCAGTCAAGTTAGCCTGAATGCCAGGGGAATTTTATACTCCAGTGTTTTGTTGAAATTTTTGAGGCCACTGAACACACACACAAAAATAACATTTTGAATGTGAAACACCTATTAACCTTTTCTTTAAAAACAGAAAAACTGTCATCTCTCCTTCTCCCAAAATAATATATACAGCTAAAAGAAATCTCAAGAGATACAGAAATAAAATTAGATTTTCGCATTTTCCATTGCTGCTATAGTAAATGGTTATTTATTTTAAAACACAGCATGAAACAGATTGGGAAGCACTGATCACAGACAGCAAATGTTATGAGAGTTAAAGTTGGATTGGTGAAATTTTCCAGGCAATCTCTGAGCTTATTTTTGTTAAGCGAGATATCTTGGGTGTACCAGGTCCTAGGTAAAATTTGGAGGTTTAGTTTAATCTGGTTACTACATTATACTAAGACAAGATTGGTAAGGGAGGGTTGTCATAGAAATTTACCAGATTGTAGTACTTGAAGACAGATCTAAAAGAAAATCTCTCAATATCAATAACAAAATTTGCATTGCAGCATCTCTAAAACATTTTATTTATCAAAACCGCTAACTACGTTTTAAGTGGAACTAACAATGCAAATAATACATACTCCCAAGAAGGTATTCAGAACTGGGTGAAATGTGTGAGCACTGGGTTTTGCAATCTTCAGAAGATGCGTTTAAACTTAGATGATTTATTGAACCTTTTCCTGCTTTTCATTCTAAGGAAATAGTTAGCTTCACCATAATATTTTCATTGGTTTTATGGAATGACTTCAAAATTGCCTCGAGCTCTTGGGTCACCATAAAGGAGGAGAAGTAAATCTGGAAATAGTAAGCACTAAGGTGATATTCTGGGGCCTAATTTGCAAGCACTGAGTGCTCATCTCTTCTGCTCTCTTCTGTCTGATTCTTTGACCCAGGGGTGGGCAAACTACAGCCTGCAAGCTAAATCTAGTACTGAAGGCTGTTTTTATAAATAAAGTTTTATTGGAACATGGCCATACCCATTGCGTACGTGAGTAGTTTCGACAGACACCATATGGTCCTCAAAGCCTAAAATATTTAGTATGTAGCCATTTACTGAAAAAGTTTGTCAACCCCAGTGACATCTCAGCAACTGCTCTGCCCCACCTTTCATCCTTGCCTCTCATTATCCTCCATTTTGCCCCATAGGAGACCAAAGCTCAAGATCTGAACTTCAAAAATATGACTAAGGCTTCATAACCTTAGATATTTTAAGTGGCTTATGCCCCAACCTCAAAAAAGTAAATGAGCATAATCCCAAGAAATCAAAATATGTTTCCTTTTTCTCTCTCTTTTTTTTAGTGAGGAAGATTGACCCTAAGCTAACATCTGTAGCAATCTTCCTCTATTTTGTATGTGGGACACCACCACAGCATAGCTTGATGAGCAGTGCATAGGTCCATGCCTGGGATCTGAACCTATGAACCCCAGGCTATGAGGCAGCATGCTCAAATTTAACCACTATGCCACCAGGCCAGCACCAAAATATGTTTCTTTTTAAAAAGGGCTTGCCAGTGACCTTGACTAAATCACTTGATCTCTCAAGTCATTATCTTTATATGATAAAATAAATAATGAAGAGCCCATCTCATGGAGCCCCATTAGGCATAATCACAGAATAGACCTGTTTCTGAGGTGACTGCTGACATCAACTAGAAGAACAACCAAGGCCTATTTTTTCCCCCATTTATGTTAGTGAACATCAGAACTTTGGTCTCAGTAAGAATCTTAGCCACCAGGGATCCTTGAAACCTGTTGAACAAATCATGCATTTTCTGATCAGAACTGAACAACTTTTAAACTCTTTGCCGTGCACTCAGAGATGTTCATTACATTGTCTTTCAAGTAGCGTAGCATGAAACCAGGTAGCCAGATCTTTGGGCAGCCATTCATGTTTCAGTGAAGAAAAAGAAGAAAGTAAAGAAGACTTTTCCATTTATTTTAGGGAAGTTCCATACTAAAAGATAGCGGTACTCTAAAGATCTTAAAGATAAAAACTTTACATACTTGAAATTATTTGACCAGTAAATCACCACACTTGCTATTTCTTTGGATAGACTAATTAAATTATATGGTTGTAACTAAAAATAGATGAATTTTCTCACCTCTATGCTCTAAAATTCAAGGAATATTTCTTTGATAATAGACAGAAAAGCCATGTCACAGACAAGGGGGAAAGGTAGGGGAAGGGATAAGAAACACCCCATGTTCCTTTTTTTAACACTGTGTGTATGTGTGGATGTATACATGTAATTTTGTGGCACAGATATTCTCTAAATACATCAGATCTTTCTAAAATGTTGGGGGAAAGAGAAGGAACTACAGGGGATAAAGGAAAGAAGATAGAGTTGGGTGATGGAGCTCAGTCCTTGGGACTCAACTCTTAGACGCTGTGTAATTCAGCAGGCACACAGAGGACAGTTCATATATATTTGAGGAAGGGAAGAAGGAGAGAGGGAGGGAGCATAGACTCTCAGAATGTGAGGAGTCAAGAACCAGAACATTGAGCTATTGACAATTTTACAGAGGCATTAATTCAAATTGATCCTGCTTGTAGGACAATATGATAAAGACAAACTCAGCTGATGGACCAGAGTCCCCCTCTACTGTGGTCTTGAAATTCTTTACTCGTTTGCAGTAACTAATGAACTAAGTGGTAAACATTTAGTTTGCGGAAATGGCCCAGAAGAGAAAGCTGGTACTAGAATTGAAGATGTCTAATAAAGTGTTATTTCTTAGCAAGAAATTTGGGATAAATGAATGAATGGAGAAAAGTAAGTGCCTTAGGACTCAGTATTTGTCATTCAGTCACTTTTAGGTTCTATGATCCTCAGTGCCTCCACACATTCTGTTCAGATTACCTCTTCTCTGCTAAAGGCATCCATGACCCATGACTAATGGTTAAGATGGCAAATTTTATGTTATGTATGTTTTACCACAATTAAAAATTGCAAAAAAGTTTCATAAGAACTATGGACTTACATAAAAATGTAAAACTAAAAAACTTTAGGGACAAAAAGAAATCTTTGCCATATAGGACTAAGTAAAAAGTTCTTAGACTCAACACCAAAAGCACAAGCCATAAAAGAAAGAATTGATAAATTGTGCCTTATCAATTGATAAACTGATAAATCAAGATTTAAAACTTTTACCCTGCAAAGGACCCTCTTAAGAGGATGAAAAGACAAGCTACAGACTAGGAGAAAATATTTGTAATCAACAGGTCCAACAAAGGACTAGTATCTAGAATATAGAAAACCTCAAAACTCAACAGCATAAAAATAAACAATCCAAATAGAAACTAAGTAGAAGATATGAACAGAAATTTTACTGAAAACGATATATGGTTGACCATAAGCACATGAAAAGACATTCAACATCATTAGCCATTCGGGAAATGCAAATTGAAACCACAGTGAGATATCACTACACACTGAAATAAAAAAAGAATGACAGCATCTAATGCTGGGAAGGATGAGGAAAAACTGAATCATTCATACATTGCTGGTGAGAATGGGAAATTGTAGAGCCACTCTAGAAGAGTGGAAGTTTATTATAAAACTAAACATGCACTTACCATAAGGCCCAGCAGTTGCACACTTGGTCATCTATTCCAAAGACATAAAAATGGTTCATGCAAAAAGCTGTCCGTGCATGTTCATAGTAGCTGTATTTGTGATAGCCAAAACTTGGAAACAACCCGGATGTACTTCAATGGGTTAGTGGTTAAACAAACCATGGTACATCCATTCTGTAGAATACTACTCAGCAATAAAAAGGAGCAAGCTATTGACGTACACAACAGCTTGGATGAATTGGAAAGGAATCATGCTGAGTGAAAAAAGCCAATCTCAAAAGATTACATACTATATGATTCCACTTCTATAACATTCTTGAAATGACAGAATTATAGAGATGGAGAACAGATTCATGGTTGCCTGGGGTTAAGGAAGGCAAGGAAGCGGGGAGGGGAATGTGATTATAAAAGGATATCATAAGGGATCCTGGTGGTATTAGACCTGTTCCATATCTTGACTGGTGGTGGATGTACAAATCTACACGTGGTAAAATTGCATGGAACTATAGAATATACACAAATGAGTATATGGAGCACTGAAGAAACATCAATATTATCGGTGGATAGTATCAACGTCAAAAAAAGGGATTGTACCATTTTGTACCATTTTACATTGCCACCAGTGTTATATGAGGGTTCCAATTTCTCCACATCCTCACCAACACTTACTATTTTCAGTCTTTTTCATTACAGACATTCTAATGATGCTTAATGGTATCTCATTGTGGTTTTAATTTGAATTTCTCTAATGACTAATTATGTTGAACATTTTTCATGTTCTTAGCTATTTGTGTATCTACTTTGGTGAAATGTCTATTTAAATCTTCTATACTATTAATTAGGTTATTTGTCTTTATATTCTTTAATTGTAGGAGTGCTTTATATATTCTGGACAGAAGTCCTTCATTAGATATATGATTTGCAAATATTTTTTTCCACTCTATGGATTTCTTTTCATTTTCTTAATGGTGTCTTTTGAAGAGCAAAATTTTTAAATTTTTATTAAATCCAAATTATCAAATTTTTCTTTTATGGATCATTTTTCTGGTGTCATATCTATGAAATCTTTGTCTAAGCCAAGATCACAAAAAAAATTATCCCATGTTTTCTTCTAATGGTTTTATAGTTTTAGCGCTTACATTAGATCTATAATCATTTATTAACTAATTGTTGGGTAGAATGTGAGGCAAGCACCTGAGTTCATTTTTTTCCTGGAAATATCCAATTGTTCCAACACCATTTGTTGAAAAGACTATCCTTTCCTCATTGAATTGCCTTGGCACCTTTGTCAAAACTCAATTGACAATAAATGTAAGGGTTTATTTCTGGACTTTCTTTTCTGTTCCAATGACCTGTGTGTCTATTGTTATGCCAGTACCATGCTGTCTTGGTTACCATAGTTTATAGTAAGTTTTTAAACAGGTACTGAAAATCGTACTTTGTTGTTTTGGGTTTTTTTTCAAAATTGGTCCTTTACATATCTATATAGATTTTAAGATCAACTTGTTAATTTCTTTGAATTTAGGTAGGGATTGTATTGACTCTTTAGATGAATTTGGAGAAAATTGTCATCTTAACAATATTCATTCTTCCAGTCCATGAACATTTATTTAGATCTTCTTTGATTTCTCTAGTACTTTGTAGCTTTCAGTGTACATGTCTTACACTTCTTTTGTTAAATTTTTCTCTAAGTATTTCATTGTTTTTGGATGCTATTTTGAATGGAATTGTCTCAGGTTCATTTTTGGATTTTTCATTGCTGGTATGGAGATGAAATTGATGTTTGTATATTGCTCTTATATCTTGTGACCTTGCTGAATTCCTCACTATTACTCTTGGACCATCAATTTTTGATGGTGAAGAACACAATGACTGTTAGAACAGTTTAGTGCCACTGTCCTGATTCATGTAAGGCACCAGCAGTTTTACCCATTGTAGTTTTTGCACCAGCAGTGCAAATGTCAACTGATGAAAAAGGCAGTCATCTCTTAGTGTCGTCTTGATCTTGCAGAACCCATGAAAGATTCTCAGGGGTCCTGAGGGGTCCACAGACAATACGTAGAGAACCACTGATCTAGATGATTTCTAAGCACCTGTCCAAGTCTGAAAAGCTATGATTCTTTAAGATAAATGTTGTTTACCAGATATGTCCCGATAACATTTGCTTAAATGGCTGATTTTCGTGGCGGTCAATATTTCTTGGATAATTGCTACATTTGGAACAATGTACCAGGTGCTTTGAGAGAGATGAAAAGGAAATAAAACCTTGACCCTAATCTCAAGGAAATGGTACAAGTCTCTCTGAGTATTCAAGTGTCATTGTAGGCTAATTACATTAGACGCCAAATTTGTATGTTTTTTTGTTCAAGGTAGCACTAAAAATAAACAAAATGCTTACAATGGAGATGCAACAAATATCAAATATCAAGACTAGAAGTAAAACTATGTTAAAATCTATCATTCTTGACTAGGACAAGTTAATATTATCTCATTTCCAAATGACTATAAGACATAAAATAATATCAACTAATTTTCAAAACTTTTAAAAGGTTAATTTTACATCGTTATTTATAACAGACTCGACTAGATGCTTAAAATAGCCACTTACCTACTAATTTTCCTTGCAATTTACATATAGTCAGAATTATATTTACAATATGATACTTATAGTTCACTGGACAAATTTACTATATATTTTAGCTTTTCCCTGGAGAGTAATAAAATACTGTTCATACATTTGAGGTAAATAAATAGTCTCAAAGCTTCAAACTATGGGATTTCACAGGTTCTGACATCCTTAATCTTTTTGTGTGGGAACAAAAAGAAAAAAGGACCAAAACACTCAGTGATGGGAAAAATAAAAGAGAAATTGGGAAAACAAAATTAATCATATAAAATGAAGAGAAGGATAGAGGTTAGGTTATGTTAGGGATAACTAGAGTTAATAATAGTTTCAAATAAACCAGTTACAGACTAGAGTTCTGATATGAAAAAAAAAATCATACAATTTAAGAGCTGGCAGGGAATTTAGAGATAATCTAGCTTTAGCCCAACATTTTTTATTTGGCAGAGAAGGGAACCAAGGCCCAGAGGTTTTCGACAGGGCTTGAGCTGGAAGCCAGGATTTCTAACTTCCCCTTCAGTATGTTCCATCCTTTCCTCTTCACATTAAATATAACTTTTGTGGCTTTAATACTCTCTATGGCACCCATAGCATTTCCCTAGAAGACAGCCAGGCTTCGAAAATTTTACTGGGTGAATTGTTGAAATGCACGTCACTCTTACGTGACATGTCCTAACATGACTGGTAACTCAGACATCTTGAGTATGTCTTCCTATTTCACGTTATGCCTCAGCTATTAGAAGTTGTGAAGTTTTATTTTCTAATGAACTTCTGTTATTAAATATTCAAAATTACCTCAACCTTATTGACTGTAACAGATCAGCATCAATTGTATTCTTTCTCCCCCTTCCCCCAGCCCCAAAAGACACATATGGCATCATTTTCTTCATGCTGTGTACCATATCTTGGTTAGGTCATTGTTTCCATCTACACACAGGATAATTGTGACCACATGATTTATGTTACAATGAAGAACTAACTCCAGTTCTTAAGATTTTGTACATTAAATCATGAAATACACTGCATGCTTTCAAATATCTGGTTTTCCCTTTTTCTTACTTATTACCACCTTCCTGGAAAGTTTTTCGGGGCCACTACCTAAATCTGTATGTGGAGATCTCTGCCAATTTGTTGTATTCTGCTTTGTTTTTGCCTGCTTCTTGCTTTTAAATAAGTACTAGCATGTACTACCACAGAGACTGCTGATTAAAATAAGCCATAAAACTTTTTCATTAGGCTTTGGGCCTGTGTGTCCAGATCAGAGCACTTATTTTCTGTAATTAACTGTTCTTGCACTTTGTTACAACGAAACATAAGGCTCCACTCATGACATGTGTGAAATCTTTTTTCCATTCAGGAAAAGCCAGGGTTCTGTCTTTCCAACACAAATCCTCTCTCCATTATGAATTAAATCTTAAAGTATTGGCACATACCTTTGGCACTAATCTGTGAAATGTTGATATTGAGTATTTCTAAATTTTCTGCTTTAAAGAAGTTTTATTCTTCTCCAGCCAATGATCTTTTGGTTTTATGCATGCAAAATAAGTAGAAGTCTCAAATCCCTTGCTTCTAAATTGGCATCTTTACAGCAAACAGAGTTATTGAAAAGAGACATTTCTTTTCATCCCTGGCCTTCAGGTGACTAAGATTTTGGGGATAATAAGCCCATATCTTGGGTGAACTATCTTTCCTCTAAGGAAAAAACCTTCATGTCTTGGGGACTCTGGTTTTAAAAAGTATTTTCCCCTCTTTTTTTTCTCTCCTCCACCTGGTTGTTATTAACATCTGCATATTCCAGATTCTAAAAAGTTAAGACCTCAGCAAAAACCGAAACACTGAATATTCCATAGTGAAAGATGTAGGCAGCAAGTAGTAGTAACAATCCCATGTTTTCCAGTCTAAGTGCAGAGGAGCAGGAGTAGTTGCTCAGAATCCATCTCTTACAGGAACTAACGTTTATGATGTACCATGCGCCAGGCCCTGTTCTAAGTGTTTTGCGTGGATGATTCATTTCATGCTCACATCAAACATATGGCATAGCTTCTCTTTTTATCTCCAGTTTTCCTTGAAGCACAGTTAACTGGTCTGAGTCATGCCAGGGCACAAAGCGCAGGGTCCAGGGCCTGTTCTCTTTGCCATGGTGCCACATGGCCTTCTCCTTCTGTTGAGCTCCCTCAGAGAGTTGCTTACAGCTTCTTTAGGAACTGTTATTGATGTTCATCTTCTAGGCAGTAATTTCCTTGAGAGTGGGGACTTTTGTGCTTGTGTGGTCTGCCAGCGCCCTGCACCTGGTGACCTGGATGATCCTCCTTTACAATCTCATTGGAAAAACAGGACCAAAAGTAGAAACTGATAACCATAGGCCATGCAAGTAGTTCATATTTCTGGATACTTAGTTCTGCTAAGCCTTTTCTTCTGTTTCACACAATTATCATCCAAAGTATCTACCATCACTATCTTCATTTTCTAGAGGAGGAAACTCAGAAGCAGTGAGGCTAACCAACATGCCAGGATCACACGGTCAGGAACATAGCTGAGCCCGGATTCAATCCAACCCAGGGAGTCCAGCTTCTGGGCCCACGCTCTGAACTACCATGGCAAGCCACTTGCTTTAACTAAAAAGGAGTGTTCCTCCATCCCCCCAGGTCACTGAAGGCACCCAGTGCCAGAGTCTAGAACATTTATGGAGTTCCTGCTCTGCTCTGCATTTGTAATACACTCCAGATTCTTGGGCAGGACAGGAGGCAAGAGGAGCCTCTGGAAGGGAAAAGTGTATGAATAGGGTAAAAGCCACGGGTTTTCTTTTATTTACTTCTATGAAAGCTCTGCCTCAATCCTGCAGCAATTAAAGCATAGTGGAAGAGCAAAATTCATTCTCAGTCACGCAAAGTGATTTATTTATTTTATCATATCCGATTTGAGATTTGCCCCAGCCAGAGAGAATGCTCTCATTAAAGGCCTGTCGTGGGCATCACAGGCTTTATAGTCTTCTCAGTCTGTGCTGTCAGAAGACGTTTTTGTTTACAGCTGATTCAACTGTGTGCTGATTTCTATATCCCAGCCTTTCTTCCAGCAAGAAAGAAAACCTCAGAACCCCACTTTTTGAAGATTGGCACCTGGTCCTTCATGTCCAATTACAAGAGACCTTACAATCATTCATGATGACAGGAAAAGAACATTTTATTTACTTTGGGGTTTTCAGCCATTACAGACTGTACTCTGTCCTTGTTTCTGTCTAGGATGGGTAGAGCGAGATGAAGGGGTGGAAGAGAATCCCTCAGCCTTACCCGAAGGGCTGGAAGAAAAGTTAGTTCAAAGAAAAATGTGCCACTGGTTTTATTCATTTCTCCAATTATTAAGATGCCATTATAATAAAAATAATGTCCAAGTAATGGCATTAAATGGCAGGGGATATTAACATCTGGAATGGATAAAGAGGGGTAAATTCATTTATATTATCCTTTTTTTCATTGTCGTGCATAAAGAGTACATCTCCATTTATGATTACAAATTATAGCAGTTCAAAATCACTAACATTTATGTAGTATACATTCAGTTTTCAGAATTCTTTCATATGCATTGTTCCATTGAGCCTCTCAGATGGCCGTTGTACCATTGTAGCAGGTATGAGAACCACCCCCATTTAACACATACAGGAATGAGACCTACAGTGGGTAAGTGGTACATGGTTGCTAACAGGTAAATCTTGGACTTGAACCTAAGTCTTATGAGTTCACAACCTAAGTTGAATTTAGGGAAAGAACAGCCATATTTTGTAGTGCCAAGCTGGTGAGGCCTGGGACGTTAGGCTACAAGTTTAGGGTCATGAATAACAATGAGGTCACCCGTATTGAATTATACTGTTATATACTGATGCCTTTAGGGACTACTAGGGTGAGAGGGTGATGGGCTACAGACTACATGACCCCAAACCATTATGACTTTTGATCTCTTATGTCTATATTATATACTATTTTCTGTTCCTCCTGAATTATCTGGCTGTCAGCTATCATTTTTTGTTGATCATGGTGCCTCTAGAGCAGTGATTCTCAAAGTGTGGTGGGTGGACCAGCAGCATCATGGTCACCTGGAAATTTGTTAGAAATACAAATTCTCAGGCTCCACCTCAAACCTACTAAATCAGAAACTCTGGGAACAGGGCCCAGCTGTCTGGTCTAATGAGCCTTCCAGATGATTCTGATGCTACTAAAGCTTGAGAACCACTGCACTGGAGCAATGATTCTCAACCTCAGCTGCACACTGAAATCACCTGGAAGCTTTAAAAACTACTGAGGCTTGCGTCCCAATCTCAAAGAACCTGGTTTTTGGTCTATGATAGGGCTTTCAACCTCAGCACTATTGGCATTTTGGGCTGGATAATTATTCATTGGGGGGCCTGTCCTGTGTATTGCAAGATGTTGAGCAGCATCCCTGGCCTCTACCAACAAGATGTTAGTAGCCTCCCTCCCTGCCCCCTGCCCCCCCAGTTGTAATAACCAAAAATGTCTCCAGACATTGCCAAATGTCACCTGGGATGCAAAACCACTCCAAAATGAGAAGGCATGGCCTGGGCACTGGGATTTTTAAAAGTTCCCTAAATCATTCTAATGTACAGCCAAGGGTGAGAATTAGTCCTCTGGAGGATTCCTTTTAATAAGGAGCTTTGGATGTGCAATGGATTAAAGAAGAATAAAAGCTAAACTTTATAGCACCGGCTGTAAAGTGAGAATAAATCAACCTGCGGTGAAGACTCGGGCAGTTTGCCCATAAGTAAAGCGCAGGAGCTTTAGAGCAGAAATTTCGCATCCATCGTTTGGCTCCTTACATTTTTGCTTACTTTCTGATTGTTAGGTATGGCCCAAAAAACTGACATAAACAGATAATGTTGCACGTTTAGAAGGTCCCAACCGAGTAGATATTGCTTTGTACTAAATGTAGTGGACAGAGATCCTGCTTTTGGATCTAGTCATTCTAAAAACAGGGTGCCTCTCAGTATATCAGGCGGTACAAGTCCTTAGGTAAATCTGTTTTAACAAGTTA
Organism: Equus caballus; assembly: GCF_041296265.1. Classification (NCBI taxonomy): domain Eukaryota; kingdom Metazoa; phylum Chordata; class Mammalia; order Perissodactyla; family Equidae; genus Equus; species Equus caballus. Next base: position 91,320,264 of record NC_091685.1, on the reverse strand, counting down.
AAAAAGGCAGTCTGTCAATTTTATGATGTTGATTTTGACAGAATCCAGATCAGCCACACAAATACAGAACTTCTACATTCATTTATGCCATTTAGTAGTAGTTTAGTTTTCAGGTGGTGATCAGGGACTTCAGCTACATTTCAACTATAGAAAAGTCCCCTAGGCTAGAACCAGGACAAGTGTCCTTTGGTAAAATTGTGCTCAGCAGGTTGCCCTCTGCTGCCTCAGTGATTGCTCTGTGGTGTTCCATGGTGATCCACTTGAGAACACAGACACAGCATGTGCGTCGTCTCCAAGTGCCTGCTCTGTGGCTCTTATCAAGCTGGACAGTCTCGTCACAGCCCAAACTGAGAGCTCTCCAAGCAAAGAGTTTGTGGCCACTCCTCTCCCACCTGGCCTCTTAAGTAGAACGGTATTCTCCCGCTTCCTCAGCAACTAGTTGGCAGGCACATTGCTTCTTTCAACATAAAGAATGGAAATACTACTTCAGGATACTGACAATAAACTTTTAAATAGAAAGCAAATTACAAGATAAGTGTCTTTTCAGGGAAAAATTGGTACTAATTTCAAAATATGACAACGTTGTGCTGAGTTAACGGGTTGGAATCATTAATTCATTCAGCACCTACTATGTGATAGGTCCTGTGTGATGTCCTCAGAAATTATAAATATGAGGGTTACATAATAGCACAGATCCTTTTATGGCAAAAATAAGTGATGACTGCTCCAAGGCACCATATTAACCCTTTGAACCACTCTGACTTGTCAGTTTGTCAGACCAGTTTGGCTTTTCTTTCATCAAATGTATAGTAGCTTGTTAACGTTAATGAAATCAACTAGTTCTTTTACCGTGGTCTAGATTTATCCTAAACAGTTCCTTATCTTTTCCTATCTTAGTCTAAATTGTTTCATCAATGTTCTTTTAAGAATCAAACCCTTTTAATTAGGTGATAGAACTGCTTCCCAGAAAAGTACTCTAGGAAAAAAAGATCATAAAAGACTGTTAAAAGATATTACTTCCATATGTTCCCACTAGTTTTGAAAAAAGGCATATGCTTTTATGTACATAGGAAGTTTTCTGATTAACAGTGGTTGCCTTTGGGCAGAGAGTTTAGAGGCCTTGATTGGAAAGGAGACTTACTTTTTGTTATATGTTTTTCTACAGCTTAATTTTTACCATTTTAAATATTGTATTTTCAATTTTAAATGCAAGTGAATAACAGAAAGGATGCATTCCCAGTAGTCTTTCAGAAGTTCCAAAATGCTGCTTCTAAATAAGAGAAAAATAGGTGAGCTACACTCTCTGCCTCTTTGATGCCCTCTTTCTTTGGTAAATGTTTTATTGCTAAAGCACAGTGAGCTGAAAGGAAACTTGGAACGTAAGGTTACTCCAACATTGGTTCCATGAAAGAGATTAACAAGCAGGTCCTACTTGAGATTGGGTCTCTTTGAGGAAGCCACCTTTAACCAGAAAGAGAAGTTGCCTCCTGGGCCAATTTCCCCCTGGCTGCACTGGAACAGTTACTATCCATACATCCTTTCAGAATGAAGCAGATATAGGTTAGGGAAGTGTACAGTGAGTGTACCTAAAAATTTCCTCCATGATTTCTTTTATTCCCCTTATAATTCCCAAGAAGAATCAATGCTATCTCCTGGAGAAAAGAAAAAACACTCGTTTGTGTCAAAGAAAGACAATTCTCTGATCTTTTGGGGACCCACCAATTCCATGATATCTTTTCCTTCAGTCTTTCCTTTACACCTAACCCTCGCTAAAAATTTAAGCAAGCATGAAAAAAGAGAAAATTCAGTTAAGACCGGAAGGGCCTGAAACAATACATGCTCAGTTGTGGGTTTTTCTGGATCATTTTTCTTAGCACTTGTCATTTGGATTTCAGAGTCTCCCTTGTTAAGCAAGAAACATCCTTTTCTTTTCTCACGTTGTTGGATGTGTGAATTGGGAAATCCTATCACGTGGATTTCAGGATCCTCTGCCTCTGGGAATGAACCAACCATAAGAGTTCAACTATTCCAAAGCACGTCCTGTAACAGTCCCTACACATTGTAATTACATCTCCGGAGTCTTTAGTGCAGAATTACAATTCTGCAACAAAATACTGAACTCTCGTTCTGTAAAAAGTAGTTTTCATGTTTTCTTTTCTTTATAGGGGGTGATTCATGCCGGAAATAGTACTTTATGTCTTTACTTGCATCAAGCATTAATAACTGGCAATCAACAACGGCATAATTACTTGTTAAGCTTCATGAAAACTATCAGAGTTTAGGGCAGCGCTTCTGTGAAGAGCCCACTGGTTGTTCTTGGACAAAAGTTTATGTGGAAATTCTGAGAGACCGACCAAGTCTGGTTAGAATGAGGGGAAGAGACCAGAGGCAGGATCGAATTGAAGGAAAAGGTCCTTTTAGAAAACTATTCAGAAGAAAGGGAAATATGTTTGAAAACTAAAAACAGAGAGCTTCTGAAAATAAGTCATACGGGGTCTTAGCCATCTCAAAATGCATAGGTTCTGATTTTGTATCTCTGGGGTACTAGTTTCTCACCCTCTTTCAATGGACTCGTGTTAATGACCACCCTGACCATGAAATTAAACCTCATAAAATCTTTTAGAAATGGTAGAACAGAAATCCAAAGCTCAACTGAGAGTTACTATGGCAATAGACACTTTGCAAAGAAAGAAAAAGAGACAGGTCTGTCAAGTTAGTAGGATAGTGTTTCCTATTGAGTGGAGTAAGTTTAAATTTTGAGTCACTAAGCAAAAATTAGAAAGGAAATCAATACTGTTTCTACTCTTGAAAAGGCATCACATATTCAGCAGGGACCTCCTTCCCCATTTTCGGTAGCCGAGCTGTTAAATAAGCCCATGCTCCTAGGACAGTTAGATTAAGTGTCAGCAGCTCACAGAGACTTTATGTTCCTGCTACTTACCACAGCCCTGGAGGGTGTCCATCCTTTCCTTCCAACAAAGATTTTAAATTGTCAACGTTGAAGAATAGATTTTCCTGCAAATGCTACAAAGCAGTCACAGTAACTACATTTTCCTGTATAATAAAGGGAAGTTTAAGGCTAAATAAAGGCCACTTACAACACACCCACTGAAGCCGAGTCAGCCGCTTAAGCATGGAGGAAGAGGTAAGTTCCAAGTGGCTTTAGGTGTTAACCTGCTGACTAAGTCAGCGCATCCTAAACCACTTCATTTTCCCAGTATTCTCCATAACCTTGCATTCAGAGCTTTGGTTGCTTGTCAGGAGATAATATAACCTTCCAATGCCACTAGTCAAAAATGACTTGCTTTACTCGTGGTTTAGTAAGAATTGATAAGAGGCGATTGCCTGCTTCTCGGTTCAGCTATCCCTCAAACCCCAAATGTAGGCGGTATGACTACTTCATATAAGGTCAAAGGTTTATCTCATATTCTGTTATTATATTTATCATTTCCTACATCTTTGCAGATGAAGAAATTGCTGAGGCTTTAAAATATGAAAAAAACATGATGATAATACTCTAGCGACCATGCTAACTGGAAAGTGTAATGAATAATAACACATGGAAGTTCAGAGGGTAATTAGAAATATCAGTGTATTCCATGCCAGCTCTGCCATTTCTTACCACGGTGTCTGCTTTTTTCAGCTGCTAGCTGGGCGCTGGCCTTTCGATCACAATGACTTTGGCGTGTTTCTCTGCAAGCTGTTCCCCTTTTTGCAGAAGTCCTCAGTGGGGATCACCGTCCTCAATCTCTGTGCTCTCAGCGTTGACAGGTAACATGTTTCTTTCCCTTTACCATTTTGTTGTGTTTAGAAAAGCATTTTTCTCAAAAGGAAGTCAAGGAGCCTTGAGAGTTGGTGCCCAGGACAGCGGTTAATTAGTTTCAAGTGAATTAAAATAGTAACAGTCTTGCTCTACTGTTTGGAATCCCTTTACACATTTGCTGATTATTAGCCATATTAGGCTCAGGCAATTTGTAATTAGAGCATTTTGCCAATTATATCCATTTGGCACCCTTATGGCAATAAAGGAAAAATGAACATAATAGCTGGAATGAACGTTGGAAAAGGAGATTCTAGGTCATGGAAATCCTGTATTTTCAATAGTAGATTTCTCATTAGAAAAAAGAAGATACCGTTTAATTGTATTTATAATGCTTGATTACTTGGCTGAGTGGTGAGTACATGATATTATGTTCTTGTCTGTGCTTTTTTGAATGCCTGAAATGTTTCATAATTTTTAAAAACAGGGCAACAACAGAAGCACGCCTTGATCCAATTCTGAAAATCTCTTTCCAGAATTCTTCTCAAACATGGATGTCAAGGCTTCTCTAAAGGAGTCTCTGAATTCCATGAACTTCTAGATGGTATTTTCTTCACCTTCTAATTTTCGTAGCAGGAATTATAAAGAATGAATTAGGAACTTTTTAACACATTCTGTGGTACTCTTTTATATTGAATATAATCCTATGCAAGTGCTCTTTAATGTCCTATTTAACTACTTACCCGCAATTAGAAGAGGTTTCCATTTTTTCTGTCACACTCTGACGGTCACTCTATCAGAGCACCTGAGTCCTATCATCACAGAAATAAAAGGCCCACTTTCTTAAAAAAAATTAATTTCTTACAGATACTCTGTTATTTATCATTTACAATTAATTTTCAAGACCAAATTGTTATTGTTAAAACATAAAAATACTCATTCCATTAGTAGTTGAAAATTATAAATGGCATCCTTTTATAAATTTGTGACTGCAATAACTGAAAAACAAAACAAAATGTTTAGTAGTGTTATTAAAAATAAATTTATTGCTGAAATTAAAATACAAAAATAATTCCATTAGTGGTTTAAAATGCAGTAATGCTGTTGGAAAAAATGCTACCATTGCAGAGGTAAACACAAGGATCAGAAATAATTTCATCACCTGTTAGTAGCATTCTCAGTGATTCCTAGGAAAACCTGAGTTCTACATAGGTTTCTTCTGCATCATATCTGGTGTTAAGGTGTGCCGCATAAAGACATTTACATACCATCAGTAGCCACCATACCCCTTCTAGTTAAGTAAATAATAGATTAGGTTACTTGTGGCCATGTCCTAAAAAACTGAATAAGCATTTATGATCATTCTGCTGTTCCTACTCCTAGCATCCCATTAACATCATTTATTCTTGTATCCAAAGTGTTATATTATCTGAAACTTAAAGCCTTTAAATTATATCTATTACATTACTAATACATGTAAAAGATTTTTCTGTATTTATCAAGTTGTATATTTAGAGATGTACCTATGTTTACACATGACAATATCCAGTTAAATTTTTTAATGACAATATAACTCTAAAATCCCTGTGGGGAAAAGAAATAAGAAAATAATCATGACAATTTAAAAAATAATTATGTTTCCTACACACATACTCTTCATAAATGATATTTTTAAATGTTATAAAACTACAGTATGTAAAACAATGTAGTAAACACACATAAATACACTGACAAATCAGTGGGAAAACCAGAAACAGGTGTCAGAGTGTGCGAGAACATAACAAAGGCTGAAATCACTTTGAATATAATGGGGAAAGGACAGATTCATCAATATATAGTGCTATTTAGCCATCTGGGGAAAAAATATCTTGAAGTCTTATCTTGTACTGTATATCAATAATAATATTTATAATCATTACCATTTATTGAGTATTAGTATGTAGCAGGCCCTGTTAAAAATACTTTACAGAAATCGTTTTACTTACTCCTTACACCACCACGTTGTGATAGTGCTGTAATTATCCCCATTTTACAGATAAGGAAACTGAGGTGGAAAGAGGTTAATCAAGGCCACTCTGCTACTAAGCGTTGGAGCCGGCAATCAGATATAAGTAGTCTGCGTTCTTACCCACTGTGCTAAAGCATATAGAGACTCAAACCGTAAAGCAGTAAAGAAAATAGACTAAAATCCTTTTGCTCTCTTGAAAAGGAAGACTTTTTGAACTTAAAAAGGATGGTAGAAATTCTGAATAAAATTATAAATGTATTTCAAGACATAAAATTCTAAAACATTAAGATCAAACATTCACAAAATTAAAAAACAAATCAATAAAGCAATAAGCTAGGGGAAATATTTGCAGGCAAAGCTACAACATGTTAATATTCTTGGTATTTAAAGAGGCCATACAAATAGTGATTAAAATCTGAAGACTTTCGTATAAAAAGTGCATGACTATAAAAATCACCAAAGAAGAAATTTACATGGCTAATTAACATATGAATAATGTTTATGTAATCAAAGAAATTCTAATTAAAAAGCATGTTTCTAAATATCTGGTGGTAGTAGAGATTTGAACATCCCTTTTGGAAAATAAAATCCTACAAATGCTTTTGCCTTCTGACTCAGTAATTACCATTCTTAGGATCAATTCTAAGGAAGTGATCCAAAATTTGAACAGAGAATTCATGCACAAAGATGTTCTTTACAAGATTTTTTATGGCAAAAAGTTGAAAGCATATTGCCCCATATTAGGGAAATGGATAAGGATATTAAATATAATTTTTTTGTATAGGTATGTGAATATAAAATTGCTTGGAAGAAATATGATAAATATTATTAGTAATTATGGCTAGGGATGGAGTGATGGGTTTTTCTAATGTTCTTCTATGAGCAGAAAAAATTTCTGAAAATTTATTTACTTCTATTATCTGTTACCCATTTTCCTTATTTACTTTATGCCATTCTGTACATATTATTTCTCTTATTTTCACAGCTCATTCCTATGACCTTTATTATATATTGACACTAATTTTCTATTGCCAGGCAGCTCTAAAACCCAAGCACACATAAGCACACAGACATGAGCACAGAGGCCTGTGTGCATGGAGAAATACAGAGAGTTACTCCCATCCTTACTGTTGCCTTTACAAAGGCACCATGGAATTTGGGAAAATATCATTTTATAAAAAAATTAAACTTTGTCCCAAAGGTTATGTAAAAACCAGGATAACAATGAACTTTAGGAGTTACTCGGTATTCTAAAAGAAAACTGTACCCCTGAGGAAACATTAACCAAAAGCCAAAGCCAGACAGGACCTGCATATGACAAACAAGAATAAGAAATCGAATGAAGCGAGGAAGATGCTCTGCTCCTATAAACAATAAAATCATTTTTAAGGCAGCTAGGTACAATCCTCTACGAAGAGAGACATTTGTGAAAAGAGAAGCCAAAAGGGAAGAAAGAATTTGCTTCGTTTGATAAGTAATATAGGCAATTTTTTTATCCTTGTAATATATTTTCTGGTTACAAAATTTAGAGAATATAAGTTATAAATAGTGTTATGTGGCATGGTATAGTGGTCCCTTTTGTATTTCATATAAATCTACTTAATAAATTTTTTGATAAAAAATATTTTAGGGCACTGTTCCTCAGGGATATGCTATATAATAAATTATCTGTAGATTGAGAAGAATAATTCACACTTTAGTTCAACAGAGAGACTTGGGCAGGAAGGGTGTGATGGCCAGACATGAAGAATAAGGCCTGGCTGCTGTCCTTTAGGAGTTTTCATGGTTGTGAAGACATCGACCTGGGAACAAGGGAGAATGAAATACATGATGCAAGTATTCAGGCAATGGGATTCCTAAATCATCTAAATCATCCAAACCCTCCATTCCTTCCCACGTTCACATTGTTCTGCCCTCTCTTTTTCCTTGGGGGACTCTCAGGGGACCACCTTGCAGCGCTTCAGTCTCCGCACTGATGCTGGGAGTGGGGAGATAATGAGGGGGGAATGAAGAGATTCAGTCATAGATTCCTATTTCAGGTGTGGGTTCACCTCACCCATACCACATCCTCCCCCACCTTATGCGTGGGGGAAAACGAACTAAATGTTCAATCGCAAATCATCTGTTGTGTATCAAGTGAAATGTTCTTGGTTAAAAAAAAGAAAAAAAACGTCAAGCATCTATTTCATCATTAAAACGTGGTCTCAGTTTTAGATCAAGACGGTGAACTATTTTAAAATTTTGCTCCCACATAAATCTGCCTTCATCCAGGAGGTTGTCCTTGGTAATAAACTCATCATTCTTTGTTCCCTGGGCCCTTTCTTTATTATTTTTACATTTATTTTGGTCTTGACTCTAAGCTTTGGGACCTGAATGTAGGGAATCTATTTTGACATTTCTATTTCAGAAGCTTTCACACTAAAGAATGAATCATTCACACTTAATTCCTAAAGACAAGAGACCATTTGCTTTGATTCTTGATTTGGTTGCATTATATTCTACTAAAAATAAAAAAATCCCTCTTTTTTTTTGTTGTTAATAAAACAAGGAGTAAAAAGAGGGAAATTGGAACCTGTTACAAAACACTTTGCAGTTTGGGAAACTCTGCTTTCCTTTTATGAGCTGAATCAAATTATGGTTCAGGAAGAGTTCCCGTGATTTTTTCACATATTTTTTGATGTAATAGTCTCTCACTTCAGAGTTGTTGTTTTTGAGGGAAAATAATGAGAGTAACTATATATCCCAGTTCTATACAATTTCTGTATTACTTCAGTGATTACTCAATGATTACGGAATACTGAAAGATCAAAGGAAAGATCTCCCTTTCTCACTATCAGCTTTTAATCTGAATAAGGTAAACAAGACAGTAAGAGAAAGCACATGACTTGCGCCAGAATGGATGAGCTTTCATTGTTAATTTCAACTATGGACTTGCCTCAGCTTAACTTTTTCACTAATTCTTCTTCAAATCTAAATTTTATTTATTTTTATTTGCATCCTTAGTCACTTAAGAAAAAGATAAAATAGAAATTTCAGGAAGAAACTCAGGAAATTTAGAAACAAATTTTGACCCCATACAGCCTTTTCAGTGGAATGATTTTTTTTTAATGCTAAGACAATACACTTCTAAAATGAATGAATTTTCCCCATCAAAATATGGATAACCAGCCATTGCCAATAATTAAAATCGGTATTCTTGCATGTCATAAGTGACAAGTTTTATATGTTACTTTGAGTTTGGGGGAAAAAAAGAGAGGCAGGGATGGGGGAGGGGAATTCATTGCTGTTCTTTGTAAAGTTAACTGTGGTGTTTAATGTGGAAGATGACTGGGTCAGACCAGTAAAAAGGTCTGGGTACAGATCCAACTTGTAGGTAAAAATTGCCTGGGGAAGGAGACTGTAAAAGATAAAACTCTTCATGAGACTGCTCCAAAATGTTGTGTAATTAGATACCTGGAAAAGTTGCAAAGAGCAAATAATAAGGCAACTTTGTTCGATATGCCTCAAACTCAAAAGCCTGTGTCAGTTCTTTATCCCATCATTTCAAATAATTGCTCAGTGGTCTCCATTATATTCTCAAAGGTTTATCCTAATTCGAGAAGCATGAAAGTGATTTTCTGAAAAACTTCATTTTTATTTAGACTCACGCTTGGTTTCTCCTTCTTCTCCTGGTGTTACAATTTTCTTTTGCTGCTTGACAATCGTGAAGACATGGAAGAAGTGGCTAAGCCAGCAGAGAGAGCTTGGCACTGAACAGAGACAAAGTCAAACGCTGCCTGTCGGGCAACTCAGGGTCTCATTTTGGGGTCTGTTCCCTGTTGCACACAGTTAATTCATTCTTTTATTTTAATTGTATTGTCAAAATCAGGCGACTGGTTAATTTTGCTCCCTAATTTTTCTTTGATAACAAACTACCCCAAAACTTGAGCAATTTAAAACAACCGCTATTTTCTTACTGTCTCACCATGCTGTGGGCAGGAGTTTGGGCAATTCTGCTCCCTTGTCTCCTCCACTGGGGTCTCTTGGAGGATTTCAGCCGGCAGCTGAGCTTGTCTGAAGATGCATGACTGGCCCCTTGGCAAGAACAGCCAGATGTCTGAGCTCAGCGGAGCCCAACTCCCTCTCGTGTGGTCCAGGGCCTCGCAATACCTTCTCTCCAACAGGCTCAGGGTCCAGGGTGGAACCTGCTGCTCTGCTTAGAGGCCAGTCCTGAAACTAGCAAAGCATCATTCCAGCTGTACTCACTTGGTCAAAACATCACAGGCCAGCCCAGTTGAAGGATTCAGTTGAAGAAGTGTCAAAGTACTTGCAGATATCTTTTAATCCACTATGCCCAGTTTCTCTTGAAAAGTCCTCCTGCTAGCATTTTGTCTCCAAACCTCCGTATGGCAATTGGTTTGTCAACCACATGAGTCATAAATCATAAACACTACAAATGGTCACGTTTGCTGTTAATTTAAAATGTGCAGAGGTAAAGAGAGAAGTGCCACTTTACCTTATGGAAACGGCAAAGGTGAAGGAAAAATAAATTCTAATGTAGAAACTTTTTTTTTAAAGTACTTCAGTGACCTTTTCATTCTCTTGGATTCAGTAATCCCACTCAAGATAATTAATCCAGGAAAATCATTCAAAAAGAGAAAAAAACTATATATACGAACATATTTATAGGTGTGTTATTCACAACCTCGAAACACTAGAAGTGATGTGAACTTAGGAAAAAGATTTAAGTAAATTGTATTGATACCTTATTATACTGTGTTGCCATCAGTAAATGTCATGCCTCTGTGGAAACATGAGAGAGTATTTTTTTTATAATGAAAAGTAAATAAAAATAAAATTGTAACTGATATGATTATAATGTATATTCAAACTATACTTATAGAATAGAAATGGGCAAAGAATAAGAAGAAATAAAAATAGATTTTGTTGCAATAGTATCTTTTGAATTTGTTTTATTTTATACAGTTTTAAAGTGCATTCAATAATAAATGTTTTAAAATTTAATGACCGTCCCAAATCCTACATTAAAGATTCAAAAACATGCATTAAATGCCTCTGCCCTTGAAAACATGTAAAAATCTATTTATAGACATATACAGTAACAAACATCTTTACATAAATAAAACGTGCAATTTATACTTTTACTTTGGCATATCGCATGACAGGGTACAAAGTAATGTCATGGGAAAAGACTTCCCTGGGAGTTGGCAGACCAGAGCCCTGGTCCAGGCTCCCCACTTTCACGGGCTACCAGGCAGAGGACAGGGTAACATTCCAGTCCTCAGGTTCCTGACCAGAACACAAAAGAGAGAAAGATCAGCCCAAATGTCCCTCCTAGTTTTTTGTTAGTTTGTTTTTGTGAGGAAGATTGGCCCTGAGCTAACATCTGTTGCCAATCTTCCTTTTTTGCTTGAAGAAGATTATCACTGAGCTAACATCTGTGCCACTCTTCCTCTGTTTTATGTGGGATGTCACCACAGCGTGGCTTGCTGAGTAGTGCTAGGTCCGCACCCAAGATCCAAACCTGCAAACCCCAGGCCACGGAAGCAGAGCGAGTGAACTTAACCACTATGCCACAGGCCAGCCTCTCCCTCCTAGTTTTTAAATTATTTGATTCTAAGATTCCAAAAGTAGTAGCTTTTTATCTGTTGCCTAATTCAGGGCTGTCTTGAAAAATAAGAAAATATTCAGAATGTAGTGGCTTCAAAATATTGGCTTTGGCCAGTAAAGACAAATGCGTGATGAAGAAACAGAGACGCTTAATTCAGAAGATATTTATTCAGCACCTGCTGTTCAAGGTCTTGTGACAACATACAAAATGTCTGCCCTCGTGGAGCTTATAGTCTACAGGGAGGAGTGGACAGAGACAATAAACAAAATAAATAAGTCAAAGATGTGATTGGTCACATGGTGGTAAGTGCTATGGGAGAGAAATTAATCAGGGTGAGGGGCGACAGGGTAAATCTGGAGGGAATTTTGGCAATTTTAAATTGGGTGTTCAGGGAAGGCCTCTGTGAAAAGATACAATTGAGTAAAGACCTGAAGGAGGCAAGGAAGGAAGGAAGTGAGGATACTTGTAGACGTTCCCATCGGGGTGGGAAAGCACTGGGGGATCTGAGCAGAGCGGTGGACGTGATTGACTTACGTTTCAACAGGCTTGCTCTGGTTGCTGTATTAAGGGTAGACTGCGGTAGGGCAAAGTGGATACAGGGAGACCAGTTAGGAAGCTACTGCAGTCATCCAGGCAGGATGGTGACTGGCGGGATGGTGAGAAGTGGTCGCATCTGGATGTATCGGGAACGAAGAGGTTGCAAGGTTTGCTAAAGCAGCGGATGTGTGATGGGAGAGAAAAAGAGGCATGAAGGCCAGCTTCAAAGTTTTGAGCCTGAGATGGTAAACACTGAAGAGAGGGCAGGTTTGGGGGCAAGGAAGAAGACCAGAAGGGTTTCGGTGAGTTTGAATGCCTATTAGATATCCAAGTGGAGATCTCAAGTAGGCAGTTGGATATACAAGTCTAGGGTTAGAGGTTAGGTTTTGGGCTAGAGTTATAAACTTGAGAATTAATTATCAGCATATAGACAGTTTAAGTGATACTAAAGCCATGAGACTAGATGAGATCACTAAGAAAGAAAGTGTACATAGGAAAGAAAAGATGTCCAAGGACAAAGAAGAAATCCAATGCTAAGAATTTGAACAGTGAGCAGGATCTAGCGGAAGAGATGAGGAGCGGCCTGTAAGGCCAGAGGAAAACCAGCAGAATGTGGTTTCCAATGCAGGAAGAATTTCAAAGAGGAGGAATTATTTCTGGAATAGCAGTTGTGGGTGGTGGATCTACACTTGCACGTTTTCTATGGAAAGTGAAGATGTCACATAGATACATCAACTAGATGGAAGGCTGTTTATAATCACAACCTAGTAAAGAGAACATATTTGAGTATATGTGCTTTGTGCTGTTATATTCCAAATAGAAATCATTTTTGGAGCATCCAGTATTTCTTATTTTCCACTCCTTTCCCCATCTCCATCATCACAGTGGATTGTTCCTAATTGCTCTTACAGTTGTTTTCTCATATCCTGGAGATGTTATCAAGATCAGTGTGATTACAAATGGAAAACACTCTAATTCTCAGTCATGTGGGCTAATGAAGGAGCACACTGATAATTAATCATTTGCTAAACTAGACACTAACAACTACTTCTACTTCTATTTACTTTTAAATGTTTAATTTACATTGAATTATAGAAATGTAATATTCTGGGAACTCATGGCACATTATAACATGAAGCTGGTCTGTGGATAGATTCGTCAGAAGAACGTTGACACATTTTCTTACTTAAACTCCCTTTTATCTCCAATCCCGCCTAAGAAATTTGGCTTTCTTACTCCCTTAGGAGATAAAGTGTTTTATTTAAATCACCTTTCCTGATAACTGATCTAAGAGGATAGGAGAAGATATAGATATAACTCTTTGATAGCCCCGGGATACAGACATCCCGTCTCCACTCCTTTTAGCTTTTAGTGGACATCAGGCTGCCAGTCTAATAAGGCAACAAAGAAAAGTAAACAGAAATGGAAAGCAAAATAAATAGCTGTCTTTATCCTACTGGAAATAACCATAAATTTCAAAATGCGATCTTGGCTATATCGTAAAAGGATTTTCTTAGTCTGTTTGCATAGCTGTATTTTATTCCATTCTGGACTAATCTTGACTTTTTTAGAGATTCTTATTGTACACCAATCTTATTTACCTTAAAAATCTCTTGCAAAACATTTCTCCAGCAAATTGTGCTGTATATATGCCATGTGGCATCATCGTGCATACCAAAACTATAGGTTCTAATCTGCAGTGAAGAACTAGGCAGCATAATTCCTAGGAGTTGTGTTTTCACAGATGTACCTTGTTGAAGTACTGAGACAGAACACTAAATATAAGTGATAGGGGCTCATTCTGGTGACTATGGGTAGCCTGTAGCTTGCCTTGGCTTTACTGACTTATCCTCTACGTTAAGTCGCACGTCCTGCAAATGCATGTGTACCTGTCTCCAACGCCTTGGTCTGTTTTACAGCCTTCTTCTGGCACTATCTAATGAAAGCTATAAAAAGACAATGTTTCCTTTCCATTACAACAGCAACAAAAATTTCCAGAATGAAGCCACAAAAATATCATACCACATCACAGGTCCCTTCTTAATAGTAAGTCTAAAAGTACTTAGCACCAGACCATCACATCAGGTCAAAGAGCATAGAGAGGCTGAAACCAAACTTTCTTTAGACTTAACATGGAAATGTGATTACTATCACAAAAATATTAAAGTAAAAGATAAAGATAAACACAATTTCCTAATGCCAAGTTTGTTTTTTGATATAATTATTCTGTTACATTTGTATTCTATACTTTTGTATGAACCGTTCTTTTCTATTAGATTGTAAATCCTAAGATTAAGAACCAAGATCTCTTGGGGCTGGCCTCGTGGCAGAGTGGTTAAGTTCACACACTCCGCTTTGGCTGCCTGGGGTTCACAGGTTACAGCCCAGGGTTTGCAGGTTCAGATCCTGGGCACAGGCCTACACATTGCTCATCAAGCCATGCTGTGGCAGTGTCCCACAAACAAAACAAAGGAAGATTGGCACAGGTGTCAGCTCAGGGACAATCTTCCTCACCAAAGGAAAAAAAAAAGAACAGGGATCTCTTTAATTCAGTTTTATATACTCTAGCCTCTAGCACAGGACCATAGTGGGAGTGATATAGTCATTGTTTGATAGTTAGCAGAAATATTATTTAGGGGCTGGCCCAGTAGCACAGCAGTTAAGTTCGCATGTTCCACTTCTCAGCGGCCCATGGTTCTCCGGTTCAGATCCCGGGTGCAGACATGGCACCGCTTGGCAAAAGCCATGCTGTGGTAGGCATGCCATGTATAAAGTAGAGGAAGATGGGCATGGATGTTAGCTCAGGGCCAGTCTTCCTCAGCAGAAAGAGGAGGATTGGCAGTAGTTAGCTCAGGGCTAATCTTCCTCAAACAAACAAACAAACAAACAAAGAAATATTATTTATACGTTAAAACTGCTACCAGGTACAGGCCCACTGTGATCATATTTTGAGGGCAGAAGAAGGGAGAAAATGATGGAATATCTCTGGTCACTATTCACATAAGGATATCTAGATCCACTTCATAAATAATATTTCAAGTTTTTTAGTATAGAAAGAGGAATAAGATATTACCATAACAATTACCAGCAGCTTTCACTACCCCTTCCAGCCAATTTTTCCCACAGCTTAAAAAACATAGGCACCCGATCTGATACTGCCACTCTCACAAGATTTTCTAACTCTCACAAGATTTTGCTAGACTCAAATAAAGATCTAAAACTCAGGCCTGCCAGGCAATTGATTTCCAGATGGGTGGAACTCCTAATGACCCCGCTTGTTTTTTACACCAGGACTCCAAGAAAGTTCCTAAAAGCCACTGGTTGGTCACTGACCAAGGGGAGGAGCTTTCCAGTATTTTTTAAATTTTTTTTAAATTGAAATAAATTTAAAATTTCCTAATAACTTTGTTCCATCACCCCATTTTCTTTTTCAGGTACAGAGCAGTAGCCTCCTGGAGTCGTGTTCAGGGAATCGGGATTCCCTTGATCACTGCCATTGAGATTGTGTCCATCTGGATCCTTTCTTTCATCCTGGCCATCCCTGAAGCAATTGGCTTCGTCATGGTGCCCTTTGAATACAAGGGTGAACAGCACAAAACCTGTATGCTCAATGCCACATCAAAATTCATGGAGGTACGAATAGTTTAAAGGGAATTAATAGGGGAGGAGAGGAGACCTCCATTTATACTTTACCATCACCGAGATGTGATATCTCTGCAATGCCCGGTGGGGTTGACTCTTAGTTCTGTGGAATATTCTCAGATGCATGAAAAGTAGACATTAAACCAGGGTTTAGCTTCTCGAATAGAACAACTATTTTGTTTTCACTCTTATATTGTAGTACAACTGTAGAGACAACTGTTGCTCTACACCAAACTCAGCATTCTGAAACAAATTTTCTAAGGATAGATGTGTATATATGTAATGCTATTTGTTGTTATCATGAGGAACGCAACACAACAACTTCCATCTGACAGGCATGCTGATTCTTATTTTATGTTACTTGGGGAAATGCACGTTGCTCACACATTTTTTTAAAGATAGTTTTACTAACTCAAAGTAGGAAGTCATACTTACATGTATTTCTATTAGTACAGATTCTATGTCTAATATACAAAGCATATAAATTTGCTGAACTTTTTAAAAAATGTTTTAGTGTAACAAATTCAGTTGTTGTTTAATACACCTGACCACATTAATGCTTCTCTGAAAAGCTGAAGCACATGACTGAGTGTATTGGGAAACATGTTTAAAACGCATATTTTCTTTGCAAAACTAGTCAAATGTGGGCTGAGGAGGAAAACCAAAAGGATAACTAATTCTCTTAAATCAGCATAATTTAGTGCTTTGATGTAAATTTCGTGCCATTCAGATTTCCACATTTGATCATTTTCAGATATCTCAAGGCAGGCTTTCCTAACTTGGAAAATTCACAAAATTCGTGGTTTTTACAGTTGACCAGTTATCCAGCTTGGAAATTCTTGTTTCAAAATAAAAGCGTTCATGAAAACTGCCAAACTGGCAACCGTAAAATTGAAGTCTTCTGTTTATTTACTGACTTTTTTTATTAAGTCAGTCCCCACAGTGAAAAACACAGTAGACGATTGGAGGTTATCAGAATTTGGGCAGTGTAAATAAGCAATCTAGACATTCCTGACAAAAATGTTGGAGAGAAGAAGTTTGCTGTAAGAAGGAGCTTACTAAGCACTCGAGCCGACAATGAAGTGGCTTACTCTGTAAAGACTGAGTCTCTTTGACAGAGGTGGGATGCAAAGGCTGGCTATCTATGGAGTTGCAGTAAAAGGGACATTTTTTTAGATTCATTCCAAGTCTAAAGTTTTGGGATTCTCTTCCTCCTCCTTTTCTTTTTTTCTAATTTTATTCCCGCTCTTTGTTCTGCTCTTTCCTCCTCAACTTTGCTCCTAACCTAGACTGGAGGGAGGCCCTTGTGCCCTTGCTGATGACATCAATTCAAAAAAGAAATGTGACCCCTTTCTCTACAGTCCTCTACCATGGAGGTGGCAGGGGACTCCATCCAGTCACCTCAGGGGTCAGCTTCCAGAGCCTCTGCAGCTGTTCTGGGGTATTCACACCCAGCCAGCAATGTGCCGGGAAGATGGGGGTACCAGTGAAGGGGCTGCTCAAAGGAGTGTTTCTGATTTTTGTTGTTTTTTAAGTTCAGTACTGAAATCTTTCTACAGTGGGATGTAGATAGGGAAATATTTGTATAAACAGATCTGAATAAACCAACTCCTTTAGGAGTCTGCACCTAACCTGAGGAGAGCATTCAGGGGCCTGTGAACTTAAATGAAAAAGAAATCACGTTTATTTTCACTAACTTCTAAAATTTTTCATCTCCTTCTATTATGAATGTAGGCAACAAACCGCAGTTGTGTTTAACAGAACCATGATTTTTTCACTAATAGAAATAACAGACATATTCATACCACATAACAGTTGTATAGTCTTGAAATATCGTTTACATTCATCAATGCTTCAACATTCTGATAGTTATTAGAGCATTAGAACCATTAGAGTCGTCATTTAATTTGTTAATAAATATATTACTATATTAGAATTTTACTTTTAATATTTGATAGCTGTTTCGATGTAATTGGTTTCCATTTTAATCTTACGTATTCTATTTTACATATAAGCATTATTCTCAGAAGAGATTATAGTCTTCACCAGACTTCCAAAGGGGTCCATGGCATAAAAACAGTTAAGAACCCCTGCCCAGAACTTGTTTTCCTCAGGACCCATTTATAGATTAGTTTAATAGACATGTTATAAATGTAGCCCCCTGGGCCTCTTTCTATATTCAGAAACTGTCCAGTTTTTCACAGAGCACTATGATTATTTTTTACTGTGGGAACTGAGATATTACAAGAAGCTGCATTATCCTTAGTAAATAAACAATCTAGAGAAACAAAATAAAGAAAGCAAAAGCATTTCTTCCCAAGTTGGTGATTAATTTAGTGAGAAGAAGAATTTAGATACCATTTTCTAATTTCCACTTTTATAAGGTATTAAATTTTCTCTTTGAAAAAGGCATAAAACTGAATAATCCTGGTGTTTAGAAATCCTGCCCACAGGGAGATAATGCTGAATATGCCTTCAGATAAGGTACTCTGCCTCAATAGTTTCCAGGTGGTAGGTATTAAAAGAGAGTGTGAAAGGGCGTGGGTATTGATGGCTCAAACTGGCTGTCTGCAAGGTCACATAGCAGTCATACCAGGCAAAGGGTTAACTCCCAGGCACAAAGCTACACAGATAAGCTAGTCATAACCTTCGCTGTTTCCAAACAAGACGTTCGAGGTGAGTACACTTTAACCACAGTAGTCAAAAGTAAACCAGGCACTAGCAAACTTTTGAGGTTCATCAATAAATAAAGATAAATACATATTCTGTATGTCTCAAAATCATGTTTTATCGGCTTTGGAAGGGAATTCTTTTGCTTGATTAGGGCTCTTCCATTATGTAATTAAAACCAACTTCAGTTTATAAAAAGTGTTCTTCAGGATAATTTTTTTTAAATGCAGTTGCTTTGGCTATTGTAAAGCCAGGATAACTCCTGGAGTTTCCAATTTAACTGAGTTTTGAGCACCACCCCCAAGCCCATTTCCACAACCAGAGAGCGTGAATATGCAAACATTTCTGCATGTGTGAAGCTTTTGAGCCAGCAGAGGCGCTGCACAGCTAATTGACATTGTAACACCCCTCCTCTTCTCTCCCTTTTCTGCTCTGTACAGTTCTACCAAGATGTAAAGGACTGGTGGCTCTTCGGCTTCTATTTCTGCATGCCCTTGGTGTGCACTGCCATCTTCTACACCCTCATGACCTGTGAGATGTTAAACAGAAGGAATGGCAGCTTGAGAATTGCCCTCAGTGAACACCTGAAACAGGTAAACCTAATAAAATCATGAAAATCTGGCCAAGACTGTTTCATCCTTGACAACAAAAGGCCTACAAATACTGTATTTAGCAGATTTAGCCTAGTGTCCTAAAAATAAAAGTACTGTCCTGTTTGTCTATATATCTTGTTTCTCTATGGTTACAGTATCAGGAATTTATTTTGTGAAATAGGGAGCCTACCTGTGAAACAGGTGGTCCTGGAGGCAGGGACCAAGTAGGAACTACAGTTACGTGCTGATAACGATGTTTCTGCGTATGTTATTAATACCATGTAGCCTAGGTTTGTTGTAGGCTTCACCATCTAGGTTTGTGTAACTACACCCTATGATGTTCCCACAATGACAAAATCACTTATCGATGCATTTCTCGGAACATATTCTCATCGTTAAGTGACGCGTGACTGTATTCATTTATTCTGCCAAGAGTACATTGAACATGTGTGTTTGTGCGTCTATAGATTGAACTGGGCTTGGAACTATGCCAGGACACAAAGAAGCATATGACTTTCTCCTTTAGCAGGCTTTGCAGTCTTGTTGTGGAAATAAAATACAAACGTGAAACATTTGGAAAATAGAATCACAAGGTGTTGGTAAAAGTAGCCAACGCTATAGAAAGCCAAGGAGGATATAAGATAAGTTCATGGAGAAACTTGTCATGGATGAGAGGGATGGAACTGTTCATAGAGGATAAGTGGGTCTGATGGGGAAGAAGAGGACAGAGGACATTTCAGGTGGGAGGACAGGAGTCTGGTTAGAAAATAGAATGGGCACCTTGCACTGGGGGAGTGGGAAAAGGAGAGGAACCGCATTCGAGCAACATCTAAAGGAAGGCTCATGATAGAACAGGGGATTCAATACATAAGAAGAGGTCAAATTTTGGAGGGCCCAAAGTTCTAGAAGAAATTTGAACATGTCTGTAGAAGGCTGCTGTTGGTCCCTCCCAGGCAGCAAACAGAACAGATAAAGCTCTGGGCTTGAGAGGGCAAAACTTGGCGCTTACACTTGCTGGCTCTATGACGTTGGGCAAATTGCTTAATCTCTCTGAACTTGTAGTTCTTCATAAAATGTATATAATAATACCTGCACCTTTCTGTACAAATACTAATTCAATTCTAAGTCTTAAAAAATTCAGTAAAATGTATATAATAATACATCAAGGGGATTACCTAATGCATGTGCAGTGTCTAATAGAACCCAATTCAAAGTAAGTACTCAGGAAATTTTGATATTTAGAAATTCAAAGAGTAAAACTAGGACTGCAGGTAAGTTCTCAGTCTCAACAGAGAAGTACATAAGGACACTCAACCACACCAAAAGTTAATTTGAGTTCTTGATGGAGCCTGTAAATCTGCCCTATGTCATTATCATACACAAGGATCATTCTTCATCAGCAACTCCTTTCAACTACTGAACTGATTTTTCTGATCCTCGGCTCCTCATCTGTAAATTGGGTATAATAATATATGAGCCAATGTTATTACGGGAATCAAAGGAATTAATGTGTATACATGTATTTCGTAAAATCTAACATGCCAAACAAATGGTAGCTATTATCTTTTATTAAAATTTAACAGGAAAATTATATTGAGAAACTTTAGTATGACTTTGTTCGGGCGTAAATGTTTCGGGTACTCCAGATGTGAAACATGTTAAGCAATTATTACCTCTCATTCCTGCAATGGAGGTAATTAGAATAGATTTATGAAAAGCTGTTTTTAAATGCTGATTTTTGCATTAGCAACATTTTTTAGCCTGTTGAAGCTATGCATGGTACCTGCTCTGAAAATAACTGAATAGGGATTGGGAGCAGTAATAATATGATGCTGCTTCACATTTACATGGCATTTTTTAAGTTTTCAAAGAGCATTTCCATGTCATTTTCTTCTTTGATTCCTTCCAGCACCTTGTGAGATAAGCAGGACAGACATTAGCCTTGTTGTACAGGTGGTTAAGAGATTGGCTCAACCACATGGAGATTGGAGCCTAAGGCTGGGTCCCCAAGCAATAGATGTTCCCTTGCGTCCCAGTCAAAGCTGTAGCAGATTCTAACAGCAGAGAGCAAGCCATCGGGAAGGTCTTCAGCGGGGACTGTGGGGGAGCTAGGTCAGAGTGAAAAGCCCTGCCACCCTTGACTAGTACCCTAGAGGGCTCTTGGTCTTGCTTCTTGTGTGGTCTCTCCAATTTCTCTTCATTATACTGACAACAAAGTTAGGAATTGTGTTTGGATGTCGGTAACAGAAAACCCAAAATAACATTGAGTAGACCAAGTAGGAGTTTATCTCTCTCCCACAGCAAAAAGTTCAGATGTCATTGGTTCAGTGGTCAAGGGACTCAGAGGCCAAGGGTTTGCAGTTTTGCTGACCTTTCCTTCAGTGTTAGAAAACAGCAGCTACAGCTCTACCCTTATGTCTGATTTCCAGGCAGCAAGGAGGGGAAGAACATAGACCACATGGGTGTGTGTGCACCAAAGGAGTATCCCCCAATTTTAAGTAGCTTTCCAGAAACCCCACACAATTTCTACTTAATCTAATTGGTCAGAACTGTGTCAGGTGGCCATGCAGATAAGGCCAGCCAGGCTCCCACGCTGCTATAACAAACTAAAGGCTCTGATTGATAGTAAGGAAAAGAGGAGAATGGATATTGGTTAAGCAAATATCAGACAGGCAATGTATTACTATTACCTTTTAAAGGACTTATCCTCTTTGAGGATGTGCTCAGGGAAAGTTAACCTCTGCCCGCAAAACCCTCCTTTTCTGTTTTTCTGGGTACACTGTCTTTCTGAGTACAAAAATGACCCTTTAAAATGATCCCCCATTCGCGCAGGTTGGAATCCTTTATTTCTCTCAGTCATCGCCCAGTTTATGCATTCTCTGAAGCCATATCCCAGCTAGCCCAATAACTCTGAAAGATCAAAGAACTCCTAGATCTTTGAGCTAGAGCAGCAATTTGTGACAACTGCCTTGAAATGTTTTTAAATGGCTCTATTAATCATGTGGGCTTATTGTAGGCTTCCCATACTTAATGCTATATGCTTCAGGTTGAATCAACATCACCCTTCCAAATCCTGTTTTCAATCAGTTTTATTTCAACATTAACTGATCCCAGTTACAGACAAGTTGCACTTTATGTTCCCACTTAGGCTTCCAAATGCACGCACTGTAATATTTAAGCATAATGCACACAAAGGACTGGTTGCAGATAATTCGTAACCTATGGTTTTTCTGATCCTGTACAGACTTGAAAGCATATAAACCGTCGATGGAAGTCAGTCCAGGGTCAACATGTCCCAGTTTTTCTAATTATCTTTGCTGATAATCCTTTACCCTCATCCCTCTGTTTGGAAAACGGTACATCTTTGGAAACTACATGTCATTATTAAAGAATTTTAAAAGCAAAGAATCCCAATGCTAGCTTTCTTCAAGATCAAGAAATGGGGGCCAGCCCAATGGTGTAGTGGTTAAGTTCACATGATTCGCTGAAGCAGCCCAGGGTTTGCAGGTTCAGATCCCTGGTGTGGACATAGCACCACTCGTCCAGCCATGCTGTGGCAGCATCCCACATAAAATACAGGAAGATTGGCAACAGATGTTAGTTCAGGGTTAATCTTCCTCACCGAAAAAGAAAAAAAAAGATCAAGAAATGGAGAAAACACGTTGCTATTGCTTTTTCTGTTCTGCTTCCTACTCCTGTTTTGTTTTCCAAACTTCTTTGTAGATTTGTCCATTCTTTATAATGTTAGGTTCAGTCACCTTGACTGCCATGCCCTTACTAATGCTAGTTACCTGTTATTGAGGCTTTTTGCTAACCCTTTCCCCCATACTTTCACCACACACACACAGACTCAGCCACAGTGTTGGCTCAACTCCAGCTATTTCCCGCCACTGCCCTGCCATCGAAGCTCTGCCCTGGCCCTAGTAACAAGCCTGAGGTCACCATCCTTCCTGGAAGCTGCCCAAAAGAATCATTAGCAACTCCTTGATTAGAAAGTTGGACCCCAAATCTTGAAGAGGCGGAGGCACATGAGGCGGGCTGTTCTGGCTCTTCTCTGAGTTATTCTTTCTCTGCTATCTACTAGCTTCCTTGTTGCATAGCTCTTTCGTCTAGTAGAAAAACACTAAACTGAATTGTATTTTTTTTCTCACTTTCCTTTAGCGTCGAGAAGTGGCAAAAACAGTTTTCTGCTTGGTTGTAATTTTTGCTCTTTGCTGGTTCCCTCTTCATTTAAGTCGTATTTTGAAGAAAACCGTGTATGATGAGATGGACAAGAACCGATGTGAATTACTTAGGTACGATCCTATGCACGCATTATGAAATTGGAGTTTCTCTGATTTTCACGTTTATAATACTTTTACAAAACCATCTAGTCTACATTCTCGTTAGCCCTGTAAATTAAAACTGCAAAGTTGATGATTGTTCTTTAGCTGACATAGCCCGTAACTGATCCCAAAATTCGTGCAAGCCGTGTTATCTGTAATTTTGTTGCTCCCCTCCTGATGCTGTGTGTAATGGTATGAGCTAATCCATGGTGGGTATATCTGTAAAGGTTCTGCAGGACTGAAACTGCCATTTAAACAAGCACTTTAAAGAAAACTCTGACTGCCACCTATAAGAAATGGCTTCTGGGCAAGAAAAATGCTTACTCTAGGGATAAATGCCAGGTGGCAGATTTAAAAACATTATGTTCTAATTATTCTACTCAATTTTCTTTTGCTCTAGTTTCTTGCTGCTCATGGATTACATCGGTATTAACTTGGCAACCATGAATTCATGTATAAACCCAATAGCCCTATATTTTGTGAGCAAGAAATTTAAAAATTGTTTTCAGGTAAGACTGTTTTGCAAGTATTTTTTTAAGGGCAACCAAATGAGTATAATAAGTAGCCAACAGACATCGCTAATTCCACTTGTAAATATTACTTTCATCAGCTGAAGTTTTCAGTAGAGAAGTGAAAATCCTATTTTGTTACCCAGGAAGAGGGTCAGATTGTCAGCATAACAGAAAACCAGTATCTGTTCAGACAACAGCATATTTACTGGTTACAGTTAAAGAGCGCTAACTTAATAACATGCCAATTTAGTACCCTCCTTTAAAAAGAAATGCTCAAATGTGAGCTCCAGGCCACAGAGGATAAATAAACTTATTCATGCCTTACATAGTCTTAAACTTTAACCACAGTCTCAAAAAACATAAACTTTGTTGTTAAGAAAGCTCCTATTAAATGCTGTTTAATAGTATATTTAATAACAGTCTTTTCAAGGAAAGTAAATGCTTCTTGCTTTGGAAATCTGAACTAAGTAACTTCATGCGATGTCAGTTTCCTTCCTTCCTTCAGACCTCCTTGCAACTAAGTCAACCCATGTCGTCCAGAAGCTCCCAGCACTTCCTACTGAGCTGTCATTTTTCCAGTTCCTGGAATGACTTTAGCGTAGAGTTAATCCTAACTGGATTCTGTTATCTTTGGCCAAGGATGTTTAACCTCACTTTATGGTCCGTATTAGGAAGAGCAGCATAGCGGTCACGGGTGCAGGATCTGGAAGCAAACAGTCTGGATTTACGTCACAGCTCTGCACTTGCTAACTTGTCTAACCCAGGTCCAGGTGGTGCCCCTCCTGCTTCCTCAGTTTGCTCATCTGTAAAATCAGATGGTCACTGTATCTATCTCATAAGCAGGAGTCAGCAGGTTAATGTATCTTAAGCTCTTGAGACAATAATAAGCGTTCAGTATGAGTTTACTGTTATTAGGGACAGAGAAGAGAGGAAAAACACAGTAACTGCCCTCGTGGAACTTACAGTCTAAAAGGAGACAGACATATATATATTAAGCAAAGAATCATACAAGTAGATGAAATTTGGTATGCCACATTTTTGAAGTCTGCTTGATAATGTTTGCGAGTCGTGAAATGCTCTGAGAAAGATTCTGTCCTAAGAAAGATTGACTAAAATGCAGGTCATCACTAATACATTATATAATCTAGAGTTAATATCGTTTGCTCATTAATTTACATATTAATTAGACGGGAAGGGAAAATCAAGGTGCAAACTCAAAAATTAAACACTTTTTTTTTTTAAGTTTTTTTTATTTTTCCTTTTTCTCCCAAAGCCCCCTGGTACATAGTTGTGTATTTTTTAGTTGTGGGTCCTTCTAGTTGTGGCATGTGGGACGCTGCCTCAGTATGGCCTGATGAGCAATGCCATGTCCGCACCCAGGATCCAAACTGGTGAAACCCTGGGCCACCGCAGCGGAGCGTGAGAACTTCACCACTTGGCCACTGGGCCGGTCCCCTAAACACATTTTTTGACTGATCTTCATAAAAAGGCAGCATACCCAGGGTTAAGAGCCCAATCTAGAGAGTCCTGGGTTCTAATTCCAGTTCTGCCTCTTAATATCCTCTCTAAGCCTCACTGTCCTCATTCATAAAAATGAGGAAAATAGCACCTACCACCTTGGAATTATGAGCTGGTATGAGCATCAGATGAGGTGCCCGATGCAGAGAGTCATGCTGCTGGTGCACAAGGGATAAATGCCAGGCCCCTCCCAGCCCTTCCCAAGTCAGAGAAGGCTCTCCCTCTGGCCAACACTGCCTTCCCTTCCTCTTTGACATGATGAATAAATTAAAACAAGAAACGAGGGATCCATTTCTCTGGACTAGAATGGACAGTTTAACTTCTACCTAGGGATAACAGGCATACTCTAGATTCCTGTTAAGGCTCACATTCTGTCCCGAGATGTGTCTGGATTTGACCCTTGTTGGTGGGGGCCCAAGGCCTCCAAACTCTGCTGGGAATGGGTTGTGAGGCTCATGTTGTTTAGAGTCTGTTCCTTCTCCCAGTCTTGCCTCTGCTGCTGCTGTTACCAGTCCAAAAGTCTGATGACCTCGGTCCCCATGAATGGAACAAGCATCCAGTGGAAGAACCACGAACAAAACAACCACAACACAGAGAGGAGCAGCCATAAGGACAGTATAAACTAAACATATTACGAAACATTAGTCAATATGCCTTCAAATCCTATTGGAGAAAAAAAATCACGGCAACTGTGTCTCCAGAAATCTCTTCTCTGATCCTTCTCCTGTGACGCACTCCCACCCCCTGAAAAGTGCTTTCCAAAACATTGGAGGGTGGACTGTTTTATACCCACAAAATCAATGAATCTCGCTTCTTTAATTTATCTAATTTGCATATTCTGCATGTTACATTCAGCACTAAAAAATGGTGGGAGTTGGCAGGGGGAAAAGAGACTGTTGAATTAAACCAGAAGGATATTTAGTATTTTTGCATGAAAATACAGTTTTTGAAGACATGACTAGCTTTCATGGCAGTTCTGTCATATGATCAATGAGAACTGGTCGCCATGAGAGTTTAGAGATTTATGACAACGTTTTCTATTTTTTTAAGTGATTTTTTTTTCTTGCCAAACACAGTATGGGTTTAAGTCACCT
Organism: Equus caballus; assembly: GCF_041296265.1. Classification (NCBI taxonomy): domain Eukaryota; kingdom Metazoa; phylum Chordata; class Mammalia; order Perissodactyla; family Equidae; genus Equus; species Equus caballus. The sequence goes on along the minus strand of NC_091685.1, from coordinate 91,293,994 downwards.
TTATTTGAAACGTCATTCAGTGCCAGTACTTTTTAACTTCACAGTAGCCTGAAAATGATTAATTTGAGCCTATTCACACATATTTTGCAAAAGATAAAAAAAAGAAGTGAAACAATTCAGGTAAGCAAGTAGGTTAATGTTTCTCATGTCATTGTTTTATTTTTAAAACATGAATTCTCAAGCTACAGTAAATACAAGCACTTACAGCACAGACTGATACTCATGTATGGCAGTTTAATAGCTGCTATTCAAAGAATTTTTAATTGGTTTTTTTTAATGGTGTTTCATCATAGCTCTTGAGCATATTTTTATGTTAAATTTAAAAATAATGCTTGAGTCAAATAGTTCTATTTTTCACAAGTCCAAATCATTTTTTAATGTATCTTATGTAAAATCAATATCATGTACCAAAATTTAAATGTATGTGTCATTTAACTATGCCCAAGACTGTCAGTGTAATGCGTAGAAAGCTAAAGCACACTCTGGAGAAAAGGGTCGAATATTTTTAGAAGAATTGGAAATTTTCATTGAGTTTTTTTTTGTAATAGTAACATGTGTATGTGTGTACATGCATATATATGTACATATATGTGTATATATGTACACATATATAAACATTATACATATCACCTCATAGTCTCTTGATTTCTCTTAAAATGTTAACTGGCAGTAAGACTTTTGTGGTCATTCTCTTTTCCATATAGGAAATATAATTTCAAAGTGGCCAGCTGAGTTTATCATGTCAGTGAAATATAATTACCCCCAAATGCCACCATGAAGTTATGGTTCTTCACTTCTCTGGGTTTCCAGTAGGAACCTAAACACCTCCCCCACCCCCACTCCTCACGTGGTCACCATTTCAAAGGCCCACAGTGACTTTTGCTGGGCATTTTCCAAGATGTTTACAGACTGTGAGTATAGCAGAAAATCTTTTACTGTGTGTACATAAATATATATAAACAACTGTACATTTCTTTTAACCAATTTTTTTGTGATTGTCTCTATGGGATGTATTTGTGTGTGTGATATATGCATGTGCGTGATGGTATGGATGGACTTAATGTGACCTAGTAATAACGCCCTGGAGTGACGCCAAAGCACACACTCGGAGTGAAATCTAGGTGGTTGTTCATGACAACTGGCCTCAGTCAGTTTTAATCTATCTGTGTTCATAAATCTTGTGACCATGTTATCATTACAAATGGAATATGGGAGGCAGCATGAAAGGGGACGAGCCATGAGTTAGCAATAGGGCTTTGTTTGTTTGGTTGGTTGGTTTGATAAAGCAGTATTTGGGCTTGTATTTTTTCCTGTGCTGGAGCAAAAGTCATTAAACTTTAAAGCATTATATTGTCCCAATCCTCCACGCAATGTGGTGATGAGATTGACAAGTGGTCTGATGTTTCTATCAGACTTCATCAGACATATTACTGAGGATAAATTAGCTAAGCTGATTTGTTGGACTATATTTTAGCACAGTCATCTATAAAATGATATCAGGTTCCAGGTGATCCAATTGCAGGGCTCCTTGATATGTTAGCAGTCAAATTCCATTACTCCACTGGTGTATCACGTGCAGTGATATATGCCTATAATATAAGCCGTAAGTTCCCACCATTTTGTTTAGACAATTGTCTTTCTTTTTAAGATGCCTTGTCTCTTGCATATGAAAAATGCATTTTATAAGTTCAGAAGGTCATAGATTTCTGAATAACCACACAGGCTTCAATGTGCATTTTGTTATGGACCAGTCAGTAACCATGGTTTACTAGTAGGAATATTTTCAGTTTCCTCCTTTATCACATCGTTCCAGTAAATCTGTAGAAATGAGCCAGAAGCCAAGGCCCTGCATTGGTAGTGGCCCGTAAGGATAAAATAAAAGTTTACAGAGCCTTGTAGGTGTCTCTTCATTTTTACATGGTTCTACATAGAAAATGTTTGATACACAGTACCTGTTGCAAACCTCTCCCTAGTCATAGCCAGGAAAGTGATTTTACTTTCAAACAGATACTTCCTAACTGTACTCTATTCTCAACCTACTTTATTGTACTGAGCACTTAACTCTCTCCTTCATTCCTTCATTCACCTTTCCATTAAATTTTAATGAGCATCTACTATACACCAGGAGTTCTTCTAGGTACTGGGGATATAGCAGTGAACAAAATAGGTTAAGTTCCTGCTCTCATGGAGCTTGCATTCTAGAGGAAGGAGTCGGACAATAAACAATTACAGTCAATAAACAACGTGTCAAGTGGATCCCTGGAGGAAGAGACACATATATCTCCAACTGCTTATTTGACATCTCCAACTGGAAGGCTAACACATATACTATATCTAAAACTAAGCTGATATCCCTGTCATCTGTGCCACCATAATATTCCTCTGCTCATGTGTTAGAATTCTCCAGAGAAACAGAACCAGTAGGATATATATAGATAGATAGAAGAGGAGATTTATTATGGGAATTGGCTGACATGATCACGTGGGCTGAAATATGCCACAATATTCCATCCGCAAGCTGGAGAACTAGGAAAACCAGTGATACAATTCAGTTTGAGCCCAAAGACTTGAAAACCAAGGGAGCTGATGGTATAACTCCCAATCTGAAGCCAAAAGCCTGAGAACTGTGGGGTAGCCCACTGATGTAAGTCCCCAAGTCCAAAGGCCCAAGAACGAGGAGCACCAATGTCCGGGACAAGAGAAGATGGACGTCCCAGCTCAAGAGACAGACAGCATTCACCCTTCCTCCACCTTTTTGTTCTTTTCATGCCCTCCACAGATGGATGACGCCTGCCAACATCTGTGAGAGAAAATCTACTTCACGCAGTCTTCTGATTCAAATGCTAATCTCTTCCGGAAACACTCTCACAGACACACCCAGAAATTATGCTTTACCAGCTTTACGGGCAGCCCTTAGTCCAGGCAAGTTCACATATAAAATTAACCATCACAGCTCAGTTAAAGACAGCTTTATTTTAGCACTGTCATGTATAAAATGATATCATGCTTTGAGTTGTCAGGACAAAAACTTTGAAGTCATTTCCCATTCCTTTATCTCACACCTTATATGCAATGCCTCAAAAAAAACCTTACAACCGTATCTTCTGAGTATATCCAGAATCTGACCACTTCTCTCTACTACTTCCCTTTTCTCAGCCACCAACCTCTCTTGCCAGGAAAACTGCAATTGCTTCCTATCATGCCTGTTTCCAGCCTTATAAACGCCACCCTCTAATTGGAGCCTGTCTCTCAACCTCCATAAATGGTCTAAAGGTGTTCACATTTCCAAGCTAGGCTGCCCAGCATCCCCTGGGGAGTTTTCTAATAACAACTAAAGTAAGAAAAACTCTTTCTCCCTGTAGGAAGCCTGAAAGGTTGTGAGCCTGGGAGCTGCTGGCCACCATGGTTTGGGCATTATGAAGAAAGTCAATCTAGAGTGTTACAAAGATGGAAAAGAGCATTGAAGTCCCTGGTTCAATTTTCCCTAATGCTTTCTTATGACTTGAGTAAGCAAACTAACACATTTACCTTTGTGCCTATGCCAGTTAAGTTTGGTTTTCTGTTGCTTACAATACACATGTTCTAAGAGCATCTCATCTAAGGTATCTTGATTTATCTTTTCTTCTTGTTGTTTAAATTAATAGGCTTTATGTTTTTTAGAGTAGTTTTAGGTTTATGGAAAAATTGATTGGAATGTACAGAGACTTCCTACATACTCTCTTTCTCCCCCTTCCCTAGACACAGTTCCCCCTATTATTTACCTCTTGTGTTAGTGTGATTTTTTTTTCAAGGTATGCATTTTTTTTTTGGTGAGGAAGATTGGCCCTGAGCTAACATCTGTTGCCAATCTTCCTCCTTTTTCTTTTTTTTCTCCAAAGCCCCAATACATAGTTGTATATCCTAGTTGTAAGTCATTCTAGTTCTTTTATGTGGGATGCCACCACAGCATGGCTTGATGAGCGGTGTGTAGGTCCACGCCCAGGATCTGAACCCACAAACCCTGGGCCTCCAAAGCAGAGCACGCAAACTTAACCACTTGGCCATGGGGCTGGCCCCTAGTGTGGTATATTTGATGAACCAATGTCGATACAGTATTGTTAACTGAGGTCCATAGGTTACATCAGGGTTCACTGTTGTGTTGTACGTTTTGTGGGTTTGGACAAATGTACAGTGACAGTTATCCAACCATTACAGTATCATTTAGCATGGTTTCACTGCCCTAAAAATCCCCTGCGCTCCACCTGTTCTTCCCCCACTACTTCTCCCTCTTGATTTATCTTTTCACTCCACCATATTACACTGTGCTAGTTGCTGGGAACATGAAACCAGATGTATAAATAAATAAATGCACTGACGCGCTTAGTGGTGTCTTAGTAGATGTCAGCATAGGGGACAGTAAAGGCACAAAGGCAAAAGTAGTCAAAGTTCTTTAAACCTAAGCTGGTAACACCAGTGAACACAGTGTGAGGTCTCCTGCTTCTACAATTCTTATTTTAGTGAGCATGTTACTGCTAGGAGAGTCACATAATAATAAGCAATATAGTATTGTCTCTACATCATGAGTTTTTTCAGTCAATACATATATATTCTTCTCCATCCAAAAAGAAATCTATCCAGTAAATTTAAAATTATTAAGGTAATGAAACAAATTGGAGATTAATCCCAAGAAACAGCCAAGACAAATGTGAATCTTTCACTTCCTATTACCTCTATTGTTATTTTTAATAGTATTACCAGTCCACGATATAGTATTAGACACTATATATGTCTTCTGAGTCTATGATTCCTTTATTTGTAACATAATCTAGTACGGCACAGTATTTATTGATTTTTCTCCATACTTCAAATAAGCAAAGTTAAATCAGGGCACAAATCCACTATATGCCATTGATTATTTCTAAAATTTCAGTGGGGTCTTCACATTGAAAAACTCCAGTGGGTTTTTTTTTTTTTTTAATTTTTTGCTTCTTCTCCCCAAAGCCCCCCAGTACATAGTTCTAGGTCCTTCCAGTTGTGGCATGTGGGATGCCGCCTCAGCATGGCTTGATGAGTGGTACTAGGTCCACACCGAGGATCTGAACTGGAGAAACCCTGGACCGTCAAAGCAGAACACGCGAACTTAACCACCCAGCCATGGGGCTGGCCCCATCCAGTGGGTTTTTTAATAATCCTACATTTGGAGAAGCTTGTGTCACACTTTCCTCTAAGTAGTAACAAAGAGAAACCAGTGTCTATATTTGGTCAGCACTGATACTCTGAATTTTTTGTTTCTAAAACTGAAAGGAGACAGGCCACAATTCTTAGAATCAAGGAATAATCAAGGACTGGAAATAATTTTGTAACTGCAAAGCCGCGCTTTCCCCGTGAGGCATGCTAGCAGAGTTCAGTTTTGATCTGATGAAGCCAGCAGTCCTAATATCTCGTGGTTTCCCAAGGTTTTAGCATCAATATTATTCAGTAGATTCTACTTTTCTTCCTGGGAGGTAATAAATTGGGAACAGCAATGCCAAACCTAGATATGATCAGAAGAGTCATGGAATCTTCCCAAGGGAATATAGATAATTCCACACATTTTTCCTTTTTGGTCCTAAACCACAGTCCCTTACCTAATTTATCTACGTAGAACTGATCATCTGTAATTGGATTTGATTCTACGACAGTAGATACACTTGTATATTTGGTGTTGGGTGACAGATTTGTCCCAGATGAGAGAGAGTAAAGGACCCTGCCCAGACTGCGTGGTGGCATATGATCAGCCAAATCACAGGCCCCAGGCGCCTACCGGGCACAGCCCTGACTCACTCCCGTTTATGCAAGTTTTTACAGAATTACAGCCATTTCTCCTCCTAACTATAGCTCCCTATTTCTCTCAAAGTGTGACAGTTGGAATTAACTGCAGTTAAATTCCTGTGTTTTTAAAATATCTTGAAATAAGAAAACCTACTAAATGTGACAAGGTTAAAGAACATCTGTGCCCTTTTAGGCTTTTCATGTGTACATCTGTGCCTAATGAAAAAAATGATCTCCGAGGTCCAGTCTTCTCTCTATTTTTTGAAGCCTTATGGAGTTAGGCCTGATCACTGCTCCTCCCTCTCAATCTAGACCCTGTTAAGAGGGGTGGAATTCTGCTGACCAGCTCAGGCCAAGAAGGGCCAACTCCTGGAGCTGGAGTAGGGGGGTGCGGTAAGGGGGTGACTTCCCAAAGGAAAACCCACATGGCCTTAGAAAGGGCAGGGAGAATAGCTGTACCACTTCCTTTCTTCATCTGGGAGGATATTGTCCATATATCCTGCTAATCCTTGTTCTGCTGCTTTTTCACGTTTTTAGCTCAATTTCTCAATTTTTATTATTTTCTTTAAAAATAATTTTTTCTCTTCAAATTATAAAAATAATATATAAAACAGATCTAGAATATATTTAAAGCCCTTGCAGAAAAAAACAATAATTAATGAATGATCCATGTATGCAAGGAGGAAAAATGCCTATACTTTGCACATTATATATATATGTGTGTGTGTGTGTGTGTGTGTGTGTGTGTGTATGTTATGTTTAGTTTATCCTGTCCTTTGCTACCACAAACAAGGCTACACTGTACATCTTTGTACAAGTCTCCATGGAGACTTGTGGATTTCTCCAGGACAATTAAAGAGGAGTGGAATTGCTGCTGGGTCCCAGGGTTTTTGCATAGTTAATATCCCTACTACTGCCAGATGGTCTCCAGAATGGCCCCACCAGTCCTAGATTGATTCATTGTTAAAGATTTCAGGGCTCTGGGTGCCTTGCAATTGTTCCACTTTACACGGGCCCGGTCACCCTAAAGGAGCATCTACCTTTAAGCGTATGTAGCAGACAGTGTCGGAGACCTGACCAGATCCTCTTGGATCTCTTGTACGGGCTCTGTTCACCCATCCCCAGCTTCAGTGTTTTTGCTACTAACTATTTGCACCTGCAACTTTCAGCAGCCTGCCCTTAGACACTGGAGCCTCCTAGCCTGCAAGGGGAAGAGGCAGTGCCTGGGGATTTTATGTCCACCTCCACCCCCACCAGGACCTGACCTACTGTATGGGAGTGCAAAAGCCCAGCTCTTGTGTCTCAGGTGAGGTAAACACCAAGCACCCCAGGAGATCAGGCTGAGTCTGCAACTTCACCTGAAACCTCACCTTTCTTAGCTTCTTCCCTTTCCCCAGCATGCTGCTTCTACTCCCTTATGGGTTTCTTCCTGGGGTTGTGCCTTAACAAACCACTTACACCCAAATCCTTGCCTCCAGGTCTGCTTCTGGAAGAAACTGACCAAGGACAGTGCACATTTCTCTTTCACTGCTGAACATAAATGGCAAATTCCAGACATTGAAAATGCTAGATTCTTTAGCAAATTAAATTCGGGCTCATATTTGAAACCACTCTCTCAATTTCTCGATCTGGGGCATCTTAGTGTGTATGAGACCTCCCTGCTAATTGGCAATCCAACTTCCTCCCCCTCAACTTCAGTCCCATTTGCTGTGAAGGAGCGTGACCTTTCTGTTGGGTGCTCCCATAGACCACTCTAGGAACTCCATTTCAGGCTCTTTGGAGCATGGCTGTTAAGTTTTTCTGTGTATCTAAATATTCCTCGTATCAAAATCTAACTGCAATTGCCTTTAAGAGAACATGCCTCTCCCAAGTGGCTGCCAAATGAAGGTTTAGGTCATTTGTGAAGCTGGAAATCAACGAAAGAGGTAAGGAGATTAGTGAGCGGGGGGTTGGGAAGTGCAGGTAGCAAGCACAGGCCACTCTTCCAAAGGGTTTGACAGTGAGCGTCCTAGAGAACGAGGATGACAGCTTGAGGGAACAGCAGGTTCAAAGGAACGGGTTTTATTTCTTCAAGAGAAAAACAACCTCAGCGTTTTCAAGACAGAAGAATTGAGGCCAGTAAAATGAAGAGATAATAGGTGGATGAAAGCAAGGTTATTGATGGGTCAAGCTCCCAGGAGAGATGAGAGGAGTTGGAAATGGCAGCCTCAGAAAGGAAGAAAGATTCTTCCTCTCTGACTAATCAACAGCATCTGTTTCTTCAGGCTGTGATTTCCTACGAGTTCCTACTCATGAATGCCCCTTGTCTACATTTTACACTTAGGGACAAGAACAGGGCCTGTTCGTACCATAGATAGAAGAGTGCCATTTTTAAATAGTACCTTACAGGAACATCCTGGAAGGATACCCATCCAAGTGCACGTGTATGGATGAACTCTTCACCTTGGTCAGCTCCTCAGGGACTCAGGGCAGACTGACCTATAGCTGGAGTCAGAGGGGTCTCATCCACACTCAAGGCTATCTATAGGTACCAATAGAAACCTAACTATGACTTCTTTCTATAATGAACATGTTGCTCTGTAATGAGTTTATATAGAGGGAGAAAATTTATCTCTAATTTTTGGTGATGATAGTGTTAAACTTTCTTCAATTTAACAACTGATTATTGTATTAGAGTTCTCCAGAGAAACAGAACCAATAGAATATGTATATATAGCTATATATAAGATTTATTACAGGAATTGGCTCAAATAATTCCAATAAACTAAAGATGAATATTATCCTCAATAACTGTACCTTAAAGCCTTTGTCTACAAATGTCTCCCAGTCTCATAGCTGCTCCACATTAGAGTCTTTCTCAGTGTTCCAAATCTGTGGGTCGGGGGGCTGGTGGAGAGGAAGCCCTGAAGCCATCTAACAGGCTTCTCTTCCTTTCCCGTGTGTCCATGGAGAATTTATAAAATGGTAGACTCTTTTCTAAGTCCTCCTCCTCCACTGAGTGCGCAATTTCCAAATGTTCCTGGGCCCAAAATTCAACAGGCAGAAGAGAGCCTGAGTTCAGTACTTCCTCTACATGACCTTCTGTTTCTCAGATTCTGCATCATTTGTGGACATTTAGCAACTCCATTACAAATTGCACAATTCCTTAGGCTTGGTTAGTTGATACAGACATCCACTTTTGTCATCAGCCCAGCATCCCAGGGTCTCTTTCAAGCAAATAGTAGAAGGGTCATGGGAAATTAATATTCTACTGAACCATGAATTGGTTCAGGCAAAATAACGGCATAACTTCTGACCATGCTTGGGATCACTCATCATTCCACCAGGTTGTCCCAATACCTCAGGGAACATTGTGTGGTTACGCTCGAGTATGCTCATCTAGGAGTTATGCTGCATGACGTACAATCTTACAAGCTCTTGCCTCTGTTGATTACACAGTATGCAACAAGTAAAAGGTTGTCATTTGGATTTCAGCTTAAAGGTCACCTCCTCAGAGGGACCTTTCCTGACCGCACAATGTAAATTAGTCACCCAGTCACTCTATAGCACTCTGTCTTAATTCTCTGCACAGCACATATGGCTAAATGATATTTTCCCTGCTCATTTAAGTTTGTCTATTGTCTACCCCTTCCCAATAGAGAAAGGACCCGGTCTATGTTGTTTATTGTAATATCCCCAGTGCCTGGACTAATTTTGGATGCACATAGTAAGCCCTCAGTATAAATATGTTAAATGAATTAAATCAAGGTAATATAATAGAAAGTGGCTGGGAGGCTGCCCTGAGGCTACTTTTAATATAGGATGGTCAGAGAAGGCCTCTCTGGGGAGAAGATTTTTGAGCTGAAACTTATACAATGACAATTAGATACAAGTATGGGTTTTGGTTGTTACACTGGCCTGCACATTTCTATTGTTGATATAAGACTGTTCTTGTGAACAAAACACTTTATAACTATTAAAGAGTGACCACAGAAATTCTCGGCTTGGCCTAAGATTTCAAGAGAACAGATATAGGATTAGACCTGCAGAGTGGTTTTAAAAGAGGTAATGAGAAATCATTTTCAATGCCTTGCAGAACATTTTCCTTTTTAGTAATCCAGATTTTTGTGAGTTTGTTTTTGTTTTTGTTTTTGTCTCTGAAGCTCTTTCCACCATTACAGCCTAATCGCCTGAGGAGAGGGGATGGCAGATACCATCTAGAACAAAAGTCCACAGAAGAGGACATGATAAGAGAACTATCCACTAGATTGGGGAGAATACATACTCTTCTAGTGAGCAGTGGAAAAGCTTAGGAGGGAACAACATGCACATCCCACCTGGGTTCTTTAGGGTTTCAGTGCTCCCGCCCCACACCCCTAAGATTCAGACAGTTGAGGGGTGGGTTGTGGAGACAGAAATCAGATGTGGAAGAGATGAGATGGGAGCCTCAGACTGGTGAATTGTGTCCTGCATAGAAAAAGGCCCTTGTGTGCTACAGTTCCTATTTGAAATGCGTGAGCAGACCACCTCAGAGTGTCTCCTGGCCTAAACCAACATGGGTATCTGCAGCTAAGGAGAAAGAAGCATGAGTTGTTAGACAGAGAGGATTGTATTAGCTATTCTCAAGTCTCCCATACTTTTCCATGCAGTGTAGAAAGGATATAGAGAAGGTCACGGAAGCTAATCAAGAGTCAAGAGCTAGAGGGCTTGCCTTTGTGTCACTATCAAGAGAGGTGAGATGACACTGAAGGCCACAGGTTAGACAGGGTAAGCCACACAGCCAATGGAGGACAAAACTGGACATTTCAGCAGGGGATGCAGAGAGGATAGAAGTCACTAACTGCAGAGGTGAATATATACCCCAGTGGTGATCAACAGGAAAATAGAGTGAACAATATCACTTGGACAAGGAGCCCTTCCCCAAAGCTATGAGGCTAAATAAGCTCCTCCTTGTACCCAGACACCATCTTGGGTATAAGGAGAAGGAAGGGAGACTCTTCAGAAGAGAAACAACTCTGGTGGAGAGTTTGAATTTTAAATTGTTTCAATATAAGTATATATATATACACTCATAAAATGAAACTATTAAACTGGAAGAGATTAAATTACCTTTTAATCATAAGCTTTAAAAAATGATTTTCTACAATCACCAGGAATTTAAGTAGCTCCAGAGGAAGATGAAGTCAGTTATAGAAATATAGAAGCTAAACTGTTGCACAGTCATTTTAGATTGATTCAGTTTTGACCCTACTCTGTATATATAGTGCAAGTGACCAATTCTAATGTTCCAGCTTGAGATGCTCGAGGATGCTCAGTTCAACTCACAAACCTCCTCACTAGGTGTTCAAGGATTCCTTTGATCTTATCGTTGTCCTGGAGGTAAAGGGAGGGTGCAAATAAGAAAGCAGTTTCCTCTATTTGAGAGGAGATTCAGCTGGGTATTGCTTTCATACCCACAGTGGCTGTATGATATACTGGCAGGACACTTGAGGCCAGCAATATGAAATTCTCCATAAAGGTCAGGACCATCAATGGTGTGAACTTGAACTTCTCTGGCAGTGACCCCTATCTCCTAGCCTTTGAGTTCACCTCCACACCCCCATATACACTTCTTCTCCCTTCCTCAGTTTCTCCCAATTAAACCTATGTTCCTCTTCTTCTGTTACCATACCAAAAAAAGCTCTATTTTCTCTTTTTCTGACAGCAGCTATTAGTGGCTAATAGGTAGAGCCATGATCATCCATTAAACCTGGGTCCCGTAGAATCAGTTCCTTTTCCTCAAGAGCAGGAAGAGCTTTCTCCAGAAACTTTTTTCCCAGATCTCCCATTCCTGAAAGGGAAGCAAGAGCTTTGCTTTCCATGCTGGAGAAGGTTGCTCAAACATTCACTATCACCTTCCTTCCATCCCCAATAAGACAAATGACTTCTACTAATGCTAAAAAGAAAAGAAAAACCCAAGATGAGTTTTAGGGATAAAAGAAATTGACTCCAGTAAAACAAGGAGGTTAATCAAAAAAGAGAAAACATGGGATTCAGGAAAACAGAGACTTCAACATAGGAGAAAGGCAAAGAGACTTCCCAGAATAATAGTGAAGAGAAGTCCCAGGATGACAGATGAGCAGAAGCAGGCCTGGAGCAGCCAGTCCAGATAGGAGCAGGGGAACAGAAAGTTCTGGAAAGGAGATCTTGTCTCCAGGAAGAAAAGATAGAATTAGTAGATTATCTAATATCGTCCAAATAATGACATTGCTCTATTGAGGTAATCAGAGAAGGGTAAATGTGTGTGCAGTGTGTGTGTGTGTGTGTGTGTAAACAGAGAGAGAGAGAGAGAGAGAGAGAGAGAGATTGAAGTAAGACCTCATTTAACCTGAAAAGAAGCCAAAAAATAATGTGTAAAATTGATAAATCCAGGGAAATGGCAGTGTAACCACATTGTTCAAAATATAAATACCAGTAACAATAGTTAAAAAGTTGAAAATAATTGCCTCTGGGAAACAGGTATCAGGAGAGGTAAAGGATGGGACGAGGGGCTTCCTTTCTTCATTATTAGCTTTGGTGGATTAAAGACGGCCACAAATTCTTTGACACTCTTCCCATGGAGAGATAGAGTTTATTTCCCCTTCTCATGAATGAATTTGGTTGGCCTATAACTGCTTACCAATAATGTACCAGTGGACACAACACTCTGCTATTTCCAGTCCTAGATTTTTAAGAGGATTAGAAGTTTCCACTGTGGTTTCATGAATCCCTGAACCAACATGTAAGAAGACCAGCCACCTCCCACGAGGAACCATATGGAGAAGCCCTGAGACTGCATTAAGAGAGAGGTAACCAGCTGAGCCCAACCTTCTAGTCACCCTAAGATAGCAAACAACTGGCCTGCAAGCGCACCTTTCATACACAAACCATCCAATCCACAGCCCATACCCCAATCACGTTCTCTATCTGCCTCTGGGGGCCACTATTCCCTGCCCTAATCACCCCAGGGCCAGGTACCAAACAACTAGGGACAGCCCCTATGCCCTAGCGCTCTCCAGAATTATTCAAACTATGAGTGACATCAGCAAGATGGCCAAATAAGACATCCCCCACTTGCATTGCCCCCCTCAACAACAACAATTTGGCATCCATCTACAGACAAAGGTGCCCTTGCAGGAGCTATGGGAATCCAGCACTATATGCTAAGGGACCCAGGAGGAGTCTCACCGTACTCCCATCCCTGTGCATCGGATTATAGGCATACAGACTTTGGTCCCAGCTGTGGCCCTGAAGTCCAGCCCTTCTTGGCCATGGTCTGGGAGCTGCTGGAGAACACTGTCTTAGATAATCACCCACAGCCAAGAGAGTCTTTGTGGAAGTCATGTTCATGTATTCCTTTAATAAATCAAGTATCATCATCAAGGAAGAACTGAACAAACCTCAAGGAGAGGGTGGGAGAAGACCCTTCCATCTCAATAAAAAGGACTGAACAGAACATGACTCAATCCATTCTGTCACTCAGATTATCACCCAAGGAGCATCCACCACTCATCATCGATGAGTATACAGTTTGCAATAATGTTCATCCATCACTGGAGACTTTAATACTTTGTGAGATGACAGTAACGTAAGGGGGAAGCCTCATCTTCCAACCAAGACAGGATCAGGCAGAACTGTCCAGAAATTGCCCTACAAACCAGAAGAGGAGTGGAACTGACTTTAGTTTGTATTTAGACTATGTATGGCGTAAAGCTTTATACCTTCTGATTGTCTTCCTCTTATTAGTTTGACAACTGAAGAAAAATATGCTTTCATGATATTAAGATGCTCTGTGTTTTTAATCACAAAAATTGTGGGTAGAAATAATTTTCTTCTTAAAGCCTTAAAGAGGCTTTACAGAGCCTCTGTCTTCCTGTTCTATTATGGACTATTGCTTTCTAAGTCTCCATACAACTGTCATCCTCCAATTGCTATTCATTGAACTTCTGGCTTCTATGTTTCTGGATTCTGTATGTTACTCTTGTTTCTTTATTTTTTTTTTCTATTGAATATCTTGGGGTAATTTTTTCAGATGGAAGAAAATGTCTTTTTCTTCATACTGGAATGATAATTTTGCTGGGTAATGAATTCTAGGTACAAAATCATTTTCTCTCAAAATTTTGAAGGTATTGCTTGTCAACATGTCCCTAGTTGCTGAAGAGACACCTACCAACAAATGCCTGTTCGTTTGAGATAATCTGTTCTTTTATTCTCTCTGGTCGCATTTAAGATTTTTGTCTTTTTTATTGGAATTTTGAGGCTTCAAGAGGATATTTTCATCTGTTCATTCATTCAACAAATTTTTACTGAGCAAGTGGTATAGGAGTGCAAGTGATAAATCTGTGAACAAAACAGATTAAAATGTTTTCAGTTTCATTTTTGTTTTGTTTGTTCTTCTTTTCTTGGACCTCTGTGAGCACTGTCCATCTGAAAACTAGAGTCTTTTAAAATTCAAGGAAATGTGTTATTATTTGTATTTTTATTTTACTCAAAGAAGCAAGGTATAAGAGTTAAAGGAAAAGATTTTTCATACTTTCCATCTCTTTTTTTTTCAGCTCTAAACTCTGGGAGATTATCTCATTTTATCTTTTAGGTTATCAGCTTGATCTTTTTCCCCACCAATTTCATAATCAACTTAGTCCTTTTTTTTTTTAATTTTGCCATTTTTTTAAAATTTCTATGTATTCTTTCTTGAACTCTGCTTTCTCCTTTTATATAGTTGCCTGGTTTTTCCTAAATACTAAATATACAATATAAATATATAATATAAATATACAATATTTTCCTGAATATCTCTGGGAATAGAATTTAAACTTTTAAAGTTCTCTTCTGTTCCTTGAATTACCTGTTTTCTCCCGGATCAATTATCATTTCACCTTTGGTCTTCCATTTCACATTGTTTGCTTTCCTCCTGTGTCTGGTGAGCTGTTCTCTCTTCCTATTTATCAATGATGGATGATATTAGTTAACATAGGCAACTGAGACAGGTTTTCTCTATGGTTGTATAGGTCCATTTCTCCAGGGGGCTCTCCCTTGAAAACTGACAGTAAAAAAGTAGACAGAATTGTGTTTACAGGCAGCCAATATGGGTGAGAAACCAAGAACTCCTTCAAATACCAAATTATGAATGACTTTTTAGTGTATTTTACCCTGGAAGAGTTGGCCTCCTCCTCCTCCTCCTCCCCCTCCTCTTCTTGCTGTCCTCTTCCTTCTTCTTCATTTTGTTTTATTTTACAAGCCTACAGTTATCTTAAATCCTGTGCTACACTTTCTCTCAGGCATGAGTAATCCCTCTAGGAGCCTCATGCAAGCCTATTGTTGGCTAGAAGCATTAATAATGTGGGGCCTGAGGATAAAGCAACCGCTCCCATAGCCCCAGTTTAAGGAGTGGAAGAACAGCACTAACAGTTAGGACTTGGAATATAATTTGCAGGCCTTGGTGCAGAATGAAAGTACAGGGTTCCTTGTTTAAAAATTACTCAGAATTTCGAGACAATAGCAGGGCATTAAACCAAGTAGAGGCCCCTTCTAAGCACAGGGTACTATGCAGCTGTACAGGTCGCACGCCCGTCAAGATGGCCCTGACTCCCAGGTAAGCATTTCTCCAAGCTCTTCTACCAATAAATACGCTTAAACTCCTTGCCATTACCATTTTTCTGTTTTTCTACTGTTCTGCTTCTTCCATCAATACAACACCTTTTTTTTTTTTTTAAAGATTTTATTTTTTCCTTTTTCTCCCCAAAGCCCCCCCGATACATAGTTGTATATTCTTCGTTGTGGGTCCTTCTAGGTGTGGTATGTGGAACGCTGCCTCAGCGTGGTTTGATGAGCAGTGCCATGTCTGCACCCAGGATTCGAACCAACGAAACACTGGGCCGCCTGCAGCGGAGCGCACGAACTTAACCGCTCGGCCACGGGGCCAGCCCCGATACAACACCTTTTGCTTTCTATCATTCAGGAATTCCTCAGATCTTCTGGTCTACTGACGGTACCTTTCCTCACTTTCCAAAGATTTTTTGGTTTTATCATTTTGGAAAGTGTATTTTCTGTTATTTTGAATCTTCGAGAAGAAGAGGAAATAGATGTCCATTTGAACCAAAACCCAGTTTCTTCTAATAACAAATGTTTAAGTAACCAGAAATATGTGGGCAGTATTCTGCTTTTAAAACTATCCAATCCCTTCTGATTTGTTAACCTTAGTAGTAGCAACTAGAGCTTAAGTTTAGAAACACTAAAATAATACATTGCTGGGGCACTTGTGTACTTCCCCTTAAAAAGTTTCACATCATTTCTTATAGGAACTCATTTTAAAAATAAACTTGGATATCAATTAAGTTGTCAGGCTTCAAAGTTGGTGGAGTTTCCTATTGTACAAAGAAGCATCACTTTACCAGGAAAGTCAGCTATTTTTAAGGTCCATTTTTCTTCAGCAAATGATGTGGTTTATACACAGAGATAAATGAACCCTATAAATCTGAGAGGAGGAAAGGAATTTTCTGATTTACATTATTATTTTTTTCTCTTTATGCGCACATCTTCGCAAACTCCACCACCATCAAAAGACGAAAGGCTTCACTGACACTTTAGCACCTGGTAAAGCCCTTAAAGGAGAAGAGACTCTCATTTGCCCCTCTAAAACCCACTGCAATTTTATTGAAATGATTTATCAGAAAGTGTTCAGAGTCCTAGGATTTCCTTTACATGAACATATTGTTTTCTGAGAGTTTTCCTTTTTGAAGGACGACTGCATTTAGCTGTTTCTAGCTACACTCTGTCAATTAGGGAGAAGTGGACTTTACAATGAAACATGACATGAGAACCATTGTTTCATGTCACTCTTACTTCATAACTTTGAAACAAGCCATTGACTTCACAAAATTTTTCCTTGCAACTTACAGAAATGAAAATTGACAAGGAAAGTGAGACACAACAATATCATATTTTTTCTGGAAATAATACAAGTAGGTACACTATTTTCAATGGACAGAGCAAGAGCCTTAAACATAATCCACATCTTTTGACCCAACAATTCAATTCTGGGAATCTACCCAAAAAATAATCTGAAAAGCACATTGCATACCACGTATGCTAATTTCCATTTTTTTCATAATACCAAAAGTAGTGTACTCTAAGAAGTGTCTAAGTACGGCTTCCCTTTAAAACAGAGCCTGAGACACAGACTTGGGCGGGTTGCTTATTTGAAAAGTAACTCTAGGAAACAGTAAAGAAGATAGGAAATTAAAGGAGAGATCAAAGAAAAAGCAATAAATGGTCTATTTTGAGCTGGTTACATCAGTAGGGAACTGGGGTCTAAGGTCCTGCTAAGGATCCTCTGAAGAACATGATATTGTGCATCTCAGAATTGGGGGACAGTGCCCCAAACCCACAGGTGTGTTGTATCCAAGCTCTCATCTTATCTGAGCCTTTAATAGGCCATTCCAACATTTTATCAGGCCGTTGTTTCTAAGAGATAAGGTATGTTGTAGTACTGATGGATCTTGTGGTCATGAGCCCATGATCAGACATCTTTTTCCCCCAAAATGGGTCACTTGGTCTATGACAATGTTTAGGAGGATCCACGTCAGGAAATCAGGTACAGGAGGTCAGAAGGCACTAGTAATATCAGAGGCACTGTTGGCAGGGAATGTAAACCCATCTTCTGCTGTACAAAAGCTTGGGCTAGATAACTGAATTATGAACCTGAGCCTGAACTAAAATAGAGGCCACTTAGAGCAGCACTGAAGCACTGAGGAGTAAAGACTTTTTGGACCTATAGGACCAGACCAACCACTAGCTGAATGCAGCTAACGGAGTAGCTGACACCACATGGAGCAGAGAACCAGCCTGGCCCAAATTCCTGACCCACAGGATGATAAGAAATAATAAATCATTTTTATTTTGAGCTGCTAAGTTTGGAGATGGCTTATTAGCAGCAAGAAGCCAGTAGCTTCTGTTTTCATGCTCTTGGAATGCTTCCCTTTAGAATCCAGCCACCATGTAAAAAGTCTGACTACTTCGAGACCTCCATACTATGAGCAAGCCCAAGCTAGCTAAGTAGAGGGGCTTTGTGGAGAAGCTCCAAGACTCCCCAGCCAATAGTCCTAGCTCAAATAGAATCAAGTAGTGCAGAAGAACCACCAATACAATCCACAGAATCAGGAGAAATTTAAAAAAACAAAACAAAGCCAAAGAATCATTTTTAAGCCCCTAAGTTTTGGTGGGGCTTGTTACACCACAATAGATAATTGAAACACATGATTACTCCATTCATGGGCCCATTGCACAAGCACTGACAGAGGCTGGCTAACATCCACCAGATGTATCATCTTGTCCACCTTATTGCCAAGTGACTCCTCTGCCACAGATGCTTCCCAGCAGACACTGTTATGAACACAAAGATTTTTGTGCCCAAACTCATAGGCCCATCCCTCTTCCTCTTTCCCCAGATCTTTACTTTGGTCTTCCAATCTTGCTCCTTTCAGGCCCCTGACCAACCAGCCAAGTCATTGCCAATGCTTAGACCAATTCTACCATACAAAATTAACAGATGCATACTGCTCAAAGCTCTACCCACTGAGAGAATTTCACCTCATTACTGCCCTATAGGGTACACTCCAAGGGGGGCCATAGTGCAGCAGCAGTCCGTTTTCAGATATCACTAGCATATTGAGCCACGCCATCCATGAACCAGGCTGGTTATAGGGAACTCCTCCAGAAGTGACAGGGGTGAGCTGAGGGAAAGGTATGGGTGCAAGAGAAGTAGGTGACATGGAGGTCAGGATTACTTATCCCTGTAACTTATTTATGCCCTTTGACCAGCTCCCAGATGCACTATTTCATCCTATCACATTGCAACTTCATCTTTCTAACATTATGACTTGGGAATGTAACTCATGACAAAGTTCATACTGGGCAGTTTTAATCACATAGTTATTTGATATCCCCATTTTCAGGCATTCCGTTTCTAGGACAGTAGACTTCTAGAGACTGTTTTTCAAATGATGGGTACTTCTTTAACACAGAAGTTATATTTTTGCTAACTCTAGAAGTCTTGCCTATAAATCTCTTATTGGGGCTTCCAGAAAGTCCACATATCATCCTTATCTAGCATGATTACTCCAAATTATATGGGATATGCCTGGTCTTGTCACTTGAGCAGTAGACTGGCTTTCACTACAAGCCTGGACCTGCTTCTGAGCCTTCTCCTTCTCTGAGCTCCACCTAAAATGTAGTCTTCTGACTTACCTAATAAATGGGTCAGATAATCACAAGAATAATATGTGTGCTTCCAAAATCTAAAGAGGCCCATTGCTGCTGTGCCATGTTTTTGTTCTTTGAACTTCTGTAGGAAGTTCAAAGCACAATAACTTTTCCTTTACCTTAGAGGGGATATCCCTACATAGGTCAAACAATTGAGCTCCTAAGACTTCATAGATATGAAAGAGCCCTAAATCATTGTAGGATTTATCTCCCAGACTGTGGCACCAATGTATCAAGCTTGCCAGGGCATCAAGACTACTTTCTACTTCCTATGCATCAGCCCAATTAACATGATGTCATTAAGATAGTGAATACTATGATGTTCTGTGGAATATCAAAATGATCAAAGTCCATTCCTACCACACTGTGATAGAAAGCAGAAGAATTAACATATCTTTGCAGCATGGAATATATATTGCTGTCCTTCCTGTATAAATGTTCTGTTTTGATCCTCTTTCCAGACAAGAAAAGAACACATGTGCTAGATCAACAGCCACAAACCAAGTTCCAGAGGCTGGACCTGGACCTATGATAATATGCTCTAATAAGATACTGCTTTGGGGGCCACCATTTCACTAAGCTTGTGGAAGTTCACCATCACCCATCTTGATCCACCTGATTTTTCCAGGGATGATAGCAGTGAACTGAATGAAGATGTGCTGGGAACTACCACTTCTGTATTCTTTAAATATTCAAAAATGGTATTAATTTCTGTAATTCTACCTGGGATGCAATATTCCTTCTGACTTACTGTCTCTGCTGGGAGAAGCAATTTCAAGGATGATAGGATTTCAGAATAGCAGAAGCCAAGTGGTTGTACTTAACCAGCTGGGCCTTCCTATCATAATGGTTCTTCCTCCACAGGTCAGGAAAACCATGTGAGCATTCTTCCAGTTTCTAAGAATATCAATCCCAATTATTCACAAGGGGACTGAGGAAATGACCATACGCTGGGTCTGTGGACCCACTGACACAGTATAAGATGGATCTGGGCCAGTACTCCATTTATCATCTGGACACCATATGTCTCCACTCTTAACTTTGGCACCATGAGGGCATTTTCACATTCCCTGATATGGGTGTCAATTTAGACCCTGCGTCCAATAGCTCTCAAAAGTCCATCTCTTTCCATAGTGTACAATTACTCTGTTAAACAGTCACAGTTCCCTTTGAGATAGAATGGGAACCATTTATTGCATATACTTGCGGTGACATTAAAGGGTTCTTCCTTTAGGGGACAAAGCCTCACCTTCGATTGATGGGCTCAGGTATAAGAACTGACTTAGATCGGGAGACTGGAAAAGAGATCGCAACTTTCCAATATGACAGCTGATATCAGTATTCTTCTCAGCAGCTCTTAATTTTTTTCTGATTATACAAATCAAGTCATGATTTGGCTCACTGTTTATCTCATTCACTCCCAAGAAAACCATGATCTATTAGACGTTGTCACAGATCACTGCAGGTCACAATGCCCTGGGTGCAACTCTACTCTGCCTGCCTGACTTAATAATTATGTCTACCATGCCTCAGATGGTTAAGTGCCATCACCTGACCTCTGCTATTCTGGAATTCCATCATCACCATGGACTCTATGGAACCCAGTTCTATGCAGTATGGAGCTCTAGGAGTGCAGCCATGGGAGTGAGTGTACTGCTCAGATCTCCTTTCAAGAGAGAAATTGCTGTAAGGAGTAGTTAACTGACAGCCTCTGGCTGCCTTAAGTTTCAGCTCTACTGAAGCATTCACTCCAAGGCCACACACTCCCCAGCCTCCTCTCAGTCAAAGACTAAGCATGGCGGAGGTTCTAGAGCTGGTTCATTCCCGTCCATCATGGGACTCTAATGGGCGATCTTTGTCCTGGGGCTCCCTGTTGGCTTAGCTGAGACTTCCTCAGAGACTCTCAATCCCTGTGATTATTGCGATGCTACTGCCAACAGCAATAAGGTTCCTGTTGCCATATGGTGGTTGAGTGATCCAGTCCCACTAAACAATCCCAGGCTGATTGTTATTATTATTACTTTCTAGAGCCACCGTCAGTGCTCCCTGTCTTAGACACAGACTTGAGCACAAGACTGGGTAGTTTACTTGGGAAATGATCTCAGGAGCAGAGTAAAGGAGCAGAAGAGAGAAAGGAAAGGGAAAAAAGTCAACTAAGGGTAAATTTTTAGCTGGTGGGCAATTAGGGCTCCATCCCGCTGGGATTCTCAGAGGAATCACATAAATGTACCTCAGAATTATTCTCCCAAAGAACGAGAAGCAAGAGCATTGATCTGCCAGCTCCCACTCCTCTATGACTTACTTTCTTTATTATTCCTTTATTACTTCGTCCCAAAGGGTGTTAATTCTTCTTACTCTTAAGATTTCCACTGAACCTAAAAAATGCCTAAAAATCACATGTTTTTTCAAACTCAATCCTCTGGCTCATTATTCACGGCTCTTCACTACCAGAAGAAGCCTAATAAAAGGGTAGAGTTAAGTGTCTACTTCCAGCAGGCAATTTCACAAAGCCACCAGAAAGCCTCTGTGACTAAGCAATGGACCTGTGCCACAGCTTGGGGATGCCGAAAGCAGCTTTCCACTCAATGGAAATGAGACTTCAAATGCTAGACTCTTTGGAGAGGAAACTGACAGACCCAAACCAAAGCTTAAACAACCTAGAAGAGATCCCAATGGGGGAAGGGGAGGGACTGCATGAGATACTGGATTCATGAGGGGGGAAGAATGATATCATGGAGAGGACCAAGGGACAAGGAAGGAATTGTTAAAGGTTCTGCATTCGTTTCCTATGGCTGCTGTAACAAACTGCCACAAACAACGTGACTTAAAACTACACATTTATCCAGATGCTGGAAGTCCAAAACCAAGGTGCTGGCAAGACTGTTTCCTTCTGGAAGCTCTGAAGGAGAACCCGTCCCATGTCTCCCTCTTAACTTCTCATGGTTGCAGGCAATCCTTGACATTCCTTGGCTTGTAGACCTATCACTTCATTCTGTGCCTCTGTCTTCACACGGTGTCCTCCCCTTTGTATGTCTGTATCTCAGTGTCCAAATTTCCCTCTTCTTATAAGGACACTAGTTCTTGGATTAGGGCCCAACCTAATCCTGTCCACCTCACCTTGACTTGATTACATTTATAAAAATCTTATTTCCAAATAAGGTAACATTCTGAGATTCCTGGTGGACATGGATTTGGGGGGAACACTATTCAACCAAGTACAGTCTCCAAAGACAAATAACTAACCACATAGCTCTGTCCTTTTGGCCACATAAACATGTGGCTTCAGGGGGAAAACAGAGTAACTATTACTACACACTTATCCTGGTTTACATCATTGGATAACTGGATAATCATAGTCTTCACAAGCATGTGCCAGAGCCAAAATAAAGTGGTATATCATGCCAAGAGCATTCCCTATTTTCTGTGGTTTCTAGATTCCTTTACTCACAGAACCCTTTTTTCTTTTCAAATGAAATTTTATTAGGAGTGTTTAGACAAATAAAATGGATAAAAATTTTTCTCGTAGAAGTGGAGCTGGAAGGACCAGGGTCTCCTCCTCTGGTCAGATTATAAGGAAAAGAGCTGCACAGGTTACTGGAAATTCACTTATCCACTTTTCTGTTTAGTTCAGGAAGCAATTGATGAGCACAAGTAACACTGAGCAAAATAGGTACATAGGATCTACCAGAAAAGGTAGAGAGAAGAACAAAACGAATTTATCAAGGGCTAGAGAAGAAATGGCTATGGCCCCTGTGGACAGTGATCACAAAATGGATTAACTATGGCAAGACTTTGAAGTGGGGCCAGGAGGCCATTGGAAATGGGGCTTACGCACACGCACCGCATCTCTACCCGGGTGAAGTGTAACTCTCGAAACTGTGCTTCACTGTTGTCGTCTTGACCTTCTTTCAAGAAATATGCTGGGGCCGGCCCGATTGCTCAGTGGTTAAGTTCACACACACCACCTCAGCGGCCCAGGGTTTCACCGGTTCAGATCCTGGGTGCGGACATGGCACCGCTCGTCAAGCCATGCTGAGGTGGCACCCCACATGCCACAACTAGAAGGACCCACAACTAAAAATACAAACTATGTACCAGGGGGCTCTGGGGAGAAAAAGTAAAAATAAAATCTTTAAAAAAAAAAAAAGCTTACTCCCATAGATAAAACTTTTTGCCTTAGAGATGGCCTTAACAACCCATCATGTATAGCCAAGAGGCAACAGTTGTTGCCAGCACCAATCACAAATTTTGCGAAACAACCTGTGTAATTTATCCCTTTTTGCCTTTGAAACTGTTGCCTCCTTTGTCTTTTTTGGAACACGTTTTGGGTTTCTACCTGAATCTGTGTCTCCCAAATTGCAATTCTAATTGCCCGAATAAATACCTGCTATTTGAATTGTAGTGAATTTTTCCTCAATTGATACTATCTTAAGTATTAGGAAGCAAAAGGGAGAGAAAAAGTCACAGAATACCAATCTGTGGCCTCCTGGTAATATGAGGGAGAGGAGAACAGGATGAAGGGACTAGGAAGGAAGGACTTCCTTATACAGTGATTTAGAGTCAAGGCTAGTCTTTCTCTGGCCCTATTATGGACTCAGGGATGAAGCTCTAGAGTTTCCTGGGTCAAGTTTGAGGCAATTAGCTACATAGTGCAGGCAAGTTTACACTGAATGACCTAGAGATCTGCTGTTTCCCAAATAAGTGGATAAACAGAAGACTTTAGTCTCCAGACTTATTAATCTAATACCTTCTGTGAGCACTCAGCACGCATGGAAGGCCAAATAAAAGCATTCAATATAAATAAATCAATAATAATTTATATCTCTTGATTTCTCCAAAGAGAAATGTTTATATGTGGAGAAAAAAATAAATAAAATGGCATTTAAAGGAAGGACTATCCCTCCCCGCAAACACACAGGACATTAAAAAAGTGAGACGTTAAGCCATCTGACATGTCTTCAGAGTCTTTACCAAAGCGGGGAAACATCTGTCAAGATGCCAGGGCCTGTGAGTCCATGGGTTGGTTAAGTTTGTCTAAAGTCAGCCTCCCAAGAAAGCACTTTTGTCTGTTGTCTTAAACAGTTTAATAGTTTAACCCATTCATTCTCACATCATAGAACTAACTGAGTGTGATATGGGGCAAAGAGCTAGTTGGGAACAATTCTGATGTCAAAATGTTGCTAAGCAGTCTTACAACCATTTCATGAAAGGTCTGAATAAAGGATATTTTGTTCAGTGAATGCTGTGCTACCACTTCTGCCTCAGTGACTAGTTCTTCTCAGGGCAAGGCTCCCCTCTTCCAGGAGCTGTCTTCATCAGCTCAGGCTGCCATAACAAAACGCCACACACTAGATGGCTCAAACAACTCTCTCTCATGGTTCAGGAGGCTGGGAAGTCCAAGCTCAAGGCACCCGCACACTTAGTGTCTGGTAAGGTTGCTTCCTGGCTTGCAGATGGCCACCTTCTTGCCATCTTGAGGGAGGCGCCACCCTCAAGGCCTCATCTAAACCTAATTACCTCCCAAAGGTCCCACCTCCAAATACCATCACATTGGGGATTAAGGCTTCATCATACGAATTTGGGGGGTCACACCAGCATTCAGACCATAGCAGAGGCTCTTAACCTTTCGGGGGTCATGGACCCCTTTGGAAGTTTAGTGAATAATCTTAAATGCATTTTTGAAATATATAGAATATATTTCTAGGGAGAGAATAGAAAAGATACAATATGTGTGTGTATGCACACACATACACTCACTCACACACATGACAATAAGCATTAATTGGAGGTGGAATTCTGGTTTAGGGGTCTCCTCTGTCCCCCCACAAGGAAAAAAGAATAATAAAACAAAATATATAGAATTATAAGAACATCAATTACATCAAAATACAGTGATCAGAATATTTTTAAAAACAAATTTGTGATAAGTCACTGCATATCCTCTGTATTTAACACACTAAATAATAAGATCTAGAGGCAGGTCAAATAACTATCATAATTTCAAAGTAGTGATGAGTGTAGGTGATATTTTGAGAGATCTGCCAATCACTGTAATATGATGTGAAAATATCTGTGATTTCTATTGGTGACAAAGTCATAGGTACTACTAGCATTACTGTGATGTGTTGCCTATGTTCATAATTGAAGAAAATGCTAATGTCAGTTGGAAGTGAGTGAAAATAAAAATGTAACGTTTTCCCGTCCACACACTGAGCCCCCAGATTGAGAACTCCTCCACGAGGCTCTCTTTGATTTCAAAAGTTCTCCTTTCCTCAGTGCTCACAAGGGACAACAGGCCTGGATGAAGAAACACGGCCTCAGAACCCCCAATTCTCATCGTTCCTGCTCATGGCTGTTCTAGTGGAGATCATTCATATCCCACCTCCGCCAGCTTGGCTGGGGCTCGGCACATCAGGGACTACCATCCCTGGGGCGTGGGGAACAGCGCTCTTGTCACTAGTATCAGAGATTTCAAAAAATGGAGATAGAATGGAGAATAAAAACTGTCTGGTCTCGACTGGACAGTCATAGGGCAGGCAGGAAGGGAGGGCTTCACAGCCCATCACGCAACTAACCCAACCGGAGCAAACTGCTAAGTGGGTCAGGCACCCTATGGTGTTTCCCGTGCAGTATCCATTCATTCAATAGCTCAATAATTCACACAAGAAACATGTAAGAGGGCCTACTTAGTGCTAGGCACCACACGAGGTGCTGAGAATGGATGCCCCGGCTCTCGTGGACCTGCAAACCTGGTCTACAAGAGCATGAAAATGCCCAAGAGCCTCTCAGTATGAAAATAAGAAGGAATAGAGAGGCCAGACAGTTCATAACCCAGAGATCCATCTCCCAAATGATGCTCTAAACCCAGGATGCAGTTTGTAAAAAGAGAGAAAACTAATTAAGTACCGACTATGTACTGGGCAAGCTACTATAAACACTTTACATTCATTATTTCAAGACATCTTCAGGAATGAGGAAGAAAATGGGTTTCTGAGTGGATAAATGGTTTGTTTACCATTGGTACATAACTAGCCTTGGTTTTGAATTCAAGTCTGCCTAATTCTCAAGTGCAAAATCTTTTTTCAGTACATCATGCATTGTTGACACTGGGTAGGCCTCTTGACCAGTTAGAATCGGTTTCCTTATCTGGATATAACAATATCATGGATCATTTGAGAATATATATACAAGTGCTGTGTAAACTATAAAACACTAAACACGTTACTGTTGTTGTAATCATATGGCAGTGTTATTACTATCATCAGATATTTGGTATACAATAAAACTTCTGAAACCATCAGAAATCCTGGGCACCTAGACAATTCTATAACTAATGAGCCAGAGCAAAGAGGATGGTTATGTCACAGTAATGTGGGAAACAATATATTCTGATCTTTCCTGGTAATTGTTCTATTATTTAAGGGAATTGAGTCTTTACTAATAAGGAAAATAATTTTCAAACTAAGTCCCACTTAATATAATATTTAGTTTCTAAAAAGTTATGTAAAGCAAAAAAAAGTAATAAAATTAATAGTATGCTAAATGTGATAAAGAAGCCACTTATTCAACACTGAAACGAGATATAAGTTTTATTCAAAGGGCCAAAATTTCTCACAGTTTTTTTTTTTTTTTAAGATTTTATTTTTTTCCTTTTTATCCCCAAGCCCCCTAGTACATAGTTGTATATTCTTCGTTGTGGGTCCTTCTAGTTGTGGCATCTGGGACGCTGCCTCAGCGTAGTTTGATGAGCGGCGCCATGTCCCCGCCCAGGATTCGAACCAACGAAACACTGGGCCGCCTGCAGCAGAGTGCGAGATCTTAACCACTCGGCCACAGAGCCAGCCCCTTCTCACAGTTCTTGAGCTCTATGAAAATAGATGTGCGATTATCTTCTCAGATGCAAACTTGCTCTTGATTTTTTTTTTTTCCAAATGGTTTCATTGTGCTGGTGTTCATTGAAGTGGATTTGCTTTGTTTTGTAAATTTTTTTAATATTGTTCTCTCCTGTTCACAACAATAACACCTGCTCATTACTGGGGTTAAAAAAAGAGAGAGAGAAATGCACAGAAAAATGAAAATGCCAGAGATAACCGCTGTTAATCCTCTGTGTAAATTTTTCAGCCAATTTTTAAACTTTTCAATAAATTCAAAACTTTTTTCTTGAATTCTCACTCCTTTTAGCAAGCGGTCTCTCTTTAGTGGATTTAGCAACACTGACTTTCAATATAGAAGGCAAAAATGTCTTTCCTGGTAAAGGAATATGTTCAATGACCCAACTATGTACCAACGGTTTAAAAACAGAAGATCTGTGAATGTATTCACTTACCATCTGACACTCAAAATAAAGGAATATTATTGTGTCAGAAAACATAAAACACCTCTGAGGGCCTTGGAAGGGGAGGAAGGAGGGGATAGAGTTAGTTAAAAGAGGCCAAGAGAGATGCACTTGCCCCAAGGACTCCCTGCTGGCTGGGTCCTCCAGGGGGCGCTCCTGCATCCCACCCCCAACAAGCAGCAACCTGGGTGTGGCTCCCCGCCCCCTCCCCCCTCCATCCTCACTGCGGGACTGGGGACAGTGGTGGGAAAGCCATGCCCCATTTCTTCAGGCCCTGTATTTTCTCATTCTGCAAAGCAAAATTGTTATGATAGTCTTCGTAATCCATTGGGTTAAACAAAATGTGATTTCTGGGGACTACAGAGCCCCGCATTTTCTCCCCAGTTTACTAATGCTGGAACCAGGACTAAGCCTTTCACTTCAGAAACAGAAATAACAAGATTAAACTCCCCAAGTCTGGCTGAAGTAATATTGTGTCATAAATAAATTTTGATCTAAGGATGATCAGTCAAGGTGGGGAAGCCATTTTGGATTACATGTGAGGGCAGAAATGAGGAAATTCATGAAGAAGACATGATATTTTCCAGAATAATCTCTGTTTACTTTCAGCTGACTGGGAAAAAATAAAAGCAGGCCAAATTATTTTTGTAGTTCAGTTGCAAACGCAGGTGGCACTGCAGTACTTAACTTCAAGAACACGTCCCTGTGTGTAACAGTGCCAGCCAGCACACCAGGCTTCCCCTGCAGTTTATGCATTCATCAAGAACCCAAGATCCTGGGGCCGGAAGTGATCTTTAAAAATCATCTGGTCCTGTTTGATCCTGGGGGTGGACCTAGTACCACTTATCAAGCCATGCTGTGGCAGGCGTCCCACATATAAAATAGAGGAAGATGGGCACAGGCTTAGCTCAGGGCCAATCTTCCTCAACAAAAAGAGGAGCATTGGCAGCAGATGTTAGCTCAGAGCTAATCTTCCTCAAAAAAAAAAATCATCTAGTCCAAACCCCTCATTTTCAGAAGAGGAAACAAAATTCCAGAAAGGTTCAGTGAATTGCTTCAGATTGGATCTCTAGTTAGTAACTAGAATACGGGTCCTCCAGCCCTCACTGCAGTCTTGATTTTATTTTGCTAATGGTCTCTCTGTGCTAATTTCAACATTAAAAGCCTTCAAACATGCGCTAAATGGGGTTTACCTAGATGGGGTGGCTGACCTGCATTTGTTTTCACTCAAGATAATATTGTTGCCCATTGTTTCTTTATAATAGCTATACTATGACACTAAAGAATTAATAGTGGATCTAAAGATAGAGTGGCTGTCATGGCTAATTTCATGTGTCAACATAAACTTTGCCTGGGCCATGGAGTGCCCAGATATTTGGTCAAACGTTATTCTGGGTGTTTCTGTGAGGGTGTTTTAGGCTGAGATTAACATTTAAATCAGTAGACTGAATAAAGTAGATTGCCCTCCCTAATGTGGGTGGGCCTCATCCAATCAGTTGAAGGCCTGATTAGAACAAAAAGGCTGTCTGTCCCCCAAGTTAGAAAAGAATTTCTGCCTGACAACCTTTGAACTGGGACATCAACTTTTTCCCTGCCTTTCCATTTGAACTGAAACATCAGCTCTTCCTGTGTTTCCAGCCTGCCAGCCTTTGGACCAGAACTAAACCATTGGCTCTCCTGGGTCTCCAGCTTGTCAGTCAACCCTGCCCATCTTAGGACTTCTCAGCCTCCATCATCATGTGAGCCAGCTCCTTATAATAAGTCTTTTTAAGTGTATGTGTCCTATTTCTCTGGAGAATCCTAACTAATACAGTGACCTTTCTGAATGTTCAGATGTTGTATTTCTCATGTGCCTCAAAATACACTTTCAAGATAATTTTATGAGCTTTTGCCCAGCTGCAAATGTAAACCATTTGGTACCACCGCCATAGTTCAGATACATTAAAGAACAAAGGACCAGAATGAATATGAACTCCCAAATGTCACGGCTAAAATGAGTCCCATAATATTCTGGTACGAATACGCTGATCAGCTGGGAAGTTCAGAGGTTAAGTTCCTGGAATGGTAAAATTCTATCACCAGATCAGAAGTCATCTGAGAAAGCAGGTCAGTTTGAGGGTGGCTGGCCAACAAATGGAAAAAACAAAAAAGAAGAAGAAGAAGACTCTGATAAAAATACCTATAACTAGCATGTATTGGTGCCTACTCTATGCCAGGCACTTTGCAATCATGCATTCATCCAACAGATATTACTGAGCACTTTTTATGGGCCAGACATTGTTCAAGGTGCTGGGGATACAACCATGTAAAAACAGACTTGAGTTTCTGCTCCTGTGGATGTCACAGTTTAGAGAAGGGAGATAGACAAGAATCAGATGTTATGGAGAAAAATAAAGCAGGGAGAAGGGAGAGATGGTACTAGGCGGAAGGAGCTATAATTTTTGATAGGGTTGTCAGAGAAGGCATTACTAAAGTCAAGTGACTTTTGAGAATACAGCTGAATGAAGGAGATAAGGAAGCAAGTCATATTAGGGAGACATTTTTCAGGCATGGAATCAGCAAGTGAAAAGGGCCTGAGGCAGGTGAGTCTTTGTATACTCAAAGAACAGCAAGGAAGCTAGTGGAGCTGGAGCAGAGTTAGCAAGGGAAGAGTAGTAGTAAATAAGATCATAGAAATAACAATGAATTAGATCATGCAGAGTCTTGAGTGTCTGTGAGATAAATAGTAATAGTGGTGTGAATGAGATAACCGGGGTTCAGAGTGGTTTGTAATGTTCCCGTAATAACTTAGCTGGTAAACGGTGGAGGCTGGCATAGACCTAGGTACCTCTGGGTCTAAAGCCCTTACTCTTTGTACTTGACTATTTTATCTTTCTGCAGAGAAAGCTTCGAGCCTCTCCAATTGTTTTGTGTATCTCTAGTGTAGTTCTTGCCGTAAATATTTGCTTTTTTTTTCACTACCCAGCATATCACATATCCTTCCTGTTTGGAGGGAAGTCCCCCTTGTGTGAGTCTTGGCTTGCCATAGTAAAACCAAATGACTGGATAGTCCTTCTCCCTAGCCCATGGCAGCTGGGGTGAGAGCATGGGACCCGGGTCAACTTGATGCCTCTGACCTAGACTTGAGTCCTGAGGCTGTAGCCCAAAGAGGCAGGGTCAGCTGACCATATGGGGCATCCAGCAATGCTGGCAGCAAGTGTCCGGCAGAGGCCGTGGCAGCAGTAGCACCCTGACCAGAAGTGCCTGCAGCAGGACCTTGGCTGTATTCCTGATCCCTTCCCTCTTCTCAGCCTGGTTTCATCATTGCCAACAATCCGTGAGCCAAAAGAGATGAGGCAGCATCTCCCTCCGCTCCAATTACGTACTCCTGTTGGGAAAAAGTGTGCAAAACTTTGGAATGGAAAAAAAAGAAGATTATTGAGTGTCCTGTTTAGTGTATCCTTCCTGTTATTTCTGCCTTTTCTTCTTTCTGAGCTATTTTACAACTCTTCACAGGTTTCCCCCGCTATCTGAAAGTTCCTTTTATGCCACTTTGCTTTTACAGAAGACCTACAGTAGTACCCGCTTTCACTAACTGAAAGAAATCTGAAGAGCATTTTCACTTTTACGAAAAAAGGCAAAAAGCAAAAATAGCCTTCAGCGCTGTTTTGCAGCAAGCCGTTATAGAGATACTGTTGTGTTTCAAGCTTTCCACATGAGCCACAGCAGGCCACGGACCTCAACCTTCGACCTCCGGGCAGGCAGACACAGAAGGTGTGGACGTTACTGACCCGCCTGCCCTGACAGATTCAGACGATGATGAGATGTTAATAGAGGCCCCTCTTCCTCTCTCTCCTACACCCCAGGCTCCTGTATCTCCCCCCACCCCAACCTCCAGCGACTCAGCCTAACACCCCATCATGACCACCACCACCTCTCAGCCTTCCCATGCGCTCGCTGTCTCCCCAATTCTGGTGAGTGAAACTACACCGTCCATACATCATTTCTACTTTATATAGGCTGTGTATTTATCATATCATTCTGGCTTTTACTATATGTTAGTAATATTTTAGGTTTTATGTATTATTTGATATGATTTGGTAGGTTATTTTTTGGGTCTGGGGAGGCTCACAAATTTTTCCTATATAAGCTAGTAATTGCTTCTTCACTTTACTCCATTTCGGCTTACAAAAGTTTTCATAGAATATTCTACTCTCGGATAGTGGGGGGAACCTGTAATTTGTAGACAGCTGAAAATAATACAAATGATTCTTGTCCATACAAATGCAAATTAATTGTGTCAGAATGCAGTTGATTATTGCCTGTGTTACATGTGTTTGTAAGTTCATTTTAGCATTCCTTATTTTCCAGTCATGTGTCACTTAACATTGAGGATATGTTCTGACAAATGCATTGTTAGGAAATTTCACCATTGTGCAAACGTCATAGAGTTGTACTTACACAAACCTAGATGGTATAGCCTATGGCACACCTAGGCTATCTGGTACTAACCTTATGGGACCACCTTGTATGTGCAGGCCGTCATTGACCAAAATGTCATTCTGCAGCACATGACGGTATGAGTTTGTAGAATTCTCCTTCCAGTCAGTTGTAACTTCTTATTGTTTCCTCAATAATTAATGAGTTAAATAAAATCTGTCTCATTTATTTAAGTCGTTTCAGCATTCCTTATCTGCCTATGTATATATGTGTAGTATTTTGAATTCCTTCAGCCAGTAGCATCTTACTGGTTTCCTCAATGATTAAGAAGTTAAACAAAATCTATGATGCATGTTCATCTTATATTTTTATCAGACACATGATTTTTCCAATTAAAAATGTTATTCTCTAACAGTAATGAACAGGAAAATGACACCACTGTCCTGTCTTTAGTTCAGAGCTCTTCCCCTCTGACTGCCACCCACCATACACAGCCATCGACTTCATGAGGCAGGAGGCCCAGGTGCCAATCTTCGCTCTGATCTTAACCACTTTGAAAATTCACATCGTTTCCCCGGACTTCAGTTCCCTCATCTTTGAAACGAACAGAATGGATTCAAGATTCTTGAAGATCCAGCTCAGCTTAACTTCCTGTGATTGACTGTATCACATATCCTTATGTTTCTCACCACTATCCTTTACAAGTTTCTCGTAGCTTCTCCCAGATACTGCTGTATTCATTTTCTTTATTTCACTTTCCACCACAGCATGCCCTATTTTCCTTCTCTTACTTTCTCAAGGTTCAGTTCTTCGGTATTCAGCTTCCTGTCTCCACACATCCTGATACACATACACACAAATACAAATTTCTTTGTGGAAACCAAAAGACTATAACAAATTTGTAGTTATTATAGGATTACATGGAAGAAACAAGGGATTTCCACTCTGCTTTGCCCTTAATCTCTCTGAAAAACTACCTCAAAACAAAACAAACAAGAACTTCACTAAAAAACTACTTTGAACAAACAAACCACTTTGATCTCATGTTCAGTTTAGCCCAGAGGTAGATAATAATAGCACAAGTAATGGCCTTTCTCTTTTCTTCACCATTTCCTTTTCCGGAACCACACTCAGGCTTCTCCAGCTGGGTCAGGAGAATGCACGTTCTGAGGATCAGTTTGTAGCCTAAATAGACAATTACTCAGGCCTGCGTGGCAAGCCTCAGGAGTCCTGATTCTTTCTCCGTGCTTCTTCACACAACATGGCAAGCGTCCTCAAGGTCAGTCACCCTCAGGGAATTTGCACATACAGTATGCTTTCGTGTATATTTTTCTGCCAAGTGCAGTTAAAAATATTGATGGTATCTTTTCTATCTAAAGGAAAGACCCAGTAAGAAAACCAAATGAGATTTTCCCAAGAGTTGTTTCTAATGTTAATTGCTGACAAGTGTGATGTGATTTCTAAGCTTTCTCATAGCTCATAAAATGTCGTGGGGTGTTTGGAGGATGAAGGAATTGTGCCAAAAAAAGAATTCAAGAGGAACTTCCAGGCCAAGGAAATGCATGTGCAAAGCATGGACTCTTCAAAGCAGCCCAGCGTCCTAAGCATGGGGAGTAAGTAGTTCAATGTGGCTGCTGTAAAGGGGCTGTGTAGGGTGGGGGAGGGAGAAAGAGAGAGGATCAGGAGGAGGCAAGCCCGAAAAGATAAATGAGAGCTAGACTGCCAGGGCCAAACCACCCCCTGCCCTGCCAGGAAGCTCACAAGAGGAGGCCTCTGTCAGATCTGCTTCCTCATAATTCAACAAAACATGGAGATATGACTTCTGAAATTTCTCTTTTGAGGTACTCATTCAAACTAATAGCGTTTCCTCACAGACAAATACCAAGAAGTTGTTTGACCCTAATGTTTGCTGAAAAGTACAACTACAGAAAATGGATGTGTAGTTAGGGGGGGTTGTTTTTCTCCACACAAACATATGGGAGTGATAATGTTTCCCTCCCCACACCACCCCCTCTCTTTGATGAGGCTCAAGGCTGCCCCAGGGAGAGAAGGCCAAGGCCTCCTGGCCTACATACCGATCCATGTCATCCTCCAGGAAGTATAGGATGTCCTGACTTGATTTGATCTGATTCATATCCAAAGTTATAGGACCGCCCCATAACCAGACCCCACCTGCACTGATACCATTTTAACGACTCTTTTACATGATCTTTCGTTTGTCTTGTAAAGAAATAACTCATATACCTATGCCTTATACATTTAGCCCTACCCTTGACCCCTGACAGCTCTTCACTGCCCATGGGTCCTGTCCCCAAGCTATTCTCTAAATAAAAGAGCACTACTACCATACCTTGAGAGTCCAAGGAATCTTTCTGTCAACTCCGAGGCTCGCTGAGCCCACATCATCTCCATTATCAGGAAGTCACTGAGCAGTCATCAGTAGAAGTAAACATGCATAGTTGCAGTAACTCCAAATACTTTATGGTGCATTAATGACTCAGGAATTTGGGTCTAAGAATATGATCATTCTTCACGAAAGAATTTCAAATACACATTCACTTTGATTTGGGTCTCCTGAGGGACATATGGACATCAGTCGCCTTGCTTATGGCTAGCACTGGGCTCTCCACAGGAATGTGCCTCCCCATGCCTGGTGAACTTATGATAAGGAGAGGCCTGGAAAGAGAGACGGCCACTTTGGTAAACTCACACCATTGCCTGAATCTAAGCTCTCCTGCTCCAAAGCACAACCAGCCCGAAGCGAATGCAAGATAGTAGGTTTGCTTTCAGCCCACTCCCATCTCATGCACACCTTCATTCTTGTTCTTTCCGTTTCCCACTGAGACATACCAGGTGTCTTAGTCAGCTCAGGCTGCCATAAGAAAACACCACAGAATGGGTGGCTTAACAGGAATTTATTTCTCACAGTTCTGGAGAATGAAAGCCAAGATCAAGGTGCCAGCAGGGTCAGTATCTGGTGAGAGCTCTCTCTCCTTGGGTTGCAGACAGCTGCTTTCTGCTGCATCCTCATATGGCCTTTCCTCTTTGCTAGTGTAGGGGAGGAAGATATTTCCTCCACCCACTCTAGGTCCTTCTGACCGGACAACAAATTAAATTCACATGAGATAGAATAACAGGAGAAAATTAAACAAAGCTTTATAACATGTATACATGTGAGAGACCCAGGCAAACTGAGCAACTCACCAAAATGGCGGAAGCTCTCACCTTAAATACCACCCTCAGCTAAAGACAAAGGAGGATGTCGGGGGTGGGGAGAGTCAGTTATGGGAGATCACCAGAAAAGCACAGTAAACAAAAGTAAAGTTATTATGCAGATTTAAGTCCTTGCCTTCCACATTAAGAGTTTCTCGAGATAAGGTCATCCCGCTTCTTCCTGGTACAGAGAGGGAGACACCTTTACAGATGGAGATTTCCTTTACAAATGTAAATGTCTCTTAACAAAGGGTAAGTAAATTCTACTTTTCAGAGTTTCTCTCATGTCTGCAGTTTTTAAAAGTAACCAGCCCAAAATAATCCTCATGCCAAAGAGACATATCTTGGGGTGGCCAATTCCAGTCCCCAACACTAGCCTGCAAAAAGAAAGAGAGACCTTTCTCTCCAAATACTATCACATTGGAGGTGACAAGAGATTTTCCCATATTGAGGTATGTGGAGTAACTAGTCAGGTTTCAAACTGATTCAGCTTGAACTAAAGAAACCTGACTTATAGCTATCACACAGATATTGTACATCTGATTTAACCATTAAAGAACACATTCTCTTCAGATAAGAATGCATACTTCCCCTCCTACACCCTATTGTTAATGCCCAGATTAGTCCTTTTCCCAACATCAGGGTCATGTTGACCTGCTAATTTGTGACTAAATACCTCTTTGAAACTTTGAAAATGTATCCTGGGTGTGTTTAATGTATGTTTCTTGTTCTAAAAAGATATAAGACCGTACTGAAAACCATGCTTCTCTGGAACACTTTCTAATGCCTTCCCAGGTTATAATCCTCACTCTGGCTCAAGTAAAACTCACCTTATTTCTCTTATCTATAGAATGGTTATTGGTTATTTTGCATCAACAGAGGTTAAGGCTTCAACATATGAGCTTGAGGGGAACACAAACATTTAGTCCATAACATTCTGCCCTTGACCCCTCAAAATTCATGTCTGTCTTGCATGCAAAATACATTCATTCCATCCCAATAGTCCCATAAGTCTTAACATTCCAGCATCAATCCTAAAGTCTAAAGTCCAAAGTCTCATTTAAATATTATCTAAATCAGATATGGGTGAAACTTGAGAGATGATTCATCCTGAGGCAAAATTCCTCTCCAGCTGCAAATCTGTGAAACCAGACAAGTTATGTGCTTCCAAAATACAGTGGTAGGACAGGCATAGGTTAGCCATTCCCATTCCAAGGGGGAGAAATAGGGAAGGAAAGGGAGGCAGGTCCGGAAGCCAGGTACCTGATGGTTACAGTAGATATTAAACCAATTTGCTGTTTTCCTGTTTAACTTGAGGGGTCACTCAGGGGTCTTGAGGATTTGTGAGCTTGTTCTGCAGAAGAAAGAGAATGCCTTCAGGGAGGTTGTGATCATCAAATGGTGAATGGCAGGCCCACTGCTATTGAAGCCCAGAAGTCAGATCGCCCAGGGCTCATCAGGAGTGACCCCTTTGTTTCTC